>NC_136338.1:953295-1553295 GCF_964198595.1 Lampetra fluviatilis | reverse complement strand
TGTTTGTCAATATCCATGTTTCTGATCAATATAGTCATAGCAGATTGCATAACTCGTTATCATATAATGTAACCATTCAGTTGATACAAAATTCACAACTACGAGTGATCTCCAAGCCCTGACACTTGTTTCTGTATTCCAAAACCTGCAGGGTTATGAGTACATTCACAGAGAGGGGGAGTGCTGTGGAGAATGTGTGAAGACAAGGTGTGTCTTTAACATGTCTGGAATAGTCACCGTACTGAAGGTAATGTGTGTATACAGCATTCGGGCAAACGTGGCATTTAAACTGTAATTACCAGTGTCTATATGAAAAATATTTACACGCGTAGTAGAGTTGGCTGAGTGGCTCGGTGAACTAACACAAATGTGTTGAGCATCAGACACACTGAGCCTGGTATTGTCCGGATTTCAACCCCCCTCGTTTAAACCAGGTTTCCAAAGTGTAGCAAGTAGATGGTGTCAACAAGTTCAGGAACAACGATTTGAAAACACGTCACATTACATCCCCTGTCCCCAACTAACCATGATCACCCGTCATCAATCCGCTAATCTCATATCCATCTCCGTGTATTCCACGCGTCGTCACCACCACCTTATTTTACACATGTATTCCATCCACTCATCTCGTTTCATCTCGCCAACCATCTTGTACCACAGTTCACTGTACAGCGCCGCGGTTAAGGTGCTCTAGAAATTGCTGATAAGACGACAAGATAATATCTGTGTTCCGCTTCAATTCAGCTCATTTCCAACTCTGACTAAACCATTTTTGGGCTTGGGTTTCCACGTGAGGTCTCAACCCCCTTGAGCAGGGCATTTGAGAAGGTGCACCACCCAGTGTGGAAGAGAGGCAATTGCAGTGACCTAAGAAAACAGATTTTTTTTTTTACAGAGGCATTTCTCAAACAGCCCGGTGCAATGCTTACTACTAGATGTCGATTGCACTCACAATCACAGGAGGTTGTGAGTTCAAAATGTCCGAACCAAGCCGTGCTTCACTGTGGTGGGAAATCAACAGTGGTTATTCCTGCAGAATAAAACTGGCCCCCACCAATGGAATGTGAAATTTCCACAATTAGCTGTGGGTCACCGATGGAGATAACCACCACTCAATTTATACATAGATAAAGGTGACTTTTAAAATAATTTGAAGCACTTAAGACGAAGTCATTCAGGGTAAAGAATCGATTTAGTCTTCTTGGTTCTTTCGGTAAAGTCACGTAGAAGGGAAGTAATAAAATAATAAAAATAAAACATAATATGTTTTATTATTTTATTACTTCCCTTCTACGTGACTTTACCGAAAGAACCAAGAAGATGAATCCCTGCAGTCACGAAAGCTTTAAATCGAAATTTAATCGATTTAGTGTTCATGAAATTCAGTTTTAAACACCTGCCAGGAGTCATCTGTTCACCTGTTTCCTTTTTAACTGCAAATTCTACCCGTCTGCATTTCTAGATCATATTTGTACACAAGTCTTGTAGTTTTCTAAATGAGCAAACATGGGCGTAGTTACTGTTATTAATCATGACATGTTTTGTGTTGATGTAGCCTGGAGAGACTGTGCAAGACCCTCAAAACAACTGCACGACTCATCATTGTAAACCTACCACTGGAGAGCCAATTGAGAAGACACAAACCATTCAGTGCTCCCCGAATTTCAACCCTGACAACTGCCTACCGGTAACAGCACACAGCAGCACGTTAAGGACACCGTGTTAAGAACCGTGTTGTGGGGAGGTGACCTAGTGGCTCAAGAGGTCAGAGCGATGAGCTGGCACTGCCGAGAACCTGACTTTGTGATTAAACCGGCATCTCAAGTGCAGTGAATTGATGGGCTCAGCCCAGTCGTCGATCACCACGCAAAAATAGCAACGCGTTAACGTTCAGCAAAATCCAGCTCTGAGAATGAAAACTGTAGCTTGGGCTGGCATGTGACGAACATAACAGCAAGGTGGCCGGGAAAGTGCTGCCTCCTGCTGTGTGAAACCGAGGTCACTGTTAAGTGATCTCCGAATTTGCTCTGTGATATCCACTATTGTGGGCCATTCTCAAACACTTAGAGATCAGAGTGCATACTTAGTCCCACAATGTATCTGTGTAGTTTAATTAAATCACGTTCCCTCCACATGTAGGCCAGGATAAGCAGAATATGGAAACTAAGCCTTAGGGTTCCTCCTGATACTTGTCCCGAATGGGTTCCTTAAACATTAATAGACTGACACACCAGAATCTGATGGGGTCTGTAAACGAGGATAAAGATTTGTATATATGTATGGCGCTTAAATGCACCAACATATCAAAGTACTTTACATCACAATGATTCCAATCTCCAGAAGACGCAGCACTGGCCTGCAAATGGACATTAGTTGGTCAGTAGGGGGCGATGTTGCTAATGGTGTCTGGTGGGATATTTGTGCATTTGGTTTATGCCTATTATAACGCATCAATAGAATACATATGTACGACTGTCAAGTGCTGTTAATAAAAGTGTGCTGACAATATATGCAATGTGATTTTTTTCTTGTTTAGGGAACGATCAAGCTGGATGAAGCAAAATGCTGTAAAACCTGTAAGTGATCAGAAGTAAATGCGTCTTTTAAAAATCAACGAGAGATGATTTTATAATGCGTGTTCTTAATGAACCCAACAGTAGAGCAAGTGGCTCACAATTGCGATGGTTGCGAGTTCTAATCAACAATGACTGTCCGATCGCTCTTTGGATACTTGCCCCTGTAACAGGAATGTGGAATCTCCACCACTGCCTCCGGGCTGTACACACGAGATGAGCACCACCCCCATTCTCTTTTGAGCAGGAAATCATTTTTACTTTTGCTCCTCATTGAGCCAATTCAATGGGCATTTCACGATCTCACCCCCCTACGAAGTTTATACAAAAATTGTCATTATTGTGAGTCATTTAAATTTACATGTTTTTATGAGTATATCATTTGGATGAATTGTAAATCAATTCTTAAACACACAACATAGTGCATTTGTCATATCAGAATTCCGTTTGAGGTAATTGTAATACCTCCGTTTATCACGGTTGGCTACGTACGGTGCGAAAGAAGTTCAACATACGCACATGCGTTATCCCTGATCAAATCACCGAGAAAGCACCCGGTCTCATCAGATTTCGGAAGCTAAGCAGGGTTGAGCCTTGGTAGTACTTGGATAAGTGACCAGCGTGCATAACAGGCGTTATAGATGCACGGCAAGGCTATGTTGCGGGCAGTGCAACGTGATTAGTTGCCACCCCTGAGTTGAGCTATTACTCACGGAGGCTGTGAGTTGTGAAGCAACCTCGGAGACCCTGCCACGTAGTCATTCTCTGCCAGTGTCAGAGCCTCAACTCCACACCTCATATTCTCCTGCACCTCAACAGTGACTGTCCTGTTAAGGACCTGGCTCTTGCCTCAGGAATGTAAAAGGGCTTTGACCCACACATAGCAAACAATGCAAATTGCTAATGTTTCACTGTATTATCAACAAAAATCACAGTGATGTCCATATGATATTTTATTGTGCCTTATTTCAATAGTTTGATTTGTGTTAATATTTTTTCTGTCCTCAGGTTATCCGCCACCAGGCAATTGCCGACTGTTCAACTCGTCTAAGTACATCTTCTACGACGCATGCAGCAGTGTGGAACCCGTGGAGGTGGTGTCTTGCGAAGGCTCCTGCCCCACCTACTCCATGTACGTTCGGAGTCTCTGAGCAAATTCTGTTGAATATTTATTTTGTAAAGGGATTTGAAATGCAATGGACCGAGTTGAAAACTGTGCGTGTTGAGTTTAGAAAGCCTTTTGATGGCATCTAGGATCGCCAGATGGATTACATTTGTATCTCCTACAAAAGCGTGTGTGGGGGAAAAAATTGGTGATTTGAATGATGGATCGTACTACGCTACAGTTACAATCCCATAGAGACCCATAGACCCACAGAGACCTATAGACTCCCATAAGAGGCCCATAGACTACTATAGAGACCTATTCTTTACAAATTAATGTTAGTCATGGACCGCACCTTACTGCAGTCACAGTTATGCTTATTAACCACTCGAGGAGGAGGCAGCTGCACCTCCCATCCGTAGTTAGAACACAGCTTAACGGAGTCCGATATTCTAGATTTTCAGTTTTCGTGACTGCAATGATTCATACTCTTTGGTTTTTTCAGTAAAGTCACGTAGGTAAAAAATTAAAATAAATTAAATCACGACGTTTCGGAGGCAACACAAGCCCCCGTCCGGTATCTTTAAAGTAAAAAGCGATACGTAGCGAACCGTGAAATAACGGTGAGCTTGGTGACCCTGGTGTGTCCAGGTACTCGGAGCAAGGAAACAGCGTCAACCACACATGCAAGTGCTGCAGAGACATGAAGACTCGCCCACGGAGCACAAGCTTCCTCTGCTCCAACGGAACGCGGTTCGATGCCACGTACACCTTCATCGAGGAGTGCGGCTGTAAGGAGTTCGCCTGCGATCGCAGCGTGCGCAGCATCGCTGACGACTTGGGCCTCGATTACCCTCACAGGAACCACCTGGTGCGCAAGAGAGCGCTGAGGGCGCAGGCGAATCCGTGAGTCGAGGCTAGGGAGACGTGAGGGCGGTCGTGAGCGCGGGTGCAGTAGTGACCGGGGGATTCTCAATTAACCGCGATAAACTGGTGGGGAAGCCTATGTTCAGATAAACACAAGTGAGGAATTATCAAATGTTACTTAAAATGAACTAGCAGCATCCTGTTTAATGAAGGTTTTTTTTTTTGAGACCATCCTGACCATATCACCCAAGCACTACCAATCCTAATGTGTGTACATGAACAGCCCTTTTGTCAATCCACTGCTGGATGATGGCCTTCCAATTGTGTGCGGTTGTTGGCAGTTACTATATTTGAAGGTGGGGAGTGTAGACGTGGGGACGTAGAAGTGCAGGTCAACAACCTGCTGTGCATGGTGATCATGAAGCGCTATCCAGGTTCAACATTGCTTAGCTTCCGAGATCTGACTGGATCGCGGGCATTCTGGGTGATTTTGTCAAAGGCAGAATTAACAAACTCATATAGCACCTGTCACAACAAACCAACCCAAGGTGCTTTGCAATCAAAACAACCAAAAAATAACACTACAACGGTTAAGAAACTTTGAAGTTAAAAAGGGATTTAACAATTGTTTAAAACTGTGAATTGACTAAAAACGCAACCTCTGAACACCCTCACCATCGCCACCATCTCCACGTGTTCGCAGGGCACATCACCAACACGTAATTTGCTTTACCATCTTCAAAGGGCAGGACACATTGATGCCATTGAAGTTTCACGGTTGAATATTATCCTGGGGCAGCTATAACCAGGGATGTCCTCTCACGTTAGATGTAACCGTTTAGGTAGATCAGGCAAACCTAGTGTGAAACATTATTAGATAAGATTGGGCACGGGACAGAGCAAGAGTCATATGCCAGGCAGGGAAAAGTTTATTGTGCTTATAATGACCAAATAACTGCTGCATAAGGGGGATTGACTGAATGGCAGATAATTGAGAGGCTGCTTTATTGGAGGGGATTGGGAAGAAACCTTTGGGCTTTGCAAATGTTTAAACTAAACTACATTTATATTTTACCAGGTAAGGCCAGAATTGCCACCTGCTGTGAAGTAATTATACAACTGCACAAACACTCTTTTGAGCTAAGCCATAATTTTTCAAGCACAAGATTGACTTCAAAAAGATTTACGCATACACGTGGGATTTTGGGATTCTTAGTTCTCCCACTAGTAAGCATTTAACGATGCAGCCTTTCATCTTTTCTTACCCTTATGATACTTGAAATGAATGCTATGTGAGCATCCTTGTAACTTATGAAAATGATATGCAATTAGTATCTTAATTTTGCATGTAAACTGTTGGAGCAGACAAACTTGGACAAAGACGACACCAAACAAGACTAGAATGGACGGGACAAAGTATAAATTATCAAATCATAACTCCACCCAGAATCCTTGACAATTTTGAAACTCTGGGGGTGCATCGTTCAATGCCTGAGATGCCAGACGGGTTGGTGGGTTACACGTGTGTTGTATAAGTGCTCTATGTCAAATCCAAAGTGATCTATTGGATTGCATAGAGCGCGCAGGTATGAGAGGTATGAACTTAACAGCAGATATGTTTTCTGGTATATCATGACTTTTGTAAATGTGAAACATTTCCTGGATTTAATGTTTCTTCTTATGATTGATTCGCTTTTCTTTGTATTCGACACACTGTGATTGAAACTCATAAAAATAAATACGTTGCAAAATGGTAGTGCATGTAAGAGGGTTCTTCTGTTCATTATGTGAACACCTACCGACTTGCGCGTGTTCTGTATCTCACCAAAAATAAATAACTGCAATCTCGGCATCTGCATTTATTCGTTTTTATTCAAAGAATACTACTTTGAAAAAAAGTGTGAAACACAAGGTCGGCAAATGATTGAAGCTGTTGGACCAACGTTCCGGGTTGCAGATGCAAGCTCACCCCGATTGGCCGGCAATGCAATCGTATGCCCCCAATAACTCTTTGTTGCACGTTCGAAATGAAGATATGAGGGGCTGCAGATCGATGGCATGACATTCATTTTGAATATCTGTACAATGCAACAATATGTTCACATCGAGCAGGTCTGCATGAGGCCTCTATTGTCCATGCAGCTAGTGCGGACATCAGGTTATTCAAGTGTAACAGTCCCCCATAACAGTGGCCACAACATCGGTATTCCCTATCCCCTACACGCTGATGTGAATCTCTGCGCCTAGTTGACCGGGATTAACCCCGAGGTATGAACAAAGGGGATTGGTGTCTGGAGATGAGGTGACATGGTCCAAGGTATTCAATAAAGGGGTTTTTGGTGGCTGGGATTGAGACAAGGGATGTGGGGAGGGGGGGAATGGAATGAAGAAGAGACCGTGGGGATAAGAGTGGACGTCAGCAGGAGTGATGGGAGATGGGGAGAGAGCTGTGACTGAAGTGCAGAGCTGTTGGTGAAGGAGGGAGCTTTGTAGAGAAAGAATAAAATGACTGGAAGCCTTACCTGTGTAATAAAGGACTCTGTCAGGTGATGTTGGTCTCTGTTCGTCCTTTATTTGGGTTCTTCTCCGCACCCCCCCCCCCGGTCTCCTCCACGGACCAGCGTCTCCTCGTGCTACGCACGCTCCTCTCGCGTGCCCCGCACACTCTGCTAGCCACTCCGCTAGCCCCGTGTGCCCCGCACACTCTGCTAGTCACTCACTAGCTACGTGTGCCCCACACACTCTGCTCTCGCTCCGCACACCCTGGCCGATGGTGTGCCAAGCCCCATCAGCCACGTGGCTGATGGCGCGGCGGCCACCCAACGTGGTCCCGCCCCTTCACTCCATCGACTGGCCCCGATCTCTTCCTGGCTCCCCTCTATAACCTCTCTGCCACGTGACCCTAACTCCTCCCGGATCGTCAGATCCGGCCTTCCCATACTGCCCTGCTGGCTCCACCTCCATTCCCCTCGCTTCCCATTGGAGCCGGGGGTGAACGGTGGCCCCTCACACGCCCCCCATACCGGGCTCCGCCCCCAATACCCCGGGTCGTGTGATTGGGCCAGAGTCCAGCAGCGACCCCATTCACGCTCGCATTACATGACCCCCCCCCTAAAGAAAAGCCAGCCGTCCTCGGCTGCAACAGGACAAAATAATGCGAGCGACAACATGATCATCAGGAATCACCCCAGACGCAACGGAGATTATAACAACAACACAAGTAACGAAAGGGGAGGGATCAGGATCCGGTACAGAACACCGGCCCGTCCTCCACGCAACAAGCAACAAGAATTAAGAATGGAAACAATGCACAACAACGGTAACCGACACGCAAGAACGGCCGACTCGCATAACCTAGGAATGCGGTGTCTTAGAGCGTGTCCGTGTTTCTGGTCCATCCGCCTGGCTCAAGTCCAACTTCCGAGAACAACTGGTAGAGCAGGAGTAACGAACAGGTGCTTCACTCCCCCTTCAAGCCCACATCCGGTTAGCACAACCGGTAGCACCCAGTGTGGCAGGCGCCGAAGATCTGTGACGAGAAGGAGAACCCAATCCCCTGAGGCACAGCACAATGAAACGCACATCCGCATGTCGTACACGACAGCCACCCGGCCCCAGGGTAGTGGAGATGATCAAAATCCGCCCCGCATAAGGAGAACCCCAATAATTACCCAAATGCCCCAGTATTTACATTTTAACTAAAAAAAGTATTATTTACACGTGACAACAAAAATTCTCCTGCTCTTGCCCATCAGCAGTCCTCCCTTGAAGACCAGCACAGACATCTCACGTACACAGCATCTACCCACTGTCACACTCAACACAGCCCCCAGCCGCACACCCTCGCGTGGAGAGAGCCACGTTCCCCAGCGGCAACATTTAACTCGCCTTCGCCCTCACCGTGGTCGTCCAACCACAGCAACGTCCACTGGCCATACACTCGGCCAGTGCAATTTCGGGGACGAGACAATGGCACATCGCAACAACTCAGCCACGATCCATCCCGTACTATCCCATTAGCAATGGACACACCCCAGCATGTTATAGTCTGACGCTTTACAGACAAGGGAAGGTTCATCCCTTGGCAAGGCCAGTCCCCATCGACCCCCCCACGGGGCAATGTTCCCTTATAGATTCGATAACGTCATAACCCAGAGCGGAACAAGTCCGCGGCCCTTCCCGCTGGAGGACCCGCAAGGGGAATCCCCGCCCCATGCTAGCCAGGTCACCCCGTTCGCTGCCACGTAACGGAACCTCTACTTCTGAATCCCGTAAGCCCCCGGCACACCAGGTTCAGTTTGCCACTGCACAACTGAACCACGACTCCCCGAGCCATATGAGCACAAGGCCCATTAGTTTGAGACAAACCATGGAATGTCTCGCCTCCAGGCTGTCAGGTCAGCCATCGGCCATAGGCCGATGTGACCACAACTCGAGCATCACCCACCCAACAATGGCAGGCGTATACTGGTGAAATATTTGCCCCAGAATAGAACCCAGCCAGCATCTCTGTCCCAAAATGCTGGTGTAATGACACGCCCCCCCTTAGTCAGACACGGGCCACTATGCTCCTGTTACCCCGATGGGCGCCAACACGCCAGCATTGCGCACAACACGCAATGCACGCACACAAGTTAGAGCGCAACACGAGAGTCAAGGGATGATATCCATAACCACATCCCCGCGGCTCGACGTGTATAATCAAAATGGTGGCGGCACGCGCGAAGCGCCCCACCGAGGTTTCCCCCCCCCCCCGCGCGCTCAAAATGGTGGCCCCCTGCGCCAAGCGCATCCCCGCGATTTCCCGCGCGCGCACAAAATGGCGGCCCCATGCGCCAAGCGCACCCCCGCAATTTCCCGCGCGTGCACAAAATGGCGGCCCCATGCGCCAAGCGCACCCCCGCGATTTCCCGCGCGTGCACAAAATGGCGGCCCAACGTGCGACCACGTCGGCAGTTTTCCCCGTGCGTGCACCCCAGCTGCCCCTTGCTGGGGGTCACAACACACATCCCCCGTCACGTTTTAACAACCCCCAACGATAGGACGCATAGCTGCATCTCGCTGCGCACAGCAGTCGTATCGGGGGAATTTTTACCCATAGTTGACCAATACACATTGCTCACACACACCAACTTGCAATGCAACCCCTGGCCGCATGCAATCAACAGAAAGAGCGACGCCACTTGGCGGAAATTTATGGCCCCATCTAACAACACTCGCAATTTGCTTTGAACACACACGCAATCTCGTGTGCATGAACACCCATACAACCAAAATTTTTGGGTCCCCCACGAATTGACCAATTTCCGAACAGGTACGCACAACTAATAACAATCCCGAACACAATGGTCAAACAATGCACCGCACTCCGTATTCGTACAGAAAACCAGTCTATACAGTACATGGAGTCAGCATATCGCGATTACAAGCATACATTATGCACAATCGCAAGTAGATCTGCAGGCAGACAACACACTGTTAACCCTGCCGCACCTTGCAGCAAAACAGCTGCTCAGCAGCAGGATGCACACCACGTGGCGCCTCCGAGATGGCAGCGCAGGCCGCCTCCTCGCCGGGATGATCAAGATGGCGGCTTCCCGCTGTGGAGGCGACAAGATGGCGGCTTCCTGCGGTGGAGGCGACAAGATGGCGGCTTCCCGCGGTGGAGGCGACAAGATGGTGGCTTCCTGCGGTGGAGGCGACAAGATGGCGGCTTCCTGCGGTGGAGGTGACAAGATGGCGGCTTCCTGCGGTGGAGGCGACAAGAAGCCGGCGGCTTCCTGCGGTGGAGGTGACAAGATGGCGGCTTCCTGCGGTGGAGGCGACAAGAAGCCGGCGGCTTCCTGCGGTGGAGGCGACAAGATGGCGGCTTCCCGCGGTGGAGGCGACAAGATGGCGGCTTCCCGCGGTGGAGGCGACAAGATGGTGGCTTCCTGCGGTGGAGGCGACAAGATGGCGGCTTCCTGCGGTGGAGGTGACAAGATGGCGGCTTCCTGCGGTGGAGGCGACAAGAAGCCGGCGGCTTCCTGCGGTGGAGGTGACAAGATGGCGGCTTCCCGCGGTGGAGGCGACAAGATGGCGGCTTCCTGCGGTGGAGGCGACAAGATGGCGGCTTCCTGCGGTGGAGGCGACAAGATGGCGGCTTCCTGCGGTGGAGGCGACAAAATGGCGGCTCCTGCGGTGGAGGCGACAAGATGGCGGCGACAAGATGGCGGCTTCCTGCGGTGGAGGCGACAAAATGGCGGCTCCTGCGGTGGAGGCGACAAAATGGCGGCTCCTGCGGTGGAGGCGACAAAATGGCGGCTCCTGCGGTGGAGGCGACAAAATGGCGGCTCCTGCGGTGGAGGCGACAAAATGGCGGCTCCTGCGGTGGAGGCGACAAAATGGCGGCTCCTGCGGTGGAGGCGACAAAATGGCGGCTTCCCGCCGTTCGTCCCCGGGCTCCCCTCTATAACCTCTCTCCCACGTGACCCTGACTCCTCCCTTCCGGATCGTCAGATCCGGCCTTCCCATACTGCCCTGCTGGCTCCACCCCCATTCCCCTTGCTTCCCATTGGAGCCGAGGTGAACGGCGGCCCCTCTGACACGCCCCCATACCGGGCTCCGCCCCCAATACCCCGGGTCATGTGACCCCATTAACGCTCGCATTACACCTGTTCCCACATGTTGGTGAGCAGAATGCACGCCGCACAAGCACAGTAATACCTCGATATGTATATACAGTATTTGTTAAACGATGTTTCGGTATAACGAACTTTGGATGTATTACCATTATTTTACACAGATGCTAAGTTATAGTTCAACAAACATGGGATGTTTTACCAATATGTTACACACAAAGCTAAAAATCTAGTCAATACACTGAAATTAATAAGTACAAATTGTTGTGATTTACCGTATTATATAAAAAAAATAATAAAATTAGAACAAGTATCCTTCACAGTCATGACGTGATATTGTGCTGGCCCGGGTGTTTTTGTTCGTGAACCGTGTTCACTCGAGTGCCACATTGACTCGAGCAAGGCAGTAAAACACCTCTGAAATGGAGCAAGGAAGGCAGGAATGGAAGAAACAAGGTCTTAAAATCACTTGTCCCATTGTCCATCTCAGATTGTATTGTCCGAGGCAACGTGTGTGAACTTGTGAATCATTGCGTGTAAATAGCAGCCCCGCATGATTGTTTTGGTATGTTCATAGCATCAGGAGTTGGCCTCCCGTTGGCCATGGTCTCGAAATAAAAAAAAACGCGTTTGCCGGCGGTAATATTAGAAATAATCGCATTCCTGCATTTCCCATAAATATGATAAATTCCTCTTGATATGCAGATTATTTTCTCAATGCGCATTTCCCCCCCCCCCTTCCAACCCAGCTTAAATAGACGCTCCAAGCGTGGTGGTGTTTTCTTTTAGACGCTGTCGCCTCGACAGACCTGTCTTCACCTGAGGACGGCTACTTGTGTTGTGGCCGAAACGTCGTGAGAATTATTGTATTATGTTTTGTTTTTATTATTTTATTACTTCCCTTCTACGTGACTTTACCGAAAGAACCAAGAAGATGAATCCCTGCAGTCACGAAAGCTTTAAATCGAAAAATACAGCCCTTTGTCAATGCCCTGCTGGATGGAGGCCTGCTGCTTTGATTGTGAGGCCGAGATTGTTTGACCATACCTCGCCATGCTAGTCAGTGCGGGTTGGTGAAGGAGGAAGGGCCCAGAAGTGGTTCAGATATCACTCGCCCACTGATGTCACTCACGGCCAACCGTGGAAAATCAAAGGACGTCATCATGGGGATCTCCAACGTTCACTGTGAAGCAGACGGAGCATGGTGTATTTAGTTCTCATTGACCTTTGTCTTTGAATGAACCCCAGCGACAAGCCGGGGCAAACAGGGCAGCACCGAGTCTCTGGGCAGTGTACCATCTCCCTCTAGTCCATGAGTGCAGAACACTTGTAGGTACCACCTGAGATGGCATCACTTTCGTGGTTTACATTTCTCGGTGTGGTCAATGTATGAAATGTCTGTTCTCCGATAACGCGTTAGTTGCGTTCCTGAAGAACACCGCGTTATGGAAAAATCGCGTTATAATAAAACACATTCCTGCGGAGGGAGCTGGTAGGAACGTTGGGTTGCTCGGTCAATGGCCAGGGTCAACGGTGGCGTGGTGTATTCCACAAATATGCCCGACTGTGAGGGCGGGCACAAGCCGGCGTGAGTAGGTTAAACGTTGAGTTTTATAAGGGCACCACGGGGTGACCAGCCCCTCCCCACCCAGCCCCACCCCTCCCACCCCCCACCCAGCTCTACCCTCCCCACCCAGCCCCTCCCCCCCCCCTCCCCACCCAGCCCCTCCCCACCCTTCCCTCCCCAACCAGCCCCTCCCTGCACGACGGACGGACACAATAATCCCCTGTCGGCCGGTGTAACCAGGAGGTTCCTACCAGTATAATATATAATATGGGGTCAAGCACAGTCCACGATAACACGTGATGCGCAAGCTGAACAAAGACTGACGTGCGTGGGTAGCATCCAGAAGCATTAAGCAGCATCCCAGCTTGCATGATGCTACGCCGAGGCAGCCGCACGACCGCTTATTTCTAATAGCGCGACCTCGTTCTGTTCACACAATCGCATTATATCCAATTCGCCTCTGCGTTCTAAAAATAAAGTGTTCCCTAATACATCATAGCATTACAGTAAAATTCGCGTTATGAAAACACGCGTTATAGGAGAACAGACTGTGTATGTTTAACTTCTTTCGAACCATATTCTTGGTTCTTTCGGTAAAGTCACGTAGAAGGGAAATAATAAAATAATACAAATAAAAAATAAAATCCTCACGACGTTTCGATTGCAACACAAGCAATCATCATCAGGTGTGAAAACCACAGCAAGAAATGTTGAAAAAAGTTCGAAACGTCGTGAGAATTGTATTGTTTAATATTTATAATTTTATTATTTCCCTTCTACGTGACTTTACCGAAAGAACCAAGAATATGAATCCCTGCAGTCACGAAAGCTTTAAATCGAAATTCTTTCGAACCATACATATCCCAACCGTGCTAATCAGAGGTGCTGGGTAAGTACAACAAACTAAACACAACAAGCAGTTCAATCACAGTGAAGTGTGTGATTATCACTCGTGGTACCAATTTCTGCTCTGGCCCATGGACTAATTGTGTCGGAGAGCAGCCCCAGAAGCAGACGTCACAGATGCAGTTCTGAAGTCACTTCAATTGACCTCCAGCTATGCTAGATGGTGCACCCTATCATATACTTTGCGAAGTGTGCGCGTTCCATGTTCAAATAAACTGATTTTTTAAATTCTCAATCCTGGAATGTGCTCTGAATTACTAAAAATAATTTTCATGAAGATATTTTCTATTCAATAATTCAAGTCATCAACCTCGCTGCCAGATTATTCATTGGCAGCTGTAACCCAGGTTTCAACCGAGGATCTGAGTGGTTCTAATCTTAAGGATGATGGCAATCTGTTCAGGCGCTAGATGCCAATGTTGTGTTTTGCGAGCCGTGACAAGATAGCTTTAGGAGTCAGAGTTCGTGTAGTTTTGCTATCCTCTGTTGAAAGAGTGCAACACGACCGTGGTTTACTGTACGATCCACAGCTTTGCTTTTGCATGGCCACAATCGCACTCTACCGTGGTTTGCCTTTAATTTTCCATTTCAGCCTGGTGATGCTCTGATTCAGTTGATGGTTCCACCATCTCAGCGCTCCATTATTGTTTTAAATTGTCATCATCAGTCATGATCTATCCACTGGCAAACATTTTAAACAAAAAAATCTCATCAAACCCCATGGTGGAAATTGCAGTTTTCAAACTCTTATCAGCCACTCCATCTCTCTGGCCTCTATACTTATGTCCTAAGCAGAAGGGCCAATACCCAAAACGTAACCTATTACATACATTTGTTCTTTTGAGGCTGCGGTGTTATTGACGAATGTGTTGAGTAAAAAATAAATATGCATCTGTTCTGAATCTATCATTGGTTGAAGGCCTCTCCCAATCCCGTCTGTCACAGGGGATTTTGGGCCATGCTTGGAGTTTTCCCTGTCTCTAGTGGTCATGTGGGGTGAATATCTAATCTCACTTTATATTTATAGAACGCCTTCACTCAAGTCGCTTGACGTAGTTTAAAAAAGAAAACGGTGACAAAGTAAGAATTCATATTCTCCGGGTCTTTCGGTAAAGCCACGTAGATAGAACAAACAATGAAAAGAATAAGAATTAATGAGATGAGTAACAGCAACAATAGAGGAGAACTTTGGGATCACGAAAGGGCTATAGGGGAGGGACGGGAAGGAGTGGGGGGGGGCGAGGGGAGGAAAAAGGGGAAGGGAGTGGGCGATGGAGAAGAGGTGGTGAGGCTTTAAGAGAGGAACGGAAGGAGCTTAAGAAGGTGGACTGATTCATGTACAGGGGCAGTGTTGAGTCTATGGGGCCGTCCATAAATGACGTCACGCGATTTTGGACGATTTTTGATCGCTTGAAACTATTGTCATTGTAGTGCGTATTTAATGTGGCGCTGCACTCCGATGTTGTAGGAGAAAGCATTTAGAAAAATAAAGTCTATTTAATTAAGTAGAGCGTGTTGTCTATATTTATTTTAAATTTGCGCATTTTCATGTGACGTCACATTTCTCAAACCCCCCCCCCCCCCTCGTCACACATTGTCACAAATGTCTGACTCCCCCCAGGTGCGTGACGTCATTTATGGACGGCCCCTATGGGTAGCTTTGAGTCTAGGCAGCTTTGAGTCTATGGACAGCGTTGAGTCTATGGGTAGCAGTGCTGCTCAATGTAAGGGGAAGTTGATTCCAGTGAAAGGGTGCAAGGAGGGAAAGGGACTGGAAAGTGGATTGAGCATAGGGAGGAGGAGGCGCACAGAGAGAGAGAGAGAAGATTGGGGACGAAGAGGAAGGATCATGTAAGGAGATGAGAGAGGTGAGATCAGGTGGGGCAAGGCCAAGATGAGAGATGTAACGACGAGCGTCAAGTATTTGTATCGTGTGGGGGGAAACAAGCAGTGCATGAAGAAGCAAACCTCTCATCTTGCTTGGCTGCCCTCAAGAATGAAGATAACAATTTTCAGTAAATTGATATCATGCAAAGACTTACGTAATCGCTTTGTAGTTACCACATACCATGCCAGGAACTTTGCATAAATAGTGTGTGCGTTTTCAATCAAGCGTGGCGCAGCCATGCACACATTTTAGGACCACGAATTCCATCTTACGTGCCCGTGGGTTAACCTTAAACTACCTACAGTACACCATCTATCACCTGACATTACACAACAGGCTTTGAGGGCACCCATTCTGCCTTATACATCACGATCACACTAAATAGTCATTTGTCAAAGTGGCCTCTAATAAAGTATTTTTTTTTAAACCTCAACACATTCAATCTTGATTTGAGGCTTTCGTGACTGCAGGAATCCATACTCTTTGGTTCTTTCGGTAAAGTCACGTAGGTATAAATTAAAAATAAATCAGCACACTTCAGCAAAAAAAATATTAGTATTGTCTTTTCCGAGACCAAGGTGCTCTGCAAACCTTCTGGCTACCATCAAAGGTTTGTACACGAGGCCATCCAGATATACAAACACAGACATAACTTCAACCGTGATGATGGGGCAATCATTGGAAATATGTTATTAACAATGTAAAAAGTACCATCTTATTTGACAGGTACTAGTCTACTTTACCGAGTGTTGACATCCCCAGCGTTTAACAGTACTGCTATTTTGTATTTTGGTTTTGTCAGCCAACATCGGCCTTAACCCCGGGCTGAGGTGCACCAATGGTTCCCTTTTAGCCCCCCCCCCACCGTTCCATTCCCTGGCTACCACATTTAGATAAGCCCCTCCCCCTTAACTTGTATTTAAGAGCTTGTCTCTTGGATTTGTCCTCACTTGATACAGTAAATTTATCTGTGACGGCCCCACCTGAAGACAGAGACTTGTGTTGCCTCCGAAACGTCGTGATTTAATTGATGTATTTTTTTATTTCTATTATTATTTTTATTTTTTACCTACGTGACTTTACTATGAATCCTTGCAGTCACGAAAGCTTCAAATCTAGAAATAAATGGTATAATCGGTAACATTCTCTGGCCATAAATAATCCTCAAAATCCACAAGGAGAGGCTGGACAGATATGGGATGGAGACGACACTTAACACCATGGGGCCGATTGATAATTTACTTTTAATACTTTGTTCTGATCACCAGTTTTTAATAATAAAAATAAAACATAATAAAATTATTCTCACGACGTTTCGGCCACAACGCAAGTAGCCGTCCTCAGGTGAAAACCAGGTCTGTCGAGGCGACAGCGTCTGAATAAAACAGCACACGCACTTGGAGCATGTATATAAGCTGGGTTGGAAGGGGGGAAGAAAGGGGGAGCCTTGAAAAAAGAATATGCATATCAAGGTGAATTTAGCATATTTATGGGAAATGCAGGTATGTGATTAGTACTGCATATGCCCGTGCGTTATGCAGGATTAGCAGCATCAAAGGGAGGGGGATAAGGGAAATGCAGGTATGTGATATGTATTACTTACTGTTAGTAACTCAGCTTATTGTAGAGTATATTTAGTATACTGATGATGATATGTAGTTTATACTTTAGTTGTTTACGTGGTGGTTTTAGTTACTGCAGCTACATACTATTAACACTCCTTCCCTTCATTAATGCTACCCCTATCCCCTCCCTTTGATGCTGCTAATCCTGCATAATGCACGGGCATAAATAACACTTCACTGCCTGCATTTCCCATATCACATACCTGCATTTCCCAAATACTTCAAATGCATGATTCTAAATGTGGAGGGAGAACCCGGAGGGTACGAAGGAGGGTACGAAGAAAAATCCTCGTGTTCACGGGGAAAACATGCAAACTCCAAATATACAGCAACAGCAGCAGGCGTCAGGGTCCGAATCGAGCCCACGACCTCCTTCATACCAGACGAGGTAGTTAACATCTCCTAGCCACCGTGGTGATGATGAGAAAGAAAGACACCGCAAACTCCAAATATACAGCAGCAGGCGTCAGAGTCGGGATCGAACGCACGACCTCCTGTAGACTAGGCGAGGGAAATTAACAAATCATAGCCACCGTGGTGATGATGAGAGACACGCAAACTCCAAATACATAGCAGACGTCAGGTCAGGATCGAGCCCACGACCTCCAGTATACCAGGCGAGGGAGTTAACATCTCGCTACCCGGGCCCCTATGAGATCAGCACGTGACCAGGACTGTGATTCTGCCATTGCAGGATCGTGGATAATGGTGGTACCACGTGGGGGAAGGCTTTCGTACAGCAGCAGTGGGTAGATTCAGGGCTAACCTGTCGAGGCGCTTTCGCTGGGGAGGTGGGTAGAGTGGAGCTGGGGGTTTTCCACTCTGCTGTCCCCTGTAATCTCGAGCAGTGGATCTCAAAAAAAGTAGGTGACTCTGACGCCCCCCCCCCCCCCTTGTTGAATTTTGTTTCAAACGAGTAACCCTCCGCCCGCCGCCCCACCTCGCCTGACCCCTACGTGGTTCTGAGACGTAATGTATTAATTAAACATCAACATTTGAACCAGTTGTCAATTTTGTGAGGTAATCCTAAGCTCGTAACTGCAAGCGAATAAAAAGCAAATCAACGGACAACATTTAATCCATATAGGTTGCCCTATGGATAAAAATGTTGTCGTAGTTATTTTATATTTTCAGATTCATGCATGATCATATTATTCACCAGTGACTCTCACGTAGGACATGTCACACTTTTCAATCACCTCATCACCTTACTCCATGCAAGTTTTCGCCGCGGTAGGCTGTGGACCTTTCTCCCGGGGCCTCTGGCTTTTCCCATTCACTTTTAGAATCAATGTCACGCGTTTCGAGTATTTGGCTGCGATGAATTTCCACGTGATGATGATGATAAGCCATGCTCTTTGGATCTTTCGGTAAAGTCACGTAGGTATAAAATAAAATAAACCACGACGTTTCGTGCACAACACAAGCGTCCGTCATCAGGTGGGAAAACCAAAAAGTATGGATTCCTGCAGTGACGAAAGCTTCAAATCAAGATGATAAGCCACTTCGTCGGACTATCATTTGCAGGCAGGTCGCTTGTGAAAATGGGCTTTACAGCTTGAGTGGGCCTTACCTGGTAATATAAAAATATTTTAAATACTCTTTGGTTCTTTCGGTAAAGTCACGTAGGTATAAAATAAAATAAATCATAAATGCTTTCCCACCTGATGACGGACGCTTGTGTTGCGCCCGAAACGTCGTGATTTTTTATTTTCTTTTCTACCTACGTGACTTTACCGAAAGAACCAAAGAATATGGATTCCTGCAGTCACGAAAGCTTCAAATCAATATTAGAGTTGAAATCATTGAATAACTCCACCTAGCAAGCCGATTCCACCGCTCCGTCTCATCATTCGATGTGGTTATCCGATGCATTTCGTCCTTCAGCTGTCACTTAAAGTTTTGAACACCATCTCCGTTCAGCCGAGACGAGTTCTGCCGAAGCTCACGCGCTTTTCTCCGTGGACCAATGCAGAGTCTCAAAGCCCTTCGTTTGCTTCCAGTCTCTCGGTGTCACTCCAATCAATCACACGTCGCGCCACGCTCCTTTGTCCGCGTTAAAACTGCTGCTCGCATTTTTCTTTTGTCACCGCCTGTGCCTACGAATCGATTTGTCATCGCAGCAGTCGTGCTGTGACTGTTCCACCTGAAGACGGAAGCTTGTGTTGCCTCCGAAACGTCGTGATTTATTATTTTATTTCTATTATTACTTTTATTAATTTTTATTTAATTTTTTACCTACGCGACTTTACTGAAAAAACCTAAGAGTATAAGAGTATCGCAGGTTATGTAGATTATTGTCACGTAAGCGGTGATCACGGGTGTCCAGTCAAAGTGTCACAACAGCACCGCATTCGCTGTGTTTTCTGTGCTCGATTCCCGGCAACGGCTGGTGCGGTCACACATGAACGGGTCCCAGACATGCCCACCCCCCGCACACTGACCAGCGTGGTGAAGTATGGTCAAACAACCACCTACCACTGACACGGCACGGGGGAGGCCTCCATTGAGCAGTGGATTGACAAAATGGGCCGCAATTTATCATCGCCTGTATTGCTAACGTCAGAATCGGTTTTCGCTGGTTGAATCGATTATTATAAATAGGTCACTGGTGGCGAAGAGTCGAACCCGGGTTAAGGGTGCAACCTATTCCCGTCATTGTAGTTCAGCGCAACTTCAAAGCTCATCACATTTCCCAGATGAAGAAGGCAGGCCGCGTCGGTCATGGTTAGTTTTTCTTGACCATGCTGCATCACAACAGTGGGCAGTGGGGGCTGGAAGTATGTACTGTGTGCTGAACTTCGTTCACACCCGACATAGCCTAACCATGCTAATCGGAGGTGCGGGGGAAAGACAACAAACTATGGGTCTCTGTGCGAAATTATGGGTCTCTGTGTGAGTCTAGGGTCTCTGTGTGAGTCTGTGGGTCTCTGTGCGAGTCTATGGGTCTCTGTGCGAGTCTATGGGTCTCTGTATGAGTCGGTGGGTTTCTGTGTGAGTCTATGGGTCTCTGTGTGAGTCTGTGGGTCTCTGTGTGAGTCTATGGATCTCTGTGTGAGTCTGTGGGTCTCTGTGTGAGTCTATGGGTTTCTGTGTGAGTCTATGGGTCTCTGTGTGAGTCTATGGGTCTCTGTGTGAGTCTATGGGTCTCTGTGTGAGTTTATGGGTCTCTGTATGAGTCTGTGGGTTTCTGTGTGAGTCTATGGGTCTCTGTGTGAGTCTATGGGTCTCTGTGTGAGTCTATGGGTCTCTGTGTGAGTCTGTGGGTCTCTGTGTGAGTCTATGGGTCTCTGTGTGAGTCTATGGGACTCTGTGTGAGTCTATGGGTCTCTGTGTGAGTCTATGGGTCTCTGTGTGAGTCTATGGGTCTCTGTGTGAGTTGGTTGTTTGAGTGGGACGACCCAGAACCGGTTCAGATATCACTCGCCACGAATGTTATCTTCCCCACCGGCCCGTGAACCGCGTCATGGCACTGTGTTTAATTTATTTATTATCAGTGGTCTCGTCCTCGTTAGGCCTTTGTTCTTTTTTTAAATCCGTATTCACACAAATTTCCATTTCTAGTCACGGCTCATTATTTTTGTGGGCTCGTCGCTTTTCTCAGGCTTCATTCATGATTGTGCGCGCGCATTCTTCCGAGTGACTTTCTTGTAAACGCGATGAGAATCACAATCTCTACTCACCCTGCATGGAAAAAAACAATGTTTTATTGCGAGATAGGCTGCGAGTGTTGAGCGGCGTGAGGACGGCGGGGACAGAGAACAATCGTTGTACGGTACTACTATGATGCCACGTCAATGCTCTCCCTGCCTTAGGAATCCAAAATATTTTCTTATCCTGGATAAATCCGATGAGCTATGAAGCTCTTTTTCACAGATGTCCAGAAAGGTGGGGAGGGTCAGCAAGTTACAATAACAAACAGCACAGCACCGATAGGAGTGCGAAGTAAAGCAACAGGTAACAAAGTCACTAACTACAGATACATACAAATAAAGTACAAATTGCACGAGTACATACATCCCTTCCGATTTTCAAATACTAAATGTAAGATGTGGATCTCACTATTTGTGATCTGGTCCGATTAATTTAATGAATAACAATTTCTATCCATCCGATTCGTAAAGATGTCTTCTGTCGCCTCGAGACATTGCGAACGGCGCTCAATGAGTGCAAATTATTTTTGGGTAAAGTTTGATTTTTTTTTTATCCGTGTTTATATATATATAAAAATATATCTTTGGATGATGTTTTCTTATCCTCCCGAATCTTCGAGAACCTTGCTGAACCTCCGTCCAAGTTCCCTCTCACACCGCTCCCCTCTGCACCATTTACACGAGTCGGCAACGACAATAACAACAATCATTTAATAACAACAATAACAACAACCGCCATTCGCCACAAAGTGGCGGTGATGTCACCACGACGCTTGTGCCAGGCTATGTGCACCTTGAGGCCACGTGAAGTGTCGAACGCCCACTGGCAGGAGGTCACGGGGCAGACCCAGGTGCCACGGGTCGACTGACTGAGATGACTGAGATGACTGGCTGATGCACCACCTGTGCCCCCCACTGTGCCAGCTTGCTGAGCTTTAGCCGCCTGGCGTTCCGCTCGTTGTTGTGAACGTCGCTCCTCTGCCCGCCGCCGCTATTGGGAGGGTGGCTGCCTCCAAGGTCACCGAAGTCACGCAAACGCACAAGATCACACCTGCATAAATTATGAGAATATTTAGTTGCAATCGAGGCTGAGAAAAATATTAAACTGACGCTTTTCTTCCGTCTGTTGTTAAGCTTCCATCCCAGTCATCAGCCTCCACGGTACAGCAGCGAACCCAGGCAGCAACTGAGTTTATTTTATTTTATTTCTAAATACGTGACTTTACCGAAAGAACCAAAGAGTATAGATTCCTGCAGTCACGGACACTTCAAATCAAGATTGAACTGAGTATTTGTTTTATATTCTTAGGTTTTTTCCGGTAAAGTCACGTAGGTAAAAATAATAATAAAAGTAAAATAAAAATCAAATAAAAATCACGACGTTTCGGAGGCAACACAAGCTTCCGTCTTTAGGTGGAACCGTCACAGCACGAACCGTCACAGTCGTGCTGTGACGGTTCTGCCTGAAGACGGAAGCTTGTGTTGCCTCCGAAACGTCGTGATTTTTATTTTATTTTTATTTTGCTTTTATTAATTTAATTTACATTTTTTTACCTACGTGACTTTACCGAAAAAAACTAAGAATATGAATCCTTGCAGTCACGAAAGCTTCAAATCTAAATGAGTATTTGTTTCTCCAGGCGCTCACGTTCACATTGTGCCGGAACATCTCCCCCCGTCAAAAACCACGGCCGCGGCTAATCAACGAAAGAGCACCACTGCGACATCAAATTCGACGGTCAAACCATCGAACGAGTGAAGGGATTCAAACGCCCTCGGCAGTTTGAGTGTGTGAGGAGTGTGTGTGTGAGTGAGTGTGTGTGTGAGGAGTGTGTGTGTGAGTGAGTGTGTGAGTGAGTGAGTGTGTGAGTGTGTGAGAGTGTGAGTGTGTGAGTGAGTGTGTGAGGAGTGTGTGTGTGTGAGTGAGTGTATGAGTGAGTGTGTGAGTGAGTGTGTGAGTGAATGAGTGTGAGTGACTGTGTGAGTGAGTGTGTGAGTGAGTGTGTGAGTTAGTGAGTGAGTGTGTGAGTGAGTGTGTGAGTGAGTGTGAGTGAGTGAGTGTGTGAGTGAGTGAGTGTGTGAGTGAGTGTGAGTGAGTGTGTGTGAGTGAGTGTGACAGCCGATGGTTACAATTTATCTGTGAAATGTAGATCAGGCAACATCGGAGGCATAGCCGTGTAATGTTTTTTTCCCCCCTTGGCTTGTGCCGTGTGTTCTTCCGCGTGGCGTCTGACGTTTCGCCCCACGTGCCGGGAGCTTAATGACCGTCTTTTTGGAGCAGCAGACTTCAGTTCCTGCAGGAGCTCCTTCCCAGCGACGTGGAGCAAACGCGTGGGACAACGTCGGAGGAGGCGCGCAGCAGCAGCAGCATCAGCAGCACCGCAAGGAAAACCTCGAGCTCAGTAGGAACGGAGAGGCGTATTTTCACGAAAGCCAATCACAACAAACGTCTGTGCGGCCCAGGGTGCATGTATGTACGTTGAACTTCTTTCGCACCGTGCGTAGCCCAGCCGTACGCGGGGGGGGGGGTGACAACAAATGAAACATACAAAGCAGTTCTAAAGAAGTGAGTTTTCAATCTTGATGATTTAAAAGTGCAGAGCTCCCAGTGACTTCCCAAGAGGTAGGCAAACCGAGCGTTTCCCGTGAAGAGTTCTATAAGCACATATGTATACGTATGATCGTCATACCGCGAAGTGGCATGTTCGGGGCACGCTTTGCACGAGCACGTGTCGGTGGCTGTGGAGCACGGGCACAACGCGTGCGTCCGTGCGTTCGTGCGTGCGAGCGGTTTGTGCGCTCGCCATGCATCGCGGTTTGTGCGACTCGCACCGGATTCAAGAGCCGAATGGCTCACGGGGCTATACCTAATAAATGAACTTGAACTTGATTATATTCTTGGGTTTTTTCGGTAAAGTCACGTAGGTAAAAAAATTAAAATTAATTAATACAGCTATCGTGCTGTGACTGTTCCACCTGAAGACGGAAGCTTGTGTTGCCTCCGAAACGTCGTGATTTTTATTTTTATTTTACTTTTATTCTTTTTTTTACCTACGTGACTTTACCGAAAAAAACCTAAGAATATGAATCCTTGCAGTCACGAAAGCTTCAAATCTAGTATTGAACTTGATTACCCTGGAGCGATAAAACCCTCGCCTCTGGCTGAACTCGTGGTCAGGCTGAGAGATATAAAAAGCCAAGCACAACGGCTTTGCGTTGGAATGTGCGCGCCGCTGATAGGCACGCAAACATCGTCGACAGGCAAAACGTAAAGCAGCAAAAATGCTGCGAGTTTATTTGTTTTACGCGCAGGGATTTTTTTGAAAATATAAATTTGAGGCAATATTCGTGCGCATTTTATGCACTGGGAAATCCACCCGCCCCCCCCCCCCCATGAAGTGCGAACCGAAATTATCTAGAGATGAATCATCATCATCATCAGTGTGCCAGCTTGTATCATCTTGTGGCGTCGACATAACGATGATCGCGATGATAAAGATGACACGACTGATGATTATGAGGCGGTTACAGTGATGATGCAATACAATGGTGATGACAACAGTGATGCTGATTCTAGATTTGAAGCTTTCGTGACTGCAAGGATTCATATTCTTAGGTTTTTTCGGTAAAGTCACGTAGGTAAAAAATTAAAATAAAAGTAAAATAAAAATAAAATAAAAATCACGACGTTTCGGAAGCTTCTGTTGCCTCCGAAACGTCGTGATTTTTATTTTTATTTTACTTTTATTAATTTAAATTTTTTTACCTACGTGACTTTACCGAAAAAACCTAAGTGATGCTGATGCCACTGCTGCGGCTGATGATCCGCCGACCGCAACCAAACCCCATCTCTTAATGAACCACCAACCCTTGCCTCGGAAACCTCTGGATTGCATGCGTGCACTCGCGATGATATGCACACCGTATCCGGGACAGATTTAAACAAAAAGCTGAGTCCACCTAGGGGAGGTTCGAGACGAGTGCCAATGATGTCTGCCGTAGGAATCTAACATCACGTTACCGGGTTCACAACACAGTGTGCTAAGGGGCCGTCCATAAATGACGTCACGCAATTTTGGACGATTTTTGACCCCCCCCCCCTACTCGTCACACGGCGTCACAAAAAGTCAGACCCCCCCTCAAATATGACGTCACAAAGCTCTGCCCCCCCCAAAAATAAAATAATGCTTCAAATCGCTTTAAACTATTGTTAATGTGGCGCTGCACTCTGATGTTATAGGAGAAAACATTTATTAAAAAGTATATTTAATTAAGTAGAAAGAGTTGTTTATATTTATTTAAAGTTGCGCATTTTGATGTGACGTCACATTTCTCACCCCCCCCCCCCTCGTCACACATCGTCACAGATGTCTGACTCCCCCCCCCCCTTGGTGCGTGACGTCATTTATGGACGGCCCCTAACCAATATCCCTAACTCGGACAAGGCAAATGAATTGTGTCACGTGTGGCGGTGTGGGGACAATGGACTCCCCCACCCAGCCCCCTCTCCTCGCTGCTGCTGAGGCTCCCTCAAAGTGGTGCTCGGTTATTGAAGTTGACCCGGAGGCGATGCCTGTTGAAAGTTAGACGTTTGCGAGCGGCTGCCTTTGGGGTCGTCCATAAATGACGTCACGCACCTGGGGGTGGGGGGGGGGTCAGACATTTGTGACGATGTGTGACAAAATCGTCCAAAATCGCGTGACGTCATTTATGGATGGCCCCTTTGCGTTCTGTTAAATCTGCAGGTCTCCCATGCTTTTACGCGGCAGTGGATTACGTCTGAGAGCCACCATCACCGCGGTGGCTAGGAGATGTTAACTACCTCGCCTGGTATGCAGGAGTACGTGGGTTCGATCCCCAACCCTGGCGCCTTTTGTATACTTGGGAGTTTTCGTCTCTCTCTCTCATCATCATCACCGCGGTGGCTAGGATATGTTAACTACCTCGCCTGGTACAGAGGAGGTCGTGGGTTCGATCCCAACCCTGATGCCTGCTGCTGTATATTTGGAGTGTGCGTGTCTCTCTCCCTCTCAACGAAGTGACTTATCGCGTGGAAATTTATAGCAGCCAAAGAATCCAAATGTGTGATGTCGATTTTAAATTTCCAGAGAAAAATCCAAACAATCACGGGGAGAGAGGCACGCAAACTCCAAATATACAGGAAGCGTCAGTGTCGGGATGGAACCCACGCCCTCCTGTATACCAGGCGAGGTAGTAAACATCTCCTAGCCACCGTAGCACCCCATGATTGTGTTTACGAGACGGGTACTACCTCAGTTGACCGCTTGTTTATACCACGGGTGCCTAACCCTGAGTTGTGTCATCCATCACCAACGCATGCAAATGACTTCCAATAACGTACAGCCTCCCTCGGTCTTCCGAATTCAAGAAGACTATTATTGACTTCCGAGAAACATCCACCATCGCGATCCTCATTCACACGCACCTGATCTGAGTGGCAGCTTCACAATATATTATATTATGGTGTAATTCATTTCAACTGAATGGATGTCACAATACGGGCTTACAATGGTGACGTCCATCACGTGTCCGAGGTGCTTTGTAAACACTTCCCGTTTCCTTCTTCTAAATGTGGGCAGTGCAGAGCTTGAATTGTTTGACGTTCCAGGGCGTCTAAGTACGCAACACTGATTCAAAGTACACTGCTTCACTCGAAGTACATTGATTCACTCGCAGTACACCGATTCACTCGAAGTACATTGATTCAAGGCCGTAATTATAATATATATTTGGTGGGACACATCCCTTCCAATATTCAAATATGCTCAAAATGTCCCCCCCCCCCAATATATTGCTATGAAAAAATTGCTATGCTATGTAAATAAAAACAACAATTTTCTAAACCTTGGCCACAATATCTGGACTTGTCTTCATATAACAATATAACAATGCATAGATTTCTGTTCATATGATTGTGGTTATGGTTGTACTTTATTCATCCTTAATCTCTGCCATTACATACAATGAAACAAGAAATGGTAAAAAAGTAAAAACAGAGCAATGTAATACAATACACTATTAGACATTGTAAAAAATTAATAAAAAGCCCATCCCATGTGTTAGTGAATTTTTTAATATTTTAGGCAGGAAATTAGTTTTCAAATTTAGATATTTTTTCTGGGTTGGGACCCTCAGACACCCTGGAAGATTTGGTGACCCCCAATGTGGACTCCATGGCTACGGCCTTGCAATGATTCACTCACAGTACACTGATTCACTTGAAGTACATTGATTCACTCGGAGTACGATGATTCACTCACCCGTCTTGAGGTATCGGTCTCCCAGACAGACTGCTTCGTCTCATCCACACACAAATTCGTTACCATACTGCAAGGTCTCAACAACACACTCATCCAACCACTCACTCACTCACCCACCAATGTTTCGTTTTATGAAGTCTCATTCATGCAAACTGCATCTCAGACACCACTCACAAGCTGAAAGGGCCACTCCACATTTACATTACGAAGTCAGCAGTGTTCAGTTTGTTGTCCTTCCCCCGCACCTCCGATTAGCACGGTTGGCTATGTACGGCGTGAAAGAAGTTCAACATACATAATCACTCACTCACACTCTGCAGAACACGGGGGAGAGAGAGAAAGAGCACACACTCCAAAAGACAAATATCCCCCGTATAATCTAGATGTGAAGTTTTCGTGACTGCAGAGATCTATACTCTTTGGTTCTTTCGGTAAAATCACGTAGGTATAAAATAAATTAAATTAAATCGCGACGTTTCGATTGCAACACAAGCAATCGTCATCAGGTGGGAAAACCACAGCAAGTGGGAGAGAGAGTTGCCGATAAGAAGCTATCTCTTACCACGGCAACTCTCTCTCCCACTTCAGCAAAAAATGTTCTTGCTGTGGTTTTCCCACCTGATGACGATTCCTTGTGTTGCAATCGAAACGTCGTGATTTAATTTATTTTATTTGATACCTACGTGACTTTACCGAAAGAACCAAAGAGTATGGATCCCCCGTATAGCCTTAACAGACTGTTGGAGCAAGTGCTGTTAGTGAGCACCTATGAAGGCCAGAATGGCACACGAGAGGGGGATGGGTAGCCAGCACCACGCCCGGCCGCCTTTGTCTCCCCAGTGGCGATGTTAACTACACACTGCACCGGGTACTCATTTAAGGCTGAGTCGACCTAGGGGAGGCCCAGGACCGGTTCAGATAATCGTCATTGGTGTTGGCCGTGAGCGGGAATCGAACTCGGGTCGCCAGATGCATAAGGGAGCGCGCTAACCACTACACTACCGCTCCCCATTTAACAATTGGGCGCAAATGTTGTGGATTTGCTCTACAAGTATACATCAAATCAAGTATACATCGTACAACTTTGCTGGTGTGCTGAAGCAGTAATAAATGATGCACGTTTGTTCATCGCCTGACAAATGTATTAATTGGCTGTGTGGGGTGGAGGAGGGTGTACGACACACGACATTTTATTTAAGTAATCTGATCAAACTAAATAATAAATTTTTAATCGCGATACTGGTCGCCAAAGCCTATTTGTTAACGGAATTAATTACGTGAATATATATATATTTCTTGATTTGAAGCTTTCGTGACTGCAGGAAACCATGCTCTTTGTTTCTTTCGGAAAAGCTGGCTTTCCCACCTGATGACGGACGCTTATGTTGTGCCCGAAACGTCGTGATTTTTTTTTATTTTATTTTATACCTACGTGACTTTACCGAAAGAGCCAAAGAGTATATCTTTTTTTTCATGGCGTGTGCGTGATCATTGGTGACAGGGCTGAGGTCATCAAACTCACTTGCCCCTGAGAACCTAGTGGCGGACAAACACAAATAATATCGTGACTGCAGGGATTCATATTCTTGAATCTTTCGGTAAAGTCACATAGAAGGGAAATAATAAAATAATAAAAATAAAACATAATAAAATTATCATATTCTTGGATCTATCGGGAAAGTCACGTAGAAGGGAAACAATAAAAATAAAACATAATAAAATTCTCACGACATTTCGACCACAACACAAGCAGCCCAGCCGTCCTCAGGTGAAGAGCACAGTTGCCATTAGGACGCTGTCTTTCCGACAGACCTGCTCTTCACCTGAGGACGGCTGCTTGCGTTGTGGCCGAAACGTCGTGATCATTTTATTATGTTTTATTTTTATTATTTTATTATTTCCCTTCTACGTGACTTTACCGAACAATCCAAGAATACAAAATAATGTCGATATCAGCACTGTCTCATCACAGAAATATTAAAAGGGTAACGTGTTGGATAATGGCCCTTCGGCTCATTTGAGCCATTTCTAGAAAACATCAGCCAGTTATAATAATATTTTCATTTTATATGGCGTCATTCATGTTAATAGCATCCCATACGCTGTAACGTTGACTATATATGAGGAGCAAATACTTCCGATATTAGAAAGTCACTGGAACCATGCAATTTTAAATCGAGATTGAAAACTAATTTTTTTAGAACTGATTTTTGTCGGGTTTAGTTTCGTGGACTTCCCCCGCGCGGTTGGTTACGTACGGTGCGACCGAAGTTCAAGGTACGCACACATTTACAGCCACTGCCAAGCAAATGAAACCCCTGCCGCTACCAAGCAAAATAAAAAAACCGAATAAACAAATTAAGAAATGACCCCCAAACAAAAGAACACCAACAACCAAAAAGTTACCGCAACAAAAACAACAACAACAACGTTGACTTTGCTGTCGGTGTGCTCATGACTGACGTAACGAGCGCGTTTGTTCTGTGCTTAGTTGACGGGTCGCTGTCCTCACTCCAACCAGCGACGTCCAAATTCGCTTCCCCCTTTCTCAATTATCGCGATTGTGCATTCCGCGAGGATCGTGTATTGAGAAAAAAATGTCACATTTCCAACCCCCCATCCACCCAAGCATCCACCACCTCCCACGCGATCATTGCCACCCTCTTACAACCATCTCCACCCACCCCACCCACCCCCTCTCCTTACCCAAACCAGCGCACCTTTTTACCTGCTGCGCCAAGACTGCGTTTGAACGAAGGTGCGTGGGTATAAATAGGGCACGCCTGGCACAGGATCTATTCGCCTCTTCGGTGTTCAACATCGCTGGCGAAGCATGGCACGTCACTCGATGCTGGCCCTTCTGGGGCTTAGCCAGTTTTACGTGTTCGCGTTGGTTGGTAAGTGTGCACATGCATGTGTGTGTATGTGTATGCATGTGTGTGCATGTGTATGCTTGTGTGTGCATGTGTATGCATGTGTGTGTATGTATGTGTATGGATGTGTGTGTGTGTGCACATGTGTGTGTGTGTGCGCACATGTGTGTGTGCATGTGTGTGTATGCATGTGTGTGTGTGCGTGCACATGTGTGTGTGTGCACATGTGTTTGTGTGCACGTGTGTGTGTGCACATGTGTGTGTGTGCACATGTGTGTGTATGCATGTGTGTGTGCACGTGTGTGTGTGTGCACATGTGTGTGTATGCATGTGTGTGTACACACATGTGTGTGTGCACACACATGTGTGTGCACACATGTGTGTGCACACATGTGTACACATGTGGGGGAGCGGTGACTCAGCGGTTAGCACGCTACGAACACGGCAATTCGCGCTCATGGCAATTACCAGTGACGATTATCTGATCCGGTTCTGGGCCTCCCCTAGGTCGGCTCAGCCTCAAATTTGTACAGTATCCATTGCAGTGCGTAAACATCGCCACTTGGGAGACAAAGGCGGCCGGGCGTGGTGCTGGCCACCCACCCCCTCGTGTGCCATGCTGGCTTTCGTAGGTGCTCGCTAACAGCACTTGCCCCAACAGTCTGTACAGGCTTCCAGGGGGATCTTTGTCTTTGTACATGCATGTGTGCATGCACGTGTGGGGGGAAACATTTGAAGTTTGGTGGGGATCAGAAGTCACGGGAACGTGTCGAGTAGGTAAGGGGTCTTGGAAGAATATTCATTCAGGGGATAGCGTCCTCACTTTAAAGTTCTCAAATTAACTTGGATGGCATTGTCTATGTGTTCTATATGAACCTGTACCATACGTGTTTCCATATCTATATCACTTGCAGAAATGGGATGAAATACAAATTCGATATAATGCGATCAATTAACCTTGTCCCGTGTAATTTTCGATTAAAAAATGATGCAAAGAGTTTGAGCTGCAAAATGTAGATACCCAGCGACAATTCAACAATGGAATAAAAGTGCGTATTTTAATTACATAAGAGTGTTTTTGGGTTAGATCCCGTAAATATATAAATGTGTCGTTAAAACCCGCCACCACTCGACACAGCCAACTAGTAAGGGTTGTCACGTTAACAAAACGTGGCCAATTCGTCACTAGTACAGCACTAGTGTATAGTGTAGTGTATAGTGTAGTGTATAGTGCAGTGTATAAGTGTAGTGTATAGTAGTGGAGTGTATAGTGTAGTGTATAGTAGTGTAGTGTGTAAGTGTAGTGTATAGTAGTGTAGTGTATAGTGTAGTGTATAGTAGTGTAGTGTATAGTGTAGTATACTAGTACAGCACTAACCGGTGTGTTGGAGAGCCAAGCCACAACATTTACGATCTGAGTACTGTGAGGTTTCGCCAGTAATTACGACTAGCTTCATCAGGCGATAGCCAGAGTTGTGGAGAAGTCTGTTTCGTTCCTTATACAGAGGCGTAGATGTGCGGACCACGCTTCTGCGCTCTTGCGAAAAGTGGGGGGGGGGGAGATTACTGAGGCAACGTACATTATGCATGTGCATTATGCTAGCCCTTTGATCTTATCCTTCCTGTATTGTGTATTAAAATAGCCGTACCAACGGTAATCCCTATTGAAGTATGCTCCTTTATATGCATGCATTTAAATAATGTATTGTTCGAGTCTTCGCCAGTAGTAGCTAGTTTTGCACAGAACTTCAACATGATCAAGATCAGTTGAGTGTCCTTGTTGCCACACGTGTTCTGCTACTGCTGACAGTTGTATTCGGGAGTGTTTACTATTTCACTGATGTTCTTTTAGTCTCGTGCTTACCATTCGTCCTGTTTGCTCAACATAACATTTTCCACACGTGCAGTTAATCCTGTACACACCTTCTGTTGATATCTTCGGTAATACATCTTTTGTACCAGATATTAATTTCTGTATTTTATGTACCATGCCAAATCTGACTCGGATGTTTTCTTTTTCCAAACATCTGGCTAGCTTACCAGTTACTCCCGCAATGTACGGTATTTTTTTTATCTTTTAATTACTTGGGCAGTTCCAATGCTCGTTTAACACGTAGGCTTTCGCGACCAATATTATTCATAATCAACGTTTGTGGGTTAGATCGCGTTATTTATAAATGTGTCGTAACCCTCCACCACCCGACACGGCCAATCAGCAAACAAGTGTCTGGCGAGTTGCCCGATGATGTTGGATGCAATTACCAGCGAAACGTCGAAATCAAAAAATTGTAAATGTTGTGATTTCACGCTTCAACACACCGGTGGGCTAAAGTAGTGAACTATTTGTCTTTTGTCAACGTGACACTTTTTTGCTGATTGGCCGTGTCGGGTGGTGGAGGGTTACGACACATTTATAAATAACGCGATCTAACCCAAAAACGTTGATTATCCAATGCTCGTGTTATTTTATTTGGTTTTGGAATTCAATGCCCTGCTGATTTGTGCATCATTGTAGCCGTTCATTTGAAGCACTTCTTTAACATGTTGAATTTCACTTCTCAGACTGTCACCATCTGAGACTTTTTTTATCTCGATGAATGAGCGTCTTGATAAGAGCAAATTTCTGTGTGGGGTGATGGTGTGACTGCATTCAGATAGGCGTCAATATGCGTTTTTTTGGGTAAACACTGTGTTATTTTACCATTTCGACCCCGTCTGAGCAAAATATCCAGAAATGGTAGAGTTCTGTCAGCTTCCACTTCCATGGTGAATTGGATGGATGGGTTTTGCGAGTTGAGGTGATTTAGAAATGCGTTCAGTGTATCTTTTCCATGTGGCCAGACCACCAATGTGTCATCCACATATCTAAACAAAGCAGAGGGTTTTAGTGTGCTTGAATCTATTCCTTTTGTTTCAAAATCTTCCATGTACAAATTCACTATCACAGGAGACAAAGGAGAACCAATTGCTGCTCCTTCTTTTTGTTTGTAGATGTCACCTTGCCACAAGAAGAAGGTGTTCTTTAGATAGTGTTCAGCTAGTCTTGGGATATCTTTGGCTAAACCTTTGTTTGTTACCAGTGTCAAGTAATTGAATTGACTCGTTGACTGGATCCCTCGTGAACAAAGAAGTCACATGAAAAGTTACGAGAATATCATTGGGGTTAAGCTTAATATCTTTAATTATATTTAAGAGATGTTCAGAGTTTTTGTTGAATGAAGAGGTCCTGCCGATGTAGGGCTGTATTTGTTTCGTTACGTATTGTGCTAATTTGTACGTGGCAGAGCCTATTGTACAAACTATGGGTCTTAATTGGACATCAGGTTTGTGAATTTTTGGTAGCGCATGAAGTCTTGGTGGTTTTGATGCCCTTGGTTTGATCAGGTATTGCTATTCCTTGGGAATTGATGACTTGGCAATGATTGCCGTTGTTTTATGTTCCAAGGTGCTGGTTGGGTCTCGTTTAATTTTAAGGTAGGGACCTTCATCAAGTAGATCTTTTATTTTATTATCATAGTCCTCATCGGGCATAACAACAGTTGATCGGTGAAACGTCGTACTCACATTGTAAATGTTGTGGTTTGGCTCTCCAACACACCGGTGTGCTGTACTAGTGACGAATTGGCTACGTTCTGTTTACGTGACAACCCTTACTAGTTGGCTGTGTCGGGTAGTGGCGGGTTTTAACGACACATTTAGATATTTTACGCGATCTAACCCAAAAAACCTCTATTATGGATGATATTGGTCGCGAAAACCTACGTGTTATTTAAATTACATTTAAGTTATATACTGCCCATCTCTCGTCACGTGGCAGTCGTAATGCACAACAAAGCACATTTGATAAAATTGCACGTTGAGTGGTGAATTGGAGCAAGGCGATTGAATAAATGTGCCCTGCATTGTACTGCGTTTGGTAGCCATCAGCTGGGCGATGATGACGGTGAAGATAGTGATGATGATGCTGATGATAAGGCGGTGAAGGTAGGGCGATGAGGGTAGGGCGGTGAGGATAGGGCGGTGAGGATAGAGCGGTGAGGGTAGGGCGGTGAGGGTAGGGTGGTGAGGGCGGTGAGGGTAAGGCGGCAAGGATAGGGCGGTGAGGGTAGGGTGGTGAGGGCGGTGAGGGTAAGGCGGTGAGGATAGGGCGGTGAGGGTAGCTCGTTCGCCACTCGTTGCAGAGGTTCACGGTTTGAATCGAGCGGCCGCCTCGACTCACAGCGTGTTAGCCGTAAAATGACTACGCGCAGTCCGCTTCGCTCATGGTGGACGTTAAAGTTCAAGTTCATTTATTCTGTATAGACCTGTGAGCCATTCGGCTCTTGAATTGGGTGCAACCGCAACAAACAAAAAACAAAAACATGAACAAGAAAACATCTTAAAGTGAATGTGACTAAGTGCAAACAAAAAATCCAATAAAAGACAGCAAAATATTGCAGAAAAAGCACCGTACACCAACGCTGTGTGCAACAATCCCAGTGGGATGCAAGTCAAACAACAACAACAACCACAAGACAACTTAGATTAAGGCCATCAGTCTTACTCCGTACTACAACAAACAAACATGGCCAAACCAAAAAACTTTTAAAAATCACCAAAATAAAGCCATGAAAGCAATGAAACAGTGATCATAGCAACTGTGACGGTATTTTCACAATAAACGACATAAACAATATGTACTACCAAAACCCTTCAGTTATAGATCCCCTGACGTCATTCACGGGAGTGGACCATTTTGTGCCACCATTGTAAGTCATGGTCCACCTTTACCAAATTTTAAATATGGACAACAAATCACTGAATGGTAATTATTGCCCCTACTGTGAAACACTTGGCAGTCGAAAGAGTCGTAAGACTCAGCCGGCCTCTCCTGGGTAAATAAACATATAAACAAAAAACATAATCATTGTAATATTCTTTCAAAGTGAACCTGACTCTGTTGATGAGACACTGGCTGTCAAGGCTTGTATTGAACTAATGCTGCTGATGATAAGGCCGTGCAGAGCAGATGGGTTGTGAAGAAAATACTTTTACTTTGTATGTAGAGACAAACATGGGAAGGAGGCATCATTTACGTCGTCGTTAATATGAACCACAATTACGCTAAATAATATATTTTTTGCCTAAAAAGAATAAATAGTTTACGACCCTTTTCTTCAATCTACTGATGGATGAGTGCCTTCCCCACGCTGTGTCAGTCATCAGGGTTGTTTGACCATACTGCACCTCGCTGGTAAGTGCAGGTTTGTGAAAATGGTACACAGGACTGGTTCAGATATCACTTGCCGCTGATGCTGGCCGTGGCAGAGAGAGAGAGTAACATTGTATTAGTGCGCGTGTGTTTTCTACACAAATTTCGATTTAAAGCTTTCGTGACTGCAGGGATTCCTCTTCTTGGTTCTTTCGGTAAAGTCACGTAGAAGGGAAATAATAAAATAATAAAATTAAAACAATAAAAGAATTATGTTTTATTTTTCTTATTTAATTATTTCCCTTCTACGTGACTTTACCGAAAGAACCAAGAAGATTTCTACACAAAATTAGCAGGAATCAGTATGAAATCGCTACCCCCCCCCCCCCAAAAAAAAACAATATTGCACCGCCCAAAAGTCCCGCCGATTTTTTTTGGTTTTAAAAAACGAAGCGAAGCCGGAGCCTGCGGGTGGCTAAAAAAATTGTTTGGTGGGGCGATGCCGACGCCACAGTAGCAGAGGAGGCGGTGGGGGTGGGGGGAGATGGAACTTAGCACCGGGCACTGAATTGTCAACAGCTACTCAGCTACTCCAGCTGTGCATAAAACCGAGTTATGGCGCCAAGGTGGTGTGATGTTGATTACCTCGCCAGGTATGCAGGAAGTCGTGCGTTCGATCCTGACCCTGACGCCTGTATATTTTGAATTTGCGTGTCTCTCTCCCCATGGTCGCGTGGATTTTTTTTTTTTCCTGGTCCTCCGGTTTTTCCCTCTACAATTAAAAAACGTGCATTTTTAGTATTTTGTCTGCTCTACATTTCCACATAAGCCACGAACCCGCAGCTTTAACCTGGCAGTGACAACCCAAGGCTCGCAACTACCCTTCTCCACTCCCCACTTCGGAAAGTCAAGAGCAGAGTCCGATTTCTTAAACGTCCATCTCCGGGGACGGGAAGGGGTGCGGAAGTAAATGATGACGGTTTTCCCCGACCCGCAATTTTCAGCGCGGTGAAGTATGGTGGGCACCGCGGTGGCTAGAAGATGTTGACTACCTCGATCCCGACCCTGACGCCTGCTATATATTTGGAGTTTGTGTGTCTCTCTCTCCATGGTCGCGTGGTCCTCCGATTTTCCCCTCCACAATTATAAACATGCATTTTGAGTATTTGGCTGCTATACATTTTCACGTGATAAGCCACTTTGTTGAGCTATCATTCGTTATTGCCCGGTCGCTTCTGAAAAAAAGCTGCACAGCTCAGCGGGGTCTTACCTGGTAAAATAAAAAAACGGTGTATAGTTTATACGACGGGATGGGTGGCCAGCACCACGCCCGGCCGCCTTTGTCCCCCCAGTGGCGATGTTCACACACCACACCAGTTACTCGTTTGAGGCTGAGTCGACCTAGGGGAGGCCCAGGACCTGTTCAAATAATCGTCACTGGTGGTGGCCGTCGCGCTTCCATAGGTACACACACACGCGCTTGCTGCAGACACACAATTTTCAGGGTGCGTACGGCAGTAAACGACTGAAATAATGAAGCAATGCTGCGCGAAGAACGCCTTAGACCTGCAACACATTTGTATGGCATTTTACTCGTGGAGGGTTGGGGGGAGGGATGCGTGACATGAGCAGGCACACTGCGTGACGCTTTCGCATTTGCGGGAGTGACATGACAGATGTGACGTCACAGCTCACTTGCCGTGCAAAATATCTGCATTATTGCGCCCCCCCCCACTCCAAAAAAGTCTATTTTTATAATGTTTGCATGGTGTACAGTCTGGAAAGTACCCACATGGCAAATTTCAAGTTTGTTGCATGTCGGGAAGTACGCTAAATATTTCGAAAAGACACATTCACAAATTTTCCTTTTATATATATAGATATAAAAAACTTGTATCCTTCATAGGATTGCATTCTGGCGTGACTGATGATATGTGACATAAGTGGTAATCAATCGCTAACCACCCCCACTTCCCGCTTGTTCCACTGCTCAGGTGGATCTTTGGTGATGGATGACCTGTACACGACCATTCAACTTTCAACCGGAATCTACAACGATTCGTACCATGGAGGTAAATGCAGTGTGTGATAGTAGTTGACAAAGGGTGGCAGTGTGGTGATGGTCACTAATGTAGGTGAATCCGGGACGCGACATTTCAGCAAACATGCCAACCGTTGGCCCAATGTGGTTGGAACCGTTAACCCAATGTTGTAGAAACGCGCGTTTAGAGTATGTGGCTGCTATACATTTCCACACGACAAGCCACTTCGTTGAGCGAGCATTTGTGGTCAGTTCGCTTCTGAAAAAGAGCTACTACACAGCTCAGCGGGCCTAACCTGGTAAAATAAAAAATGAAATAGTTGGCAACTTGACTTAAAGCTTTCGTGACTGCAGGAATGAATATTCTTGGGTCTTTCGGTAAAGTCACGTAGATAGGTTTTTGTCATTTTCTTTGAACCTATCTACGTGACTTTACTGAAAGACCAAGAATATAGTTGACAACTGAAAGTATCAAATGCCAACTGAACTTGACAGTAGCAACTGCCAACTGAACTTGACAGTAGCAACTGCCACCTCCACGTGACAGTAGCAACTGCCACCTCCACGTGACAGTAGCAACTGCCAACTCAACGTGAGAGTAGCAACTGCCACCTCAACGTGACAGTAGCAACTGCCACCTCCACGTGACAGTAGCAACTGCCACCTCCACGTGACAGTAGCAACTGCCAACTCAACGTGACAGTAGCAACTGCCACCCTGTGTGGCGATCTCAGGACCCGGGTTGTTAAGCAAATCGCCACAGTCCCCAGGGCGTGCGAGCCGGCGTCGTCTCTATCAACAAATCGCCACAGTCCCCACGTCTCGCGGGAATCGTCTCGATATGCAAATGAGCCCTCAAGTCGGCTTCCCGCGCTTTTTTTGTTAATTGAGGTAAATAATTGCACGCAAAGGTGTTGTGACTGAGCTGAGGTAATCGATCGCACTCGATTAATACTACTTTATTAACAGGCTGAGATAATTCCACGCAAATTATTTGCGTTCGAGGTATTTAATTTGAATACTGCATTAAACCGAGGTGATTAAGTAATATTAGGCTGAGGTAATGAATTGTACGTTAATTTTACGATTTTGTCTCAGGGAATTAATATTACTGTTAAGCTGAGGTAATTGCCTGCATACTATTTTATGTATTAATGCAATGTTAATGTAATATTAATGTAATAAATGCAGTAATACACATACGATTATACACGTATTTTCATAGCAATACATGATCATTTGTAACAAATACAATCGCTATGTTTTTTTTTATTTTTATGAAAAGTGTGACCCAAATACTTTGCAATATAATGTAACGCTGCGGTTATGCCATGTAATGATACTGTGGCCATGCATTTTGCATGGAATTCTGAGGTAAAATACCATCTAATGTAATCCTAACATGTTAATGATCGAGTAATTTAGTGTATTTTATACACGTACTAGTTCACGAAGCCTCATGACTGACATAGCATGGAGAAAGTTCTTCCAGGCGTACATTTTAAAAACTGCTTTAAATAGGAATGTTTATATTGTCTGCTACTATCTATCTTAACAGACACATCTTGAATTAGGCCAATATCAGTGGCGGCTCCTGCAAAATCTCTCAGGGGGGGCAAATGTCTGGATGATTGATAAGGATAAGGTCCACCCATGCAATGGATAAATTAACAGCTTAAGCATGTAAAGGCAACTTCACTTCTTTAATATTAATGAAAAATAAAGTGACTCTTACAATACATCTTGTTTGTTTATATACTCACTATTAAAACAAACCACTCAAGTTTATTTTATTAAAGATTCCACTAGGTGGCGATAAATTATATTGTTGGATGAAACGTGCTTACGTATGATGACGTTAGCGCGTATGATGACGTAAGCACGTTAGTGCATGCCCTCCCGGAAGCCATAGAGAATGCATTGGAGCGCCCGCCGTTCGAAAAAAAACATCTTTGAATGTAAGTCTATGGGGCCACTCGGGGCGATTCTCAGCCGGAGTGAAATCGCCCAAAAAGAGGCGGTACTCCACAGAACGTGACATGACGCTGATTGGACTATATCCAGAGGCACAGTGACGGCTAGCGTGACTCTGTGGTTGAATGACATTGGTGGTGCGTCGCCCAATCGCCCTAATGAAGAAACCGCCCCTGGCCAATATACTGACAATAGTAGTTTTTTTAACATGAATCCACTCCCCCCCCCCGTGAACTTGTTCTGCCAGTTGGTAAATGCATGATTCTACGTTGCTATACAACTCTAGTATCTTTGTACAGAAAACATTCCACTTCAACAGTTTCACAACAAAAAATCCGCACCTTTTCCCCTGACCGCCTCTGTGAGCCATCAGTTACACAAGAAGAAATATCTTGTTCTCCTTAACTAAACTTTTATTTTACTAGGTAAAGCCCACTGAGCTATAAGCTAGTTCAAGGCCGTAATTATAATAAAATATGTTCAAAATGTCCCCGCCAATATATTGCTATAAAATAGATTTTTGTTTATGATTGTGGTTATGGTTGTACTTTATAAATCCCTAATCTCTGCCATTACATACAATGAAACAAAAAAAATGTAAAAAAAACAGCAATGTAATACAATGCACTATTAGACATTGTAAAAAAATTAATAAGTCCATCCTATGTGTTAGTTAAAAAATTTTTTATTTTAAGCAGGAAATTCGTTTTCAAATTTAGATTTTTTTTTTTCTGGGGGGGGGACCCCCAGACCCCCTGGAAAATTTGGTCCCCCCCAATGTTCACTCCATGGCTACGACCTTGCGCTAGTTTTCATAGGTGATCCGAGCACACATGATAGATAGCTCATTGAAAGTGGCGTCTTATCACGTGGGAATTTATCTAAACAAAATAATCTAAACGCATGTTTTTAAATGTGGAGGGCAAAACCAGAGGACCTGGAGAAAAATACACAACCACGGGGAGCTTATGTGAACTCCCAATATACACAGGAGTTGGGCTTGAACCAACGACCTGCATACCAGGCAAGGGAGTTCAGACCTCAGCACTACAGTAATCTGAGACACATCCTCTGAAACTTTTCTTACCCCACTTACCTATCTGACTCGTGCACATAAAAGACATTCACCATGATCCAGGTACCAGTCACGTCTGAAATACCGGTCAAACCTATCCGACACAATTCATAGTATGGAGTTGACCTGTTTTTCATGTTGTGAGTGCATCCACTGCAAGATATGGTGCAATTCCACTGGAAGACAGCAAGTGGTGAAATGAAGTTAAATATATTTTCAAATGTGGTAGAATTCCCCAGCAGACAACGTATGAATGAAACTAAAGCAGAATCTCGGTATAAAACCATAAAATTACATTTTGAAAAAATAAATTTCCTCTGGATGCTCTTTAAAATTGTCTGAAAAGTGAATAAACGTATATAGCAATACATGGCTAAATATATGTACAGCTACTGTATATACGTGATGGTTGTATGTATGTTGAACTTCTTTCGAACCGTATGTAGTCAACTGTGCTAATCGAAGGTTGCCCTCAGTGTAAGATTCCTTGCTGGGTTTTACCCACTGTTCATGGGCACAATGTTTATGTTGAATGCAAATTTAACTTGAAACTGCTCCGATGGAAATGCTGATACCACTATCTTATTCGGAAATCTTGACTAGCTTACAAGTCATTGCTTTACAAGGATCTAAAAATAGTTTTAAGAGCTTTCATGAAATCTTGCAATGCAAATAATTGTGCGAAGTTTCGATTTAAAGCTTTCGTGACTGCAGGGATTCATCTTCTTGGTTCTTTCGGTAAAGTCACGTAGAAGGGAAATAATAAAAAATAAAACAATAAAATAATTCTCACGACGTTTCGGCCACAACGCAAGCAGCCGTCCTCAGCGTCTTCCCGACAGACCTGTTCTTCACCTGAGTACGGCTGCTTGCGTTGTGGCCGAAACGTCGTGATAATTATTTTATTATGTTTTATTATTTTATTATTTTTTTATTTCCCTTCTACGTGACTTTACCGAAAGAACCAAGAAGGTGAATTGTGCGAAGGTTGCGAATTCAGATCTAGGTTGTGGGTTGACTCAGCCCATCATCCCAACTGAAATCGATAAAATGAAGTAGAACTTTGTGGGGAAGTCATCAGTGGTTATCCTATGGATGGACTTTCCCTTGCCATAGGAATGTGTAATTTCCACAACCGGATCTGTGCTGTAAACAGGAGATGAGCATAAATACATTGTAAACATGTATTTATAACATTTTTCCTTAATGAAAGTGTGTAATGTTACCACATGCTTAGCATATGGTGGACTGATGTGTCCAAGGGCACGGGTTCACCGATCACATCAGCATACCAGGTGCGCTGCTAGTGCTGACCCTTTTTCCCTCTCTCACTGAGTCCAGCTTTGAGATGCATTACTGCCCAGGCCATATTTGAATGCTAAACCTGGTAAATAGGTGTGAAGGGGCTAAGCCCTGGTCTAAGGTTCAATTTTGGGATGTTCATTGCCTTCGCAGGCCTAATGTTTGTTGGGATCTTAACATTCAAGAAATATAAAAGACAATCATGTCTTGAAGTGAAGAAGAGTTCAATTTACAACAGGAAGCGGTACATCATCTGGTGTCAAGAGAGCGGCCCCAGACGATTACGTCACACAACTACTGATATCCCTTTAATTTGCTTATTTATTCACACAAGTGACACATTTTTATATATTTTTTTCCGCAGAGAGTATTGTTGCTTATTGCACTAAATTCCTTCAATTCAAGATTGGAAATAAGTAGAATGAGGTCATAATCCCGATTTAATTATGGTACTTGAGATTACAATTTAATACGGGGCGACTGATATTCATATTCAAATCCAGGCACTTAGCAGTGCCGACTTAATGTCTGTGATACCCCGTTGCCGACAGTTCTGGGTTTTGCCGTTTCGCCCACAGATGACACTATATGCAGCGTGTGGGGAACTGGCCACCTTCTCACATTCGACCATGCTTCCATGGACCTGCCGCTGTCCTCATGTTCTCTGAGCCTGGTGTCCATCACCGGTTCCCCGTCATTGTCCGTGAGCTTCCAGAGAAGCGCTTTGGACAGAATGAGTGTGGAGAATGTGGTAGTGACCATGGAGGGCATATCCTTGAACCTGACAAGAGAGGGCCAAAGCATTAGCGGCCAGAGGTAAGTTATTTTGTTCTTCATTGTTTTGAGTTCTTCCCCACAGGGTGATTCTGCCTGCGGCAGTCAAAAGTGCACAGCTATTCCAGTGATTTAGAGGAAGAGGGTGATGGATCACAGTATATTTCCCAAACCCTCCTGCTTTCATTCACTGTTTTATTGGTGTTGCAATACAGTCACATTTAGATGCTATATAAATCCAAATAATATTTTATAGTGACCCACAGACTCACAAAGAGACCTGCAGATTCTCAGAGACCATCGACTCAATAAATATATCCACTGTTTCTGTCCAACGTTTTGAGATCCAGTCGCATATCGACGCTATATAAATCCAAATTGTATCGTCATGTATATATTGCATTGTAACACTGACCGCCAATCTAAGACACATGGCTGTGTCACTTGTTTCTTCCAGGGTGCAGCTGCCATACAAAAACCACAGCATCCAGATTGAGATGGTGGGATCCTACATCAAGTGCTCCTCCATCATGGGCTTCTCTCTGCTGTGGGACCAGAACAATGCCATCACGGTGAGCAGTGTTGAGACTGAATCTTGATGGCATGATGCCTCTGTTGATCGGAAGAGTTTCAAAAGGGTGTGACCCAGTGCTAGGATTGTGATTTTCTTGGTAATTAAAATGTACCTTGCATGAATAATGTACGATTATTAAACTGTGTTTTTCTTTCTCTGTAGGTTAAACTTGACCCCAAATTCCACACCAAAACTACCGGGCTGTGTGGAGATTTTAACGGCATTGCAGATGATTTATATTTGAATGGTGAGAGTCGGTGTCAAGTGAATGAAAATGAATAGTTTTTATATATAGTGTCCTATATTCTGGACATGTCATAATGCTGTACATCACATCACATGTCAATAATTTGAAAGGGGAACCCCACTGCCAGATTTCCCTCCCAGTAAATTTAATCGAGGAGTTTTTGGATAATTTTTGAACTTAGCAAATTTGAACCATGATGCCGTTACACAACGGCCTATTCTTGTGAATGACGACACGGGATGCTTAATGTCCATTGTGAATCCGATGTCGCATAGTATTTCTATGATTAATGCACCCGCAGTTTTAATCAGGGCAGCTGCTGGATTATAACCGTGTACTTCTGCAGCAAGTGGTGAACACCTTACCGCTAAGTAATGTCACCACCCCAGTTAAATTTTCTTCCTTTGACCTGTATTTGGGACACATTCACACTGTTAAAGACTTGCACAAGATAATTACCTTTGAACCGTAATGATGTGGCCGTGTTGCTAAGTGAGCTCAGTTCCGAGCAGCTGGCACCAGTGTCCTGGGTTCAAAATTAGGTTTCATCCAGCCATGATTTAACGAGGTTCTGCAGTGAGTTGATAGTGTGAGCCCAGTATACATTGAACAATGAACTGTGATGGCTGAATTTGTTTTTTTCAATCTATGTTGACTCATTCCAACTTTAACAATTAAACATCTTAGTTTTATTGGCATGCGACTAGCCTACTCTTAGACACCTTCCCTCCCTTGGCTGCTACACATCTGTTATTCTTTACCACTGGATATCATTTCTAACGAGATGTCCTGTCCAAGCCAGTTACCTTTGTTAACAGGCATTACCTTTTAACTTCTCTAAATCAATGACCTTTTCCTGTTTTTCAGTGTAATTCCAAGGATACAATGCATTCATCTTCTTTGCACATTATTCATTTTTTATTTTCTTTGTCAATGTTCATGTTTCTAATTTATCAGTTTAAGGCAGAATAAACTGTTTTATTTCGTGCTCTTCTTTGTTAAGTTTTTTATCGGAGTGAGGAGGAAATCTGTGATCACAAGTGTTTCTGATGGGGAATGCTACCCCTGGCCTCCAGTGTCAGGTGCTAACTTTTATCTTTTACCGTTTGTGATGTTCTGCAGGTCATCTGCGTTCAGAAAGTGATTACACGCTGATGAATAAGCTAAACAACTTGGAAATGTGTTCCCAAGAGCCACAGCAAACTAACTCAGATTTGTCAAGAGAATACTGTCTGAACAAGGTATATGCTGAACTCTGTTTACCCAGGCTCTAGCGATTGACTCGCAGCGACAATAAGTAATGAGATCCTGCCTTCAAATCACAGCTACCCGTCCAAGATTAAACTCGAGTGTTGTGCGAAGTGCGTTTAATGGTCTCAGACTTTAATTTGTAACATTCCGAGAGGGAGCTCTGCCACAGCACATCATCTAATAATTTGGATATTAAATAATAAAATTTCAGCCCTCTGTCAATCTACTGCTGGATGAAGGCCATGTCTATCATGGAGCATGTTTAACATTGCTTTACCACGCTGATCAGTACATGCTGGTAACGTGGTGGAGGCCCGAGGACCGTTTCAAATAACATTTGGCAGTTATGTTGGCCATGGCTGGGAATGAAATTCAGCTTAGTTTATAGCGGAATAAATGATACACTATTCTTTCGCTCCACCCATAAACAAGTAAGAAAACGAATGTGTATTCATGGATTCTCTAACCCTTTCCAATTTGCGTTTGTCCTTGGAATGTTTTAATCAGTGATAATAGTATGATTTAAATCCACACAACGAGATGACATGATGTGTAATGTCATAGGATGATGTCACGTAATGAATCGTGGGGAAGCGATGCGCGTGCATAGTATGTGACATCACCTTGGCCAACAAGGCTTATTCATTTAGCACTGGTTTTAGTTGCCATGTTATTGTGAATTTTACGCCGGTACAGTTTGAGAGATGGACAGAGCTAAATCACGAACCCTTTAAGCCTCAGTTGGAATTTGTTAAAATAATAGAAATAAGATTGCTAATGTAAACATTTAAGCAAATAAGACGCCTCTCTTTCTTCTGCTCCAGACACAACACATTCAGCACCTATTGCAAGGCGAGCTTCTTTCCTGCGTCAGCATCGTGGACCATCAACTGAAGAGCTTGCTGATTAATATTTCACTGTCGGACATTTGCCGTTTGGACTGCAACGGCACTGCTGGGCTCTACCCTTGTGATGGCTGTGCGACGATCGCCGAGTTCTCTCGACGGTGCACGCAGGTTAATGGATCGCCGGGCACGTGGCGTTCTCCAGAATTCTGCGGTGAGATGGGGAGAATGGTGCTGTGGTGTGGGGTTAAATGGTGTTGTGGTGTACTGGTAAGATGGCAGAGAGCAGTGGTGCAGTACAGAGTAAGATCCGGAGAGAGTGGTGGTGCGTGTGCGGTGAGATCGGGTCGGGAGAGACCAGTGGTGTGGTGTGTTGGTGAGATGGGAGAGAAAGTTGCTCGCTAACAGCTCTTGCCATTACGGTCTATAAGGCCACGCGGAGAATCTTTACCTTTTGTGCGTGTAACTGACTCCTACTCACTCAGGTGTGACGTGCCCGAGAGGTCAGGTGCACAGGGAGTGTGGATCGGTGTGCAAAGACACCTGCTCAAACCCCTCCGCCTCCATCAACTGCCCAAGCACCTGTGTGGATGGCTGCTTCTGCCCTGAAGGTATAAACAGTGAATCAATAGATGTAATTTTCTATTCTTTACCGAGCATTGAGGGTTCTATGGTGGGGGGCCTGCGGGGAACATGCCCCCGAAAGTACAGCAATGCATCGCATATTGTGTCCCCCTCTATTCAGAAGCAGCTCCTTGAGATGACTGAAGAGAGCATTCATGTTCATGTGAAAGAAGTCATAACGGCCAGTGCCACTTCATATCCCTTCTGAGGATCCAAATTTGCCAAATTCGAAAAATCCCCGCATAGCAATCATCGTACTACTGGTCGACCAGTGCCCAAGGTCACTCTTGCAAATAAGACTACCTTGGTCCAAGTAAAATTAACTTTCATATATTGATCTCCTATCTCTCGCTCTCCAACCTTTACATATGGATAAACTAGATTTCTCTCCTTACCATCTTTTTTCTGGTGTTTGGGAACTGCAGGGATGGTGTGGGACGATGTGAGTGGGTCGGGCTGCATCCCTCAAAGCAATTGTGGGTGCAACCAACTCGGCCACTCCTATGCCAGTGGAGAATCGCTCATCACAGGCTGCAAAAACTGGTGAGACGCAATAGCTTAGTATCAGGGATGCTGAAATGTAATTTTTCATGATATGATTTTATGTCATTGTTAATGATTTGACGATTTATCATCGTATTCCCATATTGCAGCAACCCTACCTATTAGTACATCGGTTCACAAAATGTGGTATGCAAATAGTAGTTTGTAAGTCACATACCAAATATTCATAATACTTGTGTGTACTCTATCACCGCATAAATAAGTCTAAGTGTGTACTATATACTCTTTGGTTCTTTCCGTAAAGTCACGTAGGTAGAAAAATAAAAGAAAAAATTATATATCAAGACGTTACGATCGCAACACAAGCGGTCGTCCTCAGGCAGAAAAAAAAATTCAGCAGTGGAACTGCTGAACCAGGAAGAACACTGCAGTCAGGAAAGCTGCAAATCAAGATTGTTTACTATATATCATTTGTACCCATGTATTATGCATCCTTTTGGAGTCGGGTTGGCCGTAGATACGTATGCATGTATCCATGTACCAATGTATCTACAGAATTTTGTATGATGACTATTCAAGTTTATATCTAGTCTGACCAGCTAATTGTGCCTCAGGCTTGTTCCATCTGGGCCGGCCCTTTAGCTGCTACCGTAGGCGCACACCATCCGGATCAAAAAGACCTGAGAAACGCACCGCCCTCGTGGGCAGACAGCTAGCCAGATATAATGTGGATGTTGCTGCCCTTAGTGAGATCCGACTGGCCAATACTGGACAGGTGACTAAAGTGGGTACAGGTTACACATTCTTCTGGAGCGGACGAGGCCAGGAGGAGAGACGTGATGCTGGTGTTGGTTTTGCAGTTAAAAACCACCTGGTCAATCAACTGGCAAGCCTACCCAAGGGCATAAACGACCGTTTAATGACCCTAAAGCTCCACCTAATGGGTAAAAAGGAGGCCACCATCATCAGTGCCTATGCCCCTACCATGACCAACTCTGACGAGATCAAAACCAAGTTTTATAATGACCTGGAAGTCATTATTGGTGCCACAGCCAGCTCTGACAAACTCCTGATACTTGGTGACTTCAATGCCAGAGTTGGAAGTGACCATCAATCATAGAATGGAGTCATGGGTGCACATGGCATTGTAAAATGTAACAGCAACAGCCTTCTGCTGCTGAAAACATGCTCTGAATTTGACCTGCTCATCACCAACACGATATTCCAACTACCAAAGCGCAAGAAAACTTCATTGATGCATCCTCGTCCACACCACTGGCACTTGATTGACTACGTCATCATGAGGAGGAGCGACCGGCACAATGTCAGGGTGACCAAGACAATGTGTGGTGCTGAATGTTGGACTGACCATCGTCTCATCATCTCCAAACTTAACATCCAGATTAAGCCTCCCAGACGCCCACAAGGAAAAAGACGTCTAAAGCGTCTTAACATCACTCGCCTACAACAGGAACACACCAGACTGGCCTTTGTTGAGGCTCTATACCATCACCTGGAGTCTCTAAGCTTCGAGCATACAGATGCTGAGGCAAACTGGACTGCTCTCAAGACCGTGTTGCATTCTACAGCCCTTGAATCACTTGGTGTTGTAGTAGTAGGTTTTTACCCTTTTAAACTGGTACAAAACTGACACCTTTATTCAAGGAATCATGTTTGCAATAACCACAACACAAGTAGTCAAAAAAGCAAACAAAAAGAAGCAACTCTGATAATGATAATAATATGCACTGTCCTTGAAGTTGATTGGTCCACACCCGAGACGGCTTTCTTTAGAGCCTAGTCCCCATTGGTGTTGGACCAGATGACACCAGAAGGCGTACAACTCAAACACAGTGCAATATCAGAGTATTGAGAGCTCGGGGTAAGCATTTACACTATGAGATCTCTTTTACCAGTGGCAAAATATAGTAGTAGGTTTTTACCCTTTTAAACTGGTACAAAACTGACACCTTTATTCATGATTCCTTGAATAAAGGTGTCAGTTTTGTACCAGTTTAAAAGGGTAAAAACCTACTAATATATTTTGCCACTGGTAAAAGAGATCTCATAGTGTAAATCACTTGGTGTTCCCATACGTACACATTAAGATTGGTTTGATGAGAACGATGCAGAAATCCAAGCACTCCTTGATGAAAAACATCGCCTGCATTAAGTCTATCTGAACTGAATTACAGCAGCTCAAGCTTAAAGAAAACTGCCTTCCTCAACATTCGCAGGGTTGTCCAGCAGAGACTCAGAGTCATGCAAGACACCTGGCTGTGCACAAAAGCTGAGGAGATTCAGTCCTACGCTGACAGTAACAACACCAAGTGCCTCTATGGTGCACTTAAGCAGGTCTATGGTCCACAACACTCTGGAACTTCACCTCTCCTGAATGCAGATGGAACAACACTCCTCACAGAGAAGGTCAAAATACTTGCAAGGTGGGCTGAACACTTCAGCACAGTCCTCAACCAGCCATCATGCATAAATGAGGAGGCAATTGCGAGACTGCCTCAAGTTTAAATAAACCAGTCCCTTGGTGTTCTACCATCCATTGAGGAAACCAGCAAAAGCCATAAGCCTCCTCTCATCAGGCAAAGCTCCAGGGTCCGATGCCATTTCAGCGGAAATCTACAAGGCTGGAAGGCCTCGCTTAGCCGAGAAACTGACCGACCTCTTCCAGTCTCTGTGGAAATTAGAAGCCGTTCCCCAGGAGTTCAAGGATGCCTCTATAATCCATCTCTATAAGAGGCAAGGCAATCGGCAGGCCTGCGACAACCATAGAGGCATCTCCATACTATCAATCGCTGGCAAAATCTTGGCAAGAATCCTTCTGAACCGCCTAATTGTCCATCTAGACCAGGGTCTGCTACCTGAGAGTCAGTGTGGTTTCAGAAAAGACCACGGAACCACTGACATGGTATTTACTGCCCGGCAGTTACAGGAGAAATGCCAAGAACAAAATGCTGATCTATATATGGCTTTCGTTGATCTGACAAAAGCATTTGACACAGTCAGCTGGGAGGGCCTATGGAAGATCATGGTCAAGTATGGGTGTCCAGACAAGTTCATTGGCATCGTGCGCAAACTCCAGGATGGCATGATGGCTAGCGTCAGAGACCAACAAGAACTCTCTGATCCGCTCCCAATCACAAACGGGGTGAAGCAAGGCTGCGTTTTAGCGCCAACGCTCTTCAGCATGGTGTTTTCTGCCATGTTACAAAACTCATTCCAGAACCGCAACAATGGGATTAGCTTCATCTACCGTTTTGACGGTGGGCTATTCAATCTGCGTAGGATGCAAGCCAAAACTAGTCTCTGGAAATTAGACGCCATCCAGACGTCCACCCTGCGTCCTTCCCTGTGGAAGAGATATGTGGATGACACTTTCGTCATTTGGCCACATGGCCTCCCAGCATTGAACCATTTCCTGGACCACATCAATACCAGACACCCATCCATCAGATTCACCATGGAAGTGGAGAAAGATGGCAAACTACCATTCTTGGATGTGCTATTTGAGAGGAGACTTGATGGATCCTTGGGACATTCTGTCTACAGGAAGGCCACCCACACAGATTCCTACTTGAAACCTGATTCCCACCACTTACGACCACCACGCATGACTGGCAACGCAATCTCACCAAAGAATTGGTTTAGTGTTTCCGTGTGCATTTTTAAGGTATGAACTTTTTAATGCCATTCAATATAAGTAATTTTGGGGGCTTATATTAAAAATGTATTTGTGATCGATCAGATGATACATTTCTTAAAATAGCTTTGGAACCACTGGATTATAAAATGACACTTTCTCTAACCATGTGGCACAAAGGTGGCTGCTGGTGCTATTTTACCAGATAAAGATATCACTTGCAAAAGTGTAGAGTGTTGGAACAGCACATAGGGCACCGCACTGTGGTTTACCACATGCCTTGCTTGTGGTGATCTTGTGCTCTTTCATGGAGTGGCTTCTAGAGGTTTTATTGTACAGGCTGTGTTTAAATGCAAGCTGCTAAATAGGTTTGAGGGGCAAAGCCCCCATTATCCCTCACCACCTGCCACTTGTGGGTTTTTCATTCTAATCATTGTGCCACCGTCTTTGCCGACTCAGCACTTGCGAGCAGGGTCAGTGGAATTGCGACAGCCGCCCCTGCTATGGGACGTGCAAGATCCTGGGCGGCTCCTATTTCTCGACCTTCGACAGCAAGACGTACAGATTCCACGGGGACTGCTTTTACACCCTCACAACGGTACCAAAACTGCATTTGTAATGCATTGGTGCATGTGGCAGCGTGAGCTTGGGATGTAACGAATTTCACCCTCTTCTCCACGATCTAATGAATCATTATGATCCAGTGTCACAACTCGATCTGCAAATCCAATATCGCATAGTCCATTGAGGTCATTGTATATTACCTGCTGTGACACGGCTCAGAAACATGATAATTGATGAAGAAAATAGAACTAAAGCTAAAAACTACACAAAGATGCATGGAGAGGGTGCATTCTTGGAATTACATTTAGAGATAGAAATATTAACCACACGGGTTAGAGAACGTACGCAAGTTAGAGACATAATTTTGACTGAAGAAAGGTAAGTGGGCAGGATACGTCACTAGAAAGGAACGATGGCCAGTGTGGTCGAGACGAACAAAGGAGATAAATGATTCGGTGATGATACATTGGAAGTGGTGCAAAGCACAATTAACAAAATAAAACTCAACACTGTGGCATAAAAACAAAAGGAGAGGTGCTATGAAGAACGGGCATTGTCAGGAATGTGACTTTTTTACAAAGGAGAGATCACTCCTAACAGGATATCAACTGCGGAGAGATGGATCAATAAAATTTGCTCGTGCGTAGGAGTTAGTTGGATTATTGCAATGGAGCAATATTAGGAATGGCGACAGCTTGGGTAGGCCTTCATGGTCCACATTGGCACATGCATAGACATGTTCATTACATTCCCATGAGTCATATATGTACAGCTTTTCCAATTCAATGACCTCTAACCTTCTGCTCTGTGGCCTCAATATTTTTAGGACTGCGCTGGCAAGAAGTTCTCCGTACTGGGAGAGTTAACCAAGTGCGAGGGGCGAGATTCTAAGACGTGTCTCAATAGTGTTATCCTCTACATCGATGACATAAAAACGGTGAGTGTGTGTGTGCATGTACACCCAGATGCGCGTGATTGAGTGTGTGTGCGTTTGCATGCATTCTAATAAGAGTTCAAGCCGCCTTAATCCAAAGGGAGGGCATGAGCAGAGAGAGACAGTTTAAGGCATAGATATCTTGAGATAATGAGCAAATTTATGGTCTCACTGATGACCAATGACTGCACACCCTTAAATATCATGTGAAACTTGTGTTTTCAATTTGAACAAATACTTTCCAGAGCATGTAAAAATTATGCTCATAGTCTGGATGAAGAGGCTTTTAAAGCGTGTTCAAACGTAGTTATGTGATGTAATCTTCCATGGCTTTTTTCTGACACAATGTAACTCAAAAGAAAATAAAGACCCAAAAAGTGTAATAAATAAATCACTGGGTTGAACATTGTATATTTTGAATCAGTTTTTAAAGCAACGAATACGTAATAAAATACTGTTGATTGATTACTATATTGTTAGTGACAACCCTTATATAACCATATTGATTTTCAATAACTACAAGTGATTATTATTGTTTCAGGTTGTGTTCAAGGCATCAGGGGATGTGCTCGTGCATGAGAATAAGGTGCCTCTTCCATTTGTGTCGGGTAAGCCTTGTGATTGACAGTTTTTGCAATCCATTTTACACCTGCCCTCTTAAATCAACCATTTTCAATCCACAGAACTCAACACATTACAGATATTAAAAACAATTACATAAAAGTGTTTTGACAAGTATAAGTCGCTGCTTTGTGAATGTATAGAAATGATGACATATTAAGTCTGTCTGCAATTACACAAATAAACTATTCCATGATAGTTAATCTACAATCATTGTTTAGATCATTTACTCAGGCAGCATGAATTTGTCTTTAAATATGTGTTAAATGCCTAAGCTTCATAACTAAACACTGATTCAGACTTCTGATCATCACTGCTTGTTTTGCAGATGGTCCAGCTTATGATGTGAATGTTTGCGTGCATTTCATGACAGCTTGGCATGCACTGTTGGTCTCATGTCTATTTCTTTCAGCATCCGTGACCGTCGTGCAAGAGTCGTCCTTCTACCTCCGTGCGGAAACCAACTTTGGCTTGCGCCTGCGAGTTCAGCTAAAGCCCCTGATGCAGCTGTACATTACCGCGGCCACCGCGTATCACAACAAAACGTGTGGTATGTATGTCTCAAGCTCTGTTCTTCCGTATGCTGCTTTGATGTTTTCTTCAGTTAAAAAAAAAACATGTTATCAGTATCAGTATTTCGGGGATTTTTTTGATGTTATACGTGTGTCGAGTTTTAATGTCAAAATGCTTTTTAGCGCCACTCTATAAATAATGATGACAACATTGTTTGTGATGATTGCTCATTCATCACATGCTTGCCACGTGCTGCCCTTGGCTGCCCTCCTTTGTGCCACCCCAACTCTGATTGCTTGCCGGTCCACTCATTGTTCCAACACGTTCAACCTAGCGAATTAAGCTGTGCACTAACATTACAATTCTGTGACATCACTAACAGTGAGGCCTAAGTAGCTGTTTCATCCCGTTACATTGAGTTGAGTGATCCAGTGTGAACCCACCTTAACCGTTGGACAAATGTGAGTTCACATCCCCGGTCAGGGTTCAATCAGCTCAACATTATCCATATGGGGATGATGAAACCAACAGCAGCACTGCACGGGAATGCAACTGTTGTCATGGATGGAATGGCCCATGTCATAGAAATGTAGAATTTCCAACCACAGGCTCAGGGCCAACAACAGAGATGAGTATGGCCATGTGTTCATGAAAACGGTTTCATCACAGCTGATACCCGTATTTGAACTTAAGACATAGCAGTGTTGGCTTCTTGCTCCTACGCTCCGACACCTGATCATTATGAAACCACCCAAACCACCTCTTAAATGACATCTTGTGACAATTTAACAGGGCTGTGCGGAAATTTCAATGAAGTAACCGGTGACGACTTCACGCATTCCGGCATCGTGGACGCGACAGCGGCGACCTTCTGTAACATGTGGAAGGCTCAGGCGACGTGCCCGGACCGAAAAGAGGTCACCATGGACCCGTGCTCGGTGTACATCACCAACAGTGAGACGCTTCATGCCGACACAGCTCACAGCTCATGTGTGACCGATCAATGCCACGCTGTCATATTCACTTCACTGCTGGATGAGGGCCTCCTCACGCCGTACGTATCATTGTGGGAGGTATTTGAATATTTTGACCACACTGGTTAGTGGAAGTTGGAGGGATATAGATGTGGGAGCATATTATGACAATGTATTTTGCTGTACTGCCCTCTGCTGCCCACTGCAGAGCCTCACAGCTTATTGAATGGGATGCAGAATTATTTTGAACATTACTTCAATTCCTTTTATTCACATATGTATGCAAATTAAACAAATATAGAAGTGTTTCCGTAACTGTAAACATAAAAATGATTGGAAAAATATTTTTTTATGGTTTTTTAATATAGTCATTGGCGACTGGGTTGAGTTCATTAATCTGCTGCATTTAAGAACCTGACATATGGACGGCTGACTGAAACCCTGATTTGAACTCAGGAACTCAGTGGTGCTGACTCAGTACTCTGACGGTTATGGCCTTCTCCCTAAACCACCTGGTTCCCTCACACACTTAGCAATTTCTAGAGGGCAGCGCATAGCCTTGCTTTTGCTATACTGCCATCTCCTGGCCACCTTGCAACTGAGCAAGTGTTTGAACTTCAATATGTGATTTTACCAGCCCTTGCCTCCATAGCTATGGATTGCACATGTGGACCACCATGCCCAGCTAACGTTTCGGGCAGTGGCCCGACAGCTCAAAGGCTACACTGTCTGAGCTTGTGTGTTTCTTATCTTTCAGATGAATACGCTAAAACATATTGTGGCCCTCTGATGGATAATGACGGTCCATTCTCTACCTGCCACAGTGTGGTTTCTGCAGATGAATATTACATGGTACGTTACCCTTTGCGTGATGATTAAAAATATATTTATAGGCAGTCTCCAGGTTACGGAAGGGTTAGGTTCCTGAGAAATATCCGTAACCCGAATTTTTCATGTCGGAAACTGAACAATTTTCCCCAAAAATCAAGATAAAATCCCATAGCTGGAAATAATTGTGCCTCCCCTACCATTTTCTCTCAGTACCGTATCGTGCTGTCGTCCGTTCCCTGTATCCTATCGCTGTACATAGACTCTGCACTTCCTATGATTCTTTCATTGCATCGAATATCTATCCTACCACTACCCATTATTAAACTAATGGAACATATACTGTATCCAATTGTTGATTTTAATATTAATTGTTAACAGAAAGCAGTCACTTCCGAATGTTTACTGTGCATTCGGCTCGGTCTAGACTTCACATACACACACACATACACGCACACAAAGGTGGAGTAGGCTCGTCCACACACACACACATACACACACAAACACACACAGATACACACTACATACGCTACAGAAAACAAACAATTACTTAATGCTACAAAAGGAAAATAATTACGTAACACTACAAAAAATTCCATTTATCTTAATCCTAGTGAAGCTCAGGCTCGGTGAAGGTGGCGTTTTGGTGGAGCGACGTGTATTAATCCGCAACTACAACCGCACCGCGCTGCACTATTTGTACTTATCTAACTGACGCAAAGATTTCCGCATATTAAATGTTTTACATAATTTATGGGAGCATTTCCTTAAAGTTGAATTTCCTTAAGTTGGGTTTTACGTAACCCGGGGACTGCCTATATTTTCGTCTTTTTCCCCAATGATATCCTCATTGTACAAACAGTGTCATGTCGTGAGATGAATAATCCATTGGGAATTCTAACAGAGCTGTGACTCGTTCTGTTAGAAAACGGTTCGTGGAATTAGACATCACAGAAGTACCTCTGAGATCCCGTCAAGTGACCTCTGGTCCACAAAGTAGGAGCAGCACTTTTCCACTTGCCCCAACCAAACTCCAGCAAACAGAGCGCACTGTTTCCTATGGGGTTTATCATGCATGTATGTACGTACGTATGATTAACTTATTTCGCACATTACGTAGCCAACTGTGTTAGATAAGGGCGTCATCATGCCGTGTGGGTCATGGGGGTTATTTAGACATATGTCACCACGTGGGTCAGTGTGGGTTGGTGAAAGCAGAGAGTATGGACGAGAAAGCATAGAAGTGCAGTACAACAATGGGGTTTCCTACAAAGCCTTCTGCTGTTCACCGCGTAGCCCCAGATCCAATGTAAAAACCTGTTTGTGCATGCCAGTCACCTATTAAAGTACTATTCAGGCTCAAACCTGCTTAGCTTTTGAGATATTAGGTAGATATTAACACTACTGGTATCAGCCACTGGTAAGTCCCCTCATTTCCATGTCCTCCTGTACCACATACACCCATCTCTTGTAACCTTTGCCACTCCCAATTGGCTCCGTCTTTCCCGCCAAGCAGTGGCGGCTCCTGCAAAATCTCTCAGGGGGGGCAAATGTCTGGATGATTGATAAGGATAAGGTCCACCCATGCAAAGGATACATTAACAGCTTAAGCATGTGTAGTAGGTTCGAATTAGGTGCACACACACGCAGCTTGGAGGCAACACTATTTATTAAACGGTAAGTAATATAACACTGTACATAAGGTGGTGACCACCTTCCTCAACTCACTAACACTCTGGAACACGACACAGACTGGACCAGGCAGGCAACGGCCTGCCTGGCCCAGGACGACGACTCGGGACTTGACGACCGATGATGTCTTCACTTTGGAGTACAGTACAACAGCCTCGCTCTGCGTTCACACCACGCTTATATCTGGTTTGGCGTGGCTGGCTCCGCCCCGGCGTGGGTGGCTCTCTTCAGGCCACGCCTCCCTTCCCAGGACACGCCTCACTTCCCCCACCTCTGGGAAGGTCCGGATCCCTCCAGCACGTGACCCCCCAGGCACCCCCTTGGGCCCCCAGCCCTCGTACGGGCCAACACAGTAGTGACCGTTCTGTCACTACATCACCCCCCCCTGTATAAACACACAGCCGTCCCCGGCTGTAACACAACTGTGAAACATCGAAAAGGTGTGCCTCCGAACCAGCAACATCAATAAATGACCGGCGACCGATAAGAAATACAATCACGTAATATATACAGAATCGACGAGGGTAAAAGGGAACCGCATAGAAAACGGGGAATTAACAACAAATATACATGAAAACTGGCTAACCCACTTACGCTCCAGCACAGCCCCCCCCCCCCGTTAGAATCACGCATGCAATGACAGTCACCCGTTAGCACCCCCCCGCCTTTCCGACGTGGCGTCACAACTAGTAGCACGCGTCGGCCATATCGGGGGGGGGAATTTCCATGTTACCACCCCACCGCCTTTCCGACGCGGCATCACAACCAGTAGCACGCGTCGGCCATATCGGGGGGGGGAATTTCCATGTTACCACCCCACCGCCTTTCCGACGCGGCGTCACAACCAGTAGCACACGTCGGCCATATCGGTGGGATTTTAACCCAGTCTCTCTCCAAGACTCGCATCGCAGCATATAGCTGTACCGACCGAGCTGAGACCCAGTCTCTCTCCAAGACTCGCATCGCAGCATATAGCTGTACCGACCGAGCTGAGACGACCCAGTCTCTCTCCAAGACTCGCATCGCAGCATATAGCTGTACCGACCGAGCTGAGACGACCCAGTCTCTCTCCAAGACTCGCATCGCAGCATATAGCTGTACCGACCGAGCTGAGACGAGCCAGTCTCTCTCGAAGACTCGCATCGCAGCATATAACTGTACCGACCGAGCTGAGACGACCCATCGTTCACTCATTGCACAACATGCACCCTAACAACTGAGGGATACAGTCCCAACGTAACAGGACAACTCCACCTGAACCTTACGAATCTCCAGCCCACTGTTTCAACGCACCTCCGAGTGTCTCACTCTCCGGGCCGTCAGGTCAAGCCATCAGACACAGCATGATGGGACCACACTCTCTGAGCCATGTGAGCGCACAGCCCACTTGGCTAGACAAGCCACGGAGTGTCTCAATCTCCGGGCTGTCAGGTCAAGCCGTCAGCCATTGCATGACGGGACCACACTCTCCGAGCCATGTGAGCGCACAGCCCACTAGGCTAGACATGCCACGGAGTGTTTCAATCTCCGGGCTGTCAGGTCAAGCTGTCAGACAGCATGACGGGACCACACTCTCTGAGCCATGTGAGCGCACAGCCCACTAGGCTAGACAAGCCACGGAGTGTCTCGATCTCCGGGCTGTCAGGTCAAGCCGTCAGCCATAGCATGACGGGACCACAATGTTCGTGTTAGACACACAACTCTCACTGGGCCATCCTGACCAGGATCTGCGCCCCAAGATAAGTGACAGCCAGCACCACAATTCCAAATCCCTGGCAGCATGTCACCATCGCAATTTAACACCATCACAACACATACGATTTGAATTATGATCCCCCACAGAACTGATCCAATGCCGAACAGGTACGCCCAATTTGTGACGATCCCGAATATTCAATGGTCACAACAATACACCTCACATCCCGTATCCGTACACATCATCTCCGAGACTCGCATTGCAGCATGCAGCTGTACCAACCGAGTGGAGAGAGCAACGCAATTTGACAGCAATTAACGGAAACGCACCCCCGATCGATGTAGAACACAAGAGGCATTCCCGCACAAAATACATCATCTGTGCAACAACGGACAGGAGCCAACCAGTGAGGTTGAAACACACCGAACCTGTAATTTGAAAAACCCCTTCAACATTAACCATGGGACTCAGGGCATTCGAATTTTGAGAGCAAAACAAAACAATACACAAACCCCAAGAATCGCCGAATTGATTAATACAGTATATGCAGTATATGAATTTCGTACAGTCAATCATTTGGTGCAATGCTCCATCCAGTCCCCACATGGCAACACACACAATCACTACTCCAGACAATCCGTACATAGTAAATAATCACAAGCAAGTACCCAACAGTCCATACACTGTTAACAATTCCAAGCAAAGCTCCATACGGTCTGTACCTTGGCAAAAATGACGATCAAAGTTTCTTACAGTTACACGTGGCAATCACGAGCGAAACTCCATACAGTATACACAATAACAACGGCGATTTCGCAACAAAACGATGTAACAACACGAGTCATTAACACGGCAACATACAGGATATCAACGGAGCTCGGGACACCAACACGAATTAATCATTAACTACACCCAGAAGATACCGATCTTGACGCCGTATTTAACAACAACACTTGTTACAAGCAGAAACCCCCCATGGTCGCCGCGTCAATTTATCACGCACACAACCGGACGAACACGCTCCGCAACCCAGCGAGTAAAAAAAACACCCGCGATCGCAACCCGGCGCACGCAAGATGGGTGAAGTTATTATTTTTCTTGGGGACGGGTGCTTGTCATGTGACGACTCGCCTGGCAACCTTTAAATAGCGGAGCGCGGCAAGGTGGAGCACTGGGACGGCCCGAAGAATCTTTCATGGTGAACACGGCCTGCTCTTGCGAACCCATCCACCTCTCACGCTCGAGCTGAAGACTGGAACTCCCCCTCTGCAGGCGTTGATGTTGGCGGGAGCGGCATTTCAGCAGCAGGAGCGGCGTTCCCGCCGCCGAAATGGCGGGAGCAGCGCTTTGGCGGGAACCGCGCCCCGACCAGCCGCCGAAATGGCGGGAACCGCGTGGCCCGCATGGCCGGGCCTCCCCTGCCAGCCCCCGCAGCGACGATGGTGTCCTCTCCCCGCGGCTCCGTCGCTCCATTCCCGATGGCGGCGAAGCAGCAGAGTGGTGCCAGTCCCGCCGCTCCGCGCGCAGCGCCATCTCTCTCTCTCTCTGTCACCGGGGCTGCCATCCCCGGGGCTGTCCGAAGGATGGTCGTCACACCGTCCCCGTTGTACGAAGGCGTCCAGGTGAGTTGTATATTTGTTTTTCGTGTGCCCATTTTACTTCCCTAGGATAACACCTAGCAATATTTATTTACCCCACTTCTGACACCAGATGTAGTAGGTTCGAATTAGGTGCACACACACGTAGCTTGGAGGCAACACTATTTATTAAACGGTAAGTAATATAACACTGTACATAAGGTGGTGACCACCTTCCTCAACTCACTAACACTCTGGAACACGACACAGACTGGACCAGGCAGGCAACGGCCTGCCTGGCCCAGGACGACGACTCGGGACTTGACGACCGATGATGTCTTCACTTTGGAGTACAGTACAACAGCCTCGCTCTGCGTTCACACCACGCTTATATCTGGTTTGGCGTGGCTGGCTCCGCCCCGGCGTAGCTGGCTCTCTTCAGGCCACGCCTCCCTTCCCAGGACACGCCTCACTTCCCCCACCTCTGGGAAGGTCCGGATCCCTCCAGCACGTGACCCCCCAGGCACCCCCTTGGGCCCCCAGCCCTCGTACGGGCCAACACAGTAGTGACCGTTCTGTCACTACACATGTAAAGGCAACTTCACTTCTTTAATATTAATGAAAATAAAGTGACTCTTACAATACATCTTGTTTGTTTCTATACTCACTATTAAAACAAACCACTCATGTTTCTTTTATTAAAGATTCCACTAGGTGGCGACAAATAATTTTGTTGGATGAAACGTGCTTACGTATGATGACGTAAGCACGTATGATGACGTAAGCACGTTAGGGCGAGCCCTCCCGGAAGCCATAGAGAATGCATTGCAGCGCCCCCGTTCGAAAAAAACCATCTTTGAATGTAAGTCTATGGGACCACTCGGGGCGATTCTCAGCTGGAGGGAAATCGCCCAAAACGAGGCGGTACTCCACAGAACGTAGCATGACGCTGATTGGACTATATCCAGAGGCACAGTGACGGCTAGCGTGACTCTGTGGTTGAATGACATTGGTGGTGCGTCGCCCAATCGCCCTAATGAAGAAACCGCCCCTGCCGCCAAGTCAAAAGCGGATCTCTTACTTTCCACAATGTGGGTTTATTGTCTGGAGAAGAATGATGGGCTACTGCTAGTGATGGCCACATACTTGACACTCTCTCATTAGATAAAAATGGTACTTATGATGAGATCAAATATCCATATTTTTGTCTGTAGCCATTTGTCCACATTTGTCTATCTAATTGACTGTCCATTTATCTGTTTTTGTTTGTCTCACCGTCTGTGTATCCATTTGTGTATCTGTCCATTTCTTCATCTGTCTGTCTTGATCTGCCCATTCGATCATCTATCCTTCTGTCCCTCCTTCTCTCTTTGCCAATTTGTCCATTTATAATTACGTCTGTCCATCTGTCAATTTGTCCATCCATCCATCCATCTCTCTATCTCAACGCCCGTTTGTCCATCTGTCTGTCTGCCTGCACACCACCCCCCACCACCTGTGCAGCGCTGCAAGTACGATACGTGCAGCTGCTCGTATCCGGAGCCGTGCCTGTGCGCTGCACTCTCGGCATACGCGTACGCGTGCGCCGCTCATGGCGTCGTCCTCGACGGCTGGAGGAGCAACATCTGCAGTAAGCACAGCCGCACGGGCAACGCCAGGGCAATGAGTCCAGAGATGGGCGAAATGTAAATTACATTTAATTTAAATATGTAATGTAATTACATTTTTAGTTTGTCATTGGGTACCTAAATTACACAGCTCATAACGTTTGTCAATTTATATGTAAGTTATACAAGAACCAGTTGTTGGTAATTTATATCTAAATTATATTTCCTCGGGTAATTTGAATGTATTTTTCCGATCACTACGTTAATCATAGCATCGAAATTGCATGCCAGAAATCGTCAAGTGTGCCACCAAAGTGAGTTAGAGTTACATTACTTTAGTGGAGTCATGTTCGAACGATTGTCAGTGATATTAGTGATGGAATCACAGTGATGTCACTAGAGTGCTATGTTTCCATGTCTGATTCTGTAACGTTAAAGTCGTTTTTTCTCATAAATGAAAACTTGTGTCGGACAGCCCAGAACACGTAACCAATGTATGTATCTATACCATAAGTATTATTAGAAGGGCTCTATCTTCCATACCGTCACACAACTCAATATACACACCTCCCTCAATTCAGGCATCCTTTAATACACAAACCTCCTTTGCTACTCACTCTCGCCTCACCTCTCTCTCTGTCATCACCGTGAACCGACCACAGGCCTCGATGCCAAGAACTGCCCCATCAGCCACGAGTTCAGCTACGCGGCGCCCGAGTGCGGCTCCGCGTCGTGCCGCATATCCCGTGAAGTGTGTCGGGGGGTGCGCCTCCCGCCGTTCGAGCTGCCATCCCCTTCCCCCGTGGAGGGCTGTGTGTGCGGCGCGGGGCTGTACGACGACGAGCACGGCGTGTGTGTGCTCAAGAGCGATTGCCCCTGCTACTCGGAGATGAGCGGGGACGTGATCCGGGCAGGGGTGACCGTTGATCTGCACGACACGCAGTGGTATGAACCAGCGTTGTGCCAGCGTGTGCATTCCACACTCGTGCTGGGCGACATTGGCCGCGGTTGTTTTTGACGTCAACGTTGTCTTGCGCGACCTCGACCACTCTTATCCCAGAGCAGCGGTCTGGGTCGGGTTAAGTGCCTCACGGCTGAAACGTTCGCTACTCCACACACACGCACTTTATTAGTTGCAGAGCAATAATTTGACTTTTTAGCCGAGTCAAGTGTCATGGGCACGTTACTAAATAAAATGGTTTATTTTAACACAACTTCAGACATGTCTTTTATGGTCGTACTTTATACACGACGCCTGTATCCACGCCATTTGGTCTCTTTTGTCCGCCAGCACCTATTCACACCCCCCAGCAGAAGGAGTTAGTCATTGCTGGGTTTTTATTAAGAATTCAGGAGAAATGTCAGGTTATTTGCACAAAAGCTGTCGTGTATTTATATAGTGATAATGTTGATGATGATTAATGTTATATTTGATAAGACCAAGGATGTCTACTCACGCAATGCATCTTTGCTTCATTGTTTGCCCCCTAGTCTGTGCACGGGTGGGGAACTTCACTGCTTTGGACCTTCCCCCATATCTGGTGAGCTACTCTTGTTGCTATTATTGTCCTTCTTAAGACACTGCAGAAACAACATTTATTTTTAGAGAGAGGCAGTCAACCGTAGGCAAAAGTTAAAAGTAAGATCTTGAGCCTGGACTTGAAGAGGGGTAGGAAGCAGCACTTTTGATGACATTCATGAGCACAGCATTATAACAAATATACAATATATAGAAAATGTATAGTACGCTGACATTTTGGGCACTTGCCACATTTGGATCTGTCCTGCCAATGGTAGTTAATTTCACAATAATCAATATTTCAATCACTATTTGTTCTTGGGTTTGGCCAAGCAGTTGATTTATGACAAGATTGTGGCCGTACCCAAAAACAAATATGGATCATTGGATTGACTACACAAAGCTATGTTTTGAGTTAACTTCACAATAGGTCACGACCTTATTATCTGCAAATCTGGATATTTAAAGAACCTGTGTTGTGTGTTTGTGCGTGTGCGTGCAGGGAACACATGTGAAGGCCAGATGACTTACCACAACTGCAGTGACGGATCGAGTGAAGGCAGTGCTGCCTGTCAAAGAACCTGTGCTAATCCACATTCAATATGCGTAAGTGTCCGTTGAAAGTGCAACCAACTCGACAGTCAAATAAAGGCTTCTTATAGCCATCAGTAGTAACAATACATCTGGAAGGAAATACGTAACAATGCTGTGGTGAAACATAGTACCGCACAAATTAAGCTTTAAGCTGGTGCTAGTTTACCCAGAACATGGCCTGGGTGTATAGCGACAATATATGAATAATTATTGAAGCAGAACTACTGACCTCAGGCTAAATGCAGCAGAACTTTGTCTTACGATGGTTTAGGCCATCATGATACTCTTGGTTCTTTCAAGAGCAGTGGGACAGAGAAGGGCATTGTCCCAGAGAAGGGCATTGTCTCATGATAAAGGAAGTATGAGTCAAACCCCGCTACCAAAACTAGTCGGGAAAAGCGAGTGTGAATATAATATCTGTTTTTGGGTTGCGTCTTCATTGAAACGGATGATCATCATGATGATAACAATGATCACGATGACAACAGTGCGTTTCGCTGGATAAGGCTCGACCGACACCTGTGTGGCACCCTCCCGTGCGTGCAGTATAGCCCGGGCTGTGTGTCGGGCTGCGTGTGCCCCGGCGGGTTGCTTGTGGATCACAACGGCAACTGCGTGAGTGAGGAGCAATGCACCTGCGAGCACAACGGGCGGCACTACAACCCCGGAGACACCATTCCCCAGCTGTGCAACAAATGGTGAGCAGTCCGCAGTCGCCCTTCTCCAATGTGCATCTTTGTGCTCCCCCCCCACCCCCCACAGCAGCAATATCTTGGACTGGTAGTTGTGTGGGCAGTAGAAACGGGGAAAACATTGGTCAAGGTCGATGTCACCTTGCACGACCTCGACGTTCAAACGATGCCGACCTTGACCACCCACTCGACCGACGCCAGGACCGCACTGTCACACAGCAGTGGTCGGCGTCGGTGTAGGTCATTAGTGTCACATCTCAATTATGGAGTAGTGAAACCGGGAATATATATTATAGAGAGCGGCAGTCACTCAGAGGAACATAATTGGTCTTGAGCCTGCATTTGTACAGGGGTGTGGAGCCGACAGCACGGACAGTTGAGGTACAAAGGTCCATAGTATGAGGGCACAGCAAAATTAGCAACAGGCCCGGGGTTAGGATTGATGATTTAGGGGTGAGGGGTATGTTATATTGTTATTGGTTAGGGTTTTAGGATTTGGGTTTAGGGTTTAGAGGTTATTGCTAGAGACCATTATGGTTAGAGACAGTAGTGCTTTAGACTGCTTTCCTTGCTCCTCATCTATGGCCGCAATCATCTTGGCCTAACACAAAAGGTGGTGGTAATTCCATCTGTGAAGGATGTCATCCCTGACTTGCAATACCCTGGAGTCTATAAACTGAGTTGCAGCTGTGGTGACTGTTACATTGGGGAAACGAAACGTCATGTCTCTGATCGTGTCCGCGAGCACAAGTCAGATTTGAAACACGGCAAAATTGAGTCTTCCGCCGTTTCCGATCATTGCTACAACACGGTGGGCTTTCATGATATTGTTTTTTCCGAGACGAAGGTGCTCTGCAAACCCTCTGGCTACCATCAAAGGTTTGTACACGAAGCCATTCAGATATACAAACATAGACATAATTTCAACCGTGATGATGGGTACAAACTTAGTAATCATTGGAAATATGTTATCAACCATGCAAAAAATATTTAACTACACATTTTTGGACCATCTTATCTGACAGGCACTATTTTACTTTACCGAGTGTTAACATCCCCAGCGTTTAACAGTACTCTCTTTATTGTCAGCCAACACTGGTATAAACATGGGCATTTTCGTTTTTTTTCTATCATGTGCATCCACAGTGACTTGCGCACAAACACGTCCACGTTGACGACGCCCACGAGTACCTTGTGCCCTCTTTTAGCCCCGCCCCCCCCTCCCGATACGTTCCATTCATTGGCTACCACATTCTGATAAGCTCCTCCCCCCCTCTCCTCCCCCCTTAACTTGTATTTAAGAGCTTGCATCTTGAATCCCTGCCTCACTTGATGCAGCAAATCTGGCTGTGACGGTCCCACCTGATGACGGAGACTTGTGTTGCCTCCGAAACGTCGTGATTTTATTGTTTTATTTTTATTAATTTTAATTTAATTTTTTTACCTACGTGACTTTACCGAAAGAACTAAGAGTATGGTGGTGACCTCTCACCATGCTATGATCGCGCGTGGGTTGTCTTGTCCAGCACGTGCATGAACGCACAATGGAGCTGCACGTCCAAGGTCTGCCAGGGCCTGTGTTTCGTGTACGGAGAGGGCCACCACACGACCTTCGACGGGAAGCAGTATGTCTTCGACGGGTCCTGCCAGTACATCCTGAGCCAGGTGCGCTGTCAATATGTTTTAGTCATATGCAAATTAATCCACTGCACCCTGCGTGCATCTGATGGTTGGGAAGCTTTTCCGTGGTGGGTCGTGAGGACTGGAGTTGAGAAACACTCACATAGAGGCTCATCACGGCCTCTTATTAATATACCACCTGTGTGTGTATTTCGTGAGTATATCTGCGTGGCTTCTATTTTTCATCCATGATATATTTGTTGCTTAACCCTATGCTCTGTAACCACTTTGTTGTTTTTCTTGCAGGATTCCTGTGGGAACAGCAGTGGCTCATTCCGAATCACCACTGAGAATGAGCCGTGTGGAACCACAGGCACCACCTGCTCCAAGATAGTTCACTTTTTCGTCGGGGAAAGGGTAGAATTTAAAGAAAAAAAATTCTGTATTGAATATATTGTCATGATTTGGGGTCGCAATATGATTCAAAATTGTATTCCATTTTGGTGCATCTTAAAGGTGTCATCTTCAGGAATGTAACAAAGTCACTTTTGTTCTATAGCGTTCATTCCATTAACCTCCAGGTAACGACAACTAAATGGCTAATCTGCGTGTATGTATGTTTGGGGATCTAGATTGTTCCACCAACTTGAGTGAAGGAGCTGTCCTTTGAAAGCTCACGTGGTTTACGTGAATGAGGTCAAACTTACAAAAACAGCTTTACTTTTGATCCGATCATTTTATTTATCTGCGCCAGTAATGCATATCTGGCTTACGATTTACAATATCGCAATGCATGAAACAAGTTTGCAGCCCTAATTCATAAGCCTTTGTGAAGGGGTGAGGGTCATGTGAGTTGATCCGTAGCATGGGCAGACCTCTAAGGTAGAGTGATACATGGGGTCTTTTTTTGAGAATTCTTCCCTTGCCAAAAAAAGCAGACATTATCTATATCCGAATAGCATGTGCTAATTGGTGGACATGCTATGCTCAAGTAAAATGGCAATTTATGATTATGCCAATTATTACCCACATCTTTAAAGTATCATCAATTTACGTAAAAAATATTGGAACTGCCCGGGAGCTTAATATATAAATTTGTATGCCCAACAAAACTGATGGGGTCTGGTTGCTTAAAGGTCAGAGCACTGTGCTGGCACTGCTGAAATCCTGCTTTTGAAAATGGGCAGTCGCCTCTTATAAAACTGGGTTTTGAAGATTCACGAGTTGATGTTTTCTGCCCATTCAAGATATAACTGCACAAAATAACCTCATCACATAAAATTAGATGTTGCACTTCAATTGCCTACATTACAGATCTGAGAATTAAAAAAATATCAGTTTGATTGCCATGCAACAAACATTACTCCCAGTGACAGAGCAGGTGGGAATTTCTGCCCCCTGCCATGTGGAATAGAGCTCACCTGAATGGCTCTCAGAGGTAACTCTGCTATATTCTTCCTTCGGCTGTTCTTTGACATGGTGGGTCCTACCGGTCTTTAAAGTTCCAAATTAATTATTAATCTCATGGCACAAAGCGGCGATGGTCTAACTGGCCGTATAACCTCAGAAACTCAACCGCACTGCTCATGCTGTGTCCTCAAAGGCTGACGAGCTGGTGTTGACGGACGGAACCGTAAAGGGGAGTTTGCTGGATTTGCCGGGGTCGCCGTTCCACGTGCGCCGCATGGGCATCTACACTGTGGTGGAGACGTCGCTCGGGGTCACGGTCATCTGGGATGGTCACACGGCCGTGTCCGTCCACGTGAACCCACAGTTCAAGGTACAGGAGAGATCAGTCACTTGGAATGGCTTTAGCCGGTAGTTGGGGAGTCACTGGCCACAGAGACGACCGTGTGTCACTCGGGGAGCTAACTCCACATCACAGAAGTTGGGCCGGTACCACTAAGATCCTGGGTTCGTTTCTTGGGCCTGAGTGTCTCTTACTTAAAGTCAGACACACTAAGCAAATATCACTGAGGTTTTAAGCTGGACTTGAACAGGAACAGGGAGTTGACAGCACGAATGGCTGAAGCAAGGGAGTTCTAACCGCTAGGGCAGCATAGAAGAATGAGTGACTTCCCACTGAACGAAAGTTGGCTGGGAGTTTCGACAGAAAGACTAGGTTGCTGGAGCAGCATAGTGCATGGAGGGAAGTAAAGTAAAATGAGTAGAGCTTGGTAGGAGAGTGCATGGAGGGCAGTAAAGTGAGACGAGAGCCAAGAGACAGGCAGGGTTTAGTCCATGGAGGATCTTGAAGATCTGGGATTTGGAGCCAGTGGAGGGATCGGGAGGATTGGAGGTGAGCACTGTGCGAGCGTGACCCCTGTGAATTTCCCCACAGGGTCACGTGTGTGGCCTTTGCGGAGATTACGATGGCAAGGTGGCCAACGATTTTGTGACGCGCACGGGCTCGGTGGCAGCGAGCGCTCCCGAGTTCGCCGCTGGCTGGAAGGAGTCCGGCTCTGGGTGCCCTGACCTTTCGCGAGTGTCCGACCCGTGCACCATAAACCACCATCGTGAGAGCTGGGCACACAAGCAGTGCTCCGTACTCAAGGATGGGGTGTTCAAGCAGTGTCACAACATGGTACGTGTGTGTGTCTGCGTGTGCGCACACATTTGTGCACATGCGTTTGTGTGTGCATGTTCATTTACTTCTGCGTGCGTGTGTGCATTTGTGTGTGTGGTCACACGTTGGTGTGTGTGTGTTTGCCTTTGTGCATGCTCACATTCGTATTAATGTGTTATTGTGTGTGTTTATTTTCAGGTCGAGTACCTGCCCTACTACACTGCGTGCGTGCGCGACTCTTGCGGTTGTGACACTGGTGGCGACTGCCACTGCCTGTGCACGGCGCTAGCGTCATACGCACAAGCGTGCGGCTCGGCGGGTGTGTGCCTACGTTGGAGGACACCGGACCTGTGCCGTGAGTAGCCACCACACCCAGCGGCTATGACACAGAATAGTACAAATAGAGGTGTCCGGGTGGCTCTGCGGAGCTGATAGAAAGTCAGAGTTCAGAGTACCAATCCAATGCCAGGTTTCAGCCGACCAACTGTAGCTGAATCAGATTCCCACGTGTCGCCAGTTGGTGGTATCAGGATGTTCACTTAGAACTATGCAAAAACAACCATCACGTACATTTAAAAAAAAATGCATTACTTAATTACGAGTTCACTACCTGATAAAGCTCAAAGCAGTTTTGAGCGAAATGAGGTATGTTGATGTTACATTCAGTCATAAAAAGTCTTAAGCCACCGGGGAGGAGCATTATTATCAGAATTTTATCAATACATTGTTGGCACGTATGGAGAGGTGCATGCTTGGAATTAAACTGAGACAGAAAGAAGAACACATGGATTGGAGAACCAAACGCAAGTTAAGGACAATATTGACTGCCAAGAAATGTAAGTGGGCTTGGGCAGAACATGTTGCTGAAGGGATGATGACCAGTAGTTGAGAATAATGATGCAGTGGCAGCCAAAGGAAGGAATGTGACTGAGAGCACATCTACTGCGGAGATGGAGCGATACAATCAGCTCGTGTGCAAGAACTAGATTGATTTGAAGACCGTGACAGATGGCAACGGCGAGGGGAGGCCTTCTTCCAGCATTGGATAGTCGTAGCTTATGTTAAGGATTGAGAAACAACCTTCAAAATCACTGTTAGGCACGTCATTATACGATTCTAATGCAGGGGGTTTTAACCTTTTCTTGTAAATGGACCATGATGGGAAAAACGGACAAATGGGGGAAGGCACTGGAGTGTCTTTCCTACAAAATATATGTATACGATTGGCTTAGTCAGTACAACTATGCTGCCCATTTAAAGCAAAGCTTTCAAGAAAATTAATTGTGAAATGTTGAATACATTAAATGCACGGGGATGCATTATAAGGCGTGCCTGACTGCAACTATAGAGCATAAATTGGGCTTTCCCAGTTGCTCGCTCCTGGCACTTTCTCCTTCAGTCTATATGGTTAAATAGGGGTTCCTTGTATTTTTGTGCATCTGTATGTATCTGCAACTACAAACGTATTGCTCTGTTTACATATGTGAGTCCATGTTTCTACATTGGTATGTGTTTATATACACCTGTGTGCTGTCTGGTGTTTATTCATGTACATGTGTGAGTGTACTTGCACGTATTTACCTACATGTGTATGAAGGTGTATGTGAATGCATTGTCATACATATGTGTCTGTGTGCAGCGAGTGGTATTGCAGTGGTCAATGCACTGCATTACGATAATTGGAAACCCGAGTTAGATTCCGACTCATGGCCAATATCAGTGATGATTATCTGAACTGGTCATGAGCCTCCTTTAAATCGACTCGGTCTGAAATGATTACATGGTAAGGTGTGTAACATTGGCATTGGGGAGACACAGGCGATCTGGTGTAGTCCTTATCACACCACCCTTGAGTACCATGTTGGCTTGCATAGGTATATGGGTATTTTTTTGTCTTTATACGTATATGTCTTCACGTGTATGTGTGTTCATTGACGTACGTTTGTGTTCATATGTAGGTGTGTTCATTCACTTACGTATTTGTGTGTTCTCATTTCTTGGTGTTTCTTCATTTATGTGTATGTGTTTAATCATTTATGTGTATGTGTTTAATCACTCGTGTGTTTGTCTGTACGTGTGCAATTTATCTTCCACAGCGCTTGGCTGTGACTTGTACAACAAGGATGAGGATCAGTGCGACTGGCATTACCGGGAGTGTGGCCGGGGCTGCCAGCGCTCCTGCACCAACAGGAATGCCATCTGTACCGCTAACCTGCCCCCGCTGGAAGGTGAAGCCACTTCTTGGGTTCCCGTGAAACCACATTTATTGATCGCAGATGCCTCTCCTCATGTGGACGGTTTGGCATGTGCCATGATTTTAGATAAAACCCTTCAGTACTTCCGCGTCTCCACGAGCCACATAACTCAAGCGTGAATTCGAGTTGCTGTCCCGGTGGCGCGTTTCTGGATTTTTTTTGGTCAATTCAAATTTGCCTCCAATTAGGGCTGCCACCCAAATATTCCGGGTGGGTCTTGCTTCACAGGCTAGCTTGCATTCCCGATGTTAGAATTCAGATAGAGAAAAAATACATAACCAAGTATGTTACATTAGCAGAAACATAGAATTTAGTTTTCAATTTAATAATTTATTTGTCATCAACGTGGTCTTGACCTTTGACTCACAATTATATCTGGGAAAGTCTTACTCAGAAACATGTCTAGGAAAGACCTGCTCAGCTCACGTGGTAACTCAAGTAACTTAGAAAGTCATGGAAAATGTTTTTTTTTTTAAGTGAAACTTTAGTTATCTTTCATATTGTAGCCTGCACAGAAATAAAATCAAAAAAAATCATTGAGTTGGCTGTCCCATGGAAATGCATATTCGCGTTCCTCTGACATTGTGAGCATAATTAATGTGGGGCAGAAAGGCGTTTTTTTATATGTCAGAAATATAGTAAATCTACTATTTAAAGAATATAAAATCCAAAAATCGGTGGAAATCAATTTTCAACCAACCCTCAGACCAGGCACTGCTCCAGAAATGCAGCCATTTAAACTGTGTTTTCACCATTGACTCGATATCAGAGAATCTTCTCTCTGGTCTGGTTCTTGATAAAATTAAGCCAATGTCTCCATCGTCAACCACACAGTAAATCGAATTTTGAATCGGGTTCTAATCATGCAGCATGTTGGCTCCCATGTGACCCTGTGATAACACCATATGTGTAAATATTTGATTTAAAAGTGCATTCTGGTTCCTGTAAGTTTTATCATCTGATTTGTGTCGTCTGTTTCATTTAGTGTGCTAACCGTAACACCACAGCAGCATTTATTTTTCATGAGAAATCCATAAAGTGTTCGAACGATCGAAACTCATTCACGCGATTAAATGTATCGTGAGCGATCTTAATAACCGATTCTAATGTGCACCGTGACCTCTGCAGGCTGCTACCCGACCTGCCCGAGTGATCGGCCGTTTCTGAACGAGAGTAGCATGACCTGCGTGGAGCAGTGCGACTGCGTCTCTAACGGAACCACCTACAAGGCTAACGACAGGATTCCAAACAATAACCCGTGCGAAATCTGGTGAGCCCGCAGTTCACGCACAGCGCTTGCAGCCGGGCCTTGTTCAGTGTGGTGGCGCACGCCTGTGTGATCCAACGCTTCGGAGACAAAACTTAGTGGATCACAGAGAGATTTGTGAAATTCCAAACCCGCTGGTCTGTGAGGTTGCCAAGAGATGGCGATACAGCTATTGGGTTCAACTGTTGTAAATGGTAGAGCAGATGAGCAGTGCCGGGGCCGATAAGCCAATTAACTGGTCAAAGGAATTTATTTTCATAATTTGGAACTCATTCACATGAACTGCATATCATAAACTTTCAAAAGGAATTGCATTCATTGATAAAAGGAGGCATTATCTTGACATACATAATACATGGAAAATGCATACATACAGATATGTACAAACTAGCGTGAAGTACCCGGCATTGCCGGGTTTTTAAAAATATTTCAAATCTACTCTTAAAAATCTTAACAGCAGAGCATACTGACTGTGGTGGTACCTGCTATGATTACAGCAGTGCATACCGACTGTGGTGGTACCTGCTATCACTACAGTAGTACATGCTGACTCTTTAGCAGTATTTATTGACTCTATAGCACAAAGTACTCACCTAACAGAGTGGCGTGGTGAGGCGTAGTCCCGTGCAGAGCCTCCGGCCTCGCCTAGATTGTCCAGCCGGCTGAGGTGGCACCTTGGCAGGCTGGGGCTGGGCTGCTACCCCCTGACCCCCCTCCCCAGCCACGATCTCTCCGGCCGCTCTGCAGTAATATCTACGGCATATAGCGGTAGCATCTAGCGACTGTATAGTAGTAATAACTGCACGCATCGGGGTGGCGGGGGACATCACACAGTGAAGAATTAACGTCAGCGTTTAGTGTATCTTTATAGCATTTTTAACGCGAAAGAAAATGTCCCCCTCACTCCCACTGAAGGCGTGCGACTTGGCATGGGCCGTCCCCCCCACCAAAGGCGCGTGAGTTGGTATGGTCGTGCGCGCGTCATAAATAAATAAATAAGCGCGAAAAAACGCACTCAATCGATAATTACACATTTTTAAAGTTGACGGATGTGAAAAAGGAATAGCGCTTGCTCACCGCGGGGCTTACGGCTTGGTACCTGGCTATTTTCTTTTTTCCTTAAACCCCACCGTTGGAGAGGCAAATCGTTCGCAAGCGCGCGAACAGACACAAACCCACAAACAAACCCACAAACAGACAATTTTTGACTTTTATTTTTATAGATTGTGAACATTTTTGCTTCTGGGAGGAAATCAGATAATTATTTCAAAGATACATTTATACGACAGATCTTTTAACAATTTTTTATGAATCTGATATAACTGAAAATTAGGCCTAGATATGAAATATCTCATGATGCAAATATTTTTCTTTTGGATTGACCTGAAAACGTGACATCAAAGGAGAAAAAAGCACTTCCATATCATTGCTTTCGTAATTTTCCAGTAAAAAGTGTCGTAAAAATTAAATCTGAAATTGCGGCAAAAAATCCGACATTGAATTTTTTTTATCTGAAATTCATCCCTAAAACATACAAAATAAATAAGGCCTTCTTCCCACGTAAAAAAAAGTATGTAATTTTTGCACATCCAATCAGCCGCACGGCCTTCTGGTAGTGCATCTTATCAGCAGCATTGGTTCAATGCAAACAAACTAGTCTGGTTTTGATATTCATTGTCTCATCGGCAGTCAGGCTTGCTTGAACCAATAAGAGTTTACTGCCCGATTTTATAGGAAAGGCCCCTTTCCACACTCACAACGAATACAGCTTAGATGATTATGATGTACTACTATTACTTTTTTTTATTTGACCAGGTAAGGCCCACTAAGCTACATAGCTCTTTTCCAGGAGCGTCCTGGCCACATATAGCTCAACTGAGTGGCTTTCATTATGTGGAAAATTATAGCAGCCAAATACTCTAAACGCACGTTTCTGAATGTGGAGAGAAAAACTGGAGGACCCAGAGAAAAATCCACGCGATCATAAGGGGAATATGCAAACTCCAAAGAAACAGGCGTCAGGGTTGGGATCTAACCCATGACCTGTGATCAATCAATATGTGATCAATCAAGCGGCATGTCACGGAGCATTTGACTTGATAACACATTTATATCCCTCAAAATGAGCCTGAGTGAGGTGGCAGAGTTGTGCTTGCATTTGTTCTCAGTCCCGTTTGTCGCATGTACGCTATTAACATGGGTCTGTGTTTGCCCATCAGTTCCTGTACAATCGACGGCATTTCCTGCACAATTATCCCAGGTAAGCACAACCGTACATTCCACCATAGAATGATCCCCAAGGTGGTAAATATACATGTACATTTTTCAAGCCACTCCCCACAGCATGCAAATTGTGGTTATTGTGTGACCATACTTTATCACACTGGTCAGCACAGGTTAGTGAAGGTAAGGAGCATCGATGTAGCAGTAAGATCAAGATTCAGAGCTGATTCCATCCAGTGCATTTCATCCCTTGCTTTCCTCTATAACGAAATCCCGAATTGAAATTTACCCTGGTGAAGTGCTGGAGGTAGAGTTATGGTTAGGGTCAGGATCAGTAGGAAGGCTTTTTCTCATGGAATGTTTGAATAGTTGGTTATGGTTCGGCTTGGTGGTTGGTTTTCTTGTTATGGTTAGTAGGATGGTTAGTACTGTACTAGTGCCTGGTGGGATAGTTGGTTGGGGTTAGAGATAGGGCGAGCATTTGGTTGGCTCGTGTTCTCTGCCCCTAAACTACTTGCCTCTTTTCTTTATAACATATCACCTATAAAATTTTTGCTCGCTTTTTATTTGTTTGTTTTTTACAGTACCCTTTTTTACATTTCAAACGTTTCAACTTTCTTGTTAGACATTTGTTGAGATGTAGAGATGGAATTCAGATGACACCATGCGTTAATCCATGTGTTAAGTTCGAAAGACAGCTGGAAGGCCTATTCATGATTTTTTTTTACGAATTGTAGCACGGAAGTTTAGCTCAGTTGTTGAATTTGCGCAGCCAGCCAGACTGTTGTGGATTCTGATTTTATTAGGCTTATCAAAGTTTATTTTAGGTCCATAAAGGTCAAAGTGAAGGTTCCAGACTTAGGGAGGGGCAAGGCCATTGATGGATTTAAATGCCAGGGCAAGGATCTTGTTGTCCACATGCTTGTGAATACAAAGCCGGTAAAGCGAGTCCAGGACTGGGGTGATGGGAGCACAATATTGGTTTGGTAAAGCACCCGGTCTATGGCATTTTAGACTATCTGTAGTTTATTGAGATATGCTGCAATAAATCTAGCCTTGATGTGACAAAAGCATGCACCAGCAGTAGCAGGGGTGAGGTATGGACAGGCAATCTTGGGGAGGTGGAGAAGGAAGCTCAGCACAGGTTCCAGAAGGATGCCAAGGTTGCGGACAATGGGGATGAGGATCCATCAAATGCTGACGAGAATCAAAAATAATAGCTCCTGTTTTTCTGACATTTAACTAAAGGAATTTCGAGCTCATCAAATAATATAAATTTGATAAACAGTCGAACAGCACTTCTATAGCTCTGAAATCAATGCTGGAGGCATAATGGTGAAGTTTGGTGTCATGAACCTACGTGTGAAAGTCGACCCCATGTTTGCGGATGATGTTGCTGCGGGGTATCATTTAAGTGCTCAAGAGTTTTTTTAGCATGATAAGTGAAGAAATTTGGTTCGAATAAAAACATGGTAGAGTATTTCAGATGTAATCAAGAAAAGTCTGTGACGGGGAGAACACTTGCAGGGTGGAATTGGGCAGGTTACCTAGACGAGTGTAGGAGTGATACCCATAGGTTGGCGACCAAGGAGAAGAGCTAAAGCCACATGATGGTGATCATGGGACTATTAGAGTGGTCCTCGAAGGTCATGTCCACTGTGTAACAATAATAATTTCTGAAACAAGGTGGTCAGACAATGTAAGAGCCATTCTGGGATTAGGGTGCAGCAGTACAACATCACTGGGCAAGATGAACTCTTGAGCTTCAAGTGTGAGAAGTTGAGAGTTGTGTTCTCTCACATACACATTAAGAATGGGGTTGCTTGTAAATGATGTGAAATGTTGCCCCTATGGTTAGCAGCATGAGTTTCAATGCAGTGTTTAAGAAAAGTGTTTCATGTAATAACGTGGTTGTTTTACTTTTGTTATATAGGGTGTCCACAAACCATGACCACTATTACTCCAAGAACCACAGAATCAACAACTACAACCTCATCCTCAACAGCTCCTCCAACAACTATCTTAACTACCAGGGAGTCAACAACTAGACCACCATCCACATCAGCTTCTGCACTCACCACTGAACCATCCACAACAGGAACTCCATCAACCACCTCAGTAACCACCGAATCAACAGCTACACCCCCACCCACAACAGCACCTCCATCAACCACCTCAATAATCACCGAATCAACAACTACACCCCCACCCACAACAGCACCTCCATCTACCACGCCAATAACCGAATCAACAACTACACCCCCACCCACAACAGCACCTCTATCTACCACCTCAATAACCACCGAATCAACAACTACACCACCACCCACAACAGCACCTCCATCAACCACCTCAATAATCACCGAATCAACAACTACACCACCATCCACAACAGAACCTCCATCTACCACCTCAATAATCACCGAATCAACAACTACACCCCCACCCACAACAACACCTCCATCTACCACCTCAATAATCACCGAATCAACAACTCCACCCCCACCCACAACAGTACCTCCATCAACCACCTCAATAACCACCGAATCAACAACTACACCCCCACCCACAACAGCACCTCCATCTACCACCTCAATAATCACAGAATCAACAACTACACCCCCACCCACAACAACACCTCCATCAACCACCTCAATAATCACCGAATCAACAACTACACCCCCACCCACAACAACACCTCCATCAACCACCTCAATAATCACCGAATCAACAACTACACCCCCACCCACAACAACACCTCCATCAACCACCTCAATAACCGAATCAACAACTAAACCTCCACCCACAACAGCACCTCCATCTACCACTTCAATAATCACAGAATCAACAACTCCACCCCCACCCACAACAGGAACTCCATCAACCATCTCACCAGGTCCATGCATCTGGACATCATGGGACAGCATTGACTACCCCGATGTTAATTCACCAAATGACAATGAGACATATGCTCACTACCAGGAGAAGACAGGACATGCCATCTGTGGGACCGGTGTTCCCATGTTAATAGATTGTCGGGCAAAAGATTATGTAATGTATAAATTGTCAGACACGGGGACTGGCATCACGTGTGATGTCAACGAAGGGCTCCTGTGCTTGAAAGATTTGCAGCGTCCGTACCCTAAAAAATGTAAAAACTATGAGATCCGAGTGTGCTGTCCACCAACAATTACCACGCCAACAACTATACCATCCACAACAGCACCTCCATCTACCACCTCAATAACCGAATCAACAACTACACCCCCATCCACAACAGCACCTTCATCAACCACCTCAATAACCACCGAATCAACAGCTACACCACCACCCACAACAGCACCTCCATCTACCACCTCAATAATCACCGAATCAACAACTACACCACCACCCACTACAGCACCTCCATCAACCACCTCAATAATCACCGAATCAACAACTACACCACCACCCACAACAGCACCTCCATCAACCACCTCAATAATCACCGAATCAACAACTACACCACCATCCACAACAGAACCTCCATCTACCACCTCAATAATCACCGAATCAACAACTACACCCCCACCCACAACAACACCTCCATCTACCACCTCAATAATCACCGAATCAACAACTCCATCCCTACCCACAACAGTACCTCCATCAACCACCTCAATAACCACGGAATCAACAACTACACCCCCACCCACAACAGCACCTCCATCTACCACCTCAATAATCACAGAATCAACAACTACACCCCCACCCACAACAACACCTCCATCAACCACCTCAATAATCACCGAATCAACAACTACACCCCCACCCACAACAACACCTCCATCAACCACCTCAATAATCACCGAATCAACAACTACACCCCCACCCACAACAACACCTCCATCAACCACCTCAATAACCGAATCAACAACTACACCTCCACCCACAACAGCACCTCCATCTACCACTTCAATAATCACAGAATCAACAACTCCACCCCCACCCACAACAGGAACTCCATCAATCATCTCACCAGGTCCATGCATCTGGACATCATGGGACAGCATTGACTACCCCGATGTTAATTCACCAAATGACAATGAGACATATGCTCACTACCAGGAGAAGACAGGACATGCCATCTGTGGGACCGGTGTTCCCATGTTAATAGATTGTCGGGCAAAAGATTATGTAATGTATAAATTGTCAGACACGGGGACTGGCATCACGTGTGATGTCAACGAAGGGCTCCTGTGCTTGAAAGATTTGCAGCGTCCGTACCCTAAAAAATGTAAAAACTATGAGATCCGAGTGTGCTGTCCACCAACAATTACCACGCCAACAACTATACCATCCACAACAGCACCTCCATCTACCACCTCAATAACCGAATCAACAACTACACCCCCATCCACAACAGCACCTTCATCAACCACCTCAATAACCACCGAATCAACAGCTACACCACCACCCACAACAGCACCTCCATCAACCACCTCAATAATCACCGAATCAACAACTACACCACCACCCACTACAGCACCTCCATCAACCACCTCAATAATCACCGAATCAACAACTACACCACCACCCACAACAGCACCTCCATCAACCACCTCAATAATCACCGAATCAACAACTACACCACCATCCACAACAGAACCTCCATCTACCACCTCAATAATCACCGAATCAACAACTACACCCCCACCCACAACAACACCTCCATCTACCACCTCAATAATCACCGAATCAACAACTCCACCCCCACCCACAACAGTACCTCCATCAACCACCTCAATAACCACCGAATCAACAACTACACCCCCACCCACAACAGCACCTCCATCTACCACCTCAATAATCACAGAATCAACAACTACACCCCCACCCACAACAACACCTCCATCAACCACCTCAATAATCACCGAATCAACAACTACACCCCCACCCACAACAACACCTCCATTAACCACCTCAATAATCACCGAATCAACAACTACACCCCCACCCACAACAACACCTCCATCAACCACCTCAATAACCGAATCAACAACTACACCTCCACCCACAACAGCACCTCCATCTACCACTTCAATAATCACAGAATCAACAACTCCACCCCCACCCACAACAGGAACTCCATCAACCATCTCACCAGGTCCATGCATCTGGACATCATGGGACAGCATTGACTACCCCGATGTTAATTCACCAAATGACAATGAGACGTATGCTCACTACCAGGAGAAGACAGGACATGCCATCTGTGGGACCGGTGTTCCCATGTTAATAGATTGTCGGGCAAAAGATTATGTAATGTATAAATTGTCAGACACGGGGACTGGCATCACGTGTGATGTCAACGAAGGGCTCCTGTGCTTGAAAGAATTGCAGCGTTCGTACCCTAAAAAATGTAAAAACTATGAGATCCGAGTGTGCTGTCCACCAACAATTACCACGCCAACAACTATACCATCCACAACAGCACCTCCATCAACCACCCCAATAACCGAATCAACAACTACACCCCCACCCACAACAGCACCTCCATCTACCACCTCAATAATCACAGAATCAACAACTACACCCCCACCCACAACAACACCTCCATCAACCACCTCAATAATCACCGAATCAACAACTACACCCCCACCCACAACAACACCTCCATCAACCACCTCAATAACCGAATCAACAACTACACCTCCACCCACAACAGCACCTCCATCTACCACTTCAATAATCACAGAATCAACAACTCCACCCCCACCCACAACAGGAACTCCATCAACCATCTCACCAGGTCCATGCATCTGGACATCATGGGACAGCATTGACTATCCCGATGTTAATTCACCAAATGACAATGAGACGTATGCTCACTACCAGGAGAAGACAGGACATGCCATCTGTGGGACCGGTGTTCCCATGTTAATAGATTGTCGGGCAAAAGATTATGTAATGTATAAATTGTCAGACACGGGGACTAACATCACGTGTGATGTCAACAAAGGGCTCCTGTGCTTGAAAGAATTGCAGCGTTCGTACCCTAAAAAATGTAAAAACTATGAGATCCGAGTGTGCTGTCCACCAACAATTACCACGCCAACAACTATACCATCCACAACAGCACCTCCATCTACCACCTCAATAACCGAATCAACAACTACACCCCCACCCACTACAGCACCTCCATCAACCACCTCAATAATCACCGAATCAACAACTGCACCACCATCCACAACAGCACCTCCATCTACCATCTCAATAACCACAGAATCAACAACTGCACCACCACCCACAACAGCACCTCCATCAACCACCTCAATAATCACCGAATCAACAACTACACCCCCACCCACAACAGCACCTCCATCAACCACCCCAATAACCGAATCAACAACTACACCCCCACCCACAACAGCACCTCCATCAACCACCTCAATAACCGTATCAACAACTACACCACCACCCACAACAGCACCTCCATCTACCACCTCAATAATCACAGAATCAACAACTACACCCCCACCCACAACAGCACCTCCATCTACCACCTCAATAATCACAGAATCAACAACTACACCTCCACCCACAACATCGCCTCCATCTACCACCTCAATAATCACAGAATCAACAACTACACCCCTACCCACAACAGCATCTCCATCAACCGCTTCATTAATAATCGAATCAACAACTACAACATGTGTGTGGTCCAAATGGTTAAATTCTGATATCCCCAACTTAAAAAATGACGGTGACAATGAGACATTTGCACACATCAGGGAGAGTGGTACCGACATCTGCCCTATGAGCTATCCTGTGAATATCGCATGCCAAGTGGTGGGTTCTCCAGATTTAACTTTCCCCAATTTTGTGCAAAATGTCACTTGTGATGTCTCCACTGGACTTCTCTGCCTCAATAAGGATAATGCCCCATTGTGCAAAGACTACCAGATTCGAGTATGCTGTAATCCGATAACCACTACGCCCTTCACAGTGTCATCAACAACCATACAATCAACTGAATCTCCATCAACAACAGTAACATTCCAGCCTTCAAAAAAATCTTCAGCAACCACTTCAATAACTTACAAACCAACAACTGAGACAACAACCGTGACACTGCCAACCACAATAGTAACATCAATTTCAACAAAAACGCTAACAAAATCGTCAAGCACAACGCCATCGAAATCTACAATCAACACGTCTCCACAAACTCCCACCTGCCCTCCAGTAAGTACTGAACCAAATAAATCGTGTTTTTATTCTGAACAGATACTATCGCCGCTATTTTAGCAGTTAAACGTTTTTGGCTATTCAGATAAGAGGTGTTCTAAATTGTTTTTTGAAATGTATTAACAGTTTTTCATGTAATCAATCAATAATTTACGTTTGTAAGGCGCATTTCATCCTTAGATCCCATGGGTAACCAAATTTTAGTCTCAAGGTTATATGATAGGGCCGCAACTATGGGGGGTATGCAGCGTATGCGATCCATAGGGGCCCAGTTGGCCACAAGGGAGTCTCGAATCAATAGATAAGAAAAAATGTTAAGAATATGTTTTTAATGCATTAAAAATTACCTGCACTCTACCATGGACCAAGCCCAATTAACTCATCTGGCTATCAATCGATCATAAAGTTGCGCGATCCACCCCCTTTAAGGAAATCCTAGACCGATGGGCCAGTATGAAAGCAAGACGCAAAATTACTTATTTTATTGTACCCTTACATCTTTTATTTAGCGATACTGTGAGACTGCCTTCTTCTAAATATAATTCGCGGTGCAACTGAATTAATATATAGTTATAGCCTACATATTATTGTATATGGGTGAAAAACATCCGTATTCGTATCTTGCATAGCCCCCTCGTTGAAATAGGTCGTGCCCCTGATTATAGTCTTCCTTCATCCACAGACTCCATTACATTTATATGTCACTATCTCGTGTGTTTCCAGATATATAAATATGAAACTAAGTTTTCAGTCCCATTAAAAAAAATTATTCTGCAATTGGATGAGATCCCTTCAAGTGAACTCTTATCCAAACAAGGGGCTCTGCATTCCATGTGTGCGCTGCTATATGGCAGTCAACCCAAGGTGTTGTTTGTTAATTCACCGACTGGGGGAGAGTAAAGGGCAAATTAACTGAATAAAAAAACATGTAATGTGATGATTTTTTTGAGCAGTAATTTGGTGACTGGGCTGAGACTGTCAACCTGCTTTTACTTTAGAATTCAGTTAAATCACTTATGGCTGAAAACAGGATTCTGGCCCAGAATTTCAGGGGTGCCATCTCATTGGTTATAACCCTTGAGCTACCCAGCCACTTTCAAGTAGCATGTTTTTTAAATATCGTCTTTTCATTTCACTCGCATAACCGTTTACAAAACCATTTCAGATTTGATTTGCCACTAGTGTTAGCCGTGGCAAATTCCACATGTTTATAGTGTATTGCGCTGTCCATTATACCATTAAGATGCGGTTGCATTTGGATGTTTTGTAAACGTAAATGCATGTAATTGTATGTACATATTGTTCTTACTTTGTCATGTCATCTTGTATTTTCTAACAGTGCAAAACTCCAGTCAAGCCAGTATGTGAAAACCAGGAACTACCACAACTTGTCAAGAAAGGATGCTGTGAAGAATACGAGTGCCCATGTGAGTTTGTAGAGCACATTCAGATGGCCTTCACATTTAAAGCTGGGTTTTTCAACACCCCACTGAGCTTTGCCAATTATTGTTTTACTACATGCTCTTGTTCTATTGTAGGTGTGCATGATGGCTGTGAGAGCAGTTAACTGCCAGGAGATGACAGCACAGCACTAGATGCAGTCTACCTATAGATTTTGTCCACTCTCTGGATAGTGTCTGTGGATTGAATCCATCTGTGCGGAGCTTTGGGGATTTTCTCCGGGTACTCCAGGTTCCTCCCACTAAAACATGTAAATGCAGAACGCTTCTAAAAATAAGCGTTACGACACTTGAGACAATTAAAGTAGAGGTTTTAGAGGACTAAAGCCAAATATGGCATATATTTGACTGTTCAGTGTTTCAGGTACTTTCATAAGTATGATATTAAAGTTAGTGTTAAACCCACTACTTCTTCTGTGAAAAGTTCACAAAAGTCTAAGGCCTTTGGCATCCGATTAGCAGTATAAGAAAACTTGTGTCAGTTCCCATCATGCTCTGCGTTCCTAGCCACCATATTATTTATCACCCTAGAGTAGTTCTGCTTTTATTAGGCTGCCATGTGCACAAACAGCCAATCAGAGCCAGCACATTAGGCACCAATAATGGCATTTTAGTTGCCCTCATTTTGACACAAATGTTGGTCATTGAGAAGCTTTATGAAAGGAAAATGACAAGTGTTTATTTTTAAGCTAATGGGTTCTTTTATTTTACCAGTTAAGATCTACAGGACATACACCTGGACTCTAGTTAAACAACAACAAGGTTACAAGTTTGCCAACAGGTTGGACTCAATTGAAAATATAAGGTTTGATAATTAAACCATCGAATAACAGTTGTAATTTACAAAGTGAAAACATTGAAATTGAGTTGGGATGGACACCGAACTGGATTATCAAATGACTGATAGGAAACAAATGGCCAATTCAGGGAAAAAGAAACAGGAAGGCAAAACATTTCATGGTAGGATGAGATCGGACAAATTTGAGCACGCAGGATGGAGGTGGTAAGAGAGTGTGAAGAGTGGAAGACATTGGTGGGGGTGTGGGGGTCCTTTTTCGTGTAGTGGGATGCTGAGGGTTAATGCATAAATAATGCATCTTTGTGTATAGCAGGATGTAGGTAGGGCTGCTTGATTGTCATGCTCTATTTTCTGTGTGTGTGTCCACTTTCACCCCCCTCCCACCCTACCCCCACTCTTAATGCAGGTTGTTGCACAGGATGGGGAGATCCTCACTTTTTGACGTTTGGTGGCAATAAATATGACTTCCAGGGGGTGTGCCAGTATGTTCTGGTGCAGCAGATCAATGGTTCTGGGATAGACTGGAATTTTCACTTCAAAGTACTTATCGACACGTATCATTGTGGGGCCGGAGATGAAGTTTCGTGCCCCCAGAACTTGATCATTTCCTACGAGCAGTACGAAATTCGACTGGAGCGGACAAACAACACAACCAACATAAAGGTATGGGGTAAACTTAAATTCACGATTTATACAATAAATATGTGAGTTAGACCTCCAGGAAATGATGGTTTGGGATTGCTTTGTTTTGCAGGTATTATTGAATGGAATAATTACACCAACTCCCTACAAAATTCCAGGTGAGTTGCTCTGATTTCTATTTGATTCAATGCTGTACTTTATTTTACGTGTTTTCTTTTTGTTAGAATGGTAACCCAAGTCACTCTTGCAAATGCGAGTCATCATCTGATTAAACAAATAAACTTGAACTTGAATATGAACGACTGCTGGTGGAAGTATTTAGGCCTGAATACTGAACGACTTAGTTTCATAAGTTAAGACTTGAAAATAACTGTGATTCAATAAGATAGGTTTGGACAAATACACCTCGTCAATTTGGGACATAATTTAGGGATGGCACCACTGTTCGAGTTCAATATTACAGCAGCAGCCTCCATGGCTGCTCAATTCCCACGGTGCAAGCTGCAATCACACTGGCAGCTGATTGGCTGGGTGCATTGGGAGTAATGACATCATCCTCAGCAACCGCTGCCGCGTCCTTAGGCTTGCAATTTCACTCGGAACCGCATATTTTTTTAAAGTTACGTTTTAACCTAAATCATCTTGGAGTCAATTACAATCGCTGTGTTGATACAGAACTGATTTTCCTTGCAAACTAGCTGGGTAACTGGCTAAATGAGACTTTGATTAATCCATTAATTGAATCGCAGCCTGCTGGATTGTTGGAGCATTTTCTGTACTCCGACCCAAGATCGCAGTGATCCGGTGCATGGTGGCCGCCCATCCAAGCACTATCCCGGCTCAATCCTTCATAGGTTCTGAGGTCTGATAGGGTCGGGCTCATTCCAGGTGATTTGGTTATAGGCTAATATTGTGCACTGTATCTACTGAAAATGTTTTACTCACGGAGTACCGTAATTATAGGGGAAATTACTCGATGACCCAAATCTTATCTGGAATGCCTATATCGACTTTCAAGGTGGATTGGAAAGAAAAGTAATGTTCTGCATTTTCCAATATTGTATACCCAATACTGCGCTTGCTGATAACCTTCCTAAACAAGCAGGCTTGCTCTAAGAAGTCTAATTAATTATAATTAGTACCATTAATATATGTTACAAGAATGTATTTTTCCATAGATAGCAAAATGCATTTGAGACAAAAATGTATGCAGATTGTTTCATGACGAACCTGTACCATTTGTGAAGGTAATTTCTCCATCGATTACACTGGAATCACCTTGACTGTGAACTTCGAGAAGATTAACTCTAGGATAACCTTTGATGGCCAAGAGTTCTTCATTGTGCTGTCACACGCAATCTTTGGGAACAAGACGGAGGGGCAATGTGGTGAGTGGCCATTTCACGTTGCTGCAAACGCAAAGAGTGCTTTCTACAACACATTCCACTTAGCATACAATGCAATTTATATATCATTTAAATGCTACCACATCTCTGGACGCTGTACAGAAATCAGTTGGCATAATAAGGAGAGGGAGCCAGTCATTTTCATAGTTTGGGGTCCCATTTTGATGTATTCATATTTTTTTATACTGTCTCGTTCATATTATCTTCGTGATATATGTTTTGTCTAAGTTTATTCCCACCATTAGAATATAATGTGCATAGTTCATACATAGATTCATCGCGCAATTTGATTATTTGGTGGGTTAGGGTTATATATATAAAACCCACCCTTCACCTGTTAGCCCTGCCTTCCAACAATTCCAGTCACATTTTGATGAACACTGATTCCACTCACCACTTTCCAACAACCAGACTAAATACATTTTTTCTCTTCTCTTTAGTTTAATTTAGTTACCATTTTCTCAGTGCCATCTGCACTTCAGGTTTTTGCTGAATGTGGCACATTATACATCTTGGATTTAGAGATTGACCAAACACTCACACTCACCAGAGCAAAAAGTGAAACGCAATAGCCATTAACTGTTCAAAAGTCCTAGGCGTGAGGCAACTCCATTCACTTCCCAAAATGAAGAATGAGCTTAAGCAGTTGGTTCCAAACTGGTGGGGTCACGTGGCCCTGGGGGAGGGCGCAGTCTGCGCAAGGGATACCGTGCAGGACCATTTTTTGGATGTGTGTGGGGAACGTCGGCGCCACACTGCGGCAACAAAACACACTCCTACACAACAGAAAACAAGTGCCTTATGAACACAAAACACACTGATACACAACATAAAACTAATTCCTGAGTAGCACAAAAAATACGTGTACACAGCATGAAACAAATGCCTTTATAACACTGCATTGGCATGGACGTGTGATCGGTTTGTATTGTAGCCTGAGTAACCTTAGTTGTATTTGTAACTTATGTGGGCAGCGGGGCACGGGGTCTAATCAACTTAATTGGGGGGCCTCCATAACAAAATCTAGGGGAAGATGCTTTAGGGCATGCGTCTCACTTTTACATTGGTTGACCCTGCCAACCAGGGTTCTCCTTGTGAATGGAGGAGCCCTAAAGCTTCTTCCCCTAGATTTTGTTATCGAAGGAACCTAGTTGTGAATGGAGGAGGAGGCCGAGTGGTTGGCCACAGGCTTCATAGCTGCATTAAATGGACCGTTAATGTTGAGACTTGGGGATATGAAGGGAGCTCGCTTGGGGGCTTTGCCAGGTAGGGCCCCTGGGAAGGGAGTTCATTTGCGTATGCTATGTATGTTGAACTTCTTTCGCAACGTTCATATTCAACCGTGCTAATCCAAGGTGCGGGAAAGGACAAGAAACTAAACACAAAAAGCAGTTCTAAAGAAATGAGATTTCAATCTAGATTTTTGCATCGACTAAAGAGGTCAACGCAGCCATGTCCATTTCTTGGAAGACACTTCAGGAAGAAGGCTTCATTGGAGGGATATAGATATGCAGAGTATTTGGCTGCTATACATTTTCACATGATAAGCCACTTCGTTGAGCTGTCATTTGTGGCCAGGTCGTTTCTGAGAAAAGAGCTTTATACCTCAGTGGGCCTTTCCTGGTAAAATAAAAATAGTATATTTTTAGTTTATAAATGTTCATTGCCTGCTGGATTCAGGGCATTAAATAGGAAGTATATTACGTATATTACAATTATATGATTTAAAAAAATGTCAACATCTGTTATTATTTGGGGTAATAGACCATTTGGGTTAACCGTTTGTTAAATACTTTAAATTGTATGTGAATTGAAGATTCCTGACACGAATGGGTTGTTTGACGTTTCAGGGAAGTGCAGCAATGTCCCGTCGAACGATTGTCGCTTGCCAAGTGGTGTCCCAGTTTCCTGTGCAGTCATGGCAGGCGCCTGGAATACGACCACGTGTCGAAACCCCACACCACCAACAAACACACCAACAAAAACACCAATCACAACAACACATTGCCCATCCCAGCCCTGCGACATCCTAAAGAGCAGGTGTGTGTACATATATATTGTCTTAATTGCTGAGTCAAAGCACACACGATTATGATTTCAGTAATATATAATGCATTGTGAGGGTGCTCTACAACAGGTCAGAACCCATTGAGATCGGTTACACAATCCAGAGTGGGTGGGGCACAAGCCCTCTGTTTTTAAATCCTTTATATTAAGTTCACTTGCTTGCTTGCTTGCACGCTTATGACCGTGCAAATCTTTCGGTCGTTTTTTAACCCACTTCCCGTGATCAAATCGAGCTGACATTTTGCACACAGACTCGTTGTGCGTGACAATTTATTTTCGTGAAAATTTTTTTCCTAAATTTTACACTTTTTAGGAAAAAATAAATTATATTTAATTACCAATTGCTTAATGGTGGCAGGCAATCATCTGACCCATAGGTGGCAGCCATCTCAAGCCAGAGGACGAGAGGACTCTAGCCGCCACGCATATAAAGGATTTATAGTGAAAAACGTTGTTTTTACGGGTTAATTTTTTACCAGTTACGTATGAATGGTGGGGCATTTTGCTACGATGATAAATTAGATTATGATTATTAATGTGATGATGATAATCTAGGTGAACTCCTTGCATATATAAGGCCATATTGGCATTTTTTATGTATTAACTGTGGCAACATTTTTTGCATAATGAAAACAAAAATGAACCAAGTACTGAGCCTTCGATAACGCCTTTGTAAATTAGGGAGAAGACTGACACATTTTCAAATTTTACGCAATGGGTTCTTTGTGTGAGCTTTATTTGCAAACCAGCCTGCTGCTTAATTGCTGATGCCACAGTCTGTCAATATCGGGGAAAATTATGATGGTCCAATGTGTCAGCATTTTGAAACACGTGAACATATTTTATTCTTATTGATAAAAGGATAGTTATTGTTTTAAACTGTCCTAATAGCTGTTTTGGTACAGTGTCTTCATCTGAAACCTGATTGCTTTAAATGTAAGAGAGTAATTTTAACACGTAGGCTTTCGCGACTAATGTCATCCATGATACAGTTTTTTTTGGGTTAGATCGCGTAAATATATAAATGTGTCGTTAAAGCCGCCATCACCCGACACAGCCAATTAGTAAGTTTGATCTCGTAAACAACATGCCAACTCGTTACTAGTACAGCACACTGGTGTGGAGAGCAAAGCCACAACATTGACAATCTGAGTACGACGTTTCGCCAGCAAGTTGTAATTACGGGTTTAACGACACATTTATATATTTACGCGATCTAACCCAAAAACCTGTATTATGGATGTAAGAGAGTATTTTCCACCAAATGAGGATCAAGTTTTTAGTTTTACTAAAACAGGTTTAGTAATGATACATGCAACGCGTGCTTTCTAGACAGCAAGAAGCACGAGTGTGACCAAAGTATAGGACCTCCCATCATGCCTGGAATGTCACGCGACATCAACATACTAGGTGCACAATCGCTCCAGCCTTGTGTTAGATCTCCATCTCAAAAATTTAAAATATATATATTTTGTGTATATTAAATATTTTGACTCTTGTTGCCAGCCTGTACACTTAGAATTGATTTAGTTTATTCAGTGTTTTTGACAATATACATAAATAGTACATCGGCACCTGTGTACAGTACCAGTTTCACCTTTCATAGGGGTCACAGTCATCACCATAATTAGTTTGACCATGCTGCCCATAGTTCTACATGGTTCTTGCTTCCTTATTTCAAGTGCCTTAATAGGTGCTTGCTGACAGCACTCACCACAACACTTACCCCAGCAGCCTACCCGAGGATAAACTTATGGATTTATGTCTTTGCGTGTGCAGTTTGTTCGCCGATTGCAACAAAATATTGTCCCCGGACATCTATTATGATTCTTGCGTCTTTGACAAGTGCGCACAAAAGACGAACAATGCTGCATGTGCCAGTATCAAGGCCTACTCCAAGAAATGTGAAAAACTCGGCTTCTGCATTCCATGGAGGGAAAACACAAATGGAATATGCAGTAAGTGCCCTTCCAGTGAAGTGTTTTTTTCCGTACATTTAAAAGATCCAGCCATTCTCCATCCAACAAATGGATGTCATGCATAAGGATTGTGTGACTGTACTTCACCACCCTATTTTGTCAGGGTTGGTGAAGAGAGGGTAGGATTGTTTCTGACATTACTCGCCATGGCTGGGAATCAAACTCGGCTCACCATGTTAATAATCCTTTGCTACCTCTGCACACTGAAGGAGGAATATTTACTGGGTGGTAAATACAGTTCACCAACTCGCACTCACTCGCGTGGTGAAGTTTAATGGTTGTGGTGAAGCTATATCAGCTATAAATATCTACATATCTTTAGTACTTCACGATTGTGTGTTGTTACAGTGTACTGTAATATTCTGTATGTTTTTGTTTACAGATATCACTTGTCCAGAAGGAAGAGTTTACCATCAGTGCAGTACAACCTTTGATAAAAGCTGCAATTTGAAGTAAGATGTATTAAAATTGTAAAATGTGAATTTTATTGATATCGGGATTTAAGTACTGTATTCTTGTCTGTCTATGAAGTCAAAAGAAAACAGGGAGATCGACACATCAGTCTCATGGGGTCTCTACATAAATGGTGTGCTGTTTTCATGGCTACTACCAACCGGTTTTCTTGGGCCCAAGAAAAATTAAGGAACTGAGTCAGGGCCCTGCCTCTGGTTCCTATCACTCTGTGAGCCATTCGTGTTTGTGGGCTCAGCCACGCAACTGCCCCCTACCCCCCTACCTAATCACGGCAGGTGAAAATATTCCTTATGGGGTGGGGGGGCTGAAATATATTTTTCATGAAATATTTTAATGAATTAAATGTGTTTTCAAAGTTTCTGTTAAAAAACAAGAGAGCACAATTTTGTCAGCTGGGCGACCCGGGGCTGTGGCTATATAAGTGGCCTGTAATCCTTCCCGTGGGCGTTGAGGAGGCGCTTATACCCTGGCTCACCCGGAGAAGGCGACAGCATAATGTGGAACTCCCATCTGTTCCATTTGTATAGGATAGAGCGTCGGTCCCCTCGCTACCGTGTGTTTTCTGTGAGCGCTACAGTTTCCTCCGACATGTAAAGAATCACATAATTACTCAATAAAATCTTCATATTTAGGCGACTGCAGAGCTTGGGAAATTGTTGGTGCCGGCCCCACCGCTTGGCTGCCTTCCCACTTGTCTGTGGTTCGTCCCTCCGAGTTGTTGTCTCTCTCTTTGTGGAGTGAGCAACAACTGTGCACGTTTCAAGTAAAAATGTCTTTTAGATTATTAACAGAGCACTAGAAGACTGACACGCAAGGACACCAGTTCACCAAATGCGACCACGTGTTCTGCTCTTATCATCATGACCATGATGCAGACAATACTGTATGAACTACTACTTGTAGTATCATATAGAAGATAGGGTAGTTTCCTAACTACTGTATTTTTCAATGAACTATTCGCAGAGACATCCCAGACATCAACATCAGCAACAGAACATATGAGGGATGCTTCTGCCCAGAAGGAGAGTTTCTCTTCACCTCTACAGACCCCTCAATGAAGGAGTCTTTATGCGTATCAGACTGTGGTACGTAGACAGTGCCTCTACCTCAACGTGACATACGCAGGCTGCTGAATTTCCAGTTTTTAATGCTTAATATATTGTGAGGAATTGGTGTGTTATTATGATTATTATGGTGATAAGGGTGATGCAAATGGCAGTGCCATGATAATTGTTTAAACATGTTTAATCAACTGCTGAATTTGTGTTTCAGGCTGTGCTGGATCCAATGGTGAACGTAAAAAGGTAAAACTTGGGTCACTCGATGCTACACGTGTCACTGAATCTAATATTTGTATACACAGTTGCCAGTCGAGAGTAATTGAGTGAGGGAGTGAGTGGTGTCAATTTTGACCTTTCAAAAGGGGATAAAAAGGCGAAATTTTTCTCTTTGCTGAAAACAAAAACATTCCAAAATTTCCTATTGAAACAGGGACACATTTTTTAATGTAATTTTTACCCTAGGCTATGCTTGATTGCATCTGGAGGTTTTTAAGAGTGCTGAATACAATCTAATTTTGAAATCGGTAACACGCAAAAAAAAAATTTCAATCTAGGTGACCAGGTCCTATCTAAACCAGATCTTGTTTCTTTTATTCTTTAATTCTGCTGATATCTACTCTGCCCTTCACAGTGATCTCTCTGATGGGTTGCTTACTGCTGTCAATAAGGAGAAGCATGCAATGGCCTAAGTTTGTGTTTAAGGCGTTTACAAATCATCACCAATAATATCTAGGCAAAAGCCTCCCCCATATTCTTCTCTTCCTTGCTTTCCTTGTTTGTTCCCGTCCAGGAGTGGCCTCTGAACTCTCTTATTTTGATTCGACCTCTCCAACAAACCGCCATGAATTAAGACTACTTCAAAATTATTGTGTCATGTTCCAAAAAAAATAGCAAATTTGGAAAGCTTCCGTTAGTCGTGACTCTCCTTACACGTGGAACAACACTGCAGCTGATTTAAAATTGAAAAACCTTTCTTTTCAGTTTGTAAAGATCTGTTAGATTCACTGGGAGCAGTGGCACAGTCATCTATGTACCGCGCTACGAACCCACGGCTAACATCAGTGGCGAATTATATCAGAACTGGTTCAGGGCACGCGATTTTAACCACCTGCACTGACCAGTGTGATGATGGGTAAAGAACCTCCATGACTCGTACTAATTGGAGAGGCCTTAATTCATCAGTGGATTGACAAAGCGTCTGTGAAATCTAACATTGTATTCACTACTCTGACAATAGTGTATTTGAGCGATGTCTCACTTATGTATAACTGTGTTTAAATGTTAAATTATATTTAATCTCCCTTATGATTTCGTTTATGTTGCTTTGGTCCTGCGTTGCACTTTTATGCTCCGCTGTTCTGTATTAGCAAAGATCTCCCTTGAAAAAGAGACTTTTGGTCTCAATGGGTTCTCACGAGCTGTTATATAACGATCACTTGACCTAAAATGTAATTGACAAATAAAAGTTGAAGCTACACCACCGTGGTCAGTTCAGTGTTGTGGTGACATTAGACTCTATTGGTGGCCCTCAGCCTGTAGTGGAAATTCCATATTGCCATGAAAAAGGGGCAATCCTCCTCTCACAAAGACGACTGTTAAATTGGTTGGGACAGGCGCAACTCACGCTGCCCCTTCCACCTCTCTCCCCCCACAGCTAAACGAAGTGTGGGACAGCGACTGCAACGTTTGCGAGTGTAATGCCGGGACGCGCTCCGTGGTTTGCAAACCACGTGCGTGCACGCCCTTGGGGTACAATAATTGCACTGAGCCCGGCTGGGCGATCAGAAACCCCAGCGACGCCTGCTGCCCCGAGTGCAGTAAGTGCATGCGTGCTTGTGTGTGGTGACGTGGCCGAGCGGAAGCGCGTTTACTGCTTGTTGCAGAGCTTTGTGGTTCGAGCCCCGCGGCTGCCCTGATTAATACTGCAGGTGTATTCATAAAAAATACAAACTGTTTGCGTTACAGTGGACATTAAAGATCTCATGACTATTCGAAAAATATTAGGCCATGTGTGCCAATGTCTTGGTCCAAATGTGATAAATTACTGTAATTGAAAATTATTCATTGGGAAGACAAATAGCAACATTGCCACTTAATGGCAGACCAACACACACTTGCAGGCCAGTTCTGCATTCACCTTGTGCTAAGCAGGGACAACTGCCATTGGGGGTCCCCTGCCGCAAGGCGCCTTGAGATGTACCGCATGAAGGCACAGGATAAATATTCAATGACGATACATATATGCGTGCACACACACAAGCTTGCGTACGTGTGCGTGCATGCTTGTATTTGTGTGTACTTATCTTTGTACAATGTGCTGCAGATACTTCTGTTCACATAAGCATGAAATAAATTCAGTGGAGAGATGCCATAGATAACAGGGTGGGTTTTTCATGGGGGGCTGAAGTCTTCTCTAACCCTGCCAGTATGCCAAGTGGGGAGCAATATTGATCCTGCCTATGCAAGTGTGTGATTTTTTTAACTTCCTTAAGGAAATCTGCATCTCATTGTTCAAATGTGTGTTTTATTTGCTTGTTTCAGTGCGGGTGTGCCTTTACAATGGAATAAGATACCCGGTAAGAGTTGTCACTGCCTTCATTGACGATCTGCCTGTGTGTGACAGTGTGTGTCTTTGTCTTTGGCCGTGCCCGACCTTAATATATCCTTGCCAACAGCACTTGCCCTAACAGGCTATATGGGAGATATTTGTACAGAAAAATAGTCTGATTAATACCGACTGTGTTTTAACAAAAAAAAAATGCACCGTCAATGGCTGTAGATGCCATGATATATTTTGCAAGAGTAGGCTATTGTGTGTCAACGTCGTGGTTCAAATTTGCCAAAGTTGAAAAATGATCCACAAATTACACAACGGGGGTTAAACATATCAAGTACCTCCCCCCCTCCATGGGCAGACCACAAAGTTTGGGAAATTGTTGGTGGCGGTTTCTGGCTACCTTACAAATATTGTCTGCGGTTTCTCCATAGGTCAGCGCCCAAGTGCCTTCGATGGATTGCTCCACTTGTGAGTGCACGAATGAGACCGATGATGCAACAAAGTTTAACAAGATCACGTGCGAGAAGATAATCTGTAATCAGACTTGTCAAACGGTGAGATCGACCGCACACCTGTTTCACTCTGTCTGCATGCACCCTCCTGGATTTTCTCCACACTGGAATAAAATAGAGTAAAGATTTCACCAAATATCCTAATGAAGGACCAACCCTGTTGTAGCCTGACCTTATTTAAAGTGGCGGCATATACGAACTCAGGGTGGGAAATGTCACAGACATTAAGAAGAAACATTCTCACAGCAGACTCTCAATCCCTATTCTCCCTGACAGGTAGACTCTCTCAATCTCTAATCTCTCTGGTTGGGCAGCGCATTGTGTTCATATCCCTCAACTTAAATCCTGGACAGAAGTTGTCTCATATCATCATCACCCCACTCTGGGGGTGATAAAATAGGTACAACTATGTGGGTAGTTGGGAAGCCAACAGTGATTGTCCTACGAAATGACTTGGCCCTGCCATTGAAATGTAGAATATGCGCCATTGGCTCAGAGCTGTAAACAATAAATGGTGTCCCACCATGATTTGTCATTGGCTTTTTAAACTTACGCAATTTATATAAACATACGTGAACAAAATTACAACTATTCATAAAACATGTATGGCATACAGTACTATGAAGGTATTTTGTTGGAAATGTTATTTATACAGTGGGCATAAAAGTATCATCAATTATAACGTAATTGTAGTTAGACTGCAGATTGAACTGCATGGTTGAAATGTTATCAGCATATTCCTTCTTTGCTTACATTTTATTTATTGTACTAAAATGCTTGAGCGATATTCAAAATCACAGAATGCCATGATGGACACGTGGAGGTTAGATGGATGAGACTCAAAGGATATAATCTACACAATACCAAGTGTATGTGTTGTTTCAAACTGGAGTGCCAAAAACTTTGGTCATGAATTCTGTCTTTTAAGTTTGTGTATATACATATATGCAATGATCGCAGTATTTAATCAATAACCATAATCTATCCACTGCTGGATGAAGGCCTCTCCAAGCCATTGTCATCCCTCAGCCCTGCAATAACACAATCTATCTTGCACACGAGCTGAACTCATTGCTCCATCTCTCTCGTTGACATCCTCTCTGTGGTTAATCTGGACCACCAGTCATCATACCTTCTCTCAACGTGTCCTGGCGAAGCCCAATTATGTTTGTTATGTTGTCTAGATTATGTATGCTCTGACCTAAATGTTACTGTTTCTGTCCATGAGTTGTAATTGCAATGCTCAATTGGAATTGTTCATAGTAATCATTGCCCACTACTCCAAAACGTGGCAGTCCTGAAAGAGAGTCTTGAGACTGGGTATACAAGCATAACCATAAATATTAATGTTAATTTAATTTTTCAATATCCATGTTTGTGAGAAACATGTTATAGAAGGTAACAACCCCAATTAAACAGAATTCGCCACGAGGAGTAACCTTTATGCCTTTCATTGTTTATGTCTCAAATCCTGCAGGGATATGAGTACGTGGACCAACAGGGTGTGTGCTGCGAGTGCAGGAAGACAAACTGTACTTTTAACATGTCTGGAAGAGTAATCTTGCTACAGGTAAAGTGTCCATATAACACTTAGTGCAGACTCGATACTTACCATGTAATAGCAGTGCCTAAATGCCATGTATACACACACACGCTCGTTAGAGGTGGCTGAGTGACGTAATATAACCGTGGGTTATCTGACCCTTTCTGTCTGTCAGGATCATTCCAAGCACGCATTTCTGTATGCTTCTTTGCACAATTTTCAGCTGGGATGGAATTCAGATTTCGACTATCTGTGATTAAACCAAATTATGAAGAGTAATGAAGTCATTACGTTTACTAATTGCTGATTGGTAACCCACGTTATATCATGTTTGTGTGTATGTAACGGAGTGCTACATACCTAGTGGAAGTGTTCTGTTCATAAAGATGGTGGAAAATGCCACAATCTGCAATTTTACAATATTGTTTTACTTGGTTAGTTATTTTCCAAGTGAGCAAGCATGGTCATAGTTAAAGTTGTTAATCATGACGTGATTTGTGTTGATGTAGCCTGGTGAGACTGTGCAAGACCCTCAAAACAACTGCACGACTCTGCATTGTGACTCTAGCATTGGAGGGCCAATTGAGAGGATACAAACCGGTTGGTGCCAGTACAAGAATCCTAAAGATTGCCCACTGGTAACAATACACAGCAGCACTTCAAGGACACCGTGTTAAGAAGTGTGTTGTGGGGAGGTGGCTGGGTAACTCAGAGGTCAGAGCAAATGACCGGGCACTGCTGAAAACCTGGGTTCAAATTCGGGTTTCAGGTGCCTGTCCGAGTTGATGGTCTGAGCCCAGTCGCCCAGTGACTGCAAAATAAAACCATCGCATTGAATTTGACAATGCACCTCATTTAAGCTTTTGTAGCATTTTGTTTGTCAATATCTATGTCTCTCATCAATATATCATAGCAGGTTGCACAATTCGTTCTCATATTATAATGTAACCATTCCGTTTATGCAAAAATAATCACTACTAGTGATATCCATGCCTTGACACTTGTTTCTCTCTCCCAAATCCTGCAGGGCAATGAGTTCATCCACAGAGAGGGGGAGTGCTGTGGAGTGTGTGAGAAGACAAAGTGCGTCTTTAACATGTCTGGAGCAGTCACCATGCTGGAGGTAATGTGTCTTTAAAGCACTTGGGACAGATTTGATATTTAAACTTTAATTCCCAGTGTCTATATGAAGCATATATATGCACAAAGTAGAGATGGCTGTGTGGCTCATTGGGTAAATATAACGGTGAGTGTACGAGACACTGAGCCACCACTGTCTGAAAGCCTGGATATGAATCCATGCAGCCGCCTGTGATTAAACCAGGTTCTGAGTAATCGAGTTGAAGTTTTCAGCCCAGTAACCAACGGCTGCACAAAAAGAGCACAACATTAAATTCGGGTTTCACTTCATTTTAATTCATTGCAGCTCTTGAGATGTAAAAATATCTGTTTGACTGTGATGCGATGAACATTACTCTTCGTGGCAAATAATCACTTAGGTATTTATGAAACATGGCACTAAACACTTTATGGGAGTCTTTTGTTCACCCTGTTCACCAGTCGCTTTGATTTAAAATGGTAAGATCATAATTTCTAGAACATGTCTTTTTTTACATAAGTCTTGTTATTTTTCAAGTGAGAAAACATGGGCGTAGTTACTGTTATTGATCTTCACATGTTTTGTGTTTATGCAGCCTGGAAAGACTGTGCAAGACCCTCAAAACAACTGCACGACTTTGCATTGTGAATCTTCCATTGGAGGGCCAATTGAGATGACACAAACCGTTCAGTGCTCCCCGAATTTCAACCCTGACGACTGCCTGCCGGTAACAGCACACAGCAGCACTTTAAGGACACCGTGTTAAGAACTGTGTTGTGGGGAGGTGGCCTAGTGGCTCAAGAGGTCAGAGCGATGAGCTGGCACTGCCGAGAACCTGACTTTGTGATTAAACTGCCATCTCAAGTGCAGTGAATTGATGGGCTCAGCGCAGTTGTCGATCACCACGCAAAAATAGCAACGCGTTAACGTTCAGCAAAATCCAGCTCTGAGAATGAAAACTGTAGCTTGGGTTGGCATGTGACGAACATAACAGCAAGGTGGCCGGGAAAGTGCTGCCTCCTGCTGTGTGAAACCGAGGTCACTGTTAAGTGATCTCCGAGTTTGCTCTGTGATATCCACTATTGTGGGCCATTCTCAAACACTTAGAGATCAGAGTGCATACTTAGTCCCACAATGTATCTGTGTAGTTTAATTAAATCATGTTCCCTCCACATGTAGGCCAGGATAAGCAGAATATTGAAACTAAGCCTTAGGGTTCCTCCTGATACTTGTCCCGAATGGGTTCCTTAAACATTCATAGACTGACACACCAGAATCTGATGGGATCTGTAAACGAGGATAAAGATTTGTATATATATGGCGCTTAAATGCACCAACATATCAAAGTACTTTACATCACATTGATTCCAATCTCCAGAAGACGCAGCACTGGCCTGCAAGTGGACATTAGTTGGTCAGTAGGGGGCGATGTTGCTAATGGTGTCTGGTGGAATTGTGTGCATTTGGTTTATGCCTATTATAACGCATCAATAGAATACATATGTACGACTGTCAAGTGCTGTTAATAAAAGTGTGCTGAAAATATATGCAATGTGATTTTTGTTTTGTTTTTTCGTTTAGGGAACGATTATGCTGGATGAAGCAAAATGCTGTAAAACCTGTAAGTGATCAGAAGTAAATGACTCTTGTAAAAATCAACGAGATTATTTTATAATGCGTCTTCTTAAACACATTCCTGTGGAGGGAGCTGGTAAGAACGTTGGGTTGCTCGGTCAATGGCCAGGGTCAACGGCGGCGTGGTGTATTCCGCAAATATGGCCGACTGTGAGGGCGGGTACAAGCCGGCGTGAGTAGGTTAAACGTTGAGTTTTATAAGGGCACCACGGGGTGACCAGCCCCTCCCCTCCCAGCCCCTCCCCACCCTTCCACCAAGCCCCTCCCCACCCAGCCCCTCATCACCCTCCCTTCTCCACCCAGCCCCACCCCTCCCATTTTTGGATGCACGACGGACGGACACAATAATCCCCTGTGGGCTGGTGTAACCAGGAGGTTCCTACCAGTATTAACCCACCAGGAGAGTAAATGGCTCACAATTGCGATGGTTGCGAGTTCCAATCAACAATGACTGTCAGATCGTTCTATGGATACTTGCCCCTATAACAGGAATGTGGAATCCACCACTGCCTCAGGGCTCTACACACGAGATTAGCACCACCCCCATTCTCTTTTGAGCAGGAAATCATTTTTACTTTTGCTCCTTATTGAGCCAATTCAATTGGGCGTTTCACGATCTCACCCCCCCTATGAAGTTTATACAAAAATTGTCATTGTGAGTCATATTTAAATTTACATGTTTTTATGAGTATATCATTTGGATGAATTGTTAATCAATTCTTAAACACACAACATAGTGCATTTGTCATATCAGAATTCCGTTTGAGGCATTTGTGAATTGTAATACCTCCGATCATCACGGTTGGCTACGTACGGTGCGAAAGAAGTTCAACATACGCACATGCGTTACCCCTGATCAAATCACCCAGAAAGCACCTGGTCTCATCAGATTTCGGAAGCTACGCAGGGTTGAGCCTTGGTAGTACTTGGATAAGTGACCAGCATGCATAACAGGCGTTTTAGATGCACGGCAAGGCTGTGTTGCGGGCAGTGCAACGTGATTAGTTGCCACCCCTGAGTTGAGCTATTACTCACGGAGGCTGTGAGTTGTGAAGCAACCTCGGAGACCCTGCCACGTAGTCATTCTCTGCCAGTGTCAGAGCCTCAACTCCACACCTCATTCTCCTGCACCTCAACAGTGACTGAACTCTTCTTGGTTCTTTCGGTAAAGTCATGTAGAATGGAAATAATAAAATAACAAAATAAAACATAATAAAATAATTCTCACGACGTTTCGGCCACAACGCAAGCAGCCGTCCTCAGGTGAAGATCAGGTCTGTCGGGGAGACAGCGTCATTTCAGACGTCATTTCAGACGCTATCTCCCCGACAGACCTGGTCTTCACCTGAGGACGGCTGCTTGCGTTGTGGCCGAAACGTCGTGAGAATTATTTTATTATGTTTTATTTAGTTATTTTATTATTTCCATTCTACGTGACTTTACCGAAAGAACCAAGAAGATGAATCCCTGCAGTCACGAAAGCTTTAAAGTGACTGTCCTGTTAAGGACCTGGCTCTTGCCTCAGGAATGTGGAAGGGCTTTGACCCACAAATAGCAGTCAGGGCAAACAATGCAAATTGTTAATGTTTCACTGTATTATCAACAAAAATCGCAGTGGTGTCCATATGATATTTTATTGTGCCTTATTTCAATAGTTTGATTTGTGTTCATATTTTTTCTGTCCTCAGGTGAATCGCCAAAAGGCAATTGCCGACTGTTAAACTCGTCTAAGTACATCTTCTACGACGCGTGCAGCAGTGTGGAACCCGTGGAGGTGGTGTCTTGCGAAGGCGTCTGCCCCACCTACTCCATGTACGTTCGGAGTCTTTGTTTGAGCAAATTCTGTTGAATATTTATTTTGTAAAGGGATTTGAAATGCAATGGACCGAGTTGAAAACTGTGCGTGTTGAGTTTAGCAAGCCTTTTGATGGCATCTAGGATCTCCAGATGGATTACATTTGTATCTCCTGCAAAAGCGTGTGGGGGAAAAAATTGGTGATTTGAATGATGGATCGCACTACGCTACGGTTACAATCCCATAGAGACCCATAGACCCACAGAGACCTATAGACTCCCATAAGAGACCCATAGACGACTATAGAGACCTATTCTTTACAAATTGATGTTAGTCATGGACCGCACCTTACTGCAGTCACAGTTATGCTTATTGACCACTCGAGGAGGAGGCAGCCGCACCTCCCATCCGTAGTTAGAACACAGCTAAACGGAGTCCGGTATTAATTCTAGATTTGAAGTTTTCGTGACTGCAAGGATTCATACTCTTTGGTTTTTTCGGTAAAGTCACGTAGGTAAAAAATTGAAATAAATTAAATCACGACGTTTCGGAGGCAACACAAGCCCCCGTCCGGTATCTTTAAAGAAAAAAGCGATACGTAGTGAACCGTGAAATAACGATGAGCTTTGTGACCCTGGTGTGTCCAGGTACTCGGAGCAAGGAAACAGCGTCAACCACACATGCAAGTGCTGCAGAGACATGAAGACTCGCCCACGGAGCACAAGCTTCCTCTGCTCCAACGGAACGCAGTTCGATGCCACGTACACCTTCATCGAGGAGTGCGGCTGTAAGGAGTTCGCCTGCGATCGCAGCGCGCGCAGCATCGCTGACGACTTGACCCTGCTAGGTGACGTGGGCCTCGATAACGCTCACAGTCCCCGCCTGGTGCGCAAGAGAGTGCTGAGGGCACAGGCGAATCCGTGAGTCGGGGCTAGGGAGACGTGAGGGCGGTCGTGAGCGGGTGCAGTAGTGACGGGGGATTCTCAATTAACCGCGATAAACTGGTGGGGAAGCCTATGTTCAGATAAACACTAGTGAGGAATTATGAAATGTTAATTAAAATAAACGAACAGCGTCGTGTTTAATGAAGGGTTTTTTTTTTGTTCAGACCATCCTGGCCATAATCACCCAATCGCTACCATTCATAATGCGTGTACATGAACAGCCCTTTTGTCAATCCACTGCTGGATGAGGGAATTCAAATGCTGTGCGGGTCATGGCAATTACCGTATTTGAAGGTGGGGAGCGTAGATGTGGGGGCCCAGCAGTGCAGTACAACAATGGATTTTGCTGCACTCCCCTCTGCTACCTACCAAGTAGCTCCGCAGCAGCTGACAACAATCTGCTGCTGTGCATGGTGATCGTCCATAAAATGTCCAGGCTCATGCTTGCTTAGCTTCCAAGTTCTGACTAGATCAAGGACATTCCGGATGATATTGTCATCGGCAGAATTGATAATACAAGCGAGGTCATGTAGTGCCTGCCACAACAAGCCAACCCAAGGGATCAATAACCATTTAAAACTATGACTCAACCTCTCGTCGCCCTCAAAATCGTCACCAACACCACGTGTTCGCAGTGCACATCACCAGGATGTCGTTTGGCCCGGGCATTGCTTTGCTGTCTTCCATGGGGAGGAAACGTAGATGTCATCGAAGTTCAGAGGTTTTATGTCAAAGGGAAGGTGTAACGGGGGGTGTCCTCGCATGTCAGATGTGCATGAGCAGATCAGGAAACACCAAGCAAAAGACGTAACGAAGATGGGTGAAAGGGTGTCAGGACGAATAATAGGCTAGACACCAGTATTTTAACATCGTGGATTACCAAATAACTACTGCATATGTGCGGTTAATGTAATTGCAGATAATTGAGAGTCTGCTGCATCGGAATAGATTGGAAAACAATATCTGGGTGGAAAATGTTTAGAGAAGTGCAAGATGTGGTAAAGTGATTATACCACTGGGTTGGACAACCCTACTGAGCTAAGCCATAATTTTAAAAGCACAACACTGACTATTACAAGGTGAATATAATTAAGTGGAATATTGGTCTTTTGTCTTACTGTTATGATACTTGCATTAAGTTTATGATACTTGTGTAGTGTTGTACAGACGGACTCTTCAACGTCTTTTGTAGCACACACTTTTATTCGTCTTATTAACACAGTCCCTATGCACTCAGAACGTACAAGCCCCCATACCCTACAGGCTACTTAATATCCCGCTCTTTCAGTGTCCTCTGACTGGACCTAGGGAGATGTCTCCCCGACCACTGGTTACTCTGAACCCTAGCCCTTATAAGGGCTGGAGGGCTTGGTCCAGGGTCCTAGGCTTCTTCCGCCGTCTTGGGTCTTCGTGTAGTCGAACTCCCCGAGAGCTCTGAGCGCTCTGGCTTTATACTTGTTCGTGGCCGGGTTGTCCAATCCCCGGCCACCTTGTGGAACCCTGTGATTGGTCGTTCCCAATCTGCTTTTCGATCCCAATTCACCCTATCTGACCCTGACCGTTTGGTCGCGCGGGAAAACCTTGTTTAAGGTCAGCTCTCACAGCTTGTGAGACCCTGACCGTTAGTTTGAGCGGGAAAACCTTGTTAACGATTTGCTCTCCCAGTTTGTGAACATCGAGTGGGTAACTCTACTACACTTGCATCAAATCATATGTGAGCATTGTTGTAACACATGAAATAAATATGTAAACGATCCGTTCATATCACATGTAAGCTGTTGGAGCAGACAAAACTATACAATCAATGCAGAATAAAGAAGATTGTCAAAACTTGACGGTTATAAAATGAAATCGTGACCCTGAACAGTGACAATGACATTTATGGGGAAATGAATTGTTACTTGCCTGAGAGTTTCAGATGGGTGCATTGTGTGTGTTGAGTGCTCTTTAAAATCCAAAGTAACCTGTTGGATTTCATAGAGGATAAAGGTAAGCGATACAGGTATGACCTGAACTGCAAGCAACTATATTCACTAGCATCTGAATGTATGTGACACAACTTAGCCAGATTAAATGTATATATATTTTTTCATTCATTTACTTTATACACACTGAAAAAAAAATCAAGAAACCATGTTAACAATTTAAGTGGGGGTTTTCTGTTGAACGGGTTAAAATCTGCCTTGTGTATCTCACCAAAACGAATAAACAATATGAGCATCTGAATTTGGTTTCCTAGTTGTTTTGTACCAGGCACAACATTTTGAACGTGTGGAACAAAGCGCATTCATGCAAATCAAGAGCTTCATTTTAAATATTGTTCACGAGCATGGCGGTACCCCGGGGTACCAAATAATACAAAATAGCAGAGGCAATTAAATATTTTATTTCTGGGACACTTTTTTTTTTCCAGGGGTGTACTTAATTCTGCGACTGGGGTACCAATCAATCCGAAATCAATGCTACTCCGCGATGTCGAAATGCCAAACAGAATAAAAAAATCCGTTCTCGAAAAATTCAACTTTTAATCGTGCATCGTGTACAGCTTGTCCAGATGAGTCGATTTCCGCATCGCCGACCATCAACAGACTAAGAATGACTGCGTCACGGACATTATGCGAGAGCCGGGGGACTATGGTACCCTGGGGTACCGCCATAAGGTTCATTTACAGAATCACCATGGCCTCGGTCTGAAGCCCACGAATAGATCGAAGCTGTTACAATTATTTCTGGTCCATGGCCACAGACCAGTAAAAAAAGCGCTTCAGTGACATTTGCCATTCGTTTGTCATTTAAAGCATTAAAGGTTAATGGAGAAAAATATTCGAATCAAATCATTCGTCCAGGTCTCATTTAGACGAGGTCTCATTTACATCTAAGCGGTGTTATTTATATTAACATTGGGCTTTTTTTTTAAACTGGAGGTGTGATGCGGATAGCGTTACACGAAAATCTCACTTTTTAGCATTGGCGAGAGAGGAAATACACCACTCCAGCCCCTTATAGTAGCTCAGTGTCGGGTTTGTTAATGTCCTCCCTTGAGCAAACTGTCACGGGAATTTTATCATCCACGGTGAAGCGGACAGCAAGTAGTAAGGGGCCGTCCATAAATGACGTCACGCGATTTTTGGACGATTTTTGCCCCCCCCCCTTCGGCACACGGCGTCACAAAAAGTCAGACCCCCCCCCCCTCAAATATGACGTCACAAAGCTCTGCCCCCCCCCCCTCAAAATAAAACATGCTTCAAATCGCTTTAAACTATTGTCATTGTAGTGCGTATTTAATGGGGCGCTGCACTGTGATGTTGTAGGAGAAACATTTATCAAAAAGTCTATTTAATTAAGTAAAACGTGTTGTCTATATTTATTTAAAGTTGCGCATTGATGTGACGTCAGATTTCTCAACCCCCCCGCCTCGTCACACATCGTCACAAATGTCTGACCCCCCCCCCTAGGTGCGTGACGTCATTTATGGACGGCCCCTAATTACGGTTCGTACACCGGCGGTACATAATCGGGGGGCCGCTAGAGTAGAACCGCGAACCTCTGCAATATGTGGCTGAACGAGCTACCACAGTGTTGTTTACACGTTAGTGCAAGTCGCCCGATTATAATGTTTCCGTAACGTAATTGCACGATGGTTAGTCTAAAATAATCTGCCTGTGCCGACATGCACTACAGGCAATAATGTATTGAACGTTCATTTATGTTTATGCAAGATTTTAAATTTCTAATCACACGGTTGTTTTGCCGACCCAGATCATGCTTGCAAAATGAGACGATCGTGGTCTCGTGCTGGTAAAACAAACTTGAGCTCACTCACCATCTCAATCATTTACCCACTCAGCCACCACCATCTCACACAATAATTCACTCCATCATTCACTCACTCACCCACTCATTCACCCACACACCCACCCACTAACTTTTGTGCATGTGACTATTCTGGTAACTTGAGTTCTCACCTGGTTAAATTTTAATTCAACAGGTTCCGTTACTCACTCCCACGGAGGCTTTGGGATTTGGATAACCGTGAGGAAATGGGTCCTCGGTAGGAGGTCAATCGATTCCGGGGCTCCGTTGGATGTGTACCCCTTTTTCATAATCAATACGTAATTAATATTAGATTTACAATTGTTAATCACAAGCGTCTTTCAGTTGCTCTCGTTTATCCTCCATGTATGTTGAGCTCATTAAAACAGACCATTCCTTCCAGCAGTCATGTGGTCTAGGAAGGGAGGCTTTCATTCTCACGCCCAGAAATATCTAAATAAGAGACATCGCACCTGGGACCTTCACGAGGCCCTTTGTCCGAAATTAGTTAAAATGTTTGTCCCAAATCAAGATGTTTGTCCTTGCAATAAGTAGCCTACACCATACATGGATATAGCATCCGGCCTACCAGTCTAAAGACTACGGTTCTACATCATCCCATGGTCTGGTTGCATTAACGGTAGTTAATATTTATGAGTGAAAATTGTCATTTAATATTTAACTTAACGTTCTCAAATCAGTCTATGCGAAAGGCATGGCTCCCAGGGGCTGCCCCACGCAGAGGGCCCACTGGTAATTGTTCTGATGTATCACTGGTAGAATTATTGTTTCTTGATATTGGTCGGTCTGTTGCGAGGTGCACAGACTTTGTTTTTCCAGAGAACCGTTTGTTTTTGCCGATATTTTCTGTATACTGTTAAGTATTTGGAGAGTAAACTCTTTTGTTTTTACACCAGTGCGTTTCCATATTTTGTTAAGGCTATATCATTGAGTTTGCATGTTTTACTGTAGTCGATAATGTGGGTTGGTTTTGATATATCTTTGAAGAAGTGCAACATTTCCGTGGTCCTATATTGTTAAGTATTGCACGAGTGCATACAATTTTAGTCTTTGATTTGTGAGTCTAATACGAAGCATTACCGAGTCCATCGCCTGAGTGGAGGTGCAGAAGCCTTGGCACCTGACGCCGGAGACAACGCCGAGGTTCACTCTGCCAGCTGCAGTGACGGGCATCTGCTGTGCGCCAGCCAGCGCGGGCACGGCCAGCGGTCGACTGAGAGCCTTGTCAGCGATTGGGGCTCCTGTGCAGGACACACTGGAGGAGCGTGGAGGAGCGAACTGCATCCTCGCTCAAAGCACTGGGACAGTGCGTGCAGGTGCGTGGCTCGCTGCAGAGACTGCTGCCCTGAACCTCACCTGAGCGAAGGAGGTGATCATCTAGCGGTTGGTTGCCTGGTAACAGATCTCTTCTAATTGCAACATCATTATAAAGAGGGGGGGTAGTACACTATTCTTAGGTTTTTTCGGTAAAGTCACGTAGGTAAAACATTTATTTTATTTTACTTTTATTAATTTTAATGTTTTACCTACGTGACATTACCGAAAAAACCTAAGAATATGAATCCTTGCAGTCACGAAAGCTTCAAATCTAGGGGTAGTACACTTTCGAGGGCTTATACGTTAGTTGATTATACACTGAGACATTCAGATTTTTCTTTATCATATATTGGTTGGTACGGTTGCGTTGGTCGATTGTGTGTTTTTCATGTATGCTGCAGAAGAATAATGATGCAGAGTTGACGTGATTATGACACCAGTTGATGCTTTGATCTATGAAATACTCAGCGTTGTAGTGTGCCGAGTGGTGTATTTCTGTTTCACGAGTGGTATTGCTTCACAAAGCCTGTACTGCTGGACGGATATATGGACCTGGTGACCATTGTGGAAAAGGTCTTACAATTGATGTAAGAAAACCCCTAGACACGAGCTTGCGAGAATAAATTAAATTAAATAATATATTAAGACCCTCCACATACAACAGCTTCGGCAGAGGTCGCAAACGGGTTTTGATTCCTTACCCGTACCCGGCCGCACCAGGGTCGCAAACGGGTACCCGTACCCGGCCGGGTACAGGTAGCCGGGTATCGGGTAGGGTACGGGTATCGGGTACCCGGTTGCGACCTCTGAGCTTCGGTCGGCTGCCAGTGGCGAGTACATCATGTGAAGAGACTGTATTCACATCTGCTTCTCAGCGTTCGCATTCAGTAGGAAAGGCAGATCCCCACAAAGTACAGATGGAGGTGGGGCGGCCATACGGAGAACGTGTTCTCGATATGACCTGATGGAATTCGGAGAGGGAGTTGATCGTAATTGCGATGGCTTTTCATGTAAATATTGAACACAGAATACACAAATGCCGTGCTTTTTACACACGCTTATATATTTGAAACTCGTGGTTTTTCAGCCCGTACTATATGATGAGGTTTTCTTGTCAGATTTCAGTATTAGATGTTGCTATGGGTGTTCTGAAGCCTTAAGTACCAATGCATGGATTTTTAAAATCTTTTAGTGTCTTATTTGCTGTGTAAAAGCGTCCGCGTGCTATTTTGTATTACATGTATTGCCCAATTGCGTCAGAACACCGCAAAACAATTTTCATAAATAATTTTTTAAAAATCAATCACGCCTGCGGAGCAAAGGCCAATAGTGCCAAGCAGCCAGCAACATACTGCACGATAATAATTATCATAAATGAGCTCACGCGTTTCTTGACATGACCAAGGGCAAACGAACTCTGTAAACGAGCGTGGGGGAAAAAAGAGACTGATGATGATGATGATGGGAGGATGGAATTCCCAAGTGGAGCAGTGCGAGTGCATGTTATAGAAAGAGAAGTGTTGTGAACCTCATCGTGGTTGTTGAATGATGTGGCTGTTAAGGAAATCCATCACATGTATGATCCAATGAAATGTGTTTACAGCCAGCAAGCAAGCAACGGCATTTATTGAGGATTCCGGCTCGGCTCGAATGAACGTCACCATATTCTTGGGTCTTTCGGTAAAGTCACGGAGATAGGTTCAAAGAAAATTTTAAAAAATAACAGAAAACTACGACGTTTCGATCGCAACGCAAGGAGTCGTCTTCAGGAAAGACCGATCTACTAGGTGACTTTACCGAAAGACCCAACAATATGAACTGCTGCAGTCACGAAAGCGTTAAGTCAAGAACGTATCACCATGTTCAACGCGTGCTTTGTTCGACATTTTACTTCAACAAACATGCAAACTCCAACTCACGCCACACTCTGGCCTCAGGGAGCATAAATACTGCAATCCCATCACACGCACGGTCGCGACTCGATGCCAAGCGTCAACGCCACACAACATGCACGTCTCTTGACACGTCTCTTGACACGTCTCGGTGAAGATGACAACACAAACCTGCCGGGAAATGTCTCTTGGAGATACGCACCTAGGCTACGTGGCTCGGTGCCGGTCTAAACACAAGTTTCAAAGGTTAAGTTACGTGAAAAAGAAATTACTTTAAATGGATCAGTGCATTGGTGTATTCAGGTGAATCGGAGTGCGGTCGAATTTACATTAATGTCCTAACGATGAACTTGAAGCGTTAATTTAAAGTCACTTTTCTTTCTGGATGCGAAACTTTCGTGACTGCAGGAATTACTCTTTGGTTCTTTCGCTAAAGTCACGTAGAAGACAAATAATAAAAATAAAACAAAAAAAAAATTTTGTATTAAATAAAACAATAAAATAGTTTCTATTTTTTAATAAATAAAAACAATTGTAAATTTCGATTTAAAGCTTTCGTGACTGCAGGGATTCATCTTCTTGGTTCTTTCGGTAAAGTCACGTAGAATGGAAATAATAAAATACTAAAAATAGAACATAATAAAATAATTCTCACGACGTTTCGGCCACAACACAAGCAGCCGTCCTCAGGTGAAGACCAGGTCTGTCGTGAGAATTATTTTATTGTTTTATTTTTATTATTTTATTATTTCCATTCTACGTGACTTTACCAAAAGAACCAAGAAGAAAAAACAATTGTAGTTTTATTTTTATTATTTTATAAAAAAAAAAGTATTTTTTAAAAAAGTTGTCTTTTTGTTATTTTATTATTGCCCTTCTACGTGACTTTACCGAAAGAACCAAGAATATTGGATTTTATTTTGTAAGTCACTTTTCTTTGTGAACACAACTTGAAGCGCACGACGCAGCCTGAGTACGTATTGTTGTTATGGGGGTCATGACTTTATACTCATTGTTTGTTCGGTAAAGTAAAACATAAAATGTATTTTAATTTAATTGTATTTTTTCTACATACGTGACTTCACCGAAAAAAACAATAAAATGTAATTAAAATAAAATTTATTTTATTTATACACACGTGACTTTACCGAAAAAACCAATGAGTATAATTTCTGCAATCACGAAAGCTTCAATTCCAGGTCGTGACTTTCTCAAAACCCCCCTTTTACCGAGTCAGACAACGAGATGTCACCGCTACTGGTCATTAACAGCACACTTGAGATTATATGAAATTCAGTTCTTTAACAGCCCTCCGTCAACCCACTGCTGAAGCTCTGGGACAGAATTTGAATGTTTTTTACATTGTACCTTATAAGCACTGAGCTACTTGAACTTAACATCAAAGTCTTTTTTAAGTGTCTCCCTGATTAAATAAGCGCGACACGACATTCATCTTCTTCCACGCATGTCCCACTCATGCGGGGTCTTTGCCAACGTTCTCCACACCGTCCTGTCCTGCGCCATCTCTCTTTCCACTCCTCGGCCCACCACTGTCCGATCGCACCACATCGTCCCACCTCTTCCTCTCGATCTCTTTCCTTCCACTTGCATCACTTGCACCTTCTGAGCCACATCATTTCCCTGTAGTCTCTCCACACGGCATTCGTCTCCATTGTCTTTATGTCAAATTTATTTTGCACCATACGCAGCCAACAGCGCTAATTGTAGGTGCGGTGAAAATTCCACATGCTTATGGCAGAGTCAGTCTATTTAAAGGACGATGACCATTCTTTAATGAAATGTTAATGACCACAGGGGAGAGATATTTTGGCTTTGTGCTTGTTCATCACTACCAACACAAACGCGTACACTGCAACGAATAATCCAGTTTAAATATAGTAAACAATACCCCTGTTGATTAAAGCAGAGAAACCGGAACTACCATTTTTCAAATAACAAAAACATACAGCAGTCTTAGCGTTGTTAATGTGCTGACATAGCTAATACCTGAAGCCTATGTCTAAATCGAATTGCTACATTGGCAGTTTTTTTTTACTCGGGTGAAAACTTAAAACATGCGCAAAACGTCCCATTAAATCTTCTCTTTAAATCCTCTTTAATGAACGCGCTCAGTTTACAGCTTGCTAAACACTTCACCGCAGGAGTTACCGAGGGAACGACGTTTGTGCCTGGACCCAAGTAAACATCAGTTTAACACGTGTGAGGCTTTCGCGACCAATATTATTCATAATCAACGTTTTTGGGTTTAGATCGCGTTATTTAAAAATGTGTCGTAACCCTCCACCACCCGACACGGCCAATCAGTAAAAAAGTGTCACGTTGACAAAGGACAAATAGTTCACTGCTTTAGCCCACCGGTGTGTTGAAGCGTGAAACCACAACATTTTTCAATTTTTGAGTACTGTGACGTTTCGCTGGTAATTGCATCCAGTATCATCGGGCAATTCGCCAGAATGGTGAAGCTCTGCTCTGTCTCCCGTTCTTATATAGAGCAGCAGCAGGGTGACGTCATCATTAACTCATCAACTCATCAGGTGCAACGATTTGAGGGGGGGGGGGGGTTATTGTAATTATATACTAGATTAGTAATCAGGCAGTTGTTACGATGCGAGTTGTAGATCTAAACCCAAAAACGTTGATTACCAAGTAAACATGTTCGACCCTGTCGGGCAACAACCATGACCTGTGCCAAAACAAGAAGCTCCAGAAACGAGCGCCCACATGCCCCCCCCCCCTGCCCCCTCCAGGTGCGTGACCCTTTTTCAGAGCAGGTGCGCGGTGGAGGTGGCGATGGTGACGGGCGCTCCGACTCGGGAGAAGAGATTAAACAGCAAATACCAAGAACAAACACTGCATTGGAGACGTGTCGCGCGCGCCTGTATATTCAGGCGCTGCTCACAAGAACTGCCGTGAACGCGACTCGCGATTTTTTTTTTAAACAGCCGTGGGTGGCCCTGAAAATCCAGGTCTGCCGCTGAAAAAAATCCTTCATATACCGGGTTTAACACAAATATTATTTCACGGGTTTGTAAACAAGGTTTTGGACTCCGACGTCTCTCATTTGAGTCCGTCCTGCCCAGGTAAGACCCGCCTTTGACGGATTTACGTGTAAACGGCTTTGATGCTTCGATTGAATTGTGGCGACATTAAGTACTTTTAAGCGGATGGTTTGAAACACCCCTCCCAAAACAAACAAAAACCCACGAATTTAAGAACTTTAAATGAGTCACACGAGCGGATTAACGTGTTTTTTTTCCTCTCTCCACTAACCCTGTACCTCTACGCTGCCCCTGCTTTCCCCACGTGGGCAACGTTTTCGCATCTATCCATCGGCAGATTCAAAGCGCCGTGTCGGACCTGCATTTGAAGGACGGGAAAGGCGGCGGGCGGGCACAATTTCGTGGGCGAGAGGCTGCAGGGATTGATCATGGAGATGGATAAAAAAAAAAACTCGTCCAACAGAGGTCACAAACAGCAGGCCCGCAACCATCCACTTTGTATCCCTTTGTGGTTTGACCCACGCCATCCACGGTCCCCGTTCCCTCCGTTAGCCAAGACGCAGCGCTTGCATCGTGCACTCACACGCACGGCCCATTCGTCCATCCACTGCTGGATAAGGGCCTCCACATGCCGTGTGGGATATGGGGGTGAGTTCACTGTACTTCACGCACACTGGTCAGTGAGAATTGGCGAAGGCGGGGAGGGTTTAAAGTAAAGTTAAATGGATTGTATGCACTGACCACAATATAGCCATGCAGCAGCCTCTAACAACCTGTTTTGCATGGTGGTGGCCCATCCAAGAATTATCCAGGCTCACAACTGCTTGGCTTCTGATATCTGACGAGAGATGGGTGATTTGACTGTAGGCAGATGTAACATTTCCCAATACAATTAGCAAATATCCTCAAAAATTATGCCATTCGCGCTACATGACAAACCACGGGCTCGAGAATGGATTGTAATTGGTGAATCGGTGACTCGCCTACCACACACTTGCCTGCATTCAAATCAATTCCTAAATAAAAAGGCGAACATGTTTTACAAAGTCAAGGACAAGTGGTCGTCACCGGCCTTGGCACCGATGTATCCTTGCACCTTCATCGCTTCATTCTGCCAGAGCCGCTGTTAAATTGCTTCAGTGCCGTGAGTGCCTTCCAGCAGAGCTATCTAAACACACCGGTCTATTTTTAAATACGTGAATAAATAATTAAAATGTAAAGTACGCACATTCCGCTGGAACAGTGGCCAAAGTAAAAATATCTGCTATCCCAGATTCAGCAGGTACCGCAGATCAGGGGACATTTGCCTACCTCTTGTTAGAAAAAAAAATCAATAAAAGCACTAGGATTCTGGACCTTAAGGCAGACTAACTTGGCACGGCAAACTCAGTGCGACATGTTTTTAAAAAAAATGACGTTAATAAAACTATTTTAACTCGATTCAGTGGCGTTTTGGCGTTCATAACATACTTAACTTGCACCTCCCATAGTAATGTAACTAACATCTGGCTGGGTTGCACAGCTGTTAAGTTACAATTTGAAGATAATTGTAAGCAAAATAAAAGTGAACTTGAACTTTTTAACAGAGGTGGGACTGCTGATGAGACCCAGAAGGTTAAAACCAGTCCAGAGTTTCCCTATTGAGACCAATGCTTATGTAAAGCAATGATCTGGACTCATAGATGGATGCTTGTTATGTTATCTAATTATGCTACGACTGCAATATAAAAAAGTTAGATATTTGGCAAATATTTGAACAAATAACCTAATGAGCTAACTAAAATAGGTATACATAAAAAAAACAGAAATGTAATACAGGAACTCCTCCATTTACGTTGCTGGGTATATGCGTCGTCTCACGATAACGTCGCCAACAGATTAGGGAACACGATTCGATTTAAAATGCATCGATCCGCTCGCAACGTTCTGTTGAAAAAGTTTAAAGAACGCGGCGGTTTTAGCGGCGTGCGCGACGACGCATTCTGCCACGGCGCCCACTCTGGCAGGCGCTCAAAGCCTCTGTGCTTACAGCGTCGCCAAACTAATCTACTTACTTTACCAGGTAAGGCCGTACTGAGCTCCACTATGTCTCGTTCAGAAGCGACCTGGCCATCACAAATGATAGCTCAGCGAAGTGGCTTATCACGTTAAAATGTAGAGCAGCCAAATACCAGATTTAAAGCTTTCGTGACTGCAAGGATTCATATTCTTAGGTTTTTTCGGTAAAGTCACGTAGGTAAAAAAAATTTAATTAATAAAAGTAAAATAAAAATACAATAAAATTTTTACTTTTATTAATTTTAATTTTTTACCTACGTGACTTTACCGGAAAAAACCTAAGAATATCAGCCAAATACCCTCCATCGGAGTTCTTCACTGCAAGACCCACGGGGGCCACTGGTGGGGCCCTTTAGTGCGCCACCTGACGTGCGGCCCCCCGACAATACACAAATAGTAAAAACACCCCTCCAACATCATCATCGTGCTGCTGTCAAACCCCCAATGGTTTCAAATGTGTGGCCGCCCTTACGTTGACGACGTCTTATTGGCGAAAGTGGCCACCCCCTCTGAAAATTTGTGAAGAACACTGCTTTAAATGCTGTGTATGTTGAACTTCTTTCGCACCATACGTAGCCAACCATGCTAATCGGAGGTGCGGTGTAGTACACACTGAGATCCCCATCGCTATCTCTGGTGAGTACTCTGTGTTAACTTACATTATTCATTTAAACTTGTTATATTTTTCGGGGGGTATCTTTTTTGGTGCCGAATTAATATTTTTTCCCTGCACTCTTTGACTGAAAATCTTCCCCCAGGAACGTATCCTAAATTTCTATCATTCAGTCAACGTTAATGTAGGTTCCAATTCACGTCGTTTCGTCGAACGCCGCTTCTGCCAGGAGCACATCTCCAACATAAACAGAGGCCTTCATTTACTCTTGAAAATAAGCAGCTTCAACAGCTGAATTACCTAACGGGCACAACTAAGGGCCTCATTTGAATGCCATGGGAAGAAAAATTCTGCAGTCGAGGGGAAGGCATCTCGTAACGCTGTCAGGAGGCGGTGAACGGCGGCGGATGCGCGTCGTTCAACACACGTAACACACACGCACTCAAAAAACAAACATCCTCCGTATAGCGTTAACAGACTGTTGGTGCAAGTGCTGTTAGCGAGCACCTATGAAGGCCAACATGGCAAACAAGGGGGTGGGTAGCCAGCACCACGCCCGGCCGCCTTTGTCTCCCTGGTGATGTTTACACACCGCACTAGATACTCATTTTAGGCTGAGTCGACATAGGGGAGGAGGCCCAGGACCAGTTCAGATAATCGTCACTGGTGTTGGCCGTGAGCGGTAATCGAACTCGGGTCGCCGGGTTCGTAGCGCAGCGCGCTAACCGTTGTACTACCGGCTCGCCACACACACACATACTCACACACATGCTCACACACGTACTCAGACACGTAAACACACACGCACACACGCGCGCACACACATGTGCGCACACACGCGCGCACACCAGCTGGACTCCGTCACTCGTAGTCTTTCTCCTCGGCTCGAAGGTGACAGAACATTGTCATGGAAAACACCATGCCCAGGATCTGTGTGCAAGAGACGAGAGAGTGCAACCACGTTGTTAGCACAGCAATGTCTGCACAGGGAAAACCTCATGCTGTTCCCACCGACCGTGCAAACGAGAGTTCCATGACCCCCATCCCGACTCCTGCCTGATAAGATTTCCATCCTCTCCTCTCACTCTTACCACAGAATGGCGACCTCGAACCACAACCGACCAAAGTCAATCCATTCAGATTCACTTCTCCCACCGATTACAAAACGATCGCTAAATATTTAGCCTCGATTTTACATTCTTTTGCATTATTTTCTATCCCTCGTGTGATGGTGTTTTATTTGTTATTTGTTTATTCCCGATCGATTCACTTCGTTGCTGCACCTTACTTTGTATACTTTTGTCAATTGCAATTTCGGTTACTTAGGTCACCCTTGCAAATGAGACTCCTATCCTGGTCTCTTGAGTTCTCAACTGGCTCAACAAACATGAAGTTTGAAACTACCGTTTCAGCTCACCAGCAAGCATTCCCCCCCACCCCTCCCTAAAGAGGATTTTGCGAAGAGTTCACGTTTGAAACTATGACGTTTGCCTGCATGCGACCAATACAATTGTGTATAAGAAACCCATAATAAAAAAAACAATAAAAAAACTTGTTTAATGCACAGCTGTGGATTTACTTGAATGGTCGCGATTCCGAGGCAAAAGATTCCAACGTAGATGAGATTGTCTTTGATCCACGACTTCAACTTTTCATAACAGCCCTGGAAAAAAAAATATATTTGAAAGGTCAAGGTCAAAAGGTCACCGTGGCCGATGCCACCACACCAAGCCTTTGCTTGCTTCCGCCGAATCTCTCAAATGCTCTCTGCGATATCATATTTCACAATATAGAAATGTAAACACACGACGATTATCACGATTCCAGTTTTTCGTAATTTGGTAAATTTTCCATATTTTTAGTCTTCTTTTTGTACTTTGCAGTACTCCAGGTTCAAATACATTTTACTTCAACGTTATTCAACTGCCAGTTGGCTCAACTTAAGCCTGCCATTAGCCTTTTTAATCGTAACACTCTACCATGCGTACAAAGATCGAATTGGTGACAGGAAAATTCCAACGCAACAGAATACGAGCATAGACTGGAAAAGTCATGCGTTTCAAACAAGACAGAAACGTGTACAATGCAGTCGTGCAGTTTGCAACAACGACAACAAGAAAATCAGCATTTCCTGAAGATCTGCATTGTGATCCTCTTGGCTTAGGTCACCATCAAAATGTGACGAAACCGGTCAACATTCCGGGTGTCACCGCACCGCAGTTGCAGTCAAATCGGCGGTCTTCAGGAAATGCCGATGGATTGTTTTGCATGCGCACAACAGCTGCGTGCTTTTGTTGTTAAACTAACGCGCACCAACGTACACGTCACCTACGCACGCGTCACCTACGCGTGCCTCGACTCATTCCAACACGGTGTACCGGCGGCAGCGTCGATGACATGGCTTGGCTTCTGCTGGCCACCTAAGCTGTGCCAGGCTGGCTCGGTTTTGCCAATGGAATTCCACGTATTACCAAGCGCTCCAGCCTCCCCTGGCCTGGCCTGTCTCTGGTACAATTGCACCGTGCGTCAAGGCTCTTGTATAAAACTGAGAGACACGCGGCGACTGGCTCACCGGTCTGGCGTAGGCAGAGCTTGGCACGGAGCCGCAGCCACTGGCAAAGTCCCGGCAGCACGAGTCCGGCACGCGACGCTCACCGAACACAGCGAACCAGTCGGTGTGGTTGTGCACACCGCAGCAGCCAACCTGCGGGCGGGTGGGCGGGCAGAGGGATGGGTCGGACGGCACGCACGCGATTTAACCGTCGCATCCAATGCGGTGGGACGGAGGGGGAAAAGCACGGACGGCATCTAGAGGAGGGCTAAATAAAATAAACCGAGGCAGCGTTTCCATGCACTGCAGACTCACGCGAGTCGGGTAGCTCCCTCGCAGTAACACTTGCAAGACCGCGTTGCGCCGACAAAATGAAATGTAAAATGACAAATGAATATGTTCCCACCTACGACATTTCCGATCGCAGCACGCTTGATGGTGTATTTCCGATCAGCCCCCCACACCCCCCCCACAATTTTGACGGAAGGAAAGTAGGGCCCACCCGGTGCAAAGCGAGAGCCCGACCCAGAACATTTGTATTCAACAAACAATACGGAAATATGGAAAACGCGAGTTCTTTAGCTCGTTTGAGTCAAGGCGGCTGTTGCGAACGGCGTCTGCCGGGCGTCACCGCTCTGCCCTCGGGAATGGCTGCGCGATTGTAAAATGAGCATAGCGTGATGGGAGCTGACCTCGGAGTGCAGGGTGTTCCACGCGTTGGTGAGACCCACGTTGCCTTCGGTGCCGTACAGGTGAAGGCCCTGCCTCAGGTCGTCCTGGGCCCAGTCCTCTACCTGTGTGTAGCAGGGGCGGCGGGAGCGGTAGTGTAGCGGTTAGTGCGCCGCACTCCGAACCCGGTGACCCGGGTTCGATTCCTGCTCACGGCCAACACCAGTGAAGATTATCTGAACCATTCATAGGCCTCCCCTATAGGTCGACTGATAATGTATGCTTCTTTTGGTGTCATCTGGTCCAACACCATGTGAGACTGGGTTCTAAGAAAAGCTGTTGTCTCTGGTGTGGACCAATCAATTTGAAGAACAGTGCATACATTATCAGAGTTGTGACTTTTGTTTGCATTCCGACCGCAGGTATTGTGGTCAATGCAAACATGACTCCTTGTAAAAAAAAGGTGTCAGTTTTGTTGCCAGATAAAAGGGTAAAAAAACAATTCTCTTATGATTTACTCTTCAATAATACGACACTTAAAATGGCAAATCAAAACGTTTGTCCTTGATCAGCCAACCTTTTAGCGTGACTCCTAACCCCACCTCAGAAACGCCCTGGCCACAAATATTTAAAATGTCTTTGTCTCTCTAGTTGTTTTCAAACGTCTTTCTCACTTCTTACTTCCTTGAGTTGATGTTAATTGTTACCGCCTTTTCGTGCGTAGCGCCCCGAGTCACAATTGTTTAAGGGGGCAGTTTATAAATAAAAATGTATTATTAGTCAGAATCTTCCCTTCCGTTCAGCACCCGACGCTCACCTGTCCCTGGTACACGAAGAACAGAACTCCTCCCACAAACTCGGCCAGGAACACGACGAGCAGGAGCACGAAAAACTAGACGGGGGGAGGGAAGAGAAGACGAGACGGCGATTTTCTCTCCCCACTTACCCAGAGGGCAAGTCATACTAGTACGTCACCCAGAGGGCAACTCATAATCGTACGTGCCGAGCGTTTGCTGGGTCCCCAACGCTGAGATGCAAGGGGATCCAATCCCATTTTCCACCGTCTGTTAGTGAACCGGGATTTTAAGTGTACAGTGGTGATTTATTGAAACTGTGAAAGATTTTAATTTACCAGGTAAAGCCGCACCTTTGCCAGGCGCAGGGCTAATGATGCATTATGTTGCGAGCGACGTCAGTCAGTGCACTGTGAGGACGCGGCGTGTTTAGTTTGTTGTCCTTCGCCCGCACCTCCAATCTGCACAGTTAGCTACGTACAGTGTGAAATAAGTTCAACATACATACAAAGCCCACTGAGCTATTAGCTCTGTTTCAGAAGCGTCACAAATGATAGCTCAACGAAGTGGCTTATCACGTGGAAATGTAAAGCAGCCAAATACTCTAAACGCATGTTTCTAAATGTGGAGGGAAAAACCCGAGAAAAATCCACACGACCAACGGGGAGAGAGAACACGCAAATTCCAAATATACAGCAGGCATCAGTCGGAATCAAACCCATCACCTCCTGCATACCAGGCGAGCGAGTCAACATCTCGCCCCCGCGGCACCCCCGCCTAGAAGGGACCTCAGAGGTAAGTAGCTCTGTGGCATCTGCTCCCATTGGTCATTCTCGAGCGCGAAGTTGCCGCCGGGTAAGCGAGCGTACGGTGAGCAGGAGGCACGGATTCTCCTTGATGGCGCCCAGGCAGCCCAGGAAGCCCAGCAGCATGGCGGCGGCACCCAGCGCAATCAGCAGGTTGGCGGCCGACAGCAGCGGCAGGTTGGGAGACACGGCCGCCACGCCGCCCTGCGTGATGGACAGCCAGATTCCGACTCCCAGCACGCCGCAGCCACCAAGCTGCAACGGGGGGAAGGCAGGGAGGGGGGAGAGAGGGTGGGCGGGTGAGAGGGTGCTCGGGTGAAAGGGTGGGCGGGTGAGAGGGTGGGCGGGTGAGAGGGTGGGCGGGTGAGAGGGTGGGCGGGTGAGAGGGTGGGCGGGTGAGAGGGTGGGCGGGTGAGAGGTTGGGCGGGTGAGAGGGTGGGCGGGTGAGAGGTTGGGCGGGTGAGAGGGTGGGCGGGTGAGAGGGTGGGCGGGTGAGAGGGTGGGCGGGTGAGAGGGTGGGCGGGTGAGAGGGTGGGCGGGTGAGAGGTTGGGCGGGTGAGAGGGTGGGCGGGTGAGAGGGTGGGCGGGTGAGAGGTTGGGCGAGTGAGAGGGTGGGTGGGTGGCTTCAAGTTCAAGTGTGTTTAGTGTTGCCAGGTGAGAACTCAAAGAGGCCAGGATGGATTTCGTTTGGATAGCCTCCAGAGTGACCTGGGGCATTCGTCTGCCAGTAGAGGGCGATTGATTGCTGTTTATTATCCAAACGAGTAGTTTGCGGGTAATTTTCAAAGTCGGACGCCGACTCCAGCGCACAATGGCCTAGTCTTGCGGAGTGACGTCAGGGGATCTTTGTCGTCCGCTGTGAGTGAAGCAAGACGGTGAGTCGCGCCGATGTGGTTATTACGCTACCGGCAGTGATAACTGAGGCGGCCGCTGGATTCCAACCGTGAGCCCCTGGAACAAACGGCGAACCGCGCCGGCGCCCGGCCACGGAGTCACCGTGAATAGGTCAGTGGGTGAGCAGTTGGGTGTAGGTGGGCGAGTTTGTGGTGGGTAAATTAACGAGTTAGCATGTTGCAAGTGAGGAAGTGAGGTTGTGAGTAGTTGAGTGAGTCAATTAGTGAGTGAGCTGGTTAGTAGTTAAGCGAGTGGGTGAGTTGGAGACTTTGTGTGAGTAATATAAGCGAGTCAGTGAGTAGTTCAGATGGTGAGTTAGGAAGTGAATAAACAAGTGGGTGGTTTAGTAAGTTAGTAAATAAGTGAGCTCGTGAGATGCTCAGTGAGTGGATGAGTTGGTAAGTAGGTCAGTGTGTTTGTGAGTGGGTAATCCAATCGATGGGCTGGTAAATGAGCGAGCTGCTGAGTGAGGAGGGTACTCACCCAGAAGACCAGGTTGAAGACGAACAGCAGGTACTTGAGGCAGTAGTGGCAAGCCCTCCCCATGCCGGCGGCTGTGTTCCTGATAGGTGATGTGAACTGCTGAGCCTTAAGCAACAAAACACAATCGGGTGACTCTTTTTACAAAGTCAACACCGTGCTACATATTACTGTTATCACCGTTATTACTGCATATACCATAAGCTTCAGCATTATAAATGGGTACACCCACAGTTTGTTGATCAGGACATTGAGGTGTGTGTCAAATTTCTTTCGCACCGTACGTAGCCAACTGTGCTAATCGGAGGTGCGGGGGAAGTTTGGGTAATCTCAAGTCTTCCAAGACATCAATCCAGCGTGGAGTAGTAGGTCACCAACCTCTAGCTAAAGACTTCCCCCTCCTGGAGATCCTTCGGCCAGCAGTGACGCGAGCCAAGAAATTACGGGGCTGCGCTTTAACCTCTTTATTATTTTCACCTGACTTGCGTCTCTAAAATTACTCACTTAGTTTCATCGGCCGAGCAGACACCTTTCAGAATCAGAATCTGTATTTAGCCTGGAGGAATCCGATGACCTATTAAGCTCTTTTTCACAGATGTCCTGTAGCTCACAGATGTCTAGTAGGACATCCTTTCCTTGCCTGGCTCCCATGCCAGGCTCCCTGGGCTAACATCCCGGTGAGAGGGGTTGAGCCAAGGGGTCCGGGTCTCCCCGACTTCCGGCGCTTTGTCAATCCACTGCTAGATAAGGGCCTGCCAACGCCACGTCGGTGATGAGGATCACTTGATCATACTTCACCGCGCTGGGCCAGCTCAGTTAACACTCGCCAACCAGCGTTAGCCGCGGTTTGTGAACCGTACTCAAGCGTCGCCGGTTTCGTAGCGGAGAGTTCTAATCAATGCTCCACCACTCCACCCCAGCCATTCAACATATGAGAAGTTCCACAAAAGTTGGGTGTGGCAAAGTGGTACCGTTCAACGCTCCCAGCCCACCGGGGAGCCACCGGATGACCATGTGGAACCTGAGCCATGGCCATTCTAAAATTATTCACACCCCAGTATATGGCAAGGCACGCACACCCACACACGCCGAGGGTGCAAAGTGCTGTGTCGGCTGTATGTATGTATGCATGTTGAACTTCTTTCGCACCATACGTAGCCAACCGTGATAATCGGAGAAGCTGGGGGAAAGACTGCCTGCACACCGGGGTCGACGTGATATTACTTTTCACAAAACGATAGGAAAACAAATTTCACGATAAGGCGATCATCGCGATATCAGTTTCCCATGACGCTGTAAGAACAGTTTTCATTTTTTATAATATTGTCCGCCTTTTGGCGTTGTTCTCTAGTCTGACACTGGTGAGACTAGGCCATAAAGAAGGCTGCTGTCTGGTGTAGGCCAATCCGTTTCAAATACAATATTATCAGAGGATGTTAGTTTGCATGTTCACCACAAGCACCGTGTGTGGTGAATGCAGACACGATTCCTTGCAAAAGGTTTCTATTTGGTGTTTGAACATCTTAACACCTAAATTTCGATTTAAAGCTTTTGTGACTGCAGGGATTCATCTTATTGGTTCTTTCGGTAAAGTCACGTAGAAGGGAACGGCTGCTTGCGTTGTGGCCGAAACGTCGTGAGAATTGCATTTAATGTTTAATTTTTATTATTTTATTATTTCCCTTCTACGTGACTTTACCGAAAGAACCAAGAAGATCTTAACACCTGTATTATTGTTGGAAAGGGTAAAACCTATTTGTTGCTATCTTGATTTGAAGCTTTCGTGACTGCAGGAAGCCATATCTGTTCCACCTGATGACGGTCGCTTGTGTTGCAATCAAAACGTTGTGATCTATTATTTTTTCTACCTACGTGACTTTACCGAAAGAACCAAAGAGTATAGATTCCTGCAGTCACGAAAGCTTCAAATCAAGATTAAAACCTATTCTTACTTGTCATACTTTGACACTGCCAAATAAATGTCCCATGGCATGCATCGCAATGTGTACCATCATCAGCCATGGTTAATTCACTGCAGGATGAAGGCCTCCCCAAGAAAGCGCCACCTCTAATGATTCTGTCAAACGACAATCCACCTAGTCCGTGCACACGAACCGATTTCATCGTTCCATCTCTCTCCGTGCGAGTCCTCTTGGACACGTCCTATTTTCTGGCAGCCACGAAAAGTATGCGAATGTATTTTCTATTTTTGAATCAATGTTGTCATTACTTTGTGAGCAATTATAATGCAATTGTGCCATAAGTTACGTTCCATGAGATACAATGTCAATATCTTTCACAGCGAGTAGTGCATAACTTTGTATTATCAACAGCTTAAGTGTTTACTGTTGCTCCACATTGTTCGTGTTGCGTTCACCGTGACACCCTTGATCGTGTTTGTGTTGTGTCTCTGGTTCGTGTTGTGTTCACCTTGTATTTTTGTATGTATGTAAGTTGAACTTCTTTTGCATCTTATGTGGCCAACCGTGCTATTTGGAGGTGTTTGTGTTGTGTATCTGTGTTGTGCCTTGTACTATTTTTGATGTTAAAGTGGTTTGCAATGTTCAGTGTTTTTTAAAGGATATTTGCATGAATGACGCTTTATGAAATAAATTAGTATTTTCAAACAAGGCTGGAAGATGATGTGATGTAACTACATGATTTCAACATGCTGCCTCTTCCCCCACAAGAGGGGTCACATCTTTTAATGGTCTACAAAGAGTGTCCATCCCATGTCAATATAACTGAACATTTTAATTATCAAGAGCTGGAATATTGTGAAAAAAACTACTTTAATACGATGGGGGGTTGTTGTTTAGTCCTTGGTAATATCATTAGCCGGCTACGGCTAAGAATGTGGCTTAATCTTGGGCGACTGCTCAGATTTTAAACAAAGAATCTCAGCACTCCCGAGTCACACGGTCAGCTGAGACATTGATACTGTGATTTATACAAATGCAAAGACATTGTTCTTCATTAATACAATAGTCCAAATGAATTGAGACAAAACACAGCCAGTACAAACAAGGCAGGGCTGTAATAAGGAGGTCAATAACTCAAACTGTACAGAGGGGAAACGGTACACATGCGACAGAAAAAGATGTGAAAAATGTTGAAAAAAATTATATTCATGAAATAAACTATCACCCTGCACTGTGACATTTCATTGAATCGCTCGGGAAGCGGGCGAATTATGCCACGTGCCTAGAATTCAGAGAGATTTTCCTGTGAAATTAGACATGATCCATCGCGACAAAAGCGCTTTCGGCAGCGTGGAAACAGATTTTTACGTAGTGCAAATAGCACCCACGATGTTTTCCGTGAGAAGTGAAACTGAAGTTACTTATTGTTATTTTTGCACGTGCCCAAACAACAAACACAAAGACTCGAGGCGTGCGACCAACGGGGACACGTGGGTCGACTTTTGGCCACGTTTCACTTTTCCATTGAAAAAAAAAACCCCAGCCCTTCCTTGTGAGCTCTGACAAAAGGCAATCCTGTGAATACCACGAAAATAAATGTTCTCATTGTGAATGCACGAGCGTGTGAAAAAACGTTATGGGCGTGCTTTCACAGTGCCAACTGCCATAATTTGTCACGACATGATATAATATACACTTTCATAATACTGCAGGTAGAATTAGAGTGACAATCGTAGAAGGAAAAGGCTGAACATAAACAGAAGACTTGATGCAGGTGGTAATGCGAAGGAAACTGAGCTTGGCATAAACTCAACATGTTGTGGCACAGGATAGAGGAAAGTGGAAACATATCAGAAACATTGCATTGGACACCCACGGGCTTTCTGCCCATGGAGTTTTGTTGAAGATTTAAAATTAGAAAATAAATTGGTGATTAATAAGGATTGAAGGTAATAATGTCACTAAGTGATTGTAGTACTTTGCTAGAAAGCTAGATCATCATTATCACAAATATCAAGTCAGCACATGGACCCATACGTCTCTATGTCAATGGAGACCTGGATTATTGTATAATGGTATAATGGTTGTTGTGATCATTACGGTGATTATTTATTGCCCAAAAGATTACAAACACAGTGGCTGTATTGACACTGATTTTATAGGTGGTGGTAGTCTCATTGCCTATGACTAAAACTGCACTCGGTTTAAAGCTCTTCCATACGTTTAAGGTGCCCACAAATAAGATGATTACCGATGATAGTCGATGCAAATTCTGATAAAATTACTAATGGACATCACAGGTGCGATCACATGATATCAACAGCGATCGTGGCAGTGATTAGTAACGGTGATGATTCAAATTGTGCTGTCAATTGGCAGATGCTTATCGGATCCATATAGGGTCCTCGTCTAAAAGAAGAGGGCCCTTGTTGTCTATAGATATCTGGAAGTTCGCCAGAAACGATTCAAGGCTTAATATAAAAACCGGTCCATAGTTTTGCTTGTACAGCAGCATTAAAGCAATGCGATCTAGATTTGAAGCTTTCGTGACTGCAGTAATCCATACTCTTTGGTTCTTTCGGTAAAGTCACGTAGGTAGAAAATCAAATAAATCACGAAGTTTAAATTGCAACGCAAGCAATCATCATCAGGTGGGAAAACCACAGCAATAATTTTGTTTTGCTGCTGAAGTGGGAGAGAGATTCCGTGGTAAGAGATTATATACGCCCAGCTGATGCTGATTGCATGTGTTGCAATCGAAACGTCGTGGTTTATTTTATTTTATACCTACGTGACTTTACCGAAAGAGCCAAAGAGTAAAGCAATTCGGCTGAAAACAATGGACTGGGTCCCAGTAGAGCATGTGGCTGATGCGATGTGGAGAAAAACACGGTTATATTTTTACGTGGCGGACAAGATACAGAAAACACAGGCGTGTAGTGTGAAGATTATTTATGTTGTTACACAATACCAACATGACATCAGCGGTTGTGGCAATGCTCAGTGATGATGGCGATTATCGAATTATGCTGAAGATATTGATATTGGCCGTGACTGATGGCCTTTTATCATTAACAGCATCTTGATGACATTATCGGTGGTTGTGCCAATGATCTGCACTGATAGGGCACAAATGGAATGAACTTTGACCTGAGGAATCATAACCAATGTACGAGCAAAAACTAAAAAGATTAACGATGCCAGAGCCAAAGCTAAATCCCAAATAACTGATCATTGTTATCGATGCGCACTGATGACATACAATTAAGCATTTAATCCACACCTTACATGGTAGAATAAAAGTGTGTATGTTTAAGTGATGTGTCTACCTTGCCTATACTTTGCACTCCTGAAGTGTCTTTGTTATTTTTGTTTGTTGTAACGTTCTAACTCCGTGCCCCGACTGAACATCTGTGAGACAAAGAGCTTGGTAGCTCATCGGATTCCTCCTGCAACGTCACCCCGCTCATCTCCACCGCCGGCCTTGAAACCAGCGGTGGACATTCCACGTTACCATGACGAGGACGTCCATCAATGTTGTCCGTACCTGCACCGACGATTAATCGACCTTTTGAGGTAAAACAATAATTGTTGACGCGCCGATACGGCACTCCGGCGTGCAAACAAAACAGCACGCATGTGAACACAATTGAGACTTACAAATTTTTGTTTTAAAAGTGTAAAATGTGATAAAACATCAACAGTGGTTGACGGTGCAGCAGAGCCGATGAGGCGAATGCACGCACGATTTTAATCGGCAAGAAACATTTCTAACAGCAGCCTGCGGTAGTAAACTCCGCGGTATTTACAAGGGAAGGTGATGTGAGAGAATGTAAAATAAATTACCAGTTGCCGCACTATTTATTAATGTTCATAAACGCGATCTTCAACAACAACAATAGCCCGGCTCGCCTCCGTCCACAATCCGTACATCGGATAGGCATGCGCCGCCCTCCGATTGGCTCAGAGTGAAGGGCACGCGCGCGGATTGGCCAATAGCGAGAGGGGTTCTGCCTGTGAGTTGTACGAAATGTAAAAGTATTTGCAAGTGCGTTTATTTTGGGCTGTACCACAAATATAGGTAGAATGTGCTTTTACATCTTTGTTATTGTTCTTGTGTTTATAACAAATACGTTTAATAACGGGAAGTACGATATTAAACTGACGATTAAATTGTTATAATAAGACGAAAAATATCCCTATTTGGAAAAAGAGTAAGAAAACGGTGGAATTAAATTAACCTACAATTATTGTCACACCTTCTGGTTGTATTCGAATGGTAAAGTCCAAACAATGATGTCACTGACTTGAGATTTGTATAAAAAAAAATTTGAAGTTAAATAATTTACGAATATTAGACGGAAACACGTTTAGTTTCGAAAATAATTTCCCCACGCCCGCCTCTCTCCACCCATCAGTATTATTATTTATATTATTTAACTACAAAAAATTTCCACACAAAAAAACACTTTGTTGAGCTATTAGGGGGCGTTCATAAATGACGTCACGCACCTGGGGAAATGTGACTTCACATCAAAATGAGCAACTTTAAATAAATATAGACAACACGTTCTACTGAATTAAAGATACTTTTTAATAAATATTTTCTCCTACAACATCAGAGTGCAGCGGCACATTAAATACGCACTACAATGACAATAGTTTAAAGCGATTTGAAGCATGTTTTATTTTTTGGGGGGGGGGGCAGAGTTTTGTGACGTCATATTTGATGGGGGGGTCTGACTTTTTGTGACGCCGTGTGCAGTAAATCTAGTAGCTGTGACGTCTGTGACGGTCCCACCTGATGACGGAGACTTGTGTTGCCTCCGAAACGTCGTGATTTATTATTTTATTTCAATTATTACTTTTTATTAATTTTATTTTTATTTTTTACCCACGTGACTTTACCGAAAAAAAAACCTAAGAGTATGAATCCTTGCAGTCACGAAAGCTTCAAATTTAGAATCAACACAAGAAGCAGTCGAAAAGAAGTGAGGAGCTTTCAACTTGTGTGGACTTTGTCCGTTCTAATCAGACCTATGTAGTAATTAACATACTGTACCTTTTTGTAAATGATTCAGAACCAAAGTGGTGCAAGGCTGCAGTGACGGTTATACGAACCGCACTGCCCTTAAGGAACGAATCCTGCCCAAGCCAGCTAACTCACCTTTATCAATCGTCTCCGACCACTGTATGGATATATTTTACCCTAAAACATTTGCTTTATTCGCACGGTTGGCTACGTACGGTGCGAAAGAAGTTCAATATTCTGTACAGTACACACAGTAGTGCCATCCGTCAATTTGACAGTGCAGTTTGTTGCTGGGCCCGCGTGACCCTGTGGGTACTCTGCAAAACAATTACGTTTTTAAAAAACAAAACTTATCTGGACCATCTGTGAGAAACAATCTCATTCTGACCCCTCCTCAGCCAAATCAGTTGCTAGGGGTTACGCCTCGCCCCCCCACCTGTGAGGACGCGTCCTCGCTCTCTGATTGGCTACTAGCACGTGGGCTGCACCCCCTCCCCCCACCATGGAGACGCGACCTCGTGCTCTGATTGGCTACTAGCACGGTGGGGGGGGGATTGCACACACCCCCCCCCCGCACCCTTTTCGCGGCCTTCTGATTGGCTGCGACTTCTTGCGCCAGGGGCTGCCCTCCTCCCACCCCACCACCGACACAAAATGGGGCGCTGTGATTGGCTGAGCCCGAGACGTTTCCCAAAAGTGACGCACGCTTCTAAACTCACCGCGGGGAACTTCCCGGAGTTGTCATTGACGAGAGGAGCAGCAGCAGCAGCGGCGGCGGTAACTGTGGTGGTGTCAGCGGGCACTGGGGAGACAAAGGCGGCCGGGCGTGTTGTTGGCCACCCACTGTCATCGTGTGCTGACAGCACTTAAGTCAATAACGCAGTTGCGTAGCGGCTGTATCGTGGTCGTGAGTCAAGGTAACGACGCAGGCAGAGTGCGACTTATCTGACGTCAGCAACACACACACACACGGGTGAGTAAACTGCATTGAGATTGTTTAGATTATTTTTCTGCTGTACATTACATGTACAGAGTCTTGGTTCTTTCGGTGAAGCCACGTAGAAGGGAAGTAATTAAATAATAAAAATAAAACAATAAAATTATCACGACGTTTTGATTGCAACACAAGCAATCATCATCAGGTGTGAAAACCACAGCAAGAAATAAAAATAAATTATTGCTGTGGTTTAAATTGTTTTTCTTTCTGTGGTTTTCACACCTGATGACGATTGCTTGTGTTGCAATCGAGACCGTCGTAAGAATTGTATTGTTTTATTTTTATTATTTCCCTTCTACGTGATTTTACCGAAAGAACCAAGAATATGCATTGAGATTGTTTAGATTACTTATTCTGCTATACATTTACACGTGATAAGCCACTTTGTTGAGCTCTAATTTGTGACCAAGTCGCTTCTGAAAGAGACGTTAATAGCTTCGTGGGCTTTAACTGATAAGATGAAAAAAATAGTTTAGTTTTATTTCTATTTCGTGATTTCTTTACCTTTCCTATACTTTGCACTCCTATCGTGTTTTTGTTATTGTTGTAAACTTCTGACCCCGTGCCCCCTACTGGACATCTGTGTGTCAAAGAGCTTCATACCTCTTCGGATTCCTCGTGCGCACTGCGTGGCAAACCCCCCGACCAGAATACGTCACCGGGGCACGGCGAACGTCAGTGGCGAGTTTACGACCTTTGACCTTTTCCCTCGGGCCGTGAGAACTGCCCATGATTAGTTTGGGTGCCGGTTGTCAATCCACTGCTGGATGAATGTTTGACCATACTTCACGCTTGTCAGTCCGCGTTAGTGTCCAAGTTCAAGTTAATTTATTAGGTATAGCCCTGTGAGCCATGCGGCTCTTAAGTCGGGTGCAACCGCAACAAACTAAATATGAACACAGAACATCTTAAAGCGACGACGCGTAACAGAAACATCCTGGAATAAACTAGCAAATATTTAATAAAAGTATTAAAACGCTGTGTGCAAAAATCTCAACGTGGTGCAAGTCAACAATGACAACCATAAGACACTGGTGACCTCCTTTACCAGTGGCAAAATGTAGTAATAGGTTTTTACCCTTTCAACTGGTACAAAAAACTGACACCTTTATACAAGGGATCATAGTAGTAGGTTTATACCCTTTAAACTGGTACAAAACTGATACCTTTATACAAGGCATCATGTTTGCAATAGCCACAACACAAGCAGTAATTATATAATAGATTACTAATCAGTTAATTAGTATGTTTCCTCTGTTAAGGAATTGTAATTATAAGATGTATTCTTCTTCTTCCACACGTTTGTCCCACTCATGTGGGGTCCACTGTCCTCGCCCCGCCTCTACTTCTGCCTTCCTCTCGATCTCCTCAACTTACAATTGTAGAGCGGGGTCGTTGTGGGAGCCCGGGATGGAGAGCAGTTGAAGAGACAGCCAGGGGTGGAGCTCTGGCAGTCTGGAGAGAGAAGCCGGCGGTAGTCGTAGAAGGTGCTGCTCTCCTCGGTCGGTCGGTGTTGGCTGAACCCCCTATCCGACTTGAGGGAGAGAGCCCTGGAGCTAGCCGAGGCTAGGGACAGACAGAGCCGAGGGTCCACGTGAAGGACCCAGTGTAGGGCACCTACCTCTGGTGGAAGTTGTCACCAACCCTTGTTAATAAACCAGCGCAAGCCCTTACTTGAATACCTGCCTCTGCGTCGTCATTTAGCACACAACAACTGGTGCCAGAAGTGGTTCTGACCTTCGCCGCCATATCAAAGTCTGCGGCGAGACGGAAGAACCCGCCTGTTGTGCAATTACTTAATAATACGGTTCCAGGGCGCACTAAGCCTGTAGCTGTCAGAGCGGTTAAACTTATTTGTATTTATCTCAATTTCAATAGATTATCGAATTAGTCTCGGACAGTAATGATTCGTTTTAAACAACGCTTCAACGTTATCAAATCAATTCAGTGTCCTTGTTGGCAAGCTTGTTTTGCAACTGCCGGCAGTTGTGTTTGAGAGTATATTTAATATTTCTTTGGTGTTATTTTAGTCATACGCTGATGTTACGCCGCGTCTGTCTAATATAGCATCTGCCACATAAGCAATTGATCCGATACACACCCTCTGTTAATAACTTGGGCAATTCAGCTTTAGTACAAGATACTAATTTTAGAATTTTGTGTACCGTGTCAAATATTACTTAGATTTTTTGCTTTTCCAAAACTCTAGCTAATTTGTCAGTTACTCCCGCGATATATGGTATTGTAATTGTTTTATCAAATAAAGATATCAATATTCTAGCGGCTGATAAAGGCCGCACAACTGGAGTGATGTCACGAGCGGATTATTATAATACAATTTAAGATTTACTGGAGGAAAGTACCTATATTAAAATTAAACGAGATCCAACTAATACTTTAGAACGTAAGACTACTGCAATCATTTCAAATTCATTAATTCCCAATTTTTTTCGTAGGTCCTTGGCACAGTGCGTAATACTGTGGCCTAAGTGCCTAATACTCTGGCCTATTGGATAATACGGCCCTGTTTACCACGCTGGTCACTGCCGGTAGGTGAAGGAGGAAAGCCCAGGAAAAGTTGAGATCACTCGCCACTGGCAGTCGATCGTGCCCGGAAATAGAACCCAGGGTCGGCCGAGGTCATAGCGCCCTTCGCTAACCCCTATGCAACACCACTGTTTCGCTGTTACGGTGAACTGTTATCCACGCACGCATTCCTGCATGCAGTGGGTTAGTGGGAGCTGTAGGGTTTTTGGGGCGGGGCTGCCAAGTGTGGCCAGGAGATGTGTGTGTAGCAATGGATTCTTAGATCTACCCGTGCGGTGCTTGGAGTGTCACTCCCTCCTATGAGTGGGTGGTGGTTTTTTCTTCTTCTCTGCTTTGCTCCACGCGAAAATCCAAAAACTGGTCATTTTTGGAATTTACCAAACATCTCAATTTAGCAGGACCCTCCTGCAAAAAGATTGTTGACTACTCAGTGAGACTTACCATGGTTAAATGGTCTCCCGTCCAATGTTTGTATTTTTTCCATATAGCACGTTCAGGCACCAGCTATTGTTCATTAAAATATTATTTTAATTTACTTGGCAGTCTATTATTGGACGAAGGCCTGTCTTGGAGCTTGTTTGACCATAATTCACCATGCTGGTCAGTGTGGATTGGCGAAAATACATTCTATTTACCCCCTAGTCTTCCCCCCCCCCTCACCGTCCGCCCCCCATCCCCGACCGATGACGTCTGTATGTCATGGTGCGTGTTGGTGAGCTGAACCCACCCAGTGTTCTTCATTGCTAGGCTCGTGGGCCACTGGTAGCCTTGGCCCCATGACGTGCGGTCCCCCGACACAATACACACATTTGAAAACACCCCCCTTTATCGTCATCGTGCTGTCAAACCCAACAATGTTTACAAATAGTGTGGCAGCCCCTAGTATTGATGACGTCTTATTGGCGAACCTCACCCAAGAACACACATTAAACTGTGCGTGGCAGTGTTTCGCAAAGGTCGCTTACATATGAACACCAGTTCCCACTGCTTAAAATAAAAAAACGACCGCATAGGATGTACAGTACAGGGGAAGTGCATTACCATAATGTTGATATAAAGCTACCAAACGCCCTGGTTTGGCAATAGACAGGCCTGCCGTGATTTCCACCCATGTATTAACACTCATTAATTGGCTTAAACCATCTTAATATATAGAGGACTGCAGTGCCTGGGTAACGTTTGGTATCTCCTGGCTTCTCACTACCTGGCTGCTGCCATACAGAGCTGTTTCCTCGGCGAATGTGAGAGATGCAATTTGTACAAACGACGTATGTATGTTGAACTTCTTTCGCACCGTACGTAGCCAACCTTATCAGAGGTGCGGGGAAAGGAAAACAAACTAAACACAAAAAGCAGTTGTAAACAAATTAGTTAGATTTAAAAGTGCATAGCTCCAGTGAATTCCTGATATCGGAAGGAAGAGCATTCCAGAGGGCCACAGAAGCACATCTGAAAGCGTGCGATGCGGTGAACGATGACGATACTGTTAAGATACAACTAAACATAGTTGTTATTATTCTATCCTGAGTAGTGGGCGGGGCAATGTAAAAGTGGGAGGTGCTAACAGAGGAAGTTGGTTACCAGCTCACCATGTGTCCGGGTTGAGCCTCCCACAAGTTTCCCCCGAGCTTCGTAAACAGTGATCGTACACCCAAGTGAAACGTTCTCGGTGCCTCCCTGCTGCACACTGAGGTTACTCACAATGAGAATCTTTATTTAGGCTGCAAGAGGAATCCGATGAGCTCTGAAGCTCCTCTTCACAGATGTCCACTAGGGGCGGTTCAGAAAGTTACAACAACAAACAATACAAAAAAATATGCAGCAGTGTGGTGTGCAGTAGGGTGGGTAGAATAATAGAAAGTGTAATATTACATAAATATGCTAAAATTCCTCTTGATATGCAAATTCTTTTGTCAAGGCGCTCTTCCTCCTCCCTCCCAGCTTAAATAGACGCTCCAAGCCCAGGACGTGTCATTCAGACTCTGTCTTATCGACAGACCTGTTCTTCACCTGAGGACGGCTGCTTGCGTTGTGGCCGAAACGTCGTGAGAATTATTTTATAATGTTTAATTTTTATTATTATATTATTTCCATTCTACGTGACATTACCGAAAGAACCAAGAAGACAAAAAAACAGGTTAAGAGTGCAAAGTATGGGAAAGGTAAACACGTGGCTAAAACATGTTTTTTAAAATCTTACCAGGAAAAGCCCATTGAGCTATTAGCTTCCTGTTCAAGAGCAACCTGGCCACAAATGATAGTTGAAGGAGGTGGCTTATCATCACGTGGACATTCTCAGCCAGCGACGGAAATCCTACGCGTCGTGCCCACAGTGGTGAGCCAGGATCACCTCCCTCACGCGGGATATTAACTCGGAGCATTCATATGGGTTGGCGATTAACGCAACCGTGATAAAACCTGACTGCCGGTAAAGCTATTTAAAATTACTCCTGTCATCGGGGCTTATGACCAAATCACCCGGTGGCTCGCCAACCCTAGCCTCCAGAGTGTGCGTCGCCGAGCCCGGCATTTATTAAAAAGAAGTATTTAAAAAATATATTTCTACTTTTCTTTTTCTTTCAATCTCCTTCCACTGCCGTGATTTGCAGGAAGCCATGGCTGCTGCCAGGCCAACGCTACGGGAATGGGTGCTGGGACTGGTGGACCGCAATGAACTGGGCCTCGCGTGGGTTGACAGAGACCACTCGTGCTTCAGCATTCCCTGGGGCAGGAGTCCTGGAGCTTGCGACTTAATCCAGGTACGGCTGATGCAGCGAAGACGAGCATCAAGATACGTACTCGCCAACTTGCGCCTGTTACGAGCCACTCGCTCTGCAGCCGAGTCGCCGGGCACTTAAAACTCGACCCTGTGTTTGTCGTGGAAGAACCCATTGCGATGCGCCCAACGTGTATGAACAGCAATGCAATGGCAACACAATGAATGATAAAGCGTCGACCCGCATTGGGTGGGCACATTTCACGAGCAAATCGTTCTTGTCAAAATGCAAACATTTTGATGAAGCACCAATTATCTACCACGGGTGTCCAGTTTCACTAGTTTCATGAGCACATGAAACTGGACACCCATGTACAGCAATGCACAGTGCAGCAATGGTTCTCGTCAAGACATCGCATACTCAATTTTATTTTAATCCATTGTCCACCCTTTTAGCATATACACGCTAAACAAAATATCCTCGCTTAAACCATAATTAAATGATTACCTTGTCTATCAAAAAGGGCACGGACGTGACAGATCCAGACGAAGAAAGGTGCGTGTTTTGGCCCAGCAATGAACGACACCGCGGTATTTCATGAGCGTATATACATCCCTTTGGAGAAATGAACATTTTGTTAACGTGAACCACAGTCCTAATCGGTTGACACACGATGCCCAAGTGAAAAAAAACCTCACCATGATACCAACGATTACCCACATCTTTAAAAAGTGTCCTACAGTGGCGTCAGTGGCTCCAGCGTGGCTGTGAGCGGTGAGGCCACTGCACTGAACTCCGCTCGACACAGCGACACCACCGTTCGCGTACGATCGCACGAACGATTGAACCCCCCCCACCCACGTCTCTTTAAGTGTCTAAAGCGTCAATTGAAAACTGTAACAAAAAAATTACCCTGGTCACCCTTGCAAATGAGACTCAGAAAATGTGTATTTTGTTATCCTGGAGAAATCCGATGAGACGTCATCCTGGTCGCGTTTGCGTTCGTTTACCCCGGTTAGGCAGAGCACACTTGAAACTTGCACGTTCGGAAATGTACGAAGTGGCCCCCACCTGATTTTGCTGCTCCCCCCGCGGTTTGCTCTGCGCCCGCAGCGATGGGCGACGGTGTTCGGCAAGGACACGGGCACCGAGGATTTTGCCAAATGGAAGCACGGCCTGCGCTGTGCCCTCGACACGCAGTTCACCCACAAGTCCGAGGGCATCGATCGGTCTCAACGTCGCCTCTACAACCGCACCCGCCCTGCCAAGAGCAAAGCCAGCCCATCGTCCCAGTCTCAAGGCAGCCCATCTTCCCAGTTCCACACCAGCCCATCGTCCCAGTCTCAAGGCAGCCCATTCTACCAGTTTCACACTAGCACCGCGTCAACACCTACATTGCTGGACCCGCTAGGTGCGTATCGGTGTCTCTCTGTCTATCTCATGGGGTTTATTGTGGCCCTCCAGTTTCCAAGACTCAGAGTTCAAGACGACCTCGAACGAGGCGTCTCTCTAGCCACTTCTTTGCCGAGGCACTTTAGGGTGCCAAGGTGGCAAGATGTTACCTACCTCACCTGGTATACGGCAGGTGGCGGGTTTGATCCCGACCCTGATGCCTGTATATTTGGAGTTTGCGTGTGGCTTTTTTGGCCGGGTTCTCCATTTTTCCCCCTCCACATTTAGAAACGTGCGTTTAGAGTATTTGGCTGCTGTAAATTCCCACATGATGAGCCACTTCGTTGAGGTATCATTTGTGGCCAGATCGCTTCTGAAAAGAGCTACATAGCTCAGTGGGCCTTCCTGGGAAAAAGAAAAAATAGTTTAAAAGTTTTTCCACTGCAAAAACCAAGCCGTGCCACTAACGTCGTACGCAATGTACGAGTCGGGACGTATGTTAGTATGTCGCCAACCGTGCTCATCGGAGGTGTGTATGAATGTATCTTTAACCTCTATCGTACCGTATGTAGCCAACCATACTAATTGGAGGTTTATGTATGAATTTTTAACTTCTTTCACACCATATGTAGCCAACCGTGCAAATCGGAGGTGTGTGTATATTGAACTTCTTTTGCAACGTACGTAGCCAACCATGTTAATTGGAGGTGCGGGGAGGGACAACAAACTAAACACGCCGCGTCCTCACAGTGTACTGACTGACATCGCTCACAACATAATGCATCATTAGCCCTGCGCCTGGCCCTGTTTGGCCCCCCAAGCCAGATTCAGATGTTAATACGGCATAGCACGGTTTGGTTTCCGGTTCGGCACAGCAAATAGCCCTTTGCTAGGCCACTGCCGAATGAAGGCCTCGCCAAGTCGTGTCGGTCATAGGGCTGGTCGGGCCATACTTCACCACGCTGGTCAATGCGCATTTGGGAAGGTTCGTAAACCATCAAACGTCCTTGACGATTCTCTTTACTTTGCAGATGACTTGGAGGATCTGACTGCTGAATTTGCCCCAAATCCGCATCTTCCCGTGCAGGAGAGCGAGGTGGGTTCGCCAATCGGCGCCTTCGTGGATGCGCGGGCGAAACAAAAAACCGGGGACGATAACAGAGAAATGAGCTTTTTCTTAATTCAGACAAATGGCCCGAAGGACAGAGTCGTTCGTCAAGAGGTTACATGGATTGTAAAAAAAAGGAAAGCGCAATTGAAACAACAGACATCCATCCCTTCGATGTATACGCAATACGTTCCTGAAAGGTTGTCGGTGAAGCGAGATTCCGTAGATCGAACCGTTGTCGAATCGGAGACCCGTCCCTACGGAACGGAAAATTTGGCCCCAAGCCCATAATAACATTCTAGATTTGAAGTTTTCGTGACTGCAAGGATTCATACTCTTTGTTTTTTTAGGTAAAGTCACGTTGGTAAAAAACCCACTTAAGCGGTTTGCTCTCGCCAAGTTGTTTGCGGAGGGAGGGGGACGTCCAAATGACCATGTGTCATTCGGCATGAAGTCCAACGTTTCAGCTCCTGAAGAAGCTCCAGGCCACGCGGAGCGGAACGACGGACATCGTGCCGAAAAAGCGCGTAAAACAAATCGGAGAGCCGCCCACTGTTATTGTTGTTATTAGAATCGATCAGTTCCCCTCCGCGGGAAGAATCTCCGATTAGCACGGTTGGCTACGTATGGTGCGAAATAAGTTCTGTATACGTGTAGACAATCTGCAGCGCCCGGAGCATAATCACACGCACGTACCAGGGCGGGGGGGGATTGAGGAGCTGAGCATGTCTGGCTGTGGTGGATGGATAGCCAATGGCCAGAAGGCAGTGGTGGAGGAGGAGGCGTTTGAGATTTGAGCTGTTATCGTGTGTTCTCCCCCAGGGGGCTGGATCGATTACATCAACGTTCTGCTTCAACGGGATGATGGACAGCCTGGGCGGTGAGCCGAACTCTCTCCCGTTGCTTCTCACGGACGTGATCGGAGGTTGATGGGTTAGATCGCGTAAATATAAATGTCGTTAACTCGCCACCGCCCGACACCGTCCATTAGTAAGGTTTGTCACGTGAATGAAACTTTACAATTCATTACTAGTTCAGCACACCGGTTGTGTGTTGGAGAGCAAACCCACAACAAGTACAATTAGAGGACTGTGACGTTTCGCTGCTGGTCACAACCAGCTTCATCAGGCGATTTGCCAATAATTTGACGAAGCTGCTGTTTGTAATCACCGGCGAAATGACGAATCTATTGAAGCTGGGTGGGCTGGAAAGAGTCCACTTAGTGGACCAAAGGTCACGTGGAGTGACCTCAGAGGCAGCTCTGCAATATTTGTCTACGTGGGCCATTCTGCAAGACGAAGGGTCGCGCTGCTCGGCAAGAGATCCGAGTGGATTTGTCATCCCCGTGACTTGATACCAAGCACACAAACGGCATGGACTTGGTGATGGGCGGGGGGCAGGGGGGTAATGACAACACTTAAAAAAATAAAATTCATAAAAGATGAAGAGGGTCAACGATTGCTTTGCGATGTTCTTCCCGTATGCTAGCGGCCCGCCCGGAGCCTTCTGCTGAAAACCGGCACGTGGACTTTGTGAACTCGGTATCCGAGGTGACAGAGGCGGAGATGTTTGTGGCTGCCGTCATCCCCTGCACCCAGATTCAGCAAATGGCAGGTGAGGAGTAGCGGCGGTGGTGGTGGTGTTGGTGGTGGCGGTGGTGGTGGATAAGGTGATGACGCGTGCAGCAGAGGTCGCAAACGGGTTTTGATTCCTTACCCGTACCCGTACCCGGCCGCACCAGGGTCACAAACGGGTACCCGTACCCATACCCGGCCGTACCCGTACCCTACCCGTACCCGGCCGAGTACGGGTAGGGTACGGGTTTCGGATACCTGATTGTGACCTCTGGGATGAAGCCATGTTGCAGGCGCGGGTGGGTTGATTCTAGGAACTTGAATTGTGAGAAGAGACAAGACGTTGGGAAATGAGTGACAAACGGTTACTCACCAGTGACTCACGGTCTACCCGTACCCGTACCCGTCCGCACCAGGGTCGCAAACGGGTACCCGTACCCGGCCGGGTACGGGTAGCCGGGTATCGGGTAGGGTACGGGTATCGGGTACCCGGTTGCGACCTCTGGCGTGCAGGTGGCTTCAGTCGTTGAGTAACGGCAATGCGAGTGGCGGTGGACTGACTTGTACAAAAATAATAAGAGTAATAATTGGCTAAACTAGACGGTAGTCAATGCAGAGCAATGCAGGCCTCTCCCGAATAGGAGTCTGAAGACTTGGGGAGTGATATCTCTCTTGACTTGTTTTTTTTTCCGGGTTGTATCGCGCGTTGTTTGGCACGATGTACGACGTTTCGCTCCACGAGCCAGGAGATTCTTCGAAACCCGAATATTGAGCTAAGATGGAACAAGCATGGTTGTGTTTTTGTGTGCGCGCGTATAACTGAACGGTAGTGTAGTGGTTAGCGCGCTGCGCTACGAACCTGGCGACCCGGGTTCGAATCCCGCTCACGGCCAACCCAGTGACGATCATTTGAACCGGTCCAGGGCCTCCCCGAGGTCGACTCGGCCTGAAATGAGTACCTGGTGCAGTGGTGTGTAAACATCGCCGCTAGGGAGACAAAGGCGGCCGGGCGTGGCGCTGGCCACCCACCCCCTCGTGTGCTGTGCCGGCCTTCATAGGTGCTCGCGAACAGCACTTGCCCAAACAGTCTGTTAGAGGCTACGCGGGGGATCTTTGTGTGCATGCACGTGTGCGTGAGTTTCACACGTGTGCGCGTGTGCGGTGGTGCGAAGGGGAGCGCGGGTGGTGCATTCCATCGGTCGCGACATCCCGCGACATCCCGCTACTAAAGCGAGCCTTTGATGCAGTTCCACGCGGCCTCAAACGCGTGCTGGCAAAACAATAACCTTCGCTCGTTGTCGTGCGCGCGTGCTTTGTACGTGTGCGTGTGTGTGTGCGTGTGTGTGTGCGTGTGCGCGCGCAGTCACGAACCTGGAATTCACGGTTCTCTACAGAGGGAGCGAGGTGTTTAAGACGGTGACCGGGACAAGCCGCTGTATCATCTGCCATGACCCCCCACAATCCTCTGTACCATCACCGCCGCAGGTGAACCGTGGTACCCGGCTCTCACGCTCCGTCAAATCCTGCCGGCTACATATTGAGTGGGATTCACGAAGCTATCTATTAGGAAGTCACCGGAGCAGTGGTTCTTAACCTTTACTGCAGCCTTGCACTCCTTTTGTTCTCTATTGGTAACGTTTTTTATAATGTTAATAAGTAATATTTAAAAAAAACTTTTTTTAAAACACGCTTAATTTAAATGTACCGTACTAGTAATGGCAGAACTCCACGACTCCAGGAAGTGGCCCCGAAGCTTGCCATAACGTAAGGGACCGTGGCCAATTACAGCCAACGTCAGTTGAGCGTGGACAATTAGACCCAAGCCGAAACATAACATATAAAAAAGAATGTTTAAAAATATATATTTTTATATTTAATGATAGAATATAGTATTATCATAAATATGACATAAGTATACCAAGTTTGCAGTCGATACCACATTGGGAAGTGGGTAAGAATTGAGTTACAAGATTTGAGGATACGACAGACAGTTAATAAAAATCGTGTAATAAATATATAGGGTTTGATGAAAAAAGTAAGTTGTTACTTACGTGCCTGTGCTATAATTGTGTTTTCGATGATTTACCTTCTAAAAGAAACATGCCATGTCTCGCACCCCCAGGGGCTGCATGCACCCCAGGTTAGGAACAATTGCACTCGAGCGATGCACTTTTAAATCGAGATTGAAAACTAGTTTTATTTTTAGAATTGCGCTTTGTGTTTAGATTGTTGTCCCACCCCCGCACACCTCCAATTAGCACGGTTGAATACGTACGGTGCGAAAGAAGTTCAGCACGCATAGATGCGCTACATGTGGCCTTGGTAAGGGCTAGCCAGCGGCGTCAGCGTAGAGTCGGCGTGGTTTACGTTGTTCAGTGTCAGTCTGGACCATGACAACCGGTGGAAGCTTCATCGAGTCTAAGCCCGTGGATTCTGTTGAATTGTCCTCGTAGTTGAGTCGACGAAAGCAGTGAAAAGTTTAGTCCACTCCGAGTTAATTACATTCCCATAGCATATTTGTCCAGAGATAGAAAGAGGACCACGTGGATTTCGAATCAACATCACACGTTTTGGAGTATTTGGCCGATGTAAATTTCCACGTGATAAGTCAACTTCGTTGGGATATCATTGGCGTTGGCAGGTCGCTTTTGATAAACAGCTTCATAGCTCAGTTTAGTTTATGTAACGCAGGTTAATAACATTGAAAACGTAAAGAAAGTGAGCGGCCCTGGGCAGGATTTGTCTGGCTGCGTAAAACGAGTGTCAACCGAGGAATAGAACGCATCAGAAGGTTCCACGGTGGCCACCCTGGTTAATACCGTGGGTGCATTAATGATGATATGAGATTCCCTGTGCGCTTCACGGGGGGGGGGGGGGGGGGACACTGAAGTTCTCGTGATGTAATTCGAAAAAAATTGTAGGAGGCTGCGCGTGTGCCGGCGTCACGGTCCAAAGGTTTTTCCACGTTTGATTCACTCTTTTTGACGTTCCAATGACGTACGTGTACCTACGCACGCGTGCGTCATCCGGTTTTTCTTCCGATGCCCGTTCCGATGACAGGAAGCGGCCACGTGCAGCAGCGTAGCCGCCACCACCACCGCCTCCCGGCTATGTGCCGACGATGGCGGTGATCGACGATGACTGACAACAATAAAAAATTGTGAAACCCGCTTTAACGATCTCGTCGCTTGCGCGCAGGACATGGCCGTCATCTCGCTGCCGCCGCCCGTGGGCTACGACGAGCAGCGGCGCTTGACGGCGCGCATCCTGGAACCGCTGGCGCGCATATCGGCAGACGTGGGCGGCGTGGTGCTGGAGGTGGACCGCCACGGCCTGTACGCGACGCGCCACGCGCTCAGCCGCGTGTACTGGTCGGGGCCCAGCACGCCACGCCACGCCGAGTCCGTCAAGTTGCCCCGCGGCGAGCGTGTCTGCCTCTTCAACGTTGCAACGTTCGTGCAAGGTCAGCTCCGCCCACCCGCCCGCTTGCTCGCCCGCTTGCTCGCCCGCTTGCTCGCCCGCTTACTCGCCCGCTTGCCCGCCTGCCCGCCTGCCCACCCGCATAGCCACCCACCCACTTGCCCGCCAGCTTGCCCGCCCGCCCGCTGATACGCAAACAGCACTTTCCCCAAATGTCTGTTGAGGCTACACGGAGGGCATCTTTTTGTCTTTGTGTCTGTGCTTGTGCGTATGTGCAGACTTGATCCAGTTTATGAAAGGTTCACCTCCAAGGCCTCAGCCGTCGTTTGAGATCCTTCTGTGCTTCGGGCAAGATTGGCCCAACGGGAAGATGGCTGAGAAACTGATTATGGTGCAGGTAACGTTTCCCCATTCATTGGTTTTGTTAAAACAAAGGTGTTGGCCATGGTGATGCTTTGTGTGTATGCACGTACGCTGAAGTTTTTCGCACCGCACATAGCCCCAACCGTGCTTAATCGGAGGTCCTTGTCGAACTCCGGTTCAAAGAATGTTGCTACCTTTGTCAATTTTTCCATCTCTCTATCTCCTTTGCATGCAGCCGTGTCAGAGTTCCAGATGTGGGTAGTCAAAATCGCGGGCAGAAAGTTTGTGAATAACGAGGAAATCATGTGTGTGGACGGGCGAACGCGGGTAGCGGAAATAGAAAACTAAACTATATTTTATTTGACCAGATAAGGCTCACTGAGCTATAGAGCTATTTTTCAGAGGTGACCTGGCCATAAATGATGGCCCAATGAAGTGGCTTATCACGTGGAAATTTATAGCAGCCAAGTACTCTTCAACGCACGTTTCTAAATGTGGACGAAAAAATGAAGAACCGGGAGAAAAAGCCACACGACCACGGGGAGAGAGACATGCAGTATCCAAATATACAGGCATCAGGGTCGGGATCAAATCCACAACCTCCTGTATACCAGGCAAGGAAGTTAACATCTCGTAATTCGAATGTTTCATCCTGTTCTGCCCCCCCTCCCCACCCCGCCCGTCAGGTGCAGCACAATTTAGCCCGCCTGCTGGTGGACATTGCCCGGCAGGGCGGGGCCTCCTCGTTGGACGGCTCCACCGTTAGGTTACAGATCTCCGACCCCCTGAGCAACGAGATGATGGATGTGGACCAGTTGGACGAAGTTTTGAGGTGGATCAACGATGATGGCGGACACCAGTAGCGTTTTGGGCCCAGCGAGGCCCGAGGAGGCTGGGCTGCCGTGCGGCGTCGTCGCTGATGAACAGGGCTGATTTTTATTCTTGGTTCTTTCGGTAAAGTCACGTAGAAGGGAGATAATAAAATAATATAAAACAATAAAAATTCTCACGACGTTTTGACTGCAACACAAGCAAATCATCATCAGGTGTGAAATCCGCAGCAAGAAAATTTGAAAAAAGTGACGGTTTTTCCTAACGTCAGCACCAAGGACAGGAATTTGTCTGATTTTGTTAGTTCGTTCATTGCGAAAAGAAATATTTTTTGCTTCAAAATATTTACGAAGCGATGCGCCCGTGCTAGTTGTACAATGCCATCGCTTTCTGACAGTATGTACATAATAAAAAAAAAGCATTGGGGGTGTGACGTTGAATGGATTAGGAGACTCGTGGCAGGCAGGCTTTAGTTAAAATACGAGAAATATTTGAGCAAGTTTTTGAGCTAATTTTCAGAGAGAGAGAGGGGCGGGGGGGGGACGCTTTGTAAAATAAAGATTGTTACGTCTAGGTACCGCAGTGACCTGGTGCTGAGAAGCAAGTACTGTACTGGCTTGGTCTGTGCAAATGATGACAATCCGAATTGTACCCTACCGATATGCTCCCGCGTCTACGCTGCCTACCTTCGCCAAACCCGCGCTAACCAGCGCAGGTGAAGTACGGTTAAACGAACTCCTGCCGACTCGTTCGGCGTGGGCGTGGCCCTCATCCAGCAGTGGATTGACGGAAGGGTTCGTGCGTATTCGTGCGTAGTTATTTACAATGCACCATTGCTTCAGCTATTCACAGGCCACTTAGGGGCATGTCTTTGGATCGATTAATTTGCCTCTTGCCTGTTCGCTTCTGGCGTCGAACATTTTACCGTGTGCAACCCGTTTGTGATGTATATAACATTTTCCCCATTCATTGATTGCGTCATTTGTAATACATTCACGCGGGCTTTTTTTTTTTTACAAAATTGCTTTTAAACGTAACTTTTAGGGCAAAACTCACGACTCGTTTCTTTAACCGGTCACTTCCGTTGATTCGTGTTGTTCAATACAGTGATTCCTATTTAATGTTACGATAACGACTTGTGATCCATCCCTACGCACTCCCTCAAAACTCTCGCGATTCCCAAGCCTACCCTCCCCGTTAACGCGTGCTATGACGTCACACCTCATTCACAACACGTGACGATGCATGAGTCAAATGTGCAAGGGCGAGCGACTGGGTGGGTGCCGTGATGATGCGGCAGAGAAGAGTCTCGGAGTTAGTCCAGGAGAGGGTGAGTCTCGGAGTGAGTCTAGGACAGGGTGAGTCTCAGGATGAGTCTAGGAGAGGGTGAGTCTCATGCCAGCATGAGTCTCAGGATGAGTCTCGAAGTGAGTCCCAGTGACTCGACTCACGATGCTACGGCTCCACTTTTATTGAGCGGGCGTCAGGTGATCGTGACGTCACGCGATGGGGAGGGGAGTGGGGGGGACGGAGGATAGGGGGGATGGTGGGAGGGGCATACGGGGATTGGAGGGAGGGGCGTGTGAGGGATTGTGAGGGGGGCTCTCCAATGGTAATAATCGGCGACGTTTCGGTCGATGCACCAAGCGTCGCCGACTGCATGTTTTGTGTTATTTTTTAAAGCCACACGGGGCCATTATTGACGAGTGTCGAGCCTGTTTGTTAACTGTGCTTGTGCACAAATCATTTTGTCAATACTACAACATTTAATTACAGCACCACCGTCAATTCCCCGACATTAATTTGCGGCATTAAAATCAACACTACACCATCATGTCATTGTGGTATTCCCATCAATATAACATTCAGTTTCAGCATCACTATCACTTCCATTCCGCGTAATTACAGCATTACTATCAATTCCCGAACACTCAATTGCACCTTCGCCGTCAAGACTACAACATTCAATCGAGATTTCTCAAAGGATTCTTCCATTTACTGCAATGTCACCGGGGAACACCCCATTGGCACTTCATTGAAGACACGTTCACTTGACATCAGGTGGAGATCCCATCGCAACAGCCCCGAGTCTCCCGTGCACCTCCCTTTTATATACCGACACGAGGCCACACCCCCCTTCTCGAGCCTTCTCGCCGACTCTGGACGCTCGCTCTACCGGCAGACTCCACCGTCCCCTTCCGTCGCCTGACCACGGCTCCCTTCTCGAACATTGCCGTAGCCACCGGTCCCTTCGCACTCACAACCGATAACGCTGTCATTACCTCCCGTGGCCACTAGTGCACTCATACTGTCGGCTGACTCCCGTGGCCACTAGTGCACTCACACTGTCGGCTGACTCCCCTGTCATTACCTCTCGTGGCCATTAGTGCACTCACACTGTCGGCTGACTCCCCTGTCATTACCTCTCGTGGCCATTAGTGCACTCACACTGTCGGCTGACTCCCCTGTCATTACCTCCCGTGGCCACTAGTGCACTCATACTGTCGGCTGACTCCCCTGTCATTACCTCCCGTGGCCACTAGTCCCCTCACACCGCATGCAGGCTCTAATGCCATTACACACCGAGTCTCATGCGGCCATCATCATCATCACCGCTGGTGTTCCCTCTCTTGGCCGTGACGGGGGAGCGAGCAACTGCGCGTTAGCCGCTCGTTGCGGTGCAAAGTGAAGGTCGCATAGGTCCGTGGTTCAAATCCTTCAGGTCGCCCTGGTTAATGCTACGGGTGTATTACAACAAAATATACATTAAAAAAACACCAGGTAAGGCTCACTGAGCTATATAGCTCTTTTTCAGAAGTGACCTGGCCACAAATGATAGATCAACGAAGTGGCTTATCGCGTGGAAATTTCTATCAGCCAAATACTCTAAATGCACGTTGATTCTAAATGTGGAAGGAAAAACCGGAGGACCCGGAAAAAAAATCTAAGCGCCCCCGGGGAGATAAGACATCCAGCAGGCGTCAGGCGAGGTAGTTAACATCTCGCCACTGCCGCGTATTAACCGCAGTCACTGTGCACCGTTTGTTTTATCAGCGGACACGTTCGTGATGTCGTAACGTTGTAATTATTGCGTGTCTGCGGCAAGGTCCAAATGTTGCCAAATTGAATAAAGATGACACCACAGATTTACTCAATTGGCAAAATGCATAGCAACATCGCTACCGACTGCAACACTACTCCAGACTGTGAAAAATAGCGCCACCGTCTGTGAAACACAGCGCCACCTTGTGAAACACAGCTCCACCATCTGTGAAACACACAGCGCCACCATCTGTGAAACACACAGCGCCACCGTCTGTGGAACACAGCGCCACCTTCTGTGAAACACACAGCGCCACTGTGTAACATAGCGCTTCTTTAAAAAAATGGCACAAAAACCAAGTGCACTAATTATGAGACTCAGAATCTTTATTTAGACTGGAGGAGGAATCCGATGAGCTATGAAGCTCTTTACTCCCAGATGTTTTGTAGGGGCACTTGGTCAGCGAGTTACAACAAACGATAACAAAAAACACGATAGGAGTGCCAAATAGAGAAAAGGTAAACAAGTCACTAAATAAAAATGAATAAATAAAATATAAAAACACAGTATATGATTTTTATTCCTTGGCTTAACTGTTTATAATACTTTTTTTTTATTTTCTATGTGAAGGAGATACCATATACAGTAAAACCTTGGATTGCGAGCATAATTCGTTCCGGAAACGTGTTTGCAATCCAAAGCACTCGTATATCAAAGCACTCGTATATCAAAGCACTCGTATATCAAAGCACTCGTATATCAAAGCACTCGTATATCAGTTGTGATCACGTGACGCTCGGCAGACAAAGCGTATACACGCACTACTCGTATTGCAAGACCTCGCTCGTTTATCAAATTAATATTTATTAACAAAAATTTGCTCGTCTTGCAAAACACTCGCAGACTAAGTTACTCGCAATCCAAGGTTTTACTGTAGGGGAGATCTAGAGGTATCTGTGTGAGTCTATGGGTCTTCTGTGAGTGGGTCTCTGCCGGAGTCTGTGGGTCTCCTTGTGAGTCTGTGGGTCTCCTTGTGAGTCTGTGGGTCTCTGCGCGAGTCTGTGGGTCTCTGCGCGAGTCTGTGGGTCTCCTTGTGAGTCTGTGGGTCTCCTTGTGAGTCTGTGGGTCTCCTTGTGAGTCTGTGGGTCTCCTTGTGAGTCTGTGGGTCTCTGCGCGAGTCTGTGGGTCTCCTTGTGAGTCTGTGGGTCTCTGTATGAGTCTGTGGGTCTCTGTGTGTATGTGGGTCTTTGTGCGAGCCTGCACATGTGTCTTTGTTTCAGTCTACGAGTCTCTATGTGGGTCTAAGAGCAGATGGTGGGATTTTGCCAGTGCAGATATTGGAGGTGATGTGTAGCAGCTGCGCGATCGGGCGGAAGGGAACAAGCCCTGGCTATGAAATAGACACCCATCACAAGCATGATGTGTGGTTCATGCAGACGTGATGCCCTGTGATAGTGGGTGTCTATTTGGTGTTTGAACATCTGAACACCTCCCCGTATCCTTACCGGAAAGGGTCAAGCTTATTACATTTTTAGGACTGGCCAAAAAAAAAGTAGTCCCAAAGACCAAAACCAGTTCCTCATCGGGGATCCTACAGTGTGCCCATGTGGCTCCAACCCACCACGCGAGCCAGTGGGGGCCTCGCTGGACAGGTTCCAGACCAACCTCCGCCGCTGGGGTCTTCACGACAACCCACACCTGCAGCTGTGGCTCTGTGCAAACAAGTGCCGCATGCTGCTGTTACCGTCGCTGATGACCGTCAGGAGCTACAACACGGCCCGGCGAGGATGCCACCGCACAGCATGGTGATTGCACGCACTCGCTTGCTCAACTAATCAAGTTTTGTGAAAGGTTTCAAGGAGGTTGGCCAGATCGTTGAAAGCGGCGGTGGCCAACCGGCGTCTCCCGAGCCGCGCGTAGCTCACCGATCCACCGCGCGTGGCTCGATTGAAGGGGGCATAACGTAGCACGTACTGTCACAGTAGTAGCAATGAATAATGTATCCCGTGCTGTGCCGAAAACTGTCAAGATGTAGTGACACCGCGGGATGTCAACGTGCAGCGCTGGACCTAGAGAGGCACGGCATGCGCTGTAGCGACATCGCGGATACCACAATGTGTGGGTGCAGTACCGGCCCTAGAGGGGCCCGGTTAGCGCTGATTGATCGCGCTGGATGGCACCACGCTTGGCGTGCAGTGCCGGCCCCTACAGGACAGGGTGTGTGGGTGCCGGCCGAGGGATGAGGTTACTCGAGGCCATGACACTTTGGTGACCCGGGAGGACACGTGACCGATTAAGTCTACAAAGGGGCGCCAAGTGGGGGCTGTCACGTGGTTGGGACCCAGATCCTTCCTGAGGATTCTGGAAGGTGGGCGTGGCCAAGGGCAGAGCTGGCCACGCCCACAGAGAATATCAGCCGGGTTCCGAGAGGGACCGGGGTGGTTGTTGTTCATCCTGGAAGAAACCTTCGTCTACGCTCTACGTTCAACGAGTCTCCAACACGTGGACCCGGACCCGAGCTGTGGGTCCCGGTCCGTAGTAGCAGTTACGTTGTAACTAGTGTAGTTAGCCTGGTGGTCACCACCCAGTTAACTACACTAGTTACGTTGTGACTAGTGTAGTAACTAGTGTAGTTACTAGTGTAGTTAGCCTGGTGGCCACCACCATCGGTTGTTATTCTGTTAAGGGGAAGTTACCCGTGTGTTGGAGTTGAATAAATGTGTTGCCTCCATGTCTACGTCTGCGACTCAGTTGAAGCCATTACAAATATATATACACACTAATATATATACACTAATATATATACACTAATATATATAGACACTTAGTTCTTTGCAGAACTCATGGCTACTGTTTTGGCTCTCGGACTGTTACAGGTTGGCCACCCCTGGCTCAAAGGAAATAACAGAAAATGTTTTGCTACATCCCCGGCGCTCTATCCTGGCCACATGACCCAGCCAGTACATCCCCCCAAACTAACGTTTGGCCGGATGGAGGTGGCTAAACGTGCCGGGCAACATGCCGGAGAGGAGACAGAACTGATGTGGTGCAGAAGTTGCCACCGATTGGACTTGCCGACGACCGGTACCAGCGGTGTCAACGTCGTCCTCCGTGGAGGAGGCCTTTGCCGGACGCGACTCCCAACAACTGGACATCTGTGGAAAAGCTCATCGGATTCCTCCAGGACAAACAAAATTCCGATCACACGCACAGCAAGGTGGCACGGCGGGGAGGGCGCAAGCGTCTCAGTCGGTGCCACCGCTGCCCCTACTCCGCGTGTCTCCATGCGTCAGGGCGGGGGTGGGCGGGAGGGGGCCGCTCCCCTGGGCGGGCATCGTCGAACTGCCCGGGCTGCACCGCGAGCTGCGACAGGTTGACCAGGGTGCAGGCGAAGGAGTCGCGGCGGCGCTGGGCGTGGTGCCTGCCCGGGAAGTAGGCGCCCAGGAGCGGCGCGACGGCGGAGGCGGCGGGGGACGGCGGGATGAAGAGCTCCTCGTCTCCTGCAAAAGCGGCGGTGCCGCCGCCGCGGCCGTCGACACGGCATTAGGGGCCGGAGTCGGCAAAACCTGCGGCTTCCGGAGCCGCCGTGCGGTGGCTCTTTGCGTGCTGTAGCGTGGTTCTTGAAATCCGCAAAAAAATGGCTTTTCTCGTTATTATCGCGTGGAAATTTATAGCAGCCCGAGAAAAATCCACACGACCACGGGGAGAACACGCAAACGCCAAATATACAGCAGCAGGCGTCAGGGTCGGGATCGAACCCGCGACCTCCTGCAGACCAGGCGAGGGAGATAACATCTCACCAGAGAGAGAGAGATGGACACGAAACCCAAATATACAGCAGCAGGCGTCGTCAGGGGCGGGATCGAACCCGCGACCTCCTGCAGACCAGGAGAGGTAGTTAACATCTCACCACCACGGCGCCCAGCCAACCAGCCCACCACCACCGCCACGCTGCCTACCGGTCGTCGATCGTCCGTGGCAGCGATCGGCATCATCATTTGCGATGCAACTTTATTTGGCAAATCTTCTACCGTGACGCTGGCACACATTGACTTACTGTCGTTATTAATGTCGCTGTTATGTTATTTACTCCATCCGGGGCGGTGGTGGCTGCGAACGCCTTTAATCCAGCACCGTGGAGGCGAGGGTTGGCGGATCTCACAAATATTGTTCAACTCTCTTCATGTTGGCGTCGATGAGGTGCCCGTACCCTGGCTTGCCAGCGGAAGACAGTACAGCAAATGTTGATCCGCCACCTGTTCCATCTCCGCGGAATAAATATTTGCCCCGCCTTGAAGCACAGCGTGGGTTTTCTCCCAAACGTAAACGCTCATCCTATTATAATTATTTTTTTACCCTTCTATCTGGCAACAAAACTGACACCTTTTTTTACAAGGAGTGATGTTTGCATAGACCACAATACCTTTTGGCGTCATCTGGTCCAACCCATGTGAGACTAGGCTCTCAGGAAAGCTGTCTCGGGTGTGGACCAATCAACTTCAAGGACAGTGCATATATTATCAGAGTTATGTTTTTTCTTTGCATTATGGCTGCAGGTATTGTGGTCCATGCAAACATCACTCCTTGTAAAAAAGGTGTCAGTTTTGTTGCCAGATAGAAGGGTAAAAAAAACAATTATCATATTTTTTACTGGCAAATGAAGTTCCAATGGTGCTCATCCTATTGCCGATAAACATCTTCGCATGTAGGGGACCGCAGAGCATGGGCAGTTGTTGGCGCCGGCTCCTCGCCGCCGCGTGGCTGCTGTCTGTGGCTCGTCCTCGCGACTCTGCGCGGGTCTCTCTCTCTCGTCGTCGTGAGCGAGCGGAAACCGTGTGACGGCACGCCACACAAGTTGCTGTCGTTGTTAATAAAACAAGAGTAACAGTTTTTGTGGATTTAACATGTAGGAAGCTTTCGCGACAAATATTATTCACAACAAAGGAACATTTTTTCGGGTTAGATCGCGTAAACAAAAACGTGTCGTTAAATTCTGGCTATCGCCTGATGAGGCTGGTTGTTGTAATTACCGGCAAAACGTCACGGTACCCGATTGGTGAATGTTGGAGTGGGTTTACTCTCCAACACACAACCACTGAGTGCTGTGCTAGCAACGAATTGGCACGTTTTGCTTACGTGACAAACCCCTTACTAGTTGGCTGTGTCGGGTGGTGACGGGTTTAAGGACATATTTATATTTTACGCGATCTAAACCCAAAAAAAAAAACCCCTCTATTACGATTTTGTGTGGAGCCCGCTTCAGGATTAACCGCCAATCGGGACGCCAGCCCTCACCGTAAGGACTTGCTTTGTCCATCTCCAGGTCCCAGTCCTCACTGGGACACAGCTGCAAAGGATCAATACCAGGCGAGGCAGCGTTCTCCTCCTCCTCCTCCTCCTCCTCACCATCATCATCATCGTCACAACTGCTCTCATCGCTCGGGTCTTCTCTACAGATGTAATGATTCTTCCTGCTGTAGAACTTGCGGCACGGGGACATCTGTCTGTCCCGGCCTTCCCCGGCCTCCCGCATGCGGCGATCGGAGGAGGCTGCGGCCCAGAACGAGCTGTCGCCCACGCCGGGCTCCGTGTCTGTGGCACGTGGCGGGTTCAACCTGGAAAAGAGGGCACCGCCCGCAGATTCATCGATGATCCAGTCACTCGCTTGCCCTGTGGCCAGTCAGTCATCTGCTATGTCGCACTTTTATCGCTACTACCATGGTTACTGTTCCCATGGAGTTCACTTGCATGAATGTACAGGGACTCCTCTACTAGCGAACATTCGACTTAATAACTGTCAGAGATACGAACAAACCTGGTCCGTATGTCCAGTTGCCTGTATGGACCGAGAGTCGTAAGTTTAACCGCCGCGCAATTGATGGTGGTGGTGGCATCTACATCTGCAGAACGTAAAGAACCAGTGGCATCTACATCTGCAGAACGTGAAGAACAAGTGGCATCTACATCTTCAGAATGTGAAGAACCAGTGGCATATACATCTGCAGAACGTGAAGAACCAGTGGCATCTACATCTGCAGAACGTGAAGAACCAGTGGCATCTACATCTGCAGAACGTGAAGAATCAGTGGCATCTACATCTGCAGAACGTGAAGAACCATTGGCATCAACATCTACAGGAGATTATACAATTTTTTGAGCCATTCCTCATGTTTAGTATACAGGCCGCACAACATCGACGGGCGTAAAGTTGGATTTACAAAACAAATCGACTTACTAACAGAACTCTGGAACCCAACTGGTTCACAAGTAGAAGAGTCCCTGTATGTTGAACTTCTTTCGCACCGTGCTAATCGGAGGTTAGCATGGTCACCACTACAACAACCGCCATTCGCCACTAAGTGGCGGTGACGTCACCACGACGCTTGTGCCAGGCTATGTGCACCTTGAGGCCATGTGAAGTGTCGAACGCCCACTGGCAGGTCACGGGGCAGACCCAGGTGCCACGGGTCGACTGACTGAGATGACTGGCTGATGCACCGCCTGTGCCCCCTACTGTGCCAACTTGCTGTGCTATAGCCACCTGGCGCTCTGCTCGTTGTTGTGAGCATTGCTCCTCCGCCCTCTGTTGTTGTTGGAGGGCGGACTGCCTCCAACTGCCCAGTAGCGTCCTTCACGAGCCTCCCCCACAGAGGCCGATCTTGACACCGCTGGTACCAATCATCGGCAAGTCCACTCAGCTCCACGTCCTCCTGTACCACATCACTCCATCTCTTCTCTAGCCTGTGCCGCGCCCATTTAGCCCCCTTGATCCGGCCGAACAAAAGCTGTTTGGGCATGCGGTGATTGAGCATGCGGGCTACATAGCCCAGCTAACGCAGCCTTGCCTGCCGGAGGAGCTCACCGATGTGACTTTGTCCAGATCTTTCGAGGATTTGTGAGCTCCTGACACAATCCAGCCTGGTTAAACCCAGGATTGATCGTAGGCAGGCCAGCCTAAATGTTTCTAACCGGCGAAGATGTTCCATTAGGGGGGTCCACGTTTCGCAAGCGTAGAAAAGGGAGGGAATGACTGTGGCCGAGAAGACCCGAAGCTTCGTGCGGAGCGACAGACCAGGTAGCTTCCACACAGCGTTACGCAACCGATGAAAAGATAATGCCGCTCGACTGATTCGGAGTGAGACCTCTGCTGTTAAACCGGAGCCGGTCATGAGCACACTGCCCAGGTATGGGAAACTCTCCACTCTCTCCACAACTGCCCTATCACCGATTGGGAGTTGTGGGGGTTGAGTGCCCGATGGTACAAAATACCCAGGCAGGTGCTTTGTTTTGGTGGGGCTGATGGTAAAGCCCCACCTCTTAGTGGCACACTCCAGTTTCAGCAGCAGCGCCACCAACTCCTCCTCTGAGTGAGCCGCAATTACCAGGTCATCGGCATATATAACGTGGTTGACCAATAGGGAACCATCCCCTGATCGCACCCGGGCATCTATCAGCCTCCGATTGTATCTGTACCAGATGGAAATTCCTCCGGTACAGCTACTGAAGGCTTCACCAACTACGTGGTCGAAATAAATGTTAAATAATGTTGGAGCGAGAGGACATCCCTGTCGCACCCCAAGGTGAACAGGGAATGGCTCCGACTCCCGGCCACATAGTTTTACCCGGGCCCGCTCACCATCATGAAGGTCCTTAATGATTGTGAGCAGCGGGTCAGGGACTCCGAAAGCACGAAGAACAACCGAGAGCCCAGGTCTACTGATGGTATCATAGGCCTTGACCAGGTCTATAAAGCAGAGATGTAGGTCTTGTTGGAATTCCCTACACCTCTACTGTAGCAGACGAACAGAAAATATGGCATCTGTGCAGGACCGCCCTTTCTTGAAACGACATTGGGGCTCCGCAAGCCTCTCCTCATCGTGCCTGGCAAGGCGATGTTGAATAATCCTTGCCAGGACATTTCCCGGCACACTGAGGAGTGATATGCCCCTGTAGTTGTTACAGTCTGTGCGGTCTCCCTTCTTAAAGATGGAGACCACCAGGGCATCCTTCCAGTCCTGCGGAACCCGTCCAGTGGTCCAGACTGTTGATATGATGTAATGTAGGGCAGTCTGTGCACAAACGCCACCCTCCCTCAGCATTTCACTTGGGAGATCATCTCTGCCCGGTGCCTTTCCTGGTCTCAGACTTCCTCAACAGATGGCACCTCAGACAGCTACTCACAGGGGGTGACTTACTCTTCCAATATTTGAGGCACCGCAGCCTCAGCAGGGTCTTCCCCACTTTGTCCCACGATGCCTTCCATGTGGAGGGATTTCCCCTCCCCCAGGACTTCACAGAAATGCTCAGCAAATCTGCAAACCTGTTCCTGGGGGTCGGAGATTGGATCACCACAACGCACTCACTCACCCACCAACTCGCACTGACCAGTAAGGTGAGGTATGGTCAAATAACCCCCACGAAGTCTTCATCGAGCAGTGGATTGATAAAGTACTTTCAATTATGACGTTGTTCATGTTATTCAGGGTTGCTATGGTATTGTATGGGTTTGATTTGTATTGTATTGTAGTTGCCGGTAATATTGTAAGGTTTTAGTTGTATTGTCATTACGGAATTATGCTTACCGCTGTTAGAGTATTACTAGCCTTTAGGGTGTATTGCAGTAAATCAGAAACTTGCAAGCGAAAAGCAGAGCGCAACGTGGTAATAATTGCATCAATTCGTGTGCAATTTGTCAGGGCGCGGTGACACAGACCTATTTCATGTGAAGGTTATAATCCCTTGTTCATCACGACGTCCTTTTTACTTCGATGTCTCAACAGCGTGACGGAGATCACGTGATGACGTGAGGGTTGTTCTGCCTTGTGAGTGAGGGTGGTGAGTTGACGCCGAGGAGGGGGGAGGAGGCGCCTCGCCCCCCCCCATGTGGAGTGACGTCACCCGCTAATTATTAATGGCGGGGGGTGGTGTCCATTTGGAGGACGTCACCTGCTCATGAATATTAATGAGGGGGGCTGGTCGACGGAGTGACCTCAGGAGCATTAAGGTCATTCCTGGGTGATTACAGTACGTATTATGATTGTTCACTGTTGTGATTAATTGTATTGGCATTAGTTATCAAGGCGAGAGTGAATCAGTGAGCGGGCAAGCGAGCGAAATGGTGGACTCGTGGGTTATCAACTGAGTGACACCGCCAGTGAGTTGCATTGTCAAGTACGTTCTGAGCGGACGAGTCTCATTTGCAAGTTGGTGGATGCAAAAAACGAATTAAAATTAATAATATATTTTTATTTGACCAGGTCAAGCACGCCGAGCTCTGTAGCTCTTTTCCAAAATCCCAAGGACACGAATGATAGCTCAACACGTGCTAATCGGAGGTGCGGGAGGGGGGCAGAACAGCCATTCTCGTATCATCCCAATTTGAGTTACATTAGCGGTGTCACTTTGCCGAAAGAGCCTAGAGTTGGCTCTTGTTAACGTGGTTAAATGTACCGTTATATATATTTTTTAATGTATAGGTAAATTTAACATTGTATTTTTAGTACCGCTTTCGTTTGTGGAGCTGTTAACGTTTCCGCCATAGCAATGATTGATATTAAGGCAAGGCCGTAATTATCATATTTATTGGGGGGGGGGGGGGGACACATCCCCCCCCCCCCCCCAATATTCAAATATGCTCAAAATGTCCCCCCCAATATACTGTATTGCTATAAAATAGATTTCTGTTTATATGATTGTGGTTATGGTTGTACTTTATAAATCCCTCATCTCTGCCATTGCATACAATGAAACAAGAAAAGGTAAAAAAGAAAAAACAGAGCAATGTAATACAATTCACTATTAGACATTATTGTAACATTTAAAAAAGTCCGTCCCATGTGTTTGTTAATTTTTTTATATTTTAGGCACGAAATTCGTTTTCAAATTTAGTTTTTTTTTCTGGGGGGGGGGACCCCAGACACCCTGGAATACTTGGTCCCCCCAAAGTTGACTCCATGGCTACGGCCTTGTATTAAGGTCCTTACATGATTGAGGTTGTTGTATTATTGAGGTTATAGCAGGTGGGAGCGCGCTGATTGATTGCTGCCGTGTAGATGACAACGGAGTTCAATAGCGACTGTGCAGTACAAAGGTCCCCCGTGTAGCCTTGCCAGACTGTCGGGGCAAGTGCTGTGAGCGAGGCCGGCACTGGTGATGAAGCAAGTGCGGGGCCTGTAGTATGTGATGTTATAAAGGGGCTCTAAATTAAAAAAACACACAAATATTAAAACACAATGTTTTTACTTGCATAGTCAAGTAACCTTAAACACCCGGTCGTTCGTAAAAGTTGAAGGCGGTATAATACTATAGTAATAGCGCAAGTGCAGAATCGTATTCTTGGTTCTTTCGGTAAAGTCACGTGGAAGGGAAATAATAAAATACTAAAAATAAAACAATACAATTCTCACGACGTTTCGATTGCAACACACGCAATCAGCATCAGGTGTGAAACCCACAGCAAGAAAAAAGTGCAGAATCATTGAACCGGAATTGATAGCTTGAAAGCAGTTAGCGCGGGGCCCTTGAAAGTGCGGGCCCGTAGCTACATATGTAGTAGCTACTACACGTGTAGTAGCTACTACATTATGTAGCTACTACACGTGTAGTAGCTACATTATGTAGTAGCTACATTATGTAGCTACTACACGTGTAGTAGCTACATTATGTAGCTACTACACGTGTAGTAGCTACTACATTGTGTAGCTACTATACATGTAGCTACTACACTATGTAGCTACTACATTATGTGTAGCTGCTACACATTATGTAGCTGCTACACATTATGTAGCTGATACACATTATGTAGCTGCTACACATTATGTAGCTGATACACATTATGTAGCTGCTACACATTATGTAGCTGCTACACATTATGTAGCTGATACACATTATGTAGCTACTACATTATGTAGCTACTTGTGCTACTAGGATAATCCGGCTCTGTTGCACACGAGGGGATGGCCAGCACCACGCCCGGCCGCCTTTGTCTCCCCCGAGTGGCGACGTTTACTGCACACCCCCACCAGGTCACTCGTTTGAGGCCGAGTCGACCTAGGGGGGGGGAGGCCCAGGACCGGTTCAGAATAATCCGTGGCGAGAGCGCGCTAACCGCTGCACTACCGCTCCCCACGATTAGACTATTCACACTGCCCGATGTGCCGTCACATACAATTGTAAGCCCCCCCCCCACACACAGTGTTGTTAGTGTTGTTATTGACGAATGTCACCAAGCACACTCTTGCAGTCGTGCTATCGTCGGCCGCGTTACATGTACTAAGTTTGTTGTTGGTGGTGCTGCTGTTGCTGGCCACGTGGTAGAATTCAGTGGAAGATGCGAGCGATGGGAATGATATCTCGTGGCAGTCGCCGGGTGGATCGATAACATCGTAGGATATGAGTGGTTTGGTAGTGTTCATCTAGCAGTGGATAGACCAACGACTGATGAAGAGTCAAGCCGCACTCTCTCTCACCTCGTTTCGTCTCCCTCCATGTGCCCGCCACGTGTCGGCAGCGAGACGCGCCCTGATTGGTCCACTCGCCCACCCTCGCCGGGAGCGGCTCTGATTGGTCGACGACTCCGCTTCGAACGAAATCATAATCTTGTGATTTAGTTATACTGGTTGGAACCTCCTGGTTACATCAGCCCACAGGGGATTATTGTGTCCGTCCGTCGTGAAGGGAGGGGCTGGGTGGGGAGGGAGGGGCTGGGTGGGGAGGGTGGGGAGGGTGGGGTTGGGTGGGAAGGGGTTGGGTGGGGAGGGTGGGGAGGGGCTGGGTGGGGGGTGGGAGGGGTGGGGCTGGGTGGGGAGGGGCTGGTCACCCCGTGGTGCCCTTATAAAACTAAACGTTTAACCTACTCACGCCGGCTTGTGCCCGCCCTCACAGTCGGGGGCATATTTGCGGAATACACCACGCCGCCGTTGACCCTGGTCATTGACCGAGCAACCCAACGTTCCTACCAGCTCCCTCCGCAGGAATGTGTTTTCTGGATAAATCCGATGAACCCTAAAGCTCTTTATATCTTGAGAGACACTGCTGCCTTTGTCTCTCCTCCCAGAAACTCGAGACACTGCTGCATCGTCTTAAAACAAATTATAATTTAAGATTCCCAAAGCAAGTTCAGGTTGGTCCAGATGACTTGTGACTCAATTAAATTGACCTGTCAGGGGTCGTCCATAAATGACGTCACACACCTAGGGGGGGGGGGGTCAGACATTTGTGACGATGTGTGACGAGGAGGAGGGGGGGGGGGTGAGAAATGTGACGTCACATCAAAATTCGCAACTTTAAATGAATATAGACAACACGTTCTACTTAATTAAGTCGACTTTTTAATAAATGTTTTCTCCTACATCAGAGTGCAGCGCCACATTAAATACGCACTACAATGACAATAGTTTAAAGCGATTTGAAGCATGTTTTTTTTTTTTTGGGGGGGGGGGCAGAGCTTTGTGAGGGGGGGTCTGACTTTTTGTGACGTCGTGTGACGAAGGGGGGGGGGGGGGTCAAAAATCGTCCAAAATAGCGTGACGTCATTTGTGGACGGCCCCTAACATCATTTGAACTTTACTTAACATTTTTCATTAGGATAATTAAATGGGGTTCACGAGACATCTAGACCACCCCTGTACCACGTGACGAGAACAGCCTCGTGTTATTGTGCCAGGTAAGGTCCCGCTGAGCTGCGTAGCTTCTTTTTTCAGAAGTGACCTGGCCGTCCCACATTATTATAGTTCAACAAAGTGGATAAATATCACGTGGGAATTTATATCAGTAGCCAAATACCAGAGGTGGGACAAAGTCATTGTTATGCAAGTCCAAGTCGAGTCGCAAGTCATCAAATTCATGACTCGAGTCTGACTCGAGTCCAAGTCACATGACTCGAGTCCACACCTCTGCCAAATACTATAGACGCGTGGTGACGTTGATTCTAAATGTGGAGGGAAAAACTGGAGGACCCGGAGAAAAATCCACGCGACCACGGGGAAAGAGAGAGAGACGCAGACTCCAAGTATACAGCAGCAGCAGGCATCGTCAACGTCGGGATCGAACCCACGACCTCCTGCATACCAGGCGAGGGAGTTAACATCTCCTAGCCATCGTGATGATGATGAGAGAGAGAGAGACACGCAAACTCCAAATATACAGCAGGCGTCAGGTCGGCATCGAACCCACGACCTCCTGTAGACCAGACGAGGTAGTTAACATCTCCTAGCCACCGTAATGATGATGTGAGAGAGAGACACGCAAACTCCAAATATACAGCAGCAGGCAACGTCAGGGTCGGGATCGAACCCACGACCTTCCTGCATACCAGGCGAGGGAGTTGACATCTCCTAGCCACCGTGATGATGATGAGAGAGAGAGACACGCAAACTCCAAATATACAGCAGCAGGCGTCAGGGTCGGGATCGAACCCACGGCCTCCTGTATACCAGGCGAGGTAGTTAACATCGAGGCAACGCAGTGATGATGATCAGAGAGTGACACGCAAACTCCAAATACATAGCAGCAGGCATCGTCAGGGTCTGGATCGAACCAACGACCTCCTGCATACCAGGCGAGGTAGTCAACATCTGCGGCGGAGGGTAGAACGAGTAGGCATTGAGGTACCGATGAACATCTGTGAAAACAGTGCTGCTGTTCGTTGCTCCTCGGGTCTAAATAAAAGACTCTGACTGTGAACCGCGTGTGTCGTCGTTAGGGGGCAGTGATGTCCTGGCATTGGTTGCACGCCTTTGAGCTGCGGACTGACAGACCAGCCAAGCCAGTTCGTGTGGCAGTCGCCAGGGTTGGACACAGTGCCGGATTATCCTCGTAGCAACAATAGCTACTACACATGTCGTAGTTATATATGTAGTGGCTACGGGCCCCGCACTTTCAAGGGCCCCGCGCTAAATGCTTTCAAGCTATCAATTCCGGTTCAGTGATTCTGCACTTGCTCTATTACTATAGTACTATACTGCCTTCAACTTTTATGAAAGACCGGGTGTTTAAGGTTAGATATTTGCCGTACTATCTGGCTGTATAGCAAATGAAAAAATGCAATTACTTTAGTGTGCAAGTTAAAATTGTGTGTTTTAATATTTACGTGTTTTTTTATTTAGGGCCCCTTTATAACAACATGTGCTACAGGGGGTTGACTCGGCTCACCATCCTTACCGAGGTCGATAAAATATGTACCATATTGTAGGGTGGTCAACGGTGGTTGTCCGATGGATACAAATCTCCCCCCCCCCCGCCATAGGAATGTGGAATTTCCACCACTGACTCAGGGCTGAGCTCAAATGCCTCAATGCTCATTTGAGCCGGAGGTCACTTTGTCAATGGGGGATGCTGCGGTGGGTTAGGGGCCGTCCATAAATGACGTCACGCGATTTAGGACGATTTTGACCCCCCCCCGTCGTCACACAGCGTCACAAAAAGTCAGACCCCCCCCTCAAATATGACGTCACAAAGCTCTGCCCCCCTCCCCCCCAAATAAAACATGCTTGAAATCGCTTCAAACTATTGTCATTGTAGTGCGTATTTAATGTGGCGCTGCACTCTGATGTTGCAGGAGAAAACATTTATTAAAAAGTCTATTTAATTAAGTAGAACGTGTTGTCTATATTTATTTAAAGTTGCGCATTGATGTGACGTCACATTTCTCAACACCCCCCCCCCCTAGGTGCGTGACGTCATTTATGGACGGTCCCTTATCAGACGTCGCCCCTTCTATCTCCCGGAGTGGCAAGAGTAGCTGGAGCATCAATTTATCCGCATTCTTTACGTGGAGGCAACTTGTATTTAATTTAATTCCACATATGGTGGCATTGCTGTTTTTTTTTTATAAGGTCATTCACTCGCAGTATCTGCAGGAAAAACACGTGAATTTGATTGAACGGCAAGTCCTCGCTTAACGGGTGTTCGCACTCGGACGCGTGTTTGCTGTAACGCGGTGTTTCCTTTACCTCCACTTACACACAGGGAGAGGCACCCCCACTCACACACAGGGAGAGGCACCTCCACTTACACACAGGGAGAGGCACCTCCACTCACACACAGAGAGAGGCACCTCCACTCACACACAGGGAGAGGCACCTCCACTTACAAACAGGGAGAGGCACCTCCACTTACACACAGGGAGAGGCACCTCCACTTACACACAGGGAGAGGCACCTCCACTCACACACAGGGAGAGGCACCTCCACTCACACACAGGGGGAGGCACCTCCACTCACACACAGGGAGAGGCACCTCCACTCACACACAGGGGGAGGCACCTCCACTCACACACAGGGGGAGGCACCTCCACTCACACAGGGAGAGGCACCTCCACTTACACACAGGGAGAGGCACCTCCACTCACACACAGGGAGAGGCACCTCCACTCACACAGGGAGAGGCACCTCCACTCACACAGGGAGAGGCACCTCCACTCACACAGGGAGAGGCACCTCCACTCACACAGGGAGAGGCACCTCCACTCACACAGGGAGAAGCACCTCCACTCACACAGGGAGAGGCACCTCTACTCACATAGGGAGAGGCACCTCCACTCACACACAGGGAGAGGCACCTCCACTCACACGTGGGGGGAGGGGGAGTCGGGGGGCCCTCCACTCTCTCTCTCACTCTCTCACAGACCGCGGGGAGGGAGGAGGCAAGGCACCTCCACTCGCCACTTGCTCGCTCTCTCGCCAGCGCAAGCAGCAGCAGCAGCTGCGACTCGTTCCGGCAGTCCCGCCTCTCGCTCGCCGCCGCCACAAGCCTCTGACAACAACGCACGCGACGACTACAACGACATCGTCACAAAGAGGTGGTGGGGGGGAGGGAGTCGTGCTGCTCCTGCTGCTGCTGTAATGACGACGCTGCTGTGAGCGCGATTTGTGTGATTCGCTCGAGGAGGAGCGAGCCTTCTTGCGACGCAGAAGAGAACTTGCCCCATTGCGGTCTCGTCTCGTCTCTAAACGTGTTGTCGACTTCGCTGAGAAGATCGGGCGGCGGAGGGGGGAAGGGGGATTTTGTTTGCGAGTTTTTTTTAGTTATTGGCCGCGCGTTTTTGTTATGTGAACATAATCGAGGAGGAGATATGTGAAGACATCTTCTCGGCGCGTGGTCGAAGAGCTAATTTCATCTTGTCAAGATCATTTTTGGTTCGACTTTCGTCCAGAACTGTTGAACGTACATCCAAGCCTCTTATCCCCAGCACCTGTAGACCGTTTGAAGAGCTGGCAAGATGTGCTGCTGCTGAGAGCTTGACAAGCCACAGCTGTAGGGCTCTACAGACAGCTCGAGAGAAACGAAGACCTCTTTAGGCATCAACAGCACCGCCATAGTCACGCATGCCAGACGAAGAAACGTCAACACAGTTAATTATCCCCAGAATCGCGCTTAACCTCAGTGCCGGAGTAACATACTTTGTCGAAGTTGACGTCTGCCGTGGTGCAGTGGTGGTACCTGTAGCGTGCATCGCCACCACCATCATCATCAACATCAACCACCACTGCCATCAACACGATCATCAGCACCGTGTTGTCCTTCATGAGGATCCGGCAGCGATGCATCGGGCTCGTAGAACAGAGCCTACGTCGGGGGTGAGGACTCGGATGGTGATGCCACTGCTGATGATGATGCTGATGATGATGATGACGGTGACTGTGGCTGCGGTGGGGCAGAGTGGAGGGATGAGCCCAGACGACGTGGAAGACGGACAGGGTGAGTGATCGTACCACGCTCATCGCCGTGTGGAGTTGAAGTCTCTTTCTCTCTGCCTCTCTCTCCGTGGTCACGGGGATTTTTCTCCGGGTCCTCCGGTTTTTTCCCCCTCCTCCTCCTCCACATTTCAATTCAACGTCACCACGCGTTTTGAGTTATTTTGCCGCTGTGTCTTCAATGTCCACGTGGTGATGGTGATGATGATAAGTCATTTCGTTGAGCTATCATTTGTGATCGCCAGGTCGCTTCTGAAAGGCCCTTGCATCTGGTCAAATGAACAAAAAAATCGTGAAAAGTTTCGTTTTATAGACGAATGTGCCAAGGCCACATCGCGAGCACAATTTCTGAACTTTGCCATTTGCTCGGAAACTTTGCCCATTATATTTATATTTTCTCCGCCTTCTAAGGCCGCGCAGTTTCGCCGAGGAACGGGTTTGAGTTCTGTTGTTTGTGAAATGGGACGATTCATGTCGTGTTTGTCTCTTAATGGGGCAGCACAGCTGCTGCATCCGTCAGGCCATCGCAGTCACTCAGCCCATTGGCACCTGCCGGGTCTGTGCCGTCACCTCCTCGTGCCAGCAGCGAGCCTTACGACACTTCACGCGGTGGCCTCGAAGTGCACCTAGCCTGGCACAAGCGCCGCGGTGACGTCACCGCCACTTGGTGGCGAACAGGCGGTTGTTGTTGTTGATGTTGTTGTTGTGTTTGGGTCCCTTTGTTTAGAGTCTCATTTAAATGTTCATCCCCATACATTCCCCGTACAATCCACACGAACTGTTTCAATATGCGTGGTTGCTGGCTGGCCGGCTGACGGGTCGGTGGTGGTGGTGGCAGTGGTGGTGGTGGTGGCGGTGATAGTGGCGGTGGTGGTGGCGGCGGTGGTGGTGGTGGTGGTTATAGTGGTGGTGGCGGTGGTGGTGGTGGCGGCGATGGTGGTGGCGGTCGCCCATCCAAGGACTGACCAGGCTCAACTTTCGCTTAGCTTTCCAGATCTCGGCAGCGGATGATGGGGTTTGGTGGGGGGGGCAGTGGGGGGCTCACCGCATCTCAAGTGTCGCGCGATCCAAGTTCTGGGTGAGAGGCGGTAATTGCCGTGGCAGTCGTGAAGATACACAGCGACTAAAAAAAGGCCACTGTGCCTTACATTGACTCTCTCTGTGTGTGTGTGTGCGTCGCGGAGCCCCGGGCACTTTCCCGACACGAAGATGTCTAAACACTTCACGTCTCAAAGATGTTTTGTCAGATACAGGGAGCATTTTATTTAACAGCAATTTTGGCCACCAAAAGAATGGGGTCTCCAGAATCCTCAACAAAGTTGCCCTTTTTAAAATGTCTCTCTCTCTCTCTGTGTCTGTTTCTCCGTCTGTCTCACTCCCTCTGTCATCCACGGCTCAAGATGTTAAAGGGTCCCGAATCACTCAACTCCTCAAAGCTCTCTGATCACCAGGAGAGAGAGAGAGAGAAACTCCCCAAACTCTTCGTTGGGATAAACGATCGGATGCACGGTTTAGACTTTATAATTACAATTTATTATAATTCACTGTAAGTATAAATATATTATAATTATAATATTATATAATCTAATATATTGTAATTACAATATTATAATTGATAGTAATAACAATATATTATAATTACGATGTGCGGGGATTACGCAACTACTGTACCCGCAATCCAGTGACTGAGTTGAGTGGGGTGAGTGAGTTGAGTGGGGTGAGTGAGTTGACTGGGTGAGTGAGTTGAGTGGGGTGAGTGAGTTGAGTGAGTTGTGAGTGGGTGACTGAGTTGAGTGGGGTGAGTGAGTTGACTGGGTGAGTGAGTTGACTGGGTGAGTGAGTTGTGAGTGAGGTGAGTGAGTTGAGTGGGTGAGTGAGTTGTGAGTGGGTGAGTGAGTTGTGAGTGGGTGAGTGAGTTGAGTGGGGTGAGTGAGTTGAGTGGGTGAGTGAGTTGAGTGAGTTGTGAGTGGGTGAGTGAGTTGAGTGGGGTGAGTGGGGTGAGTGAGTTGACTGGGTGAGTGAGTTGAGTGGGTGAGTGAGTTGTGAGTGAGGTGAGTGAGTTGAGTGGGGTGAGTGAGTTGAGTGGGTGAGTGAGTTGTGAGTGGGTGAGTGAGTTGAGTGGGGTGAGTGGGGTGAGTGAGTTGTGAGTGGGTGAGTGAGGCATGGTGGATGAGACAAAACAGTGAGTCTCCTGCACCTCCGATTAGCAAGGTTGAGCCACGTACGGTAAGAAAGAAGTCTAACCTACATGCAGACCACGTGGGGTGAATGAAATCGAAGCTGCGAAACTGGCGGCGACAGTTAAATCATTTGCAGTGGCCATGGACGAGCTACGGGGAGGACGGCTGCCCGGCCACGGCGAGTGACCGAGTGACGGGGCATGCATCCAGCGCGCCGTGCACGGCTCGTCAATCACCCTGACCGCCGAACACCGCGCCGAGATTCTCTCGCGTGCGGTCAGCTGCGACGGACGGTGACGATCGCGATGTGCTGGCCGACGTTCGGCACTTCGGCGGTCATTGGCCCACGACTTTGCGCAAATTCCTTCGCGACGATTAGCGCCTGGAACTTCGTGGTGGGGGGGGGGGTCAACGTAACACGGGGGTCCACGTAACACGCGCTTTCGGACGAACACAACGACGCCTCGCTGCCGATCTCGTCAAGGGGCTCGAAGCCATCGCCACGCGACACTCCGCTCATCGCCGCAGCGGCAGCGGCTTTTGGCTAAACCGTTGAATAAAAGACGGCGGTCGCCGCATCATCGCGCGGCACTTTCAGATGCTATAGACACTATACTATACACTACACTACTTTACACTACACTATACACTACACTACTTTACACTACACTATACACTACTATACACTACACTATACGACTACACACTACACTATACACTACACTACTTTACACTACACTACTATACACTACACTACTTTACACTACACTACTATACACTACACTACTATACACTACACTATAAACTACACTACTATACACTACACTATACACTACACAATACGCTACACTACTATACACTACACTATAAACTACACTACTATACACTACACTATAAACTACACTACTATACACTACACTATAAACTACACTACTCTACACTACACTATACACTACACTATAAACTACACTACTATACACTACACTATACACTACACTACTATACACTACACTATAAACTACACTACTATACACTACACTATACACTACACTATAAACTACACTACTCTACACTACACTATACACTACACTATAAACTACACTACTATATACTACACTATACACTACACAATACGCTACACTACTATACACTACACTATAAACTACACTACTATACACTACACTATAAACTACACTACTATACACTACACTATAAACTACACTACTCTACACTACACTATACACTACACTATAAACTACACTACTATACACTACACTATACACTACTATACACTACACTATAAACTACACTACTATACACTACACTATACACTACACTATAAACTACACTACTCTACACTACACTATACACTACACTATAAACTACACTACTATATACTACACTATACACTACACAATACGCTACACTACTATACACTACACTATAAACTACACTACTCTACACTACACTATACACTACACTATAAACTACACTACTCTACACTACACTATACACTACACTATAAACTACACTACTATACACTACACTATAAACTACACAATACACTACACGTTTGGTTCACCATCGGGCAACGGCGTTCACCACATCGCCGCGCGCTTTGAGAAGCGCTGCTTCTGCGGCCGTCTGGAATGCTCTTTCATCCCATATTTGGAAGCCACTGGGAGCTGTGATGCACTTTTAAATCATCATCATCTGCATTGACAAACTCATTTCTTTAGAACTGAGTTTTTTGTGTTTAGTTTGTTGTCCTTTCCCCGCACCTCCGATTAGCGCGGTTGGCTACGTACGGTGCGAAAGAAATTCAACATACAGACACGTACCACGATGTGGGCTCGTTTATTAGCCGCGTGACGAGAGAGGGAACTCCGCTCTCACTTTCTCCTCCCTCTCTCCTCTCTCTTTTTTTTACGATCAGTGGAAACAAGAAGATGCTCGGCGTAGTCGGCACTTTGCTTCGTTCATCATTTCTTTTTTCTCATCTCTCCCCTCTCTCTCTCTCCTCCCTCACTTTCTCTTCTTTTCTCTCTCCCCTCTCTCTCCTCTTTCCTCCCCCTTTCTCTCTCTCTGTCCCCTCTCCCTCTCCTCCCTCTCCTCCCTTCAAGTCGTCACTTCTCGCATTATCCGCATTTTTCGCGTAGCCTTCGGATTTAGGCGGCGCGAGACGAAATGCTTCGCTTTAGCGCGTCGCAAATTTCATCCCCACCACCAGCACCCCCAGCACCAGCACCCCCACCACCACCATCACCCACCCCTCCACCAGACATCAAAAACTCGCGGCAGGCATCAAAGACGAGCGGCAAACCTCGCTCTCCGCTCACCCCACGGGCGTTTTCTTACCCGCCCCTAACGTGGCCGTGGACGTCTGTGTCAAACACAAAGAGCTTCCTAGCTCATAGGATTTCCTCCGGAGGGAGGGAATTCCGAAGAGGAGCCGTGCGAGGGAAGAGGCGTAAAGGGACGTGTTGTGACCTGCAGTGTGGTGAGAGAGGGGGTGAGTCGCTGAGTGGGTGAGTGGCTGAGTGAGTGAGAGGTGAGTGGGTGAGAGGTGGGTGGGTAAGTGGGTGAGTGGGTGAGAGGTGAGTGAGTCGGTGAGTGAATGTTGTGACCTGCAGGGTGGTGAGAGCGTGGGTGAGTGGCTGAGTGAGTGAGAGGTGAGTGAGTGAGAGGTGAGTGAGTCGGTGAGTGAATGTTGTGACCTGCAGTGTGGTGAGAGAGTGGGTGAGTGAGAGGTGAGTGAGTAGGTGAGTGGGTGTTGTGACCTGCAGTGTGGTGAGAGAGTGGGTGAGTGGGTGAATGAGAGGTGAGAGTGGGTGAGTGGGTTTTGTGACCTGCAGTGTGGTAGCCGAGTATGTGGATGAGTGGGTGAGTGGGTGAGAGTGGTGAGCGGCGGTGCAGCGGTTAACACGCCGCGCTGCGAACCCGGCGACCCGAGTTCGATTCCCGCCCACGGCGAACACCGGTGACGATTATCTCAACCGGTCCTAGGTTGACTCAGCCTAAAACGAGTACCTGGTGCGGTGTGCAGTAAACATCGCCACTGTGGAGACAAAGGCGTTCGGACGTGGTGCTGGCCACCCACCCCTTCGCATACCGTGCCGGCCTTCATAGGCGCTGCTACTCGCGAACAGCGCTTGCCCCAACAGTCTGCTAGAGGCTACACACGCGCACACACGCACACACACACGTGCTCACTCACGGCGCTCACAGTCTCGCCACTTGAGACCTGATTCCTATCTTCAAGTGGGAGCCAGGAATTCAAACCCCCCCAAAGATCTCACGGAGGTTCGAACCGGCCGACAACGACGACTGCCCATGCCCGGATGTTCCGACGCGAGTTAAACACGTAGTAGGAGGAGGATTTCGCGGCCAAATTCATCCATGATAGACGTTGTTTGTTGGGTTAGATCGCGTAAATATATGTGTGTCGTTAAAACCCGCCACCACCCGACACAGCCAACTTGTGAGGGGTTTGTCACGTGAACAGAACGTGGCCAATTCGTTACTAGTACAGCACTAGTGTGTAGTGTGGTGTATAGTGTAGTATACTAGTACAGCACTAGTGTATAGTGTAGTGTATAGTGTGGTGTATAGTGTAGTATACTAGTACAGCACTAGTGTATAGTGTAGTGTATAGTGTAGTGTACTAGTACAGCACTAGTGTATAGTGTAGTGTGTAGTGTAGTGTATAATAGTGTAGTGTATAATGTAGTATACTAGTACAGCACTAGTGTATAGTGTAGTATATAATGTAGTATACGAGTACAACACTAGTGCATAGTGTAGTGTATAATGTAGTATACTAGTACAGCACTAGTGTATAGTGTAGTGTGTAGTGTATAGTGTATAGTGTAGTGTGTAGTGTAGTGTATAGTGTAGTGTATAGTGTAGTATACTAGTACAGCACTAATCGGTTGTGTGTTGGAGAGCCAAGCCACAACTTTACAATCTGAGTACGACGTCGTTTCGATTGTTCATCAAAGCAGCTCCGTAGCGGATGGGGGTGAGAGAGAGGGGGGGGGGTGAGAGGGGGTGAGAGGGGGGGAGAGGGGGGGGATGGGGGGTGAGAAGGGGGGGAAATCAGAACCAGAAGTTTATTTCCCACCGATAAACATCGTGTTATATTTTGATACTGCCAAAAAAATAACATCTTCTCATCATAGATGCGGCATTGTATTTGAGACTGACGGATTCACCAGCAGTGTCAGGCCAGAGAACGACGCCAAAAAGCCGCACGTGTCGGAACATTTGTAGCTCTGCGTGAGCAGCTACAGCATGGGACAACTTTTTGGGCAGCATCAAAATGCGGCAATACAACAGGAGTTGTGTTAAGATGTCCAAACGCCAAATAAACATCCTTTGCTAGGAATCAAGTTCGAATTAACCACCACACAGTACTTGGTGGTGAACGTGCAAACACACATGCTGTGATAATGATTTGATGCGTCGCCTTTAAAACTGATTGGCCTACACCAGAGAAAGTAGACTTCTTCATGGCCTAGTCTCGCCTGCAGTGTCAGGCCAGAGAACGACGCCAAAAAGACGAACAGCACCAGGGCAATGCACGTGTCGGAGCATTTATAATATACAGGCCGCTGTCCCCGTGATTAATTTGTGTTGTTGATGATGTACCTTCTCAAAAACAAATCTGTCCGTGTCTCGCACCCCCAGAAAGGGCATCAGGGAGGGTGCTGAATTCACCCCATGGTTCAGAACCACCGTGCTATAAAGGCTCTCCCCTCCCTGCTAAGTTATACAAATGATAAGCAGACAATTCGCCAAATCCTCACCGCGATCTGTTCCGCCAATAACAACCGCCACTAACCAATAAGTGACGGTGAGGTCACCACGGCGCCCGTGCCAGGCCAGGTGCACTTTGAGGCTATCACGTGAAGAGTCGAAGGCTCAATGCTGGCGGGAGGCCACGGGACAGACCCAGCAGGTGCCATGGGTTGGCTGACTGAGATGGCTGGCAGATGCACCACCTGTACCCCCTACTGTGCATTTTATCCGCCCTGGCGCTCCGCTCGTTGTTGTGAGCGCCGCCTCATCTGCCCCCCGTTGTTGGTGGAAAGGCGACGGCCTCCAACTGCCCAGTAGCAGCGTCCTTCACGCACGCAGGCTACTTGGGAGTGCGTAATGTTAACAGCATTGGTACAACACGAGCGAAAATCATCTTGAAACGGTTTCGACCTGACAGTGTCTCATCAGTGAATGAACTCCCCGGGTGTTTAGAGGCAAGGGTCCTCCTATACGCAAGATATGGGTCATAGTTCAACACAATCCCCTCTAATACACAACACAAAATCATAGCTGTCAACCCATAGGGTTTTACCGCGTATTCTTGTGCAGGGAAATTGATCATGAGGGCGCTGTCTTTCCCGACAGCCCTGTTCTTCAACTGAGGACGGCTGCTTGCGTTGTGGCCGAAACGTCGTTGAGAATTATTATAATGTTTAATTTGTATTATTTCATTATTTCCCTTCTACGTGACTTTACCGAAAGAACCAAGAATGAGAACGGGGAAATTGAGTTTTGAGGTCCATACGGCGTTACAGCCGTTCCAATGCGGGCAACAAACATTTTTGTTGTTGTCTGTGTTTCTCCCTTGTGATGGGACTTTGCAGGATGAACGTTGAGCTGTATAAGGGGGCACGGGGGGTCTGACTCGGTCTGTAGTAAGGTCGAGGCACTGATAAGGGGTTCACAGCTATGCGAAATAAGCATCGCTTATTTATTTATTTCCCTCGTCTATCTGGTGCTCGCACTGCGTGAAGGTCACGCATTAAATCATTCGCTAAATAACTCATCTGCCACGCCATCGTCGATGATTTCAGTGCTAAACTAAACATTTTTTTATTATACCAGGGAAGGCCCCACTTTTTTTGTCAGAAGCGATCCCTGACCATCACAAATCATAAGCCAAACCCAGTGGCTCGTGACCGTCACCACCACCACCACCACGTGTGGAAACTGTTATGGGGCCGTCCATAAATGACGTCACGCGGTTTTGGACGATTTTTTACCCCCCCCACACGGCGTCACAAAAAGTCAGACCCTCCCTCAAATATGACGTCACAAAACCATATTTCCATTTTGAAAATAAAACATGCTTCAAATCGCTTTAAACTATTGTCATTGTAGTGCGTATTTAATGTGGCGCTGCACTCTGATGTTGTAGGAGTGTTGTTATAACAATTAGTGTTGTTGTAACAATTCTATATTTATTTAAAGTTTCGCATTTTGATGTGACGTCACATTTCTCAACCCCCCCCCCTCGTCACACATCGTCACAAATGTCTCACCCCCCAACCCCCTAGGTGCGTGACGTCATTTATGGACGGCCAAAATACTCTAAAACACGCGCGTTGTTGTTGTTGATTTCTAAAGACCGGGAGGAGAAAGCAAAGTCCACAAACCCGACGATGCTGTCACCTTCCCTCGTCTCTGACGATCATCACCACGTTGCTTGTTGGACTCATCCCATCAGCCCAGAGGTCGCAAACGGGTTTTGATTCCTTACCCGTACCCGTACCGGGCCGCACCAGGGTCGCAAATGGGTACCCGTTCCCTACCCGAAATGAGTGACAAACGGTTACTCACCAGTGACTCACGGCCTACCCGTACCCGTACCCGGCCGCACCAGGGTCGCAAACGGCTACCCGTACCCATACCCGGCTGGGTACGGGTAGCCGGGTATCGGGTAGGGTACGGGTATCGGGTACCCCGTTGCGACCTCTGCATCAGCTGCAGGGCCCGCGGTGATGTGGAGCCGCGCATGTTGCAGCCACCCCCACGTGGTGGTGACGGGGCGGGGGGGCGATCTGCCGCGGTGCTTGGGCCCAACGTTGGCCCGTGGTTGGCCCAACGTTGACCCAAAACGTTCAGCGTTCATTGGGGACGGGAGGGTTTGGGTATGGGGGGGGGGCTATACAAAAAAAATGTGCAAATGAGCAACAATTAGGGGAGGGGGGCTGAGAGCACAGAGGCGGAGGGCGTTGTGAGCCTTGGTCGTTATCAGCGGTTAACATTCTCTAGTTTTAGAGTTTAATGTTTTGTTTACAGTGGAGTTTTTTTTTCTTCCATTTCACATTGACCGTGCCCGTGGGCCCTTGGTCTGGCTTTTTGAGCATCTTGAATTAACACTGAACCCTGTGGGAGCCTTGGTCTGGTTCTATGAGCCTCTTGAATTAACACTGAACCCTAGGGGAGCCTTGGTCTGGCTCTATGAGCATCTTGAATTAACACTGAACCCTAGGGGAGCCTTGGTCTGACTCTATGAGCCTCTTGAATTAACACTGGACCCTGTGGGAGCCTTGGTCTGGCTCTATGAGCCTCTTGAATTAACACTGAACCCTGTGGGAGCCTTGGTCTGCCTCTATGAGCCTCTTGAATTAACACTGAACCCTAGGGGAGCCTTGGTCTGGCTCTATGAGCCTCTTGAATTAACACTGAACCCTAGGCGAGCCTTGGTCTGCCTCTATGAGCCTCTTGAATTAACACTGAACCCTAGGGGAGCCTTGGTCTGGCTCTATGAGCCTCTTGAATTAACACTGAACCCTAGGCGAGCCTTGGTCTGGCTCTATGAGCCTCTTGAATTAACACACACATACACACATACATACACACACACATACGGGAACGAGGCTGTGAAAAGAAGTCAAGGGCCGCGTTTGGCCCGCGGCGTTTCGTCGATTCCACCGTGGCCCCTGACGGGAGACGTCAAGTGGGCGGCAGACGGAGAGAGCCAGGGAGAGAGAGAGAGAGAGCCAGGGAGAGAGAGCCAGAGAGAGAAAAAAAGAACAAAAAAGAAAAAAAGAGAGGGAGAACGAGAGGGGGTAGAGAGAGATGGGGGGCAGAGATGGGGGGGGGGGTACATAAAGCAAAGATTAAAAAAACAAAATGATGAACGAAGAAAAGTGCCAACTACACCGAGCATCTTCTTGTTTCCTCTGATCGTAAAAAGAGAGAGAGAGACGGAGAGAGTGTGAGTGAGTGAGAGAGAGTGTGAGTGAGAGTGCGAGTGAGAGAGTGAGTGAGAGTGCGGGAGAGAGTGTGAGTGAGAGACGGAGAGAGTATGAGTGAGAGAGTGTGAGTGAGAGTGCGAGTGAGAGAGTGTGAGTGAGAGTGCGAGTGAGAGAGAGTGTGAGTGAGAGTGTGAGTGAGAGTGCGAGTGAGAGAGAGTGTGAGTGAGAGTGCGAGTGAGAGAGAGTGTGAGTGAGAGTGCGGGAGAGAGTGCGAGTGAGAGAGAGAGCCAGACTGATGGCATCCCCCGATAAGAGGCTTTAAGCAGCTGGACGTGAATGTCCCCCCCCCCCCGCCGGGGGGCACCCGAAGTAGGGAATGTGTCGGCTGGTTCTACAGGTTTTCGTTTTTTGTTTTTACACCACTGGCCCGAGCCGAGTGGAGAGAGAAAAAATATCCAAATACGAGAGGAGCCAACGCGTCTCTCTGGCTGCGAACGAGTACCGTTGAACAAGGACCGTTGCCCGAAACGTTATTTTTTTAAAAAAATGTTGATACTTCTTTCGGCACAGCTGATGGAGGCGCGGAGGCAACGACTTCCAATTTCGCATTCGGGTGGGTCGTGGCCAGACAACAGAGCAAGCGGAGTCGTGTGGACTTCCCCACAGATCTGGCTGTCTGCCTGATGAAGCCGGTTGTAATTACTGGTGAAACGTCGGACTCGGATTGTAAATGTTGTGGCTTGGCTCGCCAACACACCGGTGTGCTGTACTAGTACACTACACTATACACTACACTATACACTACACTATACACTAGTGCTGTACTAGTATACTACACTATACACTACACTACTATACACTACGCTATACACTACACTATACACTAGTGCTGTACCAGTATACTACACTATACACTACACTACACACTACACTACTATACACTAGTGCTGTACTAGTATACTACACTATACACTACACTATACACTAGTGCTGTACTAGTATACTACACTATACACTACACTATATACTACACTATACACTACACTATACACTACACTATACACAAGTGCTGTACTAGTATACTACACTATACACTACACTACTATACACTACACTATACACTAGTGCTGTACTAGTGACGAATTGGCACGTTCTGTTTACGTGACAAACCTTACTAGTTGGCTGTGTCGGGTGTTGGCGGGTTTAACGACACATTTATATTATGGATGTATCATCGTCATCGTCGCTGCCGTGATGATGTCTTCTTCTTGGTATGTGTAGATGGGGGGGCATTGCATCGTCCGTGGCACATTGTACCATGGCCTCTGTTCTGGATGAGCCCACACAGTCGCACGCTACCGCTGCAGAGTTGTGAATATTCCATTTGTGCATCAACTATCCGCATCTGGTTTCACTAACCCCAATCACTACCCCTACCCTATATCACTACCCCAACCCCTATCACTACACCTATCACTACCCCAACCCCTATCACTCCCCCTATCACTACCCCTATCACTACCCCTATCACTACCCCAACCCCTATCACTCCCCCTATCACTACCCCTATCACTACCCCAACCCCTATCACTACCCCTATCACTACCTCTATCACTACCCCAACTCCTATCACTCCCCCTATCACTACCCCTATCACTATCCCTATCACTACCCCTATCACTATCCCTATCACTACCCCTACCCTATATCACTAGCCCAACCCCTATCACTACTCCTATCACTACCCCTACCCTCCGGTTCCTTCCCCTCCACGTTTAGAATCAACAGCACCACGCGTTTAGAGCATTTGGCTACTACTCTACATTCCCACACGACGACGACGATGATGACGACGACGATGACGACGACGATGACGACGACGATGACGACGACGATGACGACGACGATGACGACGACGATGACGACGACGATGACGACGACGATGACGACGACGATTACGACGACGATGACGACGACGATGACGACGACGATTACGACGACGATGACGACGACGATGACGACGACGATGACGACGACGATGACGACGACGATGATGATAATGAGTCGACTTCGACGTCTCTAATCCGCCGGCATCTCCTCGTAGCCGTCGCCGCGTGCTCCGTAGCCCTTCCCGTTGAGTCTGCGTGAGAAAACACAAATTGACCGAACCCGCTCGTCGTCAACGCCTGCGCGTGTGGTGTCGCCACGGTGGCCGGGCAGGATGTTGACTACCTCGCCTGGTGTACAGGAGGTCGTTGGTTCGATCCCAAACCCTGACGCCTACTGCTGTATATTTGGAGTTTGCGTCTCTCTCTCATCACGGTGGCCAGGGAGATGTTAACTACCTCGCCTGGTGTACAGGAGGTCGTTGGTTCGATCCCAAACCCTGACGCCTGCTGCTGTCTATTTGGAGTTTGCGTGTCTCTCTCTCACCATCACCACGGTGGCCAGGGAAATGTTAACTACCTCGCCTGGTTTGCAGGAGGTCGTCGGTTCGATCCAAAAACCCTGACGCCTGCTGCTGTATATTTGGAGTTTGCGTCTCTCATCATCATCACGGTGGCTAGGAGATGTTAACTACCTCGCCTGGTATGCAGGAGGTCGTGGGTTCGATCCCAAACCCTGACGCCTGCTGCTGTATATTTGGACTTTGTGTGTCTCTCTTTTTCCCCATGCGTGGGTTTCTCTCCGTGTCCTACTCCGGTTTTCACGTTCCGATCAACGTCACCACGTGTTTACAAGTGTTCGGCCGCTGTACATTTCCACGTGATGATGACCGGCCACTTCGTCGGGCTATCATTCGTGATGGCCAGGTCGCTTCTGAATGAGAGCTACATAGCTCAGTCCGCCTTCTTACCTGGTAAATATAAAAACATGGTTTAATTTAAATAGCTTCGTTTGGTTCGGGACAGCAGCCACTCGGCACCCACGTTCTCTCGGATGGCGCGGCACCGGCGAGTTTTCCTTGCCAGCAGCGAATAGTTTAAAAATTGCGGCGATAATGGATGTACACACAGAGAGAGAGACAGAGGGGGGAGAGAGAGAGGGGGGGGAGGAGGCCGTGTGCTCGGTGGCAAATGACGGGGAGCTCTGCATGCTGATATGAGCTACCCGTCGGAGGCCGTCGGACTGCGAGAAGGGCTGCGTGCAGAACGAGAGAGAGAGCGAGCAAGCGAGGGTTACATAAAGCCCCGTTAAAAAAAAAACATTTTACGAAATGATGAACGAAACAAAGTGCCGAATACACCGAGCATCTTCTTGTTTCCACTGATCGTAAAAAAAAAGAGAGTGACCGAGAGAGTGACCGAGAGAGTGAGCGAGAGGTGGGGGTTTACATAAAGCAAAGTAAAAAAATACGAAATGATGAACGAAGCAAAGTGCCGACTACACCGAGCATCTTCTTGTTTCCACTGATCGTAAAAAAGAGAGGGCAGGAGGAAGATGAAGAGAGAAGAGAGAAATGAGGAGAGGGTAGAGGGAGGAGAGGAGGGGAGAGAGAATGTTTGGGCAAGAGACATGGGGGGAGGGAGGAGAGAGAGGGAAAGGAGAGATGGGAGAGGTGGGAGTAAGAGGAGATGGAGCGGATAGAGAGAGAATTTGCGTAGAGAGACTTTGACTTTTAAACAACTTTTATTGCCGCCAGCAGCAACAGCACTGGAGGCGATTTCGATATGAAATGCACAAAGTCACCAGTAAACAAATGAAAATAAACGCTACAAATCCACGCGCTGTGGTGTTCAAAGCACCGCGCACAACACGAAAGAAAAGCCACGTGGTGGTGGTTGTGGTGGTCATCGCGCACGCCACGGTGACGAGCGAGCGCTTCAGAAGGTGATCACGAGGGTACCGTCCACGCTGGTACAGAGAGGGGCTTGTCCGGCTCCCCAGCGTTCGAAGAAGACGTGCACATCACCGGCATGTGTGTGGTATGCATGCGAGGAGGGGGGGGGGTAGAGAGAGGGGGTAGAGAGTGAAATCTTTTGTGAAATCTTTCATTTAAAAAGGGGGGAGGTTTACATAAAGCAAAGCATAAAAAAAAACAAAAAACTAAATGATGAACGAAGCAAAGTGCCGACTACACCGAGCATCTTCTTGTTTCCTCTGATCGTAAAAAAAGAGAGGGATGGAGAAGCAGGAGAGACAGAGAGATGAAGAGAGGATGGAGGGGAGAGTGAATGTCATTAACTTTGACGAGTTGAGTAATTATATACCTCCACGAAGATGGAGTGAAACGATGGCTTGCCGCACCGCCCTCTCCACCGGTCACCTCCGGCCACTTGGCCAGGAGTGGAAATTCCACATTCCTGTGGCGGGGGGGGCAGGTCCATCCACAGTGAAGCTAAATTCCCACGAGCAATTCTCGTCGCATGAGACTCAGGAGGAGCGATTGAGCCAGGCTGGTGGCACGTGTCACTGAACGCGAAGGTTGATGGATCACGTAGAGACTTCCAGTACGCTCACCGAGGTTAAGAACCAGGCTACAGTCTACATTATAGACTTCCAGTACGCTCACCGAGGTTAAGAACCAGGCTACAGTCTACATTATAGACTGTCAGTACGCTCACCGAGGTTAAGAACCAGGCTACAGTCTACATTATAGACTGCCAGTACACTCACCGAGGTTAAGAACCAGGCTACAGTCTACATTATAGACTGCCAGTACGCTCACCAAGGTTAAGAACCAGGCTACAGTCTACATTATAGACTGCCAGTACACTCACCGAGGTTAAAAACCAGGCTACAGTCTACATTATAGACTGCCAGTACACTCACCGAGGTTAAGAACCAGGCTACAGTCTACATTATAGACTGCCAGTACGCTCACCAAGGTTAAGAACCAGGCTACAGTCTACATTATAGACTGCCAGTACACTCACCGAGGTTAAAAACCAGGCTACAGTCTACATTATAGACTGTCAGTACGCTCACCGAGGTTAAGAACCAGGCTACAGTCTACATTTTAGACTGCCAGTACACTCACCCAGCTTAATAACCAGGCTACAGTCTACATTATAGACTGCCAGTACACTCACTCTGATTAAGAACCAGGCTACAGTCTACATTAGTGTTTTTTGTTTTTTATTTGTATTATTTTTATTCACTTTATTATTATAATTTATCTATCTACGTGACTTTACCAAAAGAACCAAAGAATACGTGTTGCGCTCCGGCTTTTCCGGTTTCCTCCCGGACGAAGCCAAACACTCGTTGAACGGAATCGACCAAAAGGAGATGTCAACTACGTTGAACCCCCCCCCCCCCAAACAAAAATCTTTGTTAATACTAATAGGGTGTTTCCCCTTTTTTCTGGCAACAAAACTGACACCTTTTGCAAGGAATCATGTTTACATTGATCACAATACTTGCAGTCAAATGCAAAAAAAAACAATACTCTGATAATTTATGCATTGTCCTTGAAAATGATTGGTCCACACCAGAGACAGCTTTCTTTAGAGCCTAGTCTCATATGGTGTTCGACCAGATGACGCCAAAAATCATTGTTGACAAACATCGCCATCATTGACTCCGCCAATGAAATTTAACACTTTCCGCTGCCCCCCCCCCCCGACAGAGATGGACCTGCTGGCGCTGCTGCACGTGAGCGGGTCCCTACGCGGCGTCAGCGCGCTGCCCGCGTCTCCCTCGGAGCCCGGCGGCGCCTTCAAGCTGCGCCGCGCCACCCCGGAGCTGGCGCTGGCGCCCCGGGAGGCGGCGCGGCTCGCCGCGGGCCTGCGGAGACGCGGCAGCCTGGGCCTCGCCTTCTGGGCCAAGCAGGCACGCGGCAACGCGGGCGCCATCTTCTCCATCGGTGGCGGCGGCGAAGGTGACGCTTCTCGCACCGCGACGAACGGCGCCCGCCTGCGCCGTGGGTGACCCCCTTTGACCCCCCCCCCCACCACTACCACCACCCCCGGACGGTCCCCGTGACGGTGGCAGGGATTGTGTAGGGGGCGCCACGGGGTCTAGGAGATGTTGACTATCTCGCCTGGCGCACAGGAGGTCGTGGGTTCGATCTCGACCCTGACGCTTGCTGCTGTATATTTGGAGTTTACGGCTCTCTCTCATCATCATCATCATCACTGCGGTGGCTAGGAGATGTTAACTACCTCGCCTGGTGCACAGGAGGTCGTGGGTTCAATCCCGACCCTGACGCCTGCTCTATATTTGGAGTTTACGGCTCTCTCTCTCATCATCATCATCACTGCGGTGGCTAGGAGATGTTAACTACCTCGCCTGGTGCACAGGAAGTTGTGGGTTCAATCCCGACCCTAACGCCTGCTGCTGCTGTATATTTGAAGTTGATTTTTCTCCGGGTCCTCCGGTTTATCCCTCCACATTTATTGGAGTATTCGGCTGCTGTACATTTCCACATATGCCACTGCATTGGCGGCCTCGTTTTTGGGCTTCTCCTGCAGTTTCCCGCACAGTTCTGGCACGTACGTTGAACTTCTTTCGCACCATACGTGGCCAACCACGCTCATCGGGCGACTATAGCAATCTACCTGGTGTTGATTCAGAAGCAGACCGAGGCTGGACCGGTTCGGATGTGTGGTGGAAAACAGCGAAACCCCTGCCCGCAACTCATTCTGGCGGAATGCCGTCAGCGAGAAAGAGCTCCCAAGAGACCCCCCCGCCCCACGCTCCCACCGCGTCTCCCGGGTGTTTTGGCCTACTCTTTCACGCTGGCCAGACCTGCCCATCGGCTGGCTATCTTGTCTCGCCGTTCATATCGCTGGGTCGACGCGGGGCGCCTCAGGCATGTTTTACCACACACTCGCCCCACGTCGTTCCAGCTGCCGCGCGCTGTCCGGCACGTGGAATCGAACTGTCGACCTCCGACCTCTGGAGTCCGGCGCGATGACCGTTGCACCGCGCGGCAGCAGCGAGACGTGTCCAGCGGTTGATTATTATCGGCCGGGTCTATCCGGGTCAGCGACCCTGAAAAATGTATTTCCGTACACCCAGCACACCACGTCCAGTATACCTATCGCGACGACGCTGGGGCACCACTCCTCACGGCGCGCTGCCTGCCGCGGTCGACAAAGCGACCCGGACAATATTTAGGGAGACGTTAGACCCCGGACATAATGTAACTTCACGTGGCAAGCGCAAAGTGTACTTCTCGCTACGACTGATCCCGTCAAGGAGCGTAAACTATCATCATCGGCCATTCTCACAGCAGCAGCTTTTGGCTCAGCCATCGCACAAAGACGGTGGTCGCCGCATCACCGCGCGCTTCCCGATGCGCTTCTGCGGCCACCTGGAACGCTGTTCCTTCTGATATTAAGAAGCCACTGGAGCTATGCACTTTTAAATCATCGAGACTGAAAACTCATTTGTTTCCAGCTGCTTTTTGTTTGTTTTCCTTCCCCCGCACATCCGATTAGCACGGTTGGCGACGTACAGTGCAAAAGAAGTTCAACATAGATGCGTAACTTAGCACGACTTCACCTAACGTAACGGAACCTTACTTGTACTCAACACAACCCATTGTAACTCACCATAACTCAACCGAAATGAACACCTCCGATTAGCACGTTTGGCCATGTGCGGTGCGAAAGAAGTTCAACGTACAATGCATAACGCGACCTAACTCTACGCAACTTAACGCATAACGCGACCTAACTCTACGCAACTTAACGTAGCGCAACTTAACGCGACGCAACGGCGCGGGTGCCCGATGGCCCGGAGCGGAGGGTCAAGGTCCGTGGGCTTGCGGTTGTCCTGAGCGAGCAGGGGACGGCGTGCGCCGGGGTGCAGAGGTCAAGGCTCGGAGGTCAAGGCGTGTGTTGGTTACCGTTGGGAGACGATGCTCAGGCGGGTGGGGGTTTAGGTTATTCTAACAGCGAGGTCGGGAGCTATGGCCGGGAGATGTTAAACACTTTGTGCTCGGGGCGGGGTGGGGGGCGGTTGGACATGAAGATGCTGAACTCATCATCTTGGTTCTTTCGGTAAAGTCACGTAGAAGGGAAATAATAAAAGAATAAAAATAAAACATAATACAATATATTTTAATTTTTTAATTTTATTATTTCCCTTCTACGTGACTTTACCGAAAGAACCAAGGAGATGAATCCCTGCAGTCACGAAAGCTTTAAATCGAAAGATGCTGAACGTTCGGCGGGTGTTTAAGAAGAGAAATGAAGGTTCGGCCTTAGCGGGGATTCGTTTCAGGCCGGGCTTGTCTGGGGGTTGGAGGTCACGGGGGGCGTGTGGTGGGGGCGGGGGGGGGGGATTTAGGCAGCCCCTGGAAAATCTTTCGTGAGAAATGAAGCGGCGCCGCGTGTCATCGTCGGGGGGGGTAGGGTAGTGGGGGTACTGGGGCTGGTGGCGAGAGAACGAGTGGGTGCGGGAAGGGGTCAAGGGGTCACGTGAGCTCGAGTCAGCGCCGCAGATAAGAGTTCGAGATTACGAGGCGGCGGCGGCCGTGAGGGTCGCGCCAAAGCGACGACGACGGCGGACGGACTCGGCCTAACGAGCGCGATGACAGCTCGTTTAGCCACGAGCAGCAGGGCCACTGCCGAGCTGAAGCAGCAGCCGCAGTAGCAGCAGCAATAGCAGCAGAAGCAATAGCAGCAGAAGCAGCAGGTGGCCACGATGATCGCCGCCCCGTGCGCGCAGTCTGCTCCTCCTGTCGCGCGGCGGTGGTGGTAGTTGCGTTCCTGAAGGACACACCGCGTCATGGGAAAATTTGCGTTCTCATGAATGATTAATATATAACGTGGGGTAACGCGCGCGAGATGCGTACGCAGGCCGGGCGACGACCGAGGCGCGTGGGGAGCGTCTAGAAGCATCCAGCAGCATCCCGCACTCGCGTGATGACGATGCTACGCCGAGCCAGCCGCTACGACCACCGCTTCCGTTGGCTCGATCGCGCTACGTCCAATTGGCGATCGCGTTATATTAAACAAAAAACGTGTACCCCGATACGTTCATCACCGCGATACAGCCAGTTCGCGTTGTGACAACAACGAGCGTTTTGCAGGAGGGAACGGATCACACTCCTGATCCGACCGTTTGCGGTGTCAATTAAAAAAAATGTTTAATATAGAAAATTATCTCGCGAAAAATGTTGCACCGCACACGTAGAGTTGGCCCCCTTCCGTCTCTCCCACGACGTCGCGGGGATCTGCCAACGTCCGGGAAAATCAAATATACAGCAGCAGGCGTCGTCAGGGTAAGGATTGAACCCACGACCTCCTGCGTACCAGGCGAGGTAGTTAACATCTCCCAGCCACCCTCAAAAACGGGGGGCGTCCGCCAGGATTCGGACCGGCGGAACCGCGGCAAACAAAGCGGTGAAGGGAATCCGCCGCGGGGGCCGCCACCGCGCCACCGGCGACCTCACCCATTCCGCGTTGTCACCCGCACAGCCGGAGCCGACGACGTCGCCGCAAGCGGCGGTCACGACGACCACCCGCTGCTCGAGCTGTGGTCGAGCTACCGGGCGGACGCGCTGCGCCTGCACTACCGCTCGGCCAGGGGCACCGTGCGGGGGGGCAGCCCGGCGAGCCTCACCTTCCCCGGCGGCTCCCCCTTCTTGAGAGGTGAGCGCCTCCGTGGGCAGCGTGCCACCTCTCGCTTTGTGTTACGCAGACTACAGCAGCCCGGATCCATTGAGGCCCTACCTCCCTCTTTCTCCCCTCCTTCCTCCCTCCCTCACCCCCCTCCCTCCCCTCCCACCCTCACCCCCTCCCTACCCCCTCCCTCCCCTCCCTCCCCCCTCCCTCCCCTCCCCTCCCTCCCTCCCTCCCCCCCTCCCCTTTTTTCCCAAATTCCCCTCCCTCCCTCTCTCCCCTTCCTCCCTTCCCCCCCTCCCCTCCCCTCCCTCCCCCTCCGCCCCTCCCCTCCCTCTCCCTCCCTCCCCTTTCTTCCCCCCTTCCCCTCCCTCTCTCCCCTCCCCCTCCCTCCCTCCCTCCTTCTCCTTTGTGCAGGGAAATTGAGTTTTCAGGTCCATACGGCGTTACAGCCGTTTCAATGCGGGCAACAACAAAAATATAGTTTTTGTTGTCTATTTGTTTGTGTTTCTCCCTTGTGATGATGGGACTTTGTAGGATGAACGTTGAGATTTATAAGGGGCACGAGCTGACCAATAAGGTCTGAATTGGTCTGTAACAAGGTATAGGGCACTGATAAGGGGTTGACAGGTTTGTAGTGGTGAGTGTACTAGTGGTGAGTGTACTAGTGGTGAGTGTAGTATAGTGAGTGTACTAGTGGTGAGTGTAGTAGTGATGAGTGTACTGGTGATGAGTGTAGTGGTGAGTGTACTAGTGGTGAGTGTAGTGGTGAGTGTACTAGTGGTGAGTGTACTAGTGATGAGTGTAGTGGTGAGTGTACTAGTGGTGAGTGTAGTGGTGAGTGTACTAGTGGTGAGTGTAGTGGTGAGTGTACTGGTGATGAGTGTACTGGTGGTGAGTGTAATTGTAGTGAGTGTAGTAGTGGTGAGTGTAGTAGTGGTGAGTGTAGTAGTGGTGAGTGTACTGGTGGTGAGTGTACTGGTGGTCAGTGTACTGGTGGTGAGTGTACTGGTGGTGAGTGTACTAGTGGTGAGTGTACTAGTGGTGAGTGTACTAGTGGTGAGTGTACTAGTGGTGAGTGTATTAGTGGTGAGTGTACTAGTGGTGAGTGTACTAGTGGTGAGTGTAGTGGTGAGTGTACTGGTGATGAGTGTACTAGTGGTGAGTGTAATTGTAGTGAGTGTAGTAGTGGTGAGTGTAGTAGTGGTGAGTGTACTGGTGGTGAGTGTACTGGTGGTGAGTGTACTGGTGGTGAGTGTACTGGTGGTGAGTGTATTAGTGGTGAGTGTACTAGTGGTGAGTGTATTAGTGGTGAGTGTACTAGTGGTGAGTGTATTAGTGGTGAGTGTACTTGTGGTGAGTGTACTAGTGGTGAGTGTATTAGTGGTGAGTGTACTAGTGGTGAGTGTACTAGTGGTGAGTGTACTAGTGAGTGTACTAGTGGTGAGTGTACTAGTGGTGAGTGTACTAGTGGTGAGTGTACTAGTGGTGAGTGTACTACTGATTCGGGGTTGACAGCTATGCACTCGTTTCAGTGCCAGTGGCCTCTGGCAGGAAGTGACTGAGCGCCACTCTCAAGTTCATAACTCGGCGTAGGCAGGTCAAAAAACATCCCCCCTCCCCTCCACGTACGAACGTGAACTTCTTTCGCACCGTACGTAGCCAACCGCGCGAGTCTCTCTCCGCTGCCCCCCCTCCCTCCCCCTCCCCCACGCCCTCGCTAGATGGGCAGCAGCGCTGGGCGCGCGTGGCCCTGTCGCTGTCGCCGCGCCGCGTCGCCCTCATGGTGGAGTGCGACGCGCCGCTCGTCCTGGAGCCTCCCGCGTCGCGTCCCGGCGACGTCCTGGACCTTCGCCTGCCGCCCGCCGGGGCCCGCATCGTCCTCTCCGGCTCGGCCGTGGGGCCCTCGCGGCGACGCGCCGCCGCCGCCGCCGTGGGGTTGGAGAAGTCGGGAAGGTCGGAGGAGAGGTCGCGGAAACGCGAGGGCGGCCGGGGCGATGCGGCGCCGGCTGTCCGAGTCGCGGCCGGCAAGTTTGTGGTGAGTTCCCCCGTGGTGGCGCGCGGAGATGAGCCGGCGGGCGCCGGCGAGATGTTTACTACCTCGCCTGATACGCAGGAGGTCGAGGGTTCGATCCTCCAAACCCTGACGTTTGGTGTATATTTGGAGTTTGCGTGTCTCTCTCTCATCATGACCACGGTGGCCAGGCAGGTTGTTAACTACCTCGCCTGATACGCAGGAGGTCGAGGGTCCGATCCCGACCCTGACGCCCGCTGTGTATTTGGAGTTTGCGAATCTCTCTTTCTCTCTCTCCCCGTGGTCGCGTGGATTTTTCTCCGGGTCCTCCGATGGTTTTCCCCTCCACATTTAGGATCGACGTCATGCGTTTAGAGTATTTGGCTGCTATGAATTTCCACGCGATGATGATAATGATGATGAGCCACTTCGTTAGTCCATCACTTGTGGTCAGGTCGCTTCTGAAAGAAAGAGCAACATGGCTCGGTGGGGCCTTACCTGGTAAAATAAACAAAAAACTATAATCTTCTTTAAAAGTCATGTAGAAGGGAAATAATAAAATAATAAAATAAAACATAATAAAATAATTCTCACACTGCACCAAGTACTTATTTAAGGCTGAGTCGACGTAGGAGAGGCCCAGGACTGGTTCAGATAATCGTCACCGGTATTGGCCGTGAGCGGGAATCGAACCTGGGTCGCCAGGTTCATAGCGCAGCGTAGCGCTAACCACTGCACCACCGCTCCCCGCACGCACACACACGGACTCACGGACGCAGGGCAAACCTTGACCTCTGGGGACGGCCCATCAATTCACTTTGAGCCGTTCCTGTGCATTCTCGCTCGTAGATTGGACAACGGGAGCGTTCTGACCCACACGTCTCAGTCACGAGTGAGTGGGGTGGTGGTGGTGGTGGGTGATTGACTGTGTACACACGTTCCCGGGTCTGGAGTCTTTCCCTCTTAATCCCCCGTCTCTCGGATTGCTTCGCAGACACCCAGTGCCGCTGTTTTTGAAAGTACAAAAATCAGCCCTGGCCATAGGAATGTGGAATCTCAAACCGTGGGATCAGGACCACACCTCGCGCTTCGGCATCCGAGCACGGAAACTCTCTTGACATTAAAACAAATTAAATTAAAATGTTTCTGCCCTTAATCGTCGGTGCTTTTCGGTGGCAAGGTCACGGGACAGGTCAAGAGGTCAATGCCGCTAATCCGGAGTACGTTAGCGAGTCACCAATGGCTTCACACGAAAAACACAAAAATCACAATCATCGCGTCAAACGTGCTTCTGCGCTTAAATTGCCAAACATTCCCCGGCTCCGTGAGTCGACTTAAAACTATCGGTGGGACGTTCGTCACGTGGGGCACGGTGGATTCTGAGAAAGTGGCACCCGTCTTAACTGCGTGGGACCAGAGGCCCTGTCTGAGAGAAGGGGTGACCTCAAGACTAGTTCTTTGACATCCGCTTCCCGTGGGTCGCTCTCCAGCTCCGAGTGGACACTTCGCGTCCGTGCCAGAACGCCGTTGTTGCGCGCTCTGGATAAAGTTTTGGGGAAAATAAAATAAATGACAGACACATCATAATAATAACATTTTTATAGCCTTATATAACTGCGCAGTCGCTTGCGCCAAGTACTTATTGAACGAGTTTCTGCGAAATAATCCGACGTATATTTAATAAACGTGCGTTATAGCTCCCTTCGGAACGAGTGTTAAGCCTCAGTGAGGCCTTTACGGGTAGATAAAAATACCTCATAGGGCAGTGGTTAACCCGCCGCGCTCGGAAGCCAGCAGTCTGAGTTTCATTCCCGATCACAGCCAACATCGGTGGGAGCACTGGGGAGACAAAGGCGGCCGGGCGTGGTGCTGGCCAGCCACCCCCTCGTGTGCCATGCCAGCCTTCGTAGGTGCTGCTACTCGCTGACAGCATTTGCCCCAGCGGTCTGTTATTAGGAAGCCACTGGAGCAATGCACTTTCAAATTTGGTTTGAAAACGAATTTCTTTGGAACTGCTTGTTGTTGTGTTTGGTGTTGTTGTCCATCCCCCGCACCTCCGATTAGCACGGCTGGCCTACGCACGGTGAGAGAGAAGCTGTGTTGGGGATCTCTGTCTGAACGCATCTCTCTCACTCTGATGTAAACAAATATAGAGTTCAATTTTTATTTGCTATTTTATGGAGGGACTGTGCATTTTACTGTGTATTGTATTGTATTATGCGTTGTATTGTGTATTGTATGATAGTGTATTGTAATGTGTATTGTATTGTCTCAGTGTGGTCTGGGGCTGCTTGTGTTGTTCTGTTTCTGCCTTGCCCAAGCTTGGCAATTGGTGTAATTATTGCACAGCTACATAACTTCATCCATTTTTATGTATTTATTATTTAAAGTGCTTTCCTTACCTTTCCTATACGTTGCACTGCTATCGTGTTCTTGTTTTTATAGTTTGTTGTTGAAACTTTCTGATCCCGTGCCCCCTGACAGGACGTCTACTTAAAAAAAGAAAATGACGTTAAAAAAAACCACAAAGAGCTTCACAGCTCATCGGATTTCTCCAGGACTGACGAAGATTCCCACTCTGACTGTGCCCTCTGTGCTCCAGGGCTACTGGCGAATGGCGAAGATCTTCCCCGGCGGACTCAGCCGCAGGCCATGGCACTGCCCGGGCCTCCAAGGTGAACCTTACTGCGACGGGGCAGCGGGGGGGGGGGGCTATCAATCAATCAAAGAGCCCCCCCCCCCCCCCCAATACTGAAGTAAAATACTTTGCAGAGAGGATTTACTGAGGAGGTTGGGTTTCTTCCTCCCCTACTACGTGCCCCCTCCCCCCCCCCACGTGCCCCCCCTTCCCCTCCCCCCACGTGGCCCCCCCCTCCCCATCCGGCTCGGCTCGGTCGGCCCGCAGTTTGGGGAGAGCGTAAAACTAAAAACCCCCAAAAAATGTTGCGCACGTGGAAATGTAAATAAAGTGAAACAAATAAAACCACGAGTGATTAATTAGGGACCCCCCCCCCCCCCACTTCTTTACATAAAAACAACAACAACACAACGGGCGCAGGTGGCAAGACGCCGTTTCGGGCCGGCTCCTAATTGCCGGCGTCGAAGAGCTGAGCCAGCGCCGCCGCCGCCGCTGAGAGATTCCGCAGTTAAATTTGAGAAAAATAAAGAAAAAAAGTTGGGTTAGGTGAGAGGCAAAGGGGCAGCCTCTGCAATTGCCCACTCACGCCACTGCTGGCAGAAGGGCCCTCTTCGCTGCAGCTCACCCCCTCTTGGGCAGAGGGTGTTCGTGGCCTGCGCGCTCTCTCTCTCTCTCTCACGCTTTGTCGCGACGACCCTGCCCATCGTAGACTTGCAGAGCTGATCGGCTGCGGTGAAATGTCCACGCGTTGGCCACGTCGCTTCCGAAAAAAGCTACCGCAATAGCTCAGTGGGGGGGGGGGGCCCTTACCGGGTAAAATAAAAAAAAATAGTATGAAAAATTGCGTGAAAATAGAGGCATGTTTTTTTGTGTGGCTGGAGGTGCACCCGTTCGCGCAGCTGCTGGGGGCGACGTGGGGGTCGGGGGGGGGGGGAGATTTAAGAAAGTTGCGCTGTCGTTTCAAATGCCGCTCCGCCCGGGAGACTACGTACGTACGTTGCGTTGAACTTCTTTCGCGCCGTGCGTTGCCAAGTGCGCGCTAATCGGAGGTGCGGGGGAAGGACAACATCTGAATGAAGGGCGTTCCAGACGGCCGCAGAAGCGCATCTCAAAAGTGCTGGACGATGCGGTGATCGCCACCGTCTTTGTTCGATGAGCCAAAGTCGCTGCCGCTGCTGCTGCTGTGAAGATGAGCGGAGTGTCGCGTGGTGGTGATGGTTTATAGCTCCTGAACGAGATCTGCGGCGAGGTGTTGTGGCAGATTCGAGCTGGAATCCGAACCGGCGACGTCGGGATCGCGAGTTCCAGTGCGATGACCGTCGCGCCACGTGGCATTTTCCTAAACCTCAACATCTTAAATTTAATAACAACAACACGACGCGACCCCACGAGCGAAGCTCAAGGCGGGTAGCGGCAGCTCGTGGGGGCAGCGGACATCCGCGAGCGAAAAGAACTCCCGACCCTGAAAGCCGCGGCGGTGACCTGCGTGGCGTGGATCGCGATCCCCGGGGCCTCCGCCAGCGCGATGATGGAGCGTGGCGCGACAGGACGAGGGGGAGGAGGAGGGCCGGGCGGTGGCGCCAGTGGTCTGAGCCACCGAGACCACGGCCCACGGATCCCCACCACCCCCACACCCCCCCCCCCCCCCGCTACCGACTGCGTTAAGTCACCGAGGGAAGCGACGTAAAGCGGTCGGGCTGATTGATGAGCCAGCACTCACCGATTCAGTCCGGTCGCTCGCTCGCTCGCTCACAGTCGGCCAGTCGCCTCCTTGCGACGCTTCTCTAGCTGCTACCAAGGTGACTGCTCCCACGAACTTCACTCACCGATTCTGTCCGGTCTCTCGCTCGCTCACGTGGTCAGGTATTTTTTTCTCGAAGGTAAATAATCGAAAACACAAGTGAAGCTCGGGGCGACGTAAGTGACAACTTAACTTCGTTTCATCAAACCCTCTGCGTAGCTATTAACATTGAGAACCCAAGGGGTGCAAGGCTGCAGTCAAGGTGAAGAAGCACTGCGCAGATTTGCGTGCGGCAGTGATCTCGTCACGTTTCACCGGCGGAGCGTGTGACGGCGCTTGCCCCACTGTTTTCTGTTCGGTGGTAGCGGGGGGGGGGGGCCTTGAGCTTCCTGGGTGCCCGGATCTTTTGCTTGGGCCCCCCCCCCAACGCCCCTCCCCTCTCTCTCTCCGTCTCCTCGCGCTGTGCCTCTCTCCTCGTCCCAGCTGGCCTCGTCGCGTTCCGCGGCGGGGCGGTGTTTCGTTACGCGCTTTGTATTGAATTACGTTCGCTTTCGCCAGTTATGCGCTCAGAGCACACGCGCACGTGCACGCACACGCACACGTGCGTGTGCGTGCACGTGTGCATGCGCGGAGGGCAGCAGGGCGACGCTCACAACAACGAGCGGAGCGCCAGGTCGATAAAGCGCAGCGAGTTGGCTCGGTGGGCGGGGCGGGGGGGAAGCACAGTCGGTCCACCCCACGGCACCACCCGGGTCTGTCCCGTGACCTCCTGTCGGCAGCGAGCCTTCCACATTTCACGTGGCCTCAATGTGCATCTAGCCTGGCACAAGCGCCGTGGTGATGTCAGTGCAGCCGCTGCTGTTGTGCGTGCGTGCGCTGCTGATGGAGCCGCAGCGAAACGTCGGACACCGCGCCAACAACTCAACCGCTGCGACGCTGCGACGCAACTCTCCGCAGCGGTCAGGGGGAGCCCTCTGAGACTCTGCGCGACCCCCCTGCATTTGCGCGGCGGTACGCGCGGACTCGTGTTCAACATGAGTGCGCGCGTATGACCGGGCGTGGTGGTACATGGTGGTACGTGGTGGTACGTGGTGGTACGCAGCGGTACGCGTGGACTCGTGTTGAACACACGTCCGCGCGTATGACCGGGCGTAGTGGTACATGGTGGTACGTGGTGGTACGTGGTGGTACGCGGTGGTACGCGCGGACTCGTGTTGAACACGCGTCCGCTGCGTGCCTGCGCGCGCCTGCCGCCAGCACATGTTTAAGCTTTGTCTGAAAAATAAAAAAAATAAAGTTAATTTTGAGCGGCACCCCAGAGTAAATTGAAGCAAGATGGTGCGAGCCGGTCCCCCCGCTTTGTTCCCTTGCTTCGCGTCCCGCGGGAGAGGGTTTATTTGATTCGTACGACGCCCGCGCGCTCTTATCCACGACACGCATCGATACCAAGACAAAGATCCAACACACCGCCCAGGTAGCCTGCGCGTGCAGTTGAGGCAAGTGCTGGCGGCGACCGCCTATTAAGGCCGGCGCGGCGCCACGCCGGGGTCAACGGCGCCACGCCGGGGCCGTCTTTGTCACTCGCGTGAGGCTGAGTCGACCTAGGGGAGGCCCAGGACGGGTTCAGATAATCGCCGGTGGTCGTGAGCCAGGGTTCGTAGCGACAGCGCGCTCACCGCGACACCACCGCTCCCCCACCCTTACATTGATGCACACAGATAGTTAGATACACAGAGAGAGAGAGAGAGAGAACAGCAGATCAGGCTGAGCTGTCAATGCTTTAACTGCCTGCGGTTAAACCGGGTTCTCCAGCGTGTGGTGTCAGCGGTCTCAGTCGGGTCACCAATTGACGTTTGGCTCTTTTGCACTCAGTCTGGCTACGTTCAAACTCCGAGAATTGGATATCGGTCTGGATAGGGCAGCGTGTTTTCCACCCGCTGTGCCTCGTGAGAGCAGCGGCGGGACGGGAAACTCGCCGCCCTCTTGGTGGCGTGACGAAGAGAGAGGCCACTTGGAAGGAGGAGGGGGTGCCAGGGGTGGCTCTGCGTCGTCCGCTTCCCCGTTCCGCTCCGTTCCGCCGGGCCGGTCGCCGTGACTCCGATCGTGTCCGCCGGCGATCAAACAACCGGGACAAAAAACTAAACAGAAAGACAAAATGGTTTCTAGAAAGAAACTCACGTGGACAAGGACAAAGACCCGCTCCCGCCACACCCGCATAGTCTTCACAGGTTGCTCGGGCGATATACACGTGTCTGTTCGCGAACACCAGACAGATGAACACACAGACACACACAAACGTGACAGAAATGGAGAGACACACTGAGGGACGGACAGCCAAACAAACAGACATACAGATTGAAAGATTAACAGACGGACGCACGGATGGATGGACGGACGCAACGGACACATTTCACCGTGCTCCTACCGCCCACACACGAGCCCGGCTTTTATTCTCTTTTCAAAGCAACGCAAGAATCAACAAGACAACAGAATGCCCCCCACATGGAGGAAGGGGGGGGTGGGCAGGGGGGGCAAAGGGGAGGTCACGACCTCTCGCGACGCCTCCCACTCGCGCCCGTCGCGATGCGTCTCCCGTCGGCCGGGAAGTCGCGGCCCCACGTGCAGCGGCCGCTGAGAACGGCCGTTCCCGCTGGGCCGCCCACAGCCGCTCGTTCATAACTCGTCACTCGAATCGCGACGAACGCGCGGCTGAACACCGGCACCCCGACGCTGAACCCTAGCGCCGACGCCAACCCTGACCCTAACCCCAACATCCTGCGTGCTGTGTCGGCTGCGTGCGGCGCGAAAGAAGATCGGCGTGTGTGCGTGAGCCCCGATCGCCGGGTGCTCCGTGCGCGAGGTCACCAGCGGAGCGTTCGTCGCCGCACGGCGCTCTCGGATGCGCTTCTGCGGCCACAAGTGAACGAACAACGCCTCGCCACTGATCTCGTCAAACGACATAAACCACCATCGCGCGACACTCCGGTCGTGCTCGCAGTAGCAGCGGCTTTTGGCTAAACCATCGAACAAAGATGTTGGTCGCCGCACCGCCGTGCGCTTTCAGATGCACTTCTTGTGGGGGTCTCTGTGGGTTTCAATGGGTCTCTTGCTTCCGATATTAGGAAACCGCTGGGAGCAATGCACTTTTAAATCACCTCGATTGAAAACTAATTTCTTTAGAACCGCTTTGTCTGTTCAGTTTGTTGTCCTTCGCCCGCACCCTCCGATTAGCACAGTTGGCTACGTACGGGGCAAAATAAGTCCAACATGCATACATACAACCGTGTGTCAATCCACTGCTGGATGAAGGCCTCCCCAGACCGTTCGGATATCACTCGCCACTGATTGTTAGCCACGGTCAGGAATCGAACTCAGGCCGCCGGGTTCATAGCACATAGTCAAAGACACTGCGCAATGCTCCACCGTATACTAGTTGATATACAGTCTTGCAACCTACTTGCTGTACTGTAGGACCCCTGGTGGCAAACTGAGCTTCTGCGCATGATGAAAATGCCTCGCTTGTTTTCCAGATGAAGACCTTGGTCCAAAACCCCAAGGGACCGCCACAAACAGCACGGTCAGGCCCATGACTCCGCGACCCACGACCCCGCCACGCCCTACTACCCCGCCACGCCCTACTACCCCGCCACACCCTACGACCCCACCACGCCCTACGACCCCACCACGCCCTTCGACCCCGCCTAGCCGTACGACCCCGCCTACGACTCCACGCCCTGTGACCCCACGCCCTACGACACTGCCTACAACCCAACGCCCCACAACCCCGTGCCCCACGACCCCGCGCCCCACGACCCCGCGCCCCACGACCCTGCGCCCCACGACCCCGCGCCCCACGACCCCACGCCCTACGACCCTGGCACCGGTGACCACGGAACTCGACGGCTCCTCCGTTACAACGACGACAACAGCGGCAGCGAGCGATGAAAACGACGATGACTACGACGGACTTCGCCTACCTCCGGCGCCAGACTCATCGCTCCTCGAGACGTCCGGCCTGGACGGGGTCACGGGGGCGGCCGAGGGCGGAGGTCGCGTTGAGAGCGACGGAGAGTTCCCCGTGGCCCCAGGCCTCGGCCCGGTGAGTGACCTCGACGATGGTGGTGGCGACGACGACGTAGGAGGAAGGGCCCGGTCTTTGTTCCACCGCGTCTCCCACGAAGATCGCATGGCGACGACCACAGAACGCCCCGATGCGGAAGCTTGGGGAGGAACTGCCGACTTGGCTCGTGACCCTGACGGTGACCCCGGCCGTGACCCCGGCTCCAAACTCGAGCCATCGAGGGATGCTGGCTCGCAGAAACTGGATGGCCGATGGTCCGGCATCGTCGGTGCCACGCGGCCAGGTTCAGACGAGCGGCTCGCTGGGGGCTTTCAAGTGGATGACGGCGACGACGGCGGTGATGGTGGTGACGGCGGTGACGGTGGTGACGGTGGTGACGGCAGTGACGGCGGTGACGGCGGTGATGGCGGTGATGGCGGTGATGGTGGTGATGGTGACGACGGTGGCGACGGTGGCGATGGCGGTGATGGTGACGACGGCGGTGATGGTGGTGATGGTGGTGACGGCGGTGATGGTGGTGATGACGGTGGCGACGGTGGTGACGGCAGTGACGGCAGTGATGGTGGTGATGGTGGCGACCGTGACGACCGTGACAACGGTGGCGATGGTGGTGATGGCGACGATGCTCGAGAAGCTCGTCCGCTGGTTAGCGAAGTGGAGGAGGACACCGACGGGGAGACGGGGCCAGGATTTGCCGGTCCCCCGGGCTCGGCGCGTCACCGCGCGCCGATCTCTCGATTCCGTCCGGCGGCCCCGCCCCGCCCACACGGCGACGGCGACGAGGTGGCGGTGGAGGCGGATGACGACGACGATGAGAGGCACCCCCTCCCGGTGGACGACACGCGACTGGGGAGCGACGACGAGGTGGACCACGAGGTGGACCACGAGGTGGACCACGAGGTGGACTACGCGCTGTACGGGCCGCGGGGCTTGGAGCCCGACGCCGAGCTGGACTACTACCCCGACGACCTCCACGATGAGAGCGACGATGACGACGACGGCCGCAGTGTCGAGCGAGGAGGAGGAGGACGAGGAGGAGGTGGGGGCGGCGGGTACGCCCAGAGGCACGACGTGGAGGCGTTCAACCTGGCGTCGAGGGAGGTGGAGCTCCGCGGAGGCCGGCACCGTGGCGTGGGCCGAGACGGCGGCGATGGTGGCGGGGGTGGCGGTGGTGGCGGTGGTGGCGGTGATGGCGGTGGTGGCGGTGGACGCGTCGGGAGTCACGGCTCTCCTCTGCTGGCGGACCAGGGGGTTGGCGGTGACGGTGGCGGTGATGGTGGGGCAGACAGGTGAGTGTGGGGGGAAGGTGGAGCAGGGTTTGGCGCAGCGCTCCAGATGAACTGAAGCAATATTTTGGTTTACCAGGTAAGGCCCCGCTAAACTCTACAGTTCTTTATCACAAGCGACGTGGCCACCACAAATGATAGCTCAATGAAGTGGCCTCATCATCACCGCGTGCAGATTGATAGCGGCCAGACACAGTCTGAACACGTGACGTCGATTCTAAATGTGGAGGGAAAACCAGAGGACCCGGTGAAAAATCCACGGTGAGAACACGCAAACTCCAACTGTACAGCAGGCGTCGTCAGGGTCAGGATCGAACCCATGACCTCCTATATACCAGGCGAGGTAGTTAACGTCTCCTTAGCCACCGTGATGATTATGAGAGAGAGACACACACAAACTCCAAATATACAGCAGCAGGCGTCGTCAGGGTCAGGATCGAACCCACGACCTCCTGCGTACCAGACGAGGTAGTTAACATCTCCTAGCCACCATGGCAGTTACTACTCAGATGAGGTCTTGGGTCACCCGTGTTTGTCTGTGTGTGTCTGTGTGTGTGTCTGTGTGTGTGTCTGTGTGTGTGTATGTGTATGTGTCTGTGTGTGTGTCTGTGTGTGTGTCTGTGTGTGTGTCTGTGTGTGTGTGTGTGTCTGTGTGTGTGTCTGTGTGTGTGTGTGTGTGTGTGTCTGTGTGTGTGTATGTGTGTGTGTCTGTGTGTGTGTCTGTGTGTGTGTATGTGTGTGTGTCTGTAAGAAGGGGGACCGTACCGACTGTAACAACTACAGGGGCATCTCACTCCTCAGTGTGCCGGGTAAGGTCCTGGCAAGGATTATTCAACATCGCCTTGCTAGGCACGCTGAGGAGAGGCTTGCGGAGCCCCAATGCGGTTTCAGGAAAGGGCGGTCCTGCACAGATGCCATATTTTCTGTCCGTCTGCTACAGCAGAGGTGTAGGGAATTCCAAAAAGACCTACATCTCTGCTTTATTGACCTGGTCAAGGCCTATGATACCATCAGTAGGACTGGGCTCTGGGTTGTTCTTCGTGCTTTCGGAGTCCCTGACCCTCTGCTCACGATCATTAAGGACCTTCATGATGGTGAGCGGGCCCGGGTAAAACTACGTGGCCGGGAGTCGGAGCCTTTCCCTGTACACCTTGGGGTGCGACAGGGATGTCCTCTGGCTCCCACATTATTTAACATCTATTTCGACTGCGTAGTTCGTGAAGCCTTCAATAGCTGTACCGGGGGAATTACCATTTGGTACAGATATAATGGGAGGCTGATCGACGCCCGGGTGCGATCAAGGGATGGCTCCCTATTGGTCAACCACGTTATGTATGCCGATGATTTGGTAATAGCTGCTCATTCAGAAGAGGAGTTGGAGACGCTGCTGCTGAGACTGGAGCGTGCCACTAAGAGGTGGGGCCTTACCATCAGCCCCACCAAAACTAAGCACCTGCCTGGGTATTTTGTACCATCGGGCACTCCACCCCCACAACTCCCAATCGGTGATGGGGCAGTTGTGGAGAGAGTAGAGAGTTTCCCATACCTGGGCAGTGTGCTCATGACCGGCTCCAGTTTATCAGCAGAAGTCTCACTCCGAATCAGTCGAGCGGCAATATCTTTTCATCGGTTGCGTAACGCTGTGTGGAAGCTACCTGGTCTGTCGCTCCGCACGAAGCTTCAGGTCTTCTCGGCCACGGTCATTCCCTCCCTTCTCTACGCTTGCGAAACGTGGACCCCCCTAGTGGAGCATCTTCGCCGGTTGGAAACATTTAGGCTGGCCTGCCTACGATCCATCCTGGGTTTAACCAGGCTGGATTGTGTGAGGAGCTCACAAGTCCTTGAAAGATCTGGGCAAAGTCCCATCAGTGAGCTCCTCCGGCAGGCAAGGCTGCGTTGGCTGGGTCATGTAGCCCGCATGCCCAGCCACCGCATGCCTAAACAGCTTTTGTTCGGCCGGATCGAGGGGGCTAAACGGGCGCGGCACGGGCTAGAGAAGAGATGGAGTGATGTGGTACAGGAGGACGTGGAGCTGAGTGGACTTGCCGATGACTGGTACCAGCGGTGTCAAGATCGGCCTCAGTGGAGGAGGCTCGTGAAGGACGCTACTGGGCAGTTGGAGGCAGTCGCCCTCCAACAACAACGGAGGGCGGAGGAGCGACGCTCACAACAACGAGCGGAGCGCCGGGTGGCTAAAGCACAGCAAGTTGGCACAGTAGGGGGCACAGGTGGTGCATCAGCCAGTCATCTCGGTTATCTCGGTCAGTCGACCCGTGGCACCTGGGTCTGCCCCGTGACCTCCTGCCAGCGGGCGTTCGACACTTCACGTGGCCTCAGGGTGCACATGGCCTGGCACAAGCGTCGTGGTGACGTCACCGCCACTTAGTGGCGAATGGCGGTTGTTGTTGTTGTTGTATGTGAGGAGTGGTAGTGTAGCGGTTAGCGCGCTGCGCTATGAACCTAGCGACCCGGGTTCGATTCCCGCTCACGGCCAACACCAGTGACGATTATTTAAACCGGTCCTGGGCCCCCCCTAGATCAACTCAGCCTCGAATTAGTACCTGGTGCTATGCGTAAACATCAGCACTGGGGAGACAAAGGCGGCCAGGCCCGGTGCTGGGGTGTGTGGTGCGTGTAGTGCGTGTGGTGCGTGTAATGTGTGTGGTCTGTGTGGTGTGTGCAGTGTGTGTGGTCTGTGTGGTGTGTGTGGTGTGTGGTGTGTGTAGTGCATGTGGCAAGTGTGGAGTGTGTGGCGTGTAGTGTGTGTGTAGTGTGTGGTGTGTGCAGTGTGTGTGGTCTGTGTGGTGTGTGCAGTGTGTGTGGTCTGTGTGGTGTGTGCAGTGTGTGTGGTCTGTGTGGTGTGTATGGTGTGTGTAGTGCATGTGGCAAGTGTGGAGTGTGTGGCGTGTAGTGTGTGTGTAGTGTGTGGTGTGTGCAGTGTGTGTGCTCTGTGTGGAGTGTGTGGCTGGGCATGGTACTGGCCACCCCCTCGTGTGTCATGCCGGCTTTCGTAGGTGCTACCCGACAGCTCTTGCCTCCGGCAGTCTGTTAAGGCTTCAGGGGGCGTCTTTGTGGTGCAGGCTGGACACGGACACGGTGGCGCGCGTCGCCGCCCGCCCGCCCCTGTCCTCCGGAGACGCCGCTGGTCGCTTGTCCCGGCTGGAGCAGGAGTTCCAGGGCCTCGCCACCATGCTGGACATGCTCAAGGCTCAGGTACATGCGGGGGGCGTCTGTGTCTACACCCGTGCGTTTATCTTCTTGGTTCTTTCGGTAAAGTCGCGTAGAAGGGAAGTAATAAAATAATAAAAATAAAACATAATAAAATAATTCTCACGACGTTTCGGCCACAACGCAAGCAGCCGTCCTCAGGTGAAGACCAGGTCTGTCGGGGAGACAGCGTCTTATTTTTATTATTTTATTACTTCCCTTCTACGTGACTTTACCGAAAGAACCAAGAAGATGAATCCCTGCAGTCACGAAAGCTTTAAATCGAAATTTAACCATGCGTATATGTTGGTGTGTACCTGGTGCGGTGTGTAAACATCGCCACTGGGGAGACAAAGGCGGCCGGGCGTGGTGTTGGCCACCCACCCCCTCGTGTGCCACTCCGGCCTTCATAGGTGGTGCTAACTAGCTAACAGCACTTGCCCCAATAGTCTGTTGAAAGCGGTGGTTGGCGCCCTGCGCTACGGACCTTCCCGTTCACGAGGCCACCATCGCCAGTGACGATTATCTGAATCGGTCCTGGGCCTCCCATAGGTTGACTCAATGAGTACTTGGTGCGGTGTGCTTGCCTGAGTCGTAACCGGCACCGGCTTGCCAGAGTTGCCGATCATACACGGCGAACGAAGATATACGAGACTTGTGGAGCGAAACGTCGAACATCGCACCGGGCAACCGTGCAGTCTGTTGTCCTTCCCCGCACCTCCGATTAGCACGGTTGGCTACGTACGGTGCGAAAGAGGTTTAACATACATACATAGACTCACACAGAGACCCATAGACTCACACAGAGACCCATAGACTCACACAGAGACCCATAGACTCACACAGAGACCCATAGACTCACACAGAGACCCACAGACTCACACAGAGACCCATAGACTCACACAGAGACCCTGAGACCCACAGACTCACACAGAGATCCATAGATTTACACAGAGACTCAGACTCACACAGAGACCCATAGACTAACACAGAGACCCATAGACTCACACAGAGACCCATAGACTCACGTAGAGACCCATAAACTCACACAGAGACCCACAGACTCACACAGAGACCCATAGACTCACACATAGACCCATAGACTCACACAGAGACCCATAGACTCACATAGAGACCCATAGACTCACACAGAAACCCATAGACTCACACAGAGACCCATAGACTCATACAGAGACCCATAGACTCACACAGAGACCCACAGACTCATCACACAGAGACCCATAGACTCATCACACAGAGACCCATAGACTCATCACACAGAGACCCATAGACTCACACAGAGACCCATAGACTCACACAGAGACCCATAAACTCACACAGAGACTCATAGACTCACACAGAGGTCCATAGATTTACACAGAGACTCATAGACTCACACAGAGACCCATAGACTCACACAGAGACCTAGAGACCCACAGACTCACACAGAGACCCATGGACTCACACAGAGACCCATAGACTCACACAGAGACCCATAGACTCACACAGAGACCCATGGACTCACACAAAGACCCATAGACTCACACAGAGACCCATAGACTCACACAGAGACCCATGGACTCACACAGAGACCCATAAACTCACACAGAGACCCACAGACTCACACAGAGACCCATAGACTCACACAGAGACCCATAGACTCACACAGAGACCCATAGACTCACACAGAGACCCATAGACTCACACAGAGACCTAGAGACCCACAGACTCACACAGAGACCCATAGACTCACACAGAGACCCATGGACTCACACAGAGAACCACAGACTCATCACACAGAGACCCGTAGACTCGAATAGAAATCCATAATCTGTTGTCTTTCCCCCAAACCTCCGATTAGCACGGTTGGCTACGTACGGTGCGAACCAAGTTGAACGTACAAACACACGTATCCAGTAAACATGCCGACGTCGGCGGGCCAAGGTTGGCGTTTGGTCAGAACCGTCGGCCCAGCGACGTTCACGTGTTGAATGGGAGGCCGCGTGGGAGAGGGAGGGAGACATCCTCATCATAATTTGCCGGGAATCTGTTCGATCGCGCCGGTCTACGTAGCGCGTCCCGCACCCCAGCAGCTGCGTCCGATATTCAATCCGTTGCAGCGCACGTTTTGATATATATTATTATATTTTTCTTAAATGTAATTCTGTGTTGGGTAAAGATTTAAAACAAAACAGCCAAAGCAGATTCCACCAAAATAAATCTCGAGTATGAAAGACGTCCAAGATATTCTTCCCAGTCGCGGAGCTGCGTTATTAAATTCCTCCACTAAAGTTCGATGCTGTGGGGGGGGTGTGAGTGGGCCTCAACGTCAGCTGTGGCCGGCTTTTACCACGCGGGTTTTCTTTTTGGCCGACGTTTGCGCCAGGCGTCACGCGGAGTTCATCGCTTCAGATCTGTCAGCGCAGCAAGCGCTGGGGCTGCTCTATCTCTCTCTCTAGCGCCAGCAGCAGCTGCAGTAATTCTGCTGCTGCTGCTGCTGCTGTGTTGAGGTCAGGGCACAATTTGTACTCGCATGTGTGTGTGTCAGCAAGTTGGCACAGGTGGCGCATCGGCCAATCATCTCAGTCAGTCGACCCGTGGCACCTGGGTCTGCCCCTCGACACTTCACGTGGCTCTTTGGTTCTTTCGGTAAAGTCACGTATAAAGATAAAATAATAAATTAAATAATATTTTATCTTTATACGTGACTTTACCGAAAGAACCAAAGAGTAATTCCTGCAGTCACGAAAGCTCCAAATTTAAGAACTTCACGTGGCCTCAACGTGCACGTAGCCTGGCACAGGCGCTGCGGTGACGTCACTGCCACTTGGTGGCGAATGGCGGTTGTTGTTGTTGTTGTCACCGTGCGTCTTCGTACGTTGCGGGCGGTGTGGTGGGTTAGCGCGCTGCCCTACAGACCCGGCAAACATTTCAACTCGGTCACAGGACCGCTGTGTGACCACCAGCACTGGGAAGACAAAAGCGGCTAACCGTCGTGCCGGCCACCCGACCCCCGTCACACGCCGTGCCGGCCTTCGTAGACGCTGCTCGCAAACAGCGCTCGACCCATACTCTTTGTTTTTTCGGTAAAGTCACGTGGGTAAAATTTTTGAATAAATTAAATCACGACGTTTCGGGTGCAACACAAGCATCCTTCTTCAGGAATGGACGCTTGTGTTGCGCCCGAAACGTCGTGATTTAATTTATTTAAATGTTTTACCCACGTGACTTTACCGAAAAAAACAAAGAGTATGAATCCTTGCAGTCACGAAAACTTCAAATCCAGAAGCGCTCGACCCGACGGTCTTGTCAACGCTATACAGGAACGTGTTACGTAATAACAATAATGTTTAAAATGAAAACGGCTTGGGCTTTGGCACCGCCTTTGCCGTGCACGGAGAGACCGCGTTGACGCTGACGAATGCCTCGCGTTGTTTTGGTTACATTTGTGGCCACGCTCCACTGCCGACGCAAGATGCTTCGTTATCCGCGAAGTGTTTACGTTTCATATCGAGCGCATCGTTCACGGCGATGGCAATCGGGGCGCCACCGTGGCTAGGAGATGTTAACCACCTCGCCTGGTCTACAGGAGGCCGTGGGTTCGATCCTGACCGTGACGCCTGCTGCTGTGTATTTGGAGTTTCAGTGTCTCTCTCTCATCATCATCACGGTGGCTAGGAGATGTTAACTACCTCGCCAGGGTACGCAGGAGGTCGTGGGTTCGATCTCGACCCTAATGACGCCTGCTGCTGTATATTTGGAGTCTGCGTGTCTCTCTCTCATCATCACGGTGGCTAGGAGATGTTAACCACCTCACCTGGGTACGCAGGAGGTCGTCGGTTCAATCCCGACCCCGACGACGCCTGCTGCTGCTGTATGTTTTGACTTTGCGTGTTTCTCTCTCTCTCTCTCCCCGTGATCGCGTGGATTCATCTCCGGGCCCTCCGCTTTTTCCGTCCACATTTGGAGTCAACATCGCCGCGCGTTTCATAATATTTTGCCCGATGTCAATTTCCGCGCGATAAGCCGCTCCGTTGAGCCATCGTTTGCGATGGCCGGGTCGCTTCTGCGAACGAGCTACGTAGCTCAGTGGGGCCTTGAACGGCAAACAAAAAAAAACATTGTTTATAGTGTGAGTTTAGTTTCGCTCGACAAGTCGTGACGCATGGGAGCAGGCTGGAGGAGGGGACCGTGGACGAGCGGGGCAGGCAGCAGGAGCCGCGCGGCGAGCCGGCCTTGTCGCTGCCAACGATTTCCCAAGCTCTGCAGTCCCCTCTGTATATTAAGATGTTTTCGGCCAATAGGAGCGAGGGCTTTCATAGCGTGGTGGGAGGCTATCGGAGCGCTCGGGAGGAGAGAATCTACGCGTGTGTTCGAGGGGGGGCAGCGTTCTATTCCAGTAGCGATGGGACAGATGGATATTAGTCCCCGCTGTTGTGTCAGCTAGCATGTGTGTACGGTTGATCATCGATTATCCGGCACTGCACGATTATCAGGGCTGCTTCCAACGCTCCAAAGGCTGTTAACCAGTCGCCGGCATGTGCGTGTGACACATCAGTGTAGATACGCTTGATTTCAGTGACAAATATTGCATGGGGTACATTATACACTGCGTACAACTTAAACAATGACAATACTGCACGTATATACACATCACCCCATAATGCAGAGTCTTCGAGATTGGAGTGGTGAGTACGGTTCAGTGGATAGAGTCACTTGTTACAGCAGGCCATTTATTTGCGTCCATTTGTATGTTCACCTATGTCAATTTCACACGGTAAACAAATTAAAAACACAAAAAACACGAACACACCGAAAAACGTAACGTCGTGCAAGAATGTGCAACATTAAGCAATTTTTTAAATGACAATCTATTTCACGTGATTATCCGGCGTTTTGCAAAGTCCCGCGCCCCCTTTGCCGGACATCCGACGATGGACCGCACGTTGTAAATGCTCATTAACAAAAAATCCTGGAGGGGGGGGGGGGGGAAGAGACGATCCAAAGATTCGAGGGGGGAGCAGCGACAATGGCCCAAACAGACCGGCCGCCCCCGTCCGGAAGACGCAGATGTCCTCGCGGATTGCCCGGTGATGGCAGCGATGCGGCCAACGGCGATCCGGTCAACGGCGATGCGGTCAGCGCCACGCGACCGACACGCGCGCACGGCGATTCTCAGCCTTGTCCAGACCACCGACTCAGTAGAGGGCCCCAAAGCGTGGCCTTATTATTATTGTTGTTGTTGTTGTTTAGACCCCCAACTATGTTGAGTCGGTGACCTGAGCAAGGTCGAGAGCGCATTGTACATCGAACGTGGTGGTCACATGTATGTAGGTATGTTGGAATTTTTTCGCACCGTACGTAGCCAACCGTGTTAATTGGGGGGAAGGACAACAAACTATGGGTCTCTGCGTGAGTCTGTGTCTGTGTGTGAGTCAATGGGTCTCTGTGTGAGTCTGTAGGTCTAAGTGTGAGTCTGTGGGTCTCTGTGTGAGTCTATGGATCTCTGCGTGAGTCTATGGGTCTTTGTGCGAGTCTATGGGTCTCTGTGTGAGTCTATGGGTCTCTGTGTGAGTCTACAGGTCTCTGTGTTAGTCTACGGATCTCTGTGTGAGTCTACGGGTCTCTGTGTGAGTCTACGGGTCTCTGTGTGAGTCTATGGGTCTCTGTGTGAGTCTATGGGTCTCTGTGTGAGTCTGTGGGTCTCTGTGTGAGTCTATGGATCTCTGTGTGAGTCTATGGATCTCTGTGTGAGTCTACGGGTCTCTGTATGAGTCTACGGGTCTCTGTGAGTCTATGGGTCTCTGTGTGAGTCTATGTGTGTATGTTGAACCTCTTTCGCACCGTACGTAGCCAACCGTACTAATCGGAGGTGCGGGGAAGGACAATAAACTGTACGGTTGCTCGGTGCGATGTTCGACGTTTCGCTCCACGAGTTTCTTATATCTTGGTTCGCCGTTTATGATCGGAGGTGCAGGGATCTAGGCATGATGGCTAGGGGGGGGGGGGGCTGTGTGAAGCGGCTGGTGGGGGGGGGCTGCACAGTAATGGGTTCTAATCCTTCCTCGTGTGGCTCACGGCGTCACTTCGCACCGTGGCGAAGCACGCGGTCGCGTCGTGCCGAGTTTGCATCACCGGTTGACTGGGACGGGAATCGAACTTGTCGGCAGGGTGTTCGCCGGCCAAGTGACAGACCCCCCCGGCACGACCCCCCCCCCGTCCCCCGCAGCGGCTGTGCTGTCGCCTGGCGCTGACCTCGTTTTGTTCGTCGTTATTTTTCTTGTTTCGCACAAAATTAATGAACGTTTTGAATGGCGCCCGCGCGCCAAAAAAAATTCCTCCGGCTCGGTGAACCGTGGTGGTGGCGGCGGTGGTGGTGGCGGTGAAAGTGGTGGTGGTGAAAGTGGTGGTGGGTGAAAGTGGTTGGGAGGAATGTGAGTGTGGGTGGGTGAGTGAGTGGTGAGTGGGGGTGAGTGGTGAGTGTGGGTGAGTGTGAGTGAGTGTGGTTGAGTGAGTGGTGAGTGGGTGAGTGGGTGAGTGAGGGTGAGTGAGTGAGTGTTGTTGAGTGAGTGGTGAGTGTGGGTGAGTGAGTGTGGGTGAGTGGTGAGTGGGGGTGAGTGGTGAGTGGGGGTGGTTGGTGAGTGGGGGTGGGTGAGTGTGAGTGAGTGAGGGGTGAGTGTGGGTGAGTGAGTGTGAGTGAGGGCGTGGTGAGTGGGGGTGAGTGAGGGTGAGTGAGTGTGGGTGATTGGTGGGTTTGGGTGAGTGGGGTAGAGTGCCAGCTGTCCACTCACAGCACTTGCCCCAACAATCTGTTAAGGTTATACGGGGGAGCTTTGTCTTTGTTAGATGATGCGACCCCAAGTTTTGGATGAATACTCAGGCTTAAGACGCGACATTTCTGATCATCCGAAACTGATTATTGTGACACTATTGCTGCACTTTTATCGATGATGTCGATGGTGATGATGATGGAGATATCTATAAAGGATGATGAAGAGGATGATGATGTTAGATCACGACAATGATCGTGATCACACGAGATCTTACTGGTGATGATAACGATGATGCTGACGATGATAGTGGACCTCACATTGATGATGATGGTGATGGTGAATTAAGCACGCACAAATACAAAGATCCCCCGTACAGCCTTACCAGACTGTTAGGGCAAGTGCTGTTAGCGAGCACCTATGACTGTACACCAGGGGTTGTTGGTGGCCAGCACCACCCTCAGCCGCCTTTGTCTCCCCAGTGGCGATGTTCACAGCGCACCGCCAGGTACACATTTGAGTCTGAGCCGACCTCGGGGAAGGTTCAGGACCGGTTCAGAGAATCGTCACTTGGTGGTCGTGAACAGGAGTCGAACTCGGGACACCCGTGTCCGTAGCGCAGCGGAGCGCGCATCACTCCACTGCCACTCCACTGCCACTCACTAACCCACTCACACACATACACACATACACACACACACAGGTACACACGCGCACGCACACACGCACACATACACACACACGCACACACACACACACACACTTGCACACACACACATACTTGCACACACACACATACACACGCACACTTGCACAAACACTCACACTTGCACACACACACATACACACACTTGCACACACGCACACACAAAGATCCCCCGTATAGCCTTAACAGACTGTAGGGGCAAGTGCTGTTAGCGAGCACCTATGAAGGCCAGAACGGTACACGAGGGGGTGGGTGGCCAGCACCACGCCCGACCGCCTTTGTCTCCCCAGTGACGATGTTTACACACCTCACCAGGTACTCATTTGAGGCTGAGTCGACCTAGGGGAGGCCGGGACCGGTTCAGATAATCGTCACTGGTGTTGGCCGTGAGCGGGAATCGAACTCGTGTCGCCAGGTTCATAGCGCAGCGCGCTAACCGCTACACTACCGCACACACGCACACACTTGCACACACACACGCACACACACACAGGCACTGGCGCACACCGCCAGTGATAACAGCCTCCTTTGTGTTGACCAGTGAGCTCAGGGCAAGGCTCTCCTCGTGCCCAAACGCCCCCCCCCCTCCTCCTGGCCCCCCCACCCCACTCACCCCACTCACCCTCTCGCTCTCCGTGTGTGTGACAGAGTGAGCCGTGTAACCCCCCCCCCCCCCCACTAAACAAACACGCCCGCCCTGCCGAGGTGATGTATTGTGAGCGAGTAACAATGCAAGGGGGGGGGGGGGGACCCTGTGTGGATGTCCCGATTTGACGGGTCACTCTCTCACTCAGAGCCCCCCCCATAGCCCCCCCTTGCTCTCACCCGGCTCTACTCACCCAACCACTCGCTCACCAACTCACCCAACCACTCGCTCACCAACTCACCCAACCACTCACCCACCCACTCACCCACTCAAACACTCACTCACCCACCCACTCACGCACCCACCCACCCATCCACTCACCCACCCACTCACGCACCCACTCACCCACCCACTCACTCACTCATCCACCCACCCACTCACTAACCCACTCACTCACCCACACACTCACTCACCCACACACTCACTCACCCACCCACCCACCCACTCACGCACTCACTCACTCACTCACCCACCCACTCACTCACTCACCCACCCACTAACACACTCACTCACCCACCCACCCACTCACTCACCCACTCACTCACACACTCACCCACCCACCCACCCACCCACCCACTCACTCACCCACTCACACACTCACTCACTCACCCACTCACTCACCCACCCACCCACTAACACACTCACTCACCCACCCACTCACTCACTCACCCACTCACACACTCACCCACCCACCTACTCACTCACCCACTCACACACTCATTCACTCACTCACTCACCCACTCACTCACTAACACAATCACCCACTCACCCACTCACACACCCACTCACCCACTCACTCACCCACCCACCCACTCACCCACTCACCCACTCACCCACCCACCCACTCACCCACTCACTCACACACTCACTCACCCACACACCAGGGTTGCCACTCTTATGGGAATCTGCGTTCAGGCGGTATGAATGTATGAGGTCCGCTACGACAGCGTCACTGCTGGACATTTTATGACAATCGACCCCTGCGTTAATGGAGAAACCCGTCTGGGTTTTTGGTCTGCAGTGAGAAAGGTGGAGACTCTTTTATGGCACTGTTTTTTGTGTTGTTGTCGTGATTTTGTTCGATATATATATATTTTTGGGTGAGATCGCGTAAATATAAATGTGTTGTTAAACCGCCCACCACCCGACACAGCCAACTAGTAAAGGTTGTCACGTAAACAGAACGTGCCGATTCATTACTAGTACAGCACTAGTGTATAGTGTGGTGTATAGTGTAGTGTATAGTAGTGTAGTGTATAGTGTAGTATACTAGTACAGCACTAACCGGTGTGTTGGAGATCCAAGCCACAACATTTGCAATCTGAGTCCGACGTTTCGCCCGTCTATTTAACCACCTGAGATCCCAACAAGACTCGCTCTCTCCTGCGATGTGACATCCTGCTACATGCCCTGCCCCGATTCTCACATCCCTCCCGCCCCTTCCTGCCCCCTTCCTGCCCCCTTGCTGCCCCCCTTGCTGCCCATTCCTGCCCCCCTTCCCACCCCCCCCCTTTTACACCGCCCCCCCCCCCCCCCGCTGGCAGAACGTGGAGTTGGTGGGTCGCGTGAAGCAGCTGGAGTCCTGCGAGTGCCGCCGGCCGGCGTGCGAGTGGCAGGGGCGCGCCCGCGCCCACGACGAGCGCTGGGAGGGCGACGCGTGCCACTCCTGCTCGTGCCGCGCCGGCTCCGTGGAGTGCGTGCCGCGCGCCGACCGCCCCGAGTGCGCCGGTAAGAACCCGGCGGCAGAGGTCGCAAACGGGTTTTGATTCCTTAGCCGTACCCGTACCCGGCCGAACCAGGGTCGCAAACGGGTACCCGTACCCGTACCCTACCCGATACCCGGCTACCTGTACCCGGCCGAGTATCGGGTAGGGTACGAGTACGGGTACCCGATTGCGACCTCTGGGATGAAGCCATGTTGCAGGCGCGGGTGGGTTGATTCTAGGAACTTGAATTGTGAGAAGAGACAAGACGTTGGGAAATGAGTGACAAACGGTTACTCACCGGTGACTCACGGCCTACCCGTACCCGGCCGCACCAGGGTCGCAAACGGGTACCCGTACCCGTACCTGGCCGGTTACGGGTAGCCGGGTATCGGGTAGGGTACGAGTATCAGGTACCCGGTTGCGACCTCTTTGTCCGGCCGCCACCCGGCGAACCGGCGTGTGTGTGTGCAAGTGTCTGCGTGCGGGTTGGGGGTGTTTACCCGGGGGTTGACTAGGAGATGTTATCTACCTCGCCTAGTCTACAGGAGGTCGGTGGGTTCGATCCCGACCCTGACGATGCCTCTCGTAATATTTGGAGTTTGCGTGTCTCTCTCTCTCCCCGTGGTTGCGTGGATTCTTCTCTCCGGGTCCTCCGGTTTTCCCGAACACGTTTAGAGTATTTGGCTCCTGCTGTACATTTCCACGTGATGATGATAAGCGACTTCTTCGAGTACTCATTTAAACGAGTAGCGCCGCTTGCGAAAGCCAACAGTGGGCTGTCCTCTGGAATAGACTGGCCCCCGCCACGTGAATGTGGAACTTCCACCACCGACTCTGCAGGGCTGCAAGCAGGAGATGAGCGCCAATGCCTCTGCGCACGTGGGCCGCAGTCGGTCACTCTGACTTTCAGACGATGGGAAAGTTTCGACGTTGTTGATAATAATAATGATGGTGATGATGGCGGTGGTGACAGCATGAACACGATCATGCTGATGGGGTTATGGTTATATGGTGATTGATGCTTCGGGTATGCTCAGTTTGACGGGTAAGTATAGACGTCGACGACCGATGACGATGATAACAACAGCTTTCATTATGAACCGAGTGCGACGAGGCGGCTGAAGCCATCGCCCGCGCCGGCCCGGTTTGACCTCTCGCTCTCACGCGGACGGGCCGTGAGCTCAGCGCCCGCGGGACCGCCGGGACCCGGAACGGAACACGCGTTCACACGCGGCACATGCTCGTTCGCAAGAAGTTCAACATACACACACACGCAGCACTCGCTCGCTCGCAAGAAGTTCAACAGACACACACACGTGGCACTCGTTCGCTCACTTGCAAGAAGGAGTTCAACATGCACACACACGCGGCACTCGCTCGCTCGCTCACTCGCAAGAAGGAGTTCAACATACACACACACGCGGCACTCGCTCGCTCGCTAGAAGTTCAACATACACACACACGCGGCACTCACTCGCTCGCTCACTTCGCTCGAAAGAAGGAGTTCAACATACACACACTCGCGGCGCTCGCTCGCTCGCTCGCTAGGAGGAGTTCAACACACACACACACGCGGCACTCGCTCGTTCGCATCGCAAGAAGGAGTTCAACATACACACACACGCGGCACTCGCTCACTCGCAAGAAGGAGTTCAACATACACACACACGCCGCGCTCGCTCGCAAGAAGGAGTTCAACATACACACACACGCGGCACTCGCTCACTCGCTAGAAGTTCAACATACACACACACGCGGCACTCGCTCGCTCGCTCGCAAGAAGGAGTTCAACATACACACACACACGCGGCGCTCGCTCGCTCGCAAGGAGGAGTTCAACATACACACACGCGGCACTCGCTCGCTCGCTCGCAAGAAGTTCAACATACACACACACGCGGCACTCGCTCGCTCGCAAGAAGGAGTTCAACATACACACACACGCGGCACTCGCTCGCTCGCTCACAAGAAGGAGTTCAACATACACACACACGCGGCACTCGCTCGCTCGCTCACAAGAAGGAGTTCAACATACACACACACGCGGCACTCGCTCGCTCGCTAGAAGTTCAACATACACACACACGCGGCACTCGCTCGCTCGCTCGCAAGAAGGAGTTCAACATACACACACACACGCGGCGCTCGCTCGCTCGCAAGGAGGAGTTCAACATACACACACGCGGCACTCGCTCGCTCGCTCGCAAGAAGTTCAACATACACACACACGCGGCACTCGCTCGCTCGCAAGAAGGAGTTCAACATACACACACACGCGGCACTCGCTCGCTCGCTCACAAGAAGGAGTTCAACATACACACACACGCGGCACTCGCTCGCTCGCTCACAAGAAGGAGTTCAACATACACACACACACGCGGCACTCGCTCGCTCACTCGCAAGAAGGAGTTCAACATACACACACACGCAGCACTCGCTCACTCTCAAGCAAGAGTTCAACATACACACACACGCGGCGTGAGCGATACGCGCGGTCACGCGCACACAGTCCCCACCGCACGGTGACCTCACCCCCCGCCAAGCGGAGCTCGTCGGACGCGTTACCCCGGGGGCCCTCTTAATTGGCGTGAGTGGTGCCGCTAATGATCAGCGTGGGGTTCTTAAGGGGACGACGAGCCTGAGAATTGGGGACCCTGAGAATGGGGGGAGACGGGGAGGCTGGGGAGGTGGGGGAAGAACGGGGGGGGGGAGGGGGGTAAGGGAGGAGGGGGCACAAAAGCCAGAGAATGCCAAAAGGCGAACAGTACAAGGGCAATGCAAATATGAAAACATGACGAGCACAGGTTGAGGGTTTGTGTATATAATGCGGCCTTGCAATACTAGGAGTGTGTCTACTTGGTGTTTGAACATCTTCACACCTCCTGAATCATTGCCGGAAAGGGGAAATCATATTTTTGTTTTCATCAATTTTTGATACCTGCAAAAAACACAAATTGGTCTCACAGATAGACTCGTTGATGATCGCTGCGAGCACTTTGGCTAATTGTGCACCACTGAAAGCCCAGCAGTAGCGTCACCGGGTATCATTTTTGCAAAAGGAAATTATAAAACTATTAGTTTTTTTCGGTAAAGTCACGTAGGTAAAAGATTAAATTTAAATTAATAAAAGTAATAATAGAAATAAAATAATAATAAATAAAAAATCACGACGTTTCGGAGGCAACACAAGTCTCCGTCATCAGGTGGGACCGTCACAGCCAGATTTGCTGTATCAAGTGGGGGGATGGTGGTGAGGGGGGGCAGCGCTTCGCTTAGAACACCACCATCACGTGGTGTAAATATTTACCCTTCTCGCCACGAGTGGTGGCACGGCAGCCCCTGGGGGTCTCGGGCCGTGGCGGCGGCGGCTGCCGCTGGCGGCGCCAAGAAGATTTTCCAAAAATCTTCGCTCTCCAAAAAATGCGATGACAAAGACAGAGCCAAAGAAGGCCCGTGTAGCCTCCAAGAGACCGGCGGGGCAAGTGCTGTGAGCGCGCAGTGCCCATTCAAGGCCGTTACGGCACCGTGACCTCGTGGTGATGTTGTTCGCATGGCACCAGATACGCATTTAAGGCCGAGCCGACCTAGGGCGGACGTGGACCAGGAATCGAACTCGGTCGGCCGGCTTCGTGGCGCAGCGTGCTAACCGCTGCGCCACCGCTCCCCCCACGCCACGCACGGTGCAACCGCTCAGCCGTCATCATCCAGCAGTGGATTGTCGGTGGCTGCTCGTGGTGGTGGTGGTGACGAAGAAATGTGGATGTTTGACCTGAGCCCAACATTCCCGAGGTGGGGGGAGCGGGGGGCCCATGAAACGAGCCCCCCCCTCCGCCGCCGCCACCCCAATCACGACATTTGTTTGTGAGGCCGTCAAGTCGATGAGCTGTCTGCGGGTCTCGTGCGGCGTCAACACCGCCCGCTCCACCTCGATCCGGAGCGGCTTTTCTTCGCTTGTTTTGATTCGCTTTGACTTCATCCTTCCACGCTTTTCACCCTCCTCCCCCCACACACATACAACGCTTCGCAGTCGTCTCCGTTGTTCACGAATTGCGACTTCACGTGCTCTTCGGCGTGCGTCTCTAGAAGTTTGGCTTCGTCGTGAGCCGTGGTCAATCCACTGCTGGATGATGGTGTACCCAAGCCTCCACCACCATCATCATCATCATCAGCCGTGGTCCATCCACTGCTGAATGATGAAGGCCTCCGTCCCCCCCCAAAGCCACCGCCGTCTCTGACGATCCATCCAGCACCTGCCGTGCACGCCAGGAGCCGCTTTCATCATCGCTCCATCTCCTGGGCGGACGTTTCCTTTCCGCGTTCCATCCCCGAGGCCGCCGCTCGGTTGTCGTCCCTCACCACTTCTCGTCGAGACCCCGTCTCCCGCCCCGTCTGCTGCCACCACCCCGGGCCAACGCCACATTACCGGCGCTCGCCCCAAAGCGGCCGTCCTTCCCCTCTCCACGGCCCGCTCCCGGTGGGCCCCTCTGGCCCCCGGTGGGGCCCCAGTGGGCCCCCCGTCGTTGCGGTCGCACCGTAAGCGTGAATGAGACAGCAAGAGGACGGGGACCTCGGGAGCCGCGGGTGACTCGAGTTCCTCGCAAGAGCCGCGTCGTCACAGCGTCGATGGCGTCACCTGCAACGGCTACAGCGGAGCGCCTGGGTCGGGACGCGCGGCCGCCCCTGGGCTGTCCACGTGCGCAGGGTGTCCGCGTGCGCAGGGTGGTCACGTGTGCAGGGTGTCCACGTGTGCAGGATCTTCACGTGTGCAGGGTGGTCATGTGTGCAGGGTGGTCACGTGCGCAGGGTGGTCACGTGTGCAGGGTGGTCCACGTGCGCAGGGTGGTCACGTGTGCAGGTTGTCCACGTGTGCAGGGTGGTCACGTGTGCAGGGTGGTCACGTGCGCAGGGTGGTCACGTGTGCAGGGTGACCACGTGTGCAGGGTGGTCACGTGTGCAGGGTGTCCACGTGCGCAGGGTGTCCACGTGCAGAGTGGTCACGTGTGCAGGGTCTCCACGTGTGCAGGGTGGTCACGTGTGCAGGGTGGTCACGTGCGCAGGGTGTCCACGTGCGCAGGATGTCCACGTGTGCAGGGTGGTCACGTGTGCAGGGTCTCCACGTGTGCAGGGTGGTCACGTGTGCAGGGTGGTCAGATGCGCAGGGTGTCCACGTGCGCAGGGTATCCACGTGGCCAGGGGTAGCGAGTGAGGCAGCAGTGTTGTGTGCGGCGTGACTGCCGGCAGGTCCCAACTCGATGTCCTGCTGTCGATTCATTACGATGGCTTCACTTGTGCATCCTCTCTGGTTTCGTACAGTGAGTCACACCACTGTATCTGTTTAATTCTCCCTAACTTGATTTTGTAATTGTGCTGAAAGTATAAACAACAAAATGCACTTGAAAATTAACTAGATGAAATCTAAATCGACTGGACAAGGCTCAGGGTTTCTTGTACGTTACACACGTTCGCTTTGGGTTTAGGGATCGATGTGGGGTTCGGGATCAATGTGGAGTTAGGGATCGATGTGGGGCTAGGGATCGATGTTGGGGGTTGTTTGGGATCGTTTTGGGGTTTTTAACCCGGTAAGATCCCACTGAGAACAGCTCTCACTTGCAAGGCAGAGTTGGGATAGAGAGTTCAACGGCGACAGCCAAAGTTGCGCCACAGTGGCAACGGCGGAACAACGCGGCGCAGACTCAAGGTGACACCGCTGACGATGACAGGGGGCTCTTAACTAAAGCCACGGCAATCCGTCTACGTCAGAGCGCCCCCCCGCCCCCCCCCCCCCCCGCTCAAACGATCATCAGGCCAGCGCCCTTCTTCACCCACCGGCGGCTCTGAGCCAGCGTTGAACATTCCACATTCTCATGGCAGGAGCCAGCCATGTCCCGCATGAAAATTCCAAACCAATTCAAACCCCAATTTTCCGCTCACTGCCCGTGAATTTCCTTTTTTTTATTGAACATTTTTTTTTTCCCGTCCAACATTGCGCTCCGTCTAACTATCGCTCTCTTGTCTGTCTCTGCCTCATCCCCTTGGACCCCTCCCCTCACCGTGACCCCTTGACCCTCTCCCCCCCACCCCCCCCCCCAGAGGGGTGCCTCTCCTCCCCATGCTTTAACGGGGGCTTGTGCCGGGCCGAGGGGCCGGGCGGCTTTACCTGTGAGTGCCCGGCGCCGTTCTTCGGGAAGGCGTGCCAGCTGGCCTCTATACAGGTAACGAGACCTCCCACCCACCACCCCCTCTGTGACCCCTGACCTTCCCCCCCCACCTCCCCCCCCCGACCTTTCCCACCCCCTCTCTGCCATCACGCTTGCCTCTTAACGCTTCCCTTTGGCTCGGCACTATCGTTGACCGGTTTTCCAATTCGCTTGCTGGCTGGTTTGTTGATCTGAAGTAGATTCTGCTCATTAATTAAGTGCGTGTTATAATGCACCCGATAGTATCCTCAGTTGCACCTGGCTATTGGAGCGCACGCAAACGAGGTTGACCCAGGACCTGTCTTAGAGCCACTCGGCCACTACATTTCTCCTCCGTATAACAGAGACCCAGCCACAGTGTGGCCACTTAAACTGGGATGGATTATTCCGCGTATTTGATGATAAATATTTCCCCTGCTCATCATCAGCGCTGCGTCCCAAATGCCGCCATCCCTAAACGAATTCGTTAAAAGTACGCCGTTCCGTTTATTCAATCCAGCCTTTTAGAATTTACAGATGCTTTCGCTTAAGTAAACAGCCGCTAATTCAGCCAAAAAGCAAATTGGATTTCACGGTATTCAGAATGTAAATACCGCATTCTCTGGATTGGAAAGCGCAGGGCCACATTTGGCCTTGCAATACGGGGGGTTTGGTGGGTAAGTGCGACTTATCATCCAAAGAATATGGTATTTGTCCTCATTTCAAGCTGACTGACTGCATGCTTTATATACGACAACCGTCATTGTCATCATCAGCCATGGTCTTTCCATTTTTGGGTGCCCTCTTCCACTTTGGCTGCCGGTCCATCACTAGTCCTGTCCCGTTGGCCGTGGCACCTTCTCATGCCAGGCACTGGCCAAGTCCCACTCAAATCCCACTCAAGTACCACTAAAATCCCACTCAAGTCCCACTCAAATCCCACTCAAATCCCACTAAAATCCCTCTCAAGTCCCACTCAAATCCCACTCAAGTTCCACTCAAATCCCACTCAAATCCCACTAAAATCCCACTCAAGTCTCACTCAAATCCCACTCAAGTACCACTAAAATCTTACTCAAGTCCCACTCAAATCCCACTCAAATCCCACTAAAATCCCTCTCAAGTCCCACTCAAATCCCACTCAAGTTCCACTCAAATCCCACTCAAGTCCCACTCAAATCCCACTTAAGTCCCACTCAAATCCCACTCAAGTACCACTAAAATCCTACTCAAGTCCCACTCAAATCACATTCAAATTCCACTCAAATCCCATTCAAATCCCACTAAAATCTTACTCAAATCCCACTAAAATCCTTCAAGTCCCACTCAAATCCCACTCAAATCCCACTCAATTCCCATTCAAATCCCACTCAAATCCCACTCAAATCCCACTCAAATCGCACTCAAACACCACTAAAATTCTACTAAATCCCCATTCAAATCCCACCTAAATCCCACTCAAATCCCACTCAAATACACTAAAATCCCAATAAAATCCCAATAAAATCTTACTCAAATCCCACTAAAATCCCTCTCAAATCCCACTCAAGTCCCACTCAAATCCCACTCAAGTCCCACTCAAATCCCACTAAAATCCCACTCAAATCCCACTCAAGTCCCACTCAAATCCCACTCAAGTCCCACTCAAGTCCCACTCAAATCCCACTAAAATCCCACTCAAATCCCACTCAAGTCCCACTCGCTCTTCTTATCCGTCGTTGCAATGTCTCTGAGCGACGGGTGCCGTTCCCCGCTCTAGTCCATATCGTACAGAGCCCCTCCACTCTTGACGTAGCTGTCAGAGACCGCGACACAGAATGGAACGATTCAGGTGTGTGCAGCCGCAGGGGTTGAGGAACGAGTGACAGCAGCGATAGAGTGGTGCGTAGGGGCTCACGGAAGGGCTACATGGGGAGGGACGGGATAGGAGTGGAGGGGGCGAGGGGATAGCAACAGCGTGGGCAGCAGTTGGGGCCACACCGCGCTGGGATTTGAGAGTTCAAAACCTTACGCGACATTAGACGTAACTCAAACGCAAGCTTGCCAGTGACAGGTGGCTGGCAGTTATCGGACGATAAATCGGAAAAGGTTTATCAATGGAGTGGAGGTGAGTTTCGAGGAGGAGAGGTCGATGGAAAATGAAATAGCGGGGACGGGAGTGAACACTACGGCTACCCCCTGGCTCGATGCGAAATTCCCGCACTACTTTGTGGGTTTGGATTCACTCGGCATGTGGTGGCTTATGCAGTCGGACGTGGGACAGCATTGTGTAGTGTGTACCGTGTGTGTGTGTGTACCGTGTGTGTGTGTGTGCCGTGTGTGTGTGTGTACCGTGTGTGTGTGTGTACCGTGTGTGTGTGTGTGCCGTGTGTGTGTGCCGTGTGTGTGTGTGTGCCGTGTGTGTGTGTGCCGTGTGTGTGCCGTGCGTGTGTGTGTACCGTGTGTGTGTGTGTACCGTTTGTGTGTGTACCCTGTGTGTGTACCGTGTGTGTACTGTGTGTACTACTCGGCAGACAGCTGTTCTTTGGCGAGGGACAACATTGGGTTCAGGGTCAGGGTTCGCGATGGGGTTATGGACAGGGACAGGTTTTGACGGTTCCTGACGGCTACCTCGTGCCGCGGGGCGCGGGCATCTTGCAGCGCGTGCCCATCTCCCTCTGTCTGTGATCCGCCAACCCCACCTCGCCATCACGTTGATGAAGCCCACAAACCCATGCCCCGGCGCGCTCTCCCCCACCCCCACCCCTCCCCTCGACCTCCACCGACCTCGCGACCTCTGACCCGCGCTAGGCCTGCTACCTCCCGCCTTCCGAGGGCGCGGCCTGCCGGGAGGGGGCCGCACCGGCCCCCCGCTCCTGGTACTTTGACGGCCACTCGGCCCTCTGCCGGGAGTTCCCCTACGCCGGCTGTGGCGGCAACGCCAACCGGTTCGGCAGCGCCGCCGAGTGCCGCTCCCGCTGCGAGCTGGGCGCCTGCGTCTACCGCGTGCGTCGCGCCATGACTCCGCCGCCGCCGTCGCAGCCACAGTCGTCGTCGTCGTCTTCGGAGGAATTTGGCAGCGACGGTTCAACCGCCTCGTTCCTGCCGCGGAGACACAAGTACAACAGCAGCAGCGGCGGCGGCGGAGGTGGCGGCGGAGGTGGCAGTGTTGGCGTCTACGGGGAGATCCACGGTTTCCCGCGAGACTTGGGTTACGGCACTGGCGCCGGTGCTGGTGGTGGAGGCGGAGGCGGCGACCCCGGTGTCGAGTACGCCGGTGACGGTGGATTTGGTAATGGTGGATTTGATGGCGGTGTCGGCGACGACGGTAACAGCCTGGACGGGAACGAGCTGTGGCCACCGCCTGGCCGCCGTCACCTGCGGCCTGGCATGAACGTTGCCGCGCCCGCCGGTGCTGCCGGCGCCACTCTCTATGGCCGGCGCCGGCACCAGAGGGCTCACCATGGCGGCGCCGGTGCGGAGGGAGCGCCGGGTGGTGGGGGCGCAGGCTGCTCATCGGCCGGCGGCTACGAATACCGGTGCGAGACGCTCACCAGGGCCCACTGCCTCGGACTCGACGGGCTGGAGCTGAGCGACGATGGTGGAGGTTACGGAGGTGGTGGTGATGACGATGCTGGTGGTGGTGGTGGCGATGGTGGTGGTGCTTTCGGTGGAGTTGGAGTCGGCGCAGGAGATCATGTATCTGCCGGCAGTGTGGGTGGTTTTGTCGATGAATTTGGTAGACCCGTAGTGGCTGCACCACCGGTCGCAGCCGGAGGAGGCGGGCGCACATTCGGCGGTGGCGCTGTCGGAACCACCGTGGCCAGATTGGCCCGGGCCAACGCCGGCAGCCGACCTACCAACGCCGCCGCTGCACGCGGGGGAGGTATCCTGACCGTCGGCATCCGCGAGGTCGTGGGCTTCTCGCCAGGACAGACGTGCGGCGGTGCCGGCGGACTCTTCCCACCGCTCTGCGGCTGCGCCGGCGCCAGCGCCGCCGGTGGCTCCGGTGCCGCCCGATCGCGGCGAGCAGCGGGCGACGGCGGCGACTGCATGGCGTGCGGCTGCGGCGCGGACGGCCGGCCCGTGTGCAGCTGCCGAAACCCGGTCCGGCGCAAGGAGATCCGCGACCTGACGGGGGAGGAGCGCCGGCGATACCGGGAGGCCGTGTGGCAGCTCGTCGACGCAGGTGCGGGAAATTGTTGACCTCGCTCGCTCGTTCGGGCGGTGACGTGGCCGGGCGGTAGCGCGCACTTGCCGCACCGGTGTTCGTAGCCGTCGACCGATGGGCAGCCGGCGCCCCCGCCACCTGGCGCTCTATCCGCGAACCGCTGTATGGGGGATCTTCGCGTCCGAGTTGCGCTTGAACCGATTTACGAAATTGCGCACGTTACAAGTTTCTGTCAATGATAATATTGATCGCGCGACTAATTATCGTACGGGGACGGTGGGATTCCGTTGCGTGTTCTGGCGAGGAGCGTTTCGCCACCGCGGCCGGCCGTGGCAATCCGCGGCGCTAACCTCGTCCCCCCCCCAACCCCACCCCCCCAAACCCCCCGGCAGGCACGTGGTCCGAGCTGGCGCACACCTTCTCTGCTCACGCCCCGCGGGGCCGCCGCTCGCGCCCCTCCTCGGCGCTGCCGTGGCTGCGCACGTTCCTGCGGCACGCCGAGGCGCTGCTGCAGCGCGCCGCCGGCTCCTGCGCCCTCGCCGTGCCGTACCACGAGTGGCCCGTCGACGCCGGCAACGTCGACTCGTCCGTCGCGTGGGACCCCGACCTGTTCGGCGGCGACGGCGCCGACGCCGGCGACGGCTGCGTGCGACCAAACCCCTTCGAGAGGCCCGGCGCCGCCTGGTCCCCCTGCCTGCGCCGGCGCTTCGACGTCTCCGTCTCCCTGCCGGACGCCGTGGACGTCCACCTGGCGCTGCTGTCGCCCGACTTGGCCGCGCTGACCGAGCGCCTGCTCGCCATGTCGGCGCTGTTTCGGCTGCGCGTGGGCGGGCACGCGGCGACGCCGCTGGCGCCGTACGACCCGCTCTTCCTGCCCCACCTGGCCTACGTGGACCGCCTCTGGGCGCAGTGGCAGGAGCAGAACCCCGGCGCGGGGCCTCCCCGGGAGACGCTGCCCGCCGAGACGGTGCCGTTTGGCCCGGCGCCCGACGATGGCCGCCGCTGCGTGTCGTACGTGCCGCTCACGCTGGGCACCCCCTGCAACGTGACGGCGGCCGGGCCGGCGGTGCCGCGCCGTCCGAGGCCGCCGAGGGGTCGCGAGGGTCGCGCCTCGAGGGCGGCCGCCGCCGCCGACGGCCGGGGTCGCGCGCCGCCCGACGCGCGCTCCAACGACGCCGGAGAGTTCTTGGAGGGCTTCGTGGAGGTCGCCAAATACGGCGCGAAGTTGGGAACCCGCAGCACCACCACCACCACCACCACCACCGCTGGCGGTGGCTTCCTTCCTCCGCCTCCGGGCGTCGAGTGGAACCAGTTCACGCGGAGCCAGCTCGCCCGGAACGGATTCGAGCCGGAAAGGCCCGACGAGAGCCGGTTCAATCGACGGCCATCGTTCCCCCGAAACGCCTTCGATCCGGAGTCGCCCGAGCCGGCCCGGTTCGACCACAATCCGTTGGACCGCGGCACGTCCGGCCGCACCGGCGGCGGCGGTGGCGTCCGCCTCTTCGACCGCGACGGCTTCGACTCGGAGGGCTTCGACCGCCTGGGCTACGGCCGCTACGGCTTCGACCGCTCCGGCGTGACGCCGTTCGGCATGCGGAGCGACGGCACATTCGCCCGCGCCGCCGACCGCGTCGCCGCCGCCGCCGCGGGCCTCTTTGACCCCTCCGGCCACAACCGGCACGGCTACAGCACGTTCGGCCTGGACCGCGCCGGCTTCGACGTCTTCGGCTTCGATCGCGATGGCTACGACAAGGACCGCTGCAACTACTTTTTCGCCGGGCCCCACTACCTGCGCTTCTACTTCTTCGCCACGCAGCAGCTGGCGGCGGCGGCCGGAGGGGAGGCGGCGCTCGCCGGCATTCGCCGGATCTGCCCGCCCGTGTCGGAGGTGCCGGCCTGGTGGTTGGAGGCGGAGGGCGTCGGGGGGCGGCCGTCGCCGGGAAGCGCCGGCGGGCGGCTCCGCGAGCACGGCCAGGCCCCGCGGAGCTCGTCGGTGACGCACGAGGGACTCTGGCTGCCGGTGACGCCGGACGCCAGGTGAGGAGGAGGAGGATGAGGGAGGAGAGAGTTTGAATTTCGATGGTTGCAATTTTCCTGCGGTCGAGTCGCTCGTGGTCGAAAGGTCGTGGAGGTCAACGCACCTTCAGTGAGCACGGTTGGCTACGTACGGTGCGAAAGAAGTTCAGGGAGTCGATCGTTTAAGCCCCCCCCACCCCGACAACAACAAAACATCGTGATGTTGATAGTTCCCGATGCGATTGATTTGGCGAAATTCCACCTCTGAGAATTGAATGTCGGTCTTGCCCGCCGTGTGTGACGAACTTAGCGCTCATCTGGCAGAGCGAGGGGGAACGTGATGCTACTATTGTGCGTGGTCGACCAGGGCGTCACTGGAAGGGAGGGATCTCAGAGGTAGCTCTTTGATATCCGCTTCTGCGGGCCATTCGCATTATCTGTTCATCTCATCACGAGTAAATTATAAGTTCAAGTTGATTTTGTTTCGAGATAGACCATTTTGCCAGAGTGAACCGAGTCACCAAAATGTTACGCCGATGTAGTAACTCACAACAACCGGTTGAATGGACGCCCAAAAGACAAAGATTCCCCGTATAGCCTCTAACATACTGTTAGGGCAAGTGCTATTAGCGAGGATCTACGACCCCACGCACAGACAGATGCGCGTACCACCATCGCCCACACCGATTTGCTGCCCTGTACGTACGTACGTTGAACTTCTTTCGCACCGTACGTAGTCAACCGCGCTAATCGGAGGTGCGGGGGAAGGACAAAAAACTATGGGTCTCTGTGTGAGTCTATGGGTCTCTGTGTGAGTCTACGGGTCTCTGTGTGAGTCTATGGATCTCTGTTTGAGTCTATGTGTAACTGCGTGAGTCTATGGGCCTCTGCGTGAGTATATGAGTCTCTATGATAGTCTATGGGCCTCTGTGTGTCTGTGGGTCTCTGCACGAGTCTACGGGTCTCTGTGTGAGTCTATGGGTCTCTGTGTGAGTCTATGGGTCTCTGTGTGAGTCTGAGTCTCTGCGTGAGTCAATGAGTCTCTATGATAGTCTATAGGCCTCTGCACGAGTTTGTGGGCCTCTGCGCGAGTCTATCTGTCTCTGTGCGAGTCTATAGGTCTCTGCGCGAGTTTGTGGGTCTCTGCGCGAGTCTATGAGTCTCTATGATAGTCTATGGGTCTCTGCGCGAGTCTTTGGGCCTCTGCGCGAGTCTACGTATGCACGTTGAACGTCTTTCGCACGACCCTCCGTCGCCTGCCGCGCTAATCGTGAGGCTGCCGCGCTGCAGGTTCTGCTTCGAGCTGCACTGGTTCTCGGGCTGCCCGCTGGGCTCCCGGCCCGTGACCTGTGGCCAGGACCTCTGCCTGGGCGCCACCTGCTCCGGTTTCCCCCACGCCGAGTGCCGCATGCGCAACTGCGGCTCGTGCTACACCGAGTGGCTGGAGCCGCAGACGGGGGCCCTGCTCATGTGCCTCGGTCAGTCCGTGTGTGTGTGTTACGTGTGTGTGTGTTACGTGTGTGTGTGTGTAGCCTGTGTGTGTGTGTTACCTGTGTGTGTTACTTGTGTGTGCAGTGTATCTATGTTGAACTTATTTTGCACCGTAGATAGAAAATTGTGCTAATCAGAGAAGAGCATGTGTCGTCTGTGTGTGTGATGTGTGCGTACTCATCCAGTGTGTTCTAGATCAGTGAACCCGCCAGGCCATTCTTGTGTGTTGTTGTTGTTGTTATTTTCATTATTGTTACGGGTGTCGTTGTTCCTTGGTCATTGTTGGTCGTTGTCGTCATCTTGGTTATTGTCATCGTTTTTTTGTTGGGTGGCATCGTTGTGTTATTGTTGATATTTGTTGTCTGTTGTCATAATAATTTTGTTTTTGTTTATTGCTATGGTTGTTGTTGTTTCCGTTGCTCCGCAGGCTGCATCGACGAGCGGGGAATGTTCCGCGCAGAGGGCAGCTCCTGGGTCATGACCTGTGACCTCTGCTCGTGCCAGGGAGGCGCAGTCTCCTGCATTAGCGGCTCCTGCGAGCCCTGACCCGACCTCTGACCTCTGACCTATCGCCCCCCACCCCCTGCCCCCCCCTCCCCCATCATGATCATGCCGGTAAAAGATGTCAAACTTTGACCGATCCCATCAGGCCGGTAAGGGTGAGCCTGTGTACGTGCCGGTTTGTATACCTGTGCGTGCGTGTGCGTGCGTTACTCTTAAGCCCTAACACTTCGGTGTGTGTGTGTGTGTTGACCTCCTGCCGGTGAGCCTCTGCCAATTTACTTGGCGTCAAAGTGCACCTAGCCTGGCACACAAGTGCGGTGGTAGCATCACTGCAACTCGGTGGTGAAAGGAGGATGGTGCGTGCGTGCCATGTGTGTGTCATCGTTAATTTAAACGTGTCCCCCTGGGACTCTGAATGCAAGAATTCGTCGTTTTGGGTCTCATGCTTGGTTGTGAACGTTATTCATTTTAGCCAACTCTTTCAAAATTATGTTTTTCACGCGCATATTTTATCTGAGATTGACGAGTTAAAAATGACTACGCATATTCCGATTGGTCTAAACTTGAATGTACCCCCTTTCTATTGGTCAAAACCTTACTGTGTCTATTCTGATTGGTCCATCTTTGGCATCGCCCTCTTATGATTGGTCCATACAAGGCATGTCCTCTAATGAGGCAAAACCTACCCCACGTTCTGTTTAATTGGCCAATGCTTGACCTGGTCTTTGATTGGTCGGAAAATATATTCCACGTCTCGTCTGATTGGTCAATATTAGAATTTTCATTTTTATCATCACAATGTATCCCAGGTCTATTCTTAATGGTCCAAACTTGACTTGTGTCTTTTGATTGGTGCTAATAATTTTTTGTCCACTGGCTTGACCTCCGCGGGAAGGTCAGCAGGTCGGCTGAAGTGAACATTCTCGCAATAATGTGAAGATCTCACAATGCGGTTGTGATATTTGTATTCTTTTATTTAAATACTCTGAGTAGTGCCAGTCAACAAGTGCCAGTAGTCTTGCGACAAGCAAGCAAAACAAAATGACCAGGCATTATCACGACCCATCTAAAATCATGACTATTATTATCACTATTATTAATATTTATACTACATAGCGTACACTTTTGATGTTGAAGGAAGTTTTAATACTGCAGACTCCAATGAATATGCGTGCAGATGTCGTAGGAAAGTTTAATGAACGGTGGCCAAATGAAGATAGGTTCACCAAGGTTGCTTTGTTCCCTTATCAATAACTTTGATCGTAAGAGAGAGGTACTTTGCCGTTGGGTGGTCAATATTTGGCATTAACTCCGGTGGCACCGATCGTAGTAAAGTCACTTCAACGGTGCATGGCGTGTACGCTAATGACACGCGTAACTATTGCGTTTTCCCCGTGCCAACGATTGTGTATGGCACTGCGCGTGCGTGCGTATGTGCGCACGTATGGAGCGGTGGCGCCGCGGTTAGCATACTGCACCGCGAACCCCGATCGGCCTCGATTTCGATTCCCGGCCACATAAAAAAATCAGTGGGGATTATTCAAATCAGTTGTGGGCCTCTCCTAGGTTGACTCAATATTAAATGAGTATCTGGTGCCGAGTGTCAGTGTCAGCACCGGGGAGACAAAGGCAGCCGGGCGTGGTGCTGGCCACAGCGACCTCCTCGGGTGTCGAGTCAGCCTCAATAGGTGCAGACTTAATAGGCACTTGCCCCAACAGTCTTCGTGTGCCACATGGGGGACTCTTCGTATCTGTGTGTGCGACGTTTGTCTGTACTCACGGTCGCTTTCATTTCAACGCCGTTTCAACCGGCGGCAAATCCATCATCTTATTTTCCCGTCGTTTGTTAACCGCCTAGTTTTTAAGCCGAAGCTTAAAAAGTAAAAACAAAAATCTCACGAAACCTACGGTATTATATAGGATTTGCTTGAAGAAAAAACACTTGCTGGACAGCGCCGGTTAGTGGAACACCGACCAAGTTTTTCCACCGCAATGTCGTCAGATCACGGACTAAATGTGGGAAGTCGATGGTCGCGATCCAGTCACCAATGACTGCACAGAACAAAAAAAACCCATCCCAATTAATATATTTGGTTATCGACTTATTATATGATGACATGCCCAGCCCTGAGAATTAAAATATATAAAAACAATGAATATTGGTTTGTCACGCGTCGAACATTATTGCTCGCAGTGGCAGGGTGGGTAAGAAAGTTCTAGCACCCCATATGACGTGAACCAGAAGTCATTTGAAGTGATCTCAGGAGTAGTTCTGTGTTGTCCACTTCCGTGGGCCGTTCTGTAACAAGAAGGGGGGGGGGGTGTGGGGGTTGCGCTGCTTTGTGAAAGATGCAAATGGAAGGTTCTTCTTGTGACGTGCCGATGACGTCGACAGCACATCCGGGGATAGAAATTTGGAGGACATTTTTCCTTTTTGTAATCGCGTTTAGTGACTGTAATCTGATGACCCATCAAAAGCCTCGGCATTTTATGGGTTTACCAGCACCTGTATTTCGCATTCTGACTACAATAGCACATTTCCTGTAACGCTCGACTCAACAACACTGGACCATGTCTAGGCCTTGGGCCTGGGATTGTAGAAGGCCTCAAATGGCCGTCGGTCTAAAATGGTTTCCCTTTCGGTGCCAATTTGTTCGAACTCTATTTATTGTTATTATCGTTATTTCGTATTAAAAAAATGTTGTGGCGTTTGGTATCGGCGGAAATTATAGTGCAGTATTTTTTTTTGAAGTCTAGGTTGTAAGTTATAACGGACGGTCAAATGAAGTCCGTCGAGCGGTGAAAGCCACCGTCAAGTCTCGCCTGTGTTACCATCGGTTTTTAAAAAAACAAACCAACAAGAAAACCCTGAGCGGTGTGCGTGGTTGTGTTTCGTGCGATTCTGTCGGATTCGTTACGAGGGAGCGTGGAGGAAGCCGTCGCCGCTTTGTTTCTTTTGTACAACGACGACGATCCACGCCCCCCCCCCCCTCCCCCCTCCGATAAAGTTTGTGACTTTGGACACAGCAACAACAAAACAACTTTACGTTTTTATTTTGTCGTCTCATTCCTAAGGCACCGTCGCGCAAACACATACAGACGCACGCACATACATACACACAACAAAGACAAAGATCCCCCGCGTAGCCTTAACAGACTGTTGGGGCAAGTGCTGTTAGCGAGTAGCGCCTATGAATGCCGGCATGGCACACGAGGTGGGTGGGTGGCCAGCACCACGCCCGGCCGCCTTTGTCTCCCCAGTGGCGATGGTTTCACGCACTGCATCAGGTCCTCATTTGAGGCTGAGTCAACCTAGGGGAGGCCCAGGGCCGATTCGTCACCGGTGGTGGTGGCCGTCGTCGTTATTGTCGCCCGACTTGCTGGTGCTGGTTGACGGAATTTTCCCGTCCGGGATCTCTCCGCACGCACGGAGTCCAAAACTAAACAAGAACCCAGCCCAGAGTGCGACGGGAAATCCTTCGTCACACACGGGGAGACCTCCACGCAGACGAGCGTCGTCGTCAACATCCTCGCCGCACCGCCGTCCCCCCAAGACGCAAGTCGCGTTCCGACAGCAACAGCACCACCACCGTCGCCACCGACCCCGCCACTCAGCCACGACGCCTGCGGCTCGCGTTGCCGCGGGCTGGTGATTGCACTTTGAGGCCGTCGCGGCACATGTGAGTGTTGGGAAGGGCTCGCTGCCGGCAGGAGGTCACGGGAGAGAGACGACCTCCCTCCCCAGGGTGCCACGGGTCGACTGGAGAGTCTCTCACCCTCCGTCGTCGCCCCGGGGATCCGGGGTGCTTCACGTCTTTTGCGCGACCCGCCGGACCCCGCGCCCTCTGCATCGAAGCGATCGGCATCGCGACGCGAGGATTTCCGGCGGGGGGCCATCACTTACGAGCGAAGCGAAGTGAAGCGGATGCAGAGGATCGTGGGGTCGGTGGGTGGGGGGGTGAGAGGCACAGGAGGGGGGGGGGGGGGTGGGATGCCAGGGGAACTCTCCTTCGGTGGGCCAGGCCAGGCACAGCGGTGCGTGCCCAGGTAAGTATTTAGAGCTTTTATTTATATATTTTTCCCATATATACTTTTTGCAGCGATTGTGTCCCCCCCCCCACCCCCACCGTACGAGAGAAAGAGAGAGACATTTTTTTCGTGGGAAGTCAAAATGCAGCGTCCGTCCGCCCACCCGGCGGGATCGGTGCCGTCCGAGCGGAAAAGGTGACGAGCGTCGCCGTGGTGATGGGAGGACGCGCTCGCTTCGCGGCCCGCGGGGTGGTGCCGTGCGCGCCGACCACCGCACTGAACGCTCCCCCCCCCCACCACCCACCCCGCTTGATACACATTGGCACTGCGAAGGACAGAGCGAGCGAGGAAAGTGGAAAGACACATCGAGGCGTGCACTGGCACCTACGGGCTGTAGCTGCCCCGTGGTCGGTGATGGCGTCGGTGATGGCACGCGCGCACACGGCCCAGTGGCTCGTTGCGAGTGCACGTGGGGGCCTCTTGCAGGAACCGAGGTGACTGAGCGCCGCGCACAAAGTTCGTAACTCGACGTCAGCTCCAAAAATATCCCCCCCTCCCCCCCCACGCCGATTGGTCCTGCCGGGATTGTAGCAGTGACCGACGGATGGATGTCGCATGGGGCTGTGAACACGCGGTTCAGTGTCCACGTGGCCGCCGCGTGCCGCGTGGAACGAAAGTTGTGGGCCGCCGTCTGGCCCCGCAGGCCGCGTTCGTTCTCCAGCGCCGATGCCGTTACAGGCTGTGCGCTGTGAGTGGAGTGTACACTCTCTGTGTGTGTGTGTGTTGATGATGATGATGAGCAGGAGGTGTGCGTGAGGAGCGGTGGTGCAGCGGTTAGCGCTACGCTGCGCTACGAACCCGGCGACCCAGGTTCGATTCCCGCTCACGGAAAACACCCGTGACGATTATATCTGAACCGGTCCTAGGCCTCCTCTAGGTCGACTCAGCCTCGAATTAGTACCTGGTGCGATATGTAAGCATCGCCACTGGGGAGACAAAGGCGGCCGGGCGTGGTGTTGGCCACCCACCCCTCGTGTGCCGTGCCGGCCTTCATAGGTGCTCGCTAACAGCACTTGCCCCGACAGTCTGTTAATCCAACACGGGGGATCTTTGTCTTTGTTTGGGTAGTTGGAGGAGGCCCGTGAAAGATGCTACTGGGATCTTCGTCTTTTGTGTTGATGAGCAGGAGGCGTGCGCGTGTGTCTCCGTGTGAAGGCTGCAGCTACGACGGGAAGATCTACAAGAACCAGGAGACGTTTCACATCAACGCCTGCACGTCCTGCGTGTGCGTGGTGAGTGCCTCTCTGCGTCCGCCACGCGTCGTGAACACGCCGGCCCGCTCACTCGCTCGCCCGTGCGGACCCCTTCCCAGCAAGTCACTCTCACTCAGCCCGTCACCGACTCGCCCACCCACTCACCCACCTCGTCACTTAGCCACCTCGTTACTCACCCACTCACCGACTCGATCAATCACCACCTTGACCATCTCACCCACCTGGTCACTCACCCACCTCGTCACTCACCCACCTCGTTACTCACCCACTCACCAACTTGATCAATCACCACCCTGACCGTCTCACCCACCTCGTTACTCACCCACTCACCAACTCAATCACCACCTTGACCATCTCACCCACCTGGTCACTCACCCACCTCATCACTCACCCACCTCATCACTCACCCACCTCGTTACTCACCCACTCACCAACTCGATCAATCACCACCATTACCCTATGACCCACCTCGTCACTCACCCACTCACCCATTCACCAACTCAATCAATCACCACCTTTACCATCTCTCCCACCTCGTTACGCGCTCGCCCACCCACCCACCCACTCAATCTCCGCTATTGAATTTTCACAAAGCTCGCCTGCCTTGGACATCGCCTTCCCTCCCCCCAGCTCCCGACGCCTACACGCACACACGGACACGCGCACGGATGTCCGTGTGTCAGTGTGTGCGTGCGTGTGGGGGGGGAGCGGTAGTGTAGCGGGTTAGCGCTACGAACCCGGCGAACCCTGAGTTCGATTCCCGCTCACGGCCAACACCGGTGACGAACCGGTCCTGGTAAAAAAAAATCCACTGGGGAGACAAAGGCGGCCGGGCGTGGTGCTGGCCACCCACCCCCTCGTATGCCGTGCCGGCCTTCATAGGTGCTCGCTAACAGCACTTGCCCCTACATTCTGTTCAGGCTACACGGGGGATTTTTGTCTTTGTTCGCATGCGATGGCGCAGAATTTGAAATGCCGTGGCTACGAATCCGGCGACACGAGTTCGATTCCCGCTCATGGCCCGCACCAGCGGCGGACATTTCAACCTGGTCCTGTGCCCCCCCTAGGTCAACTCAGCATTAAATTAGCAGCTGGTGTGGCGTCGTGAACATCGCCACCGCCGGTGGGGGGGAGGGGGGGAGACAAAGGCGGCCGGGCGTGGTGCCGGACGCACTGCACCACGTGGTGCGCCGTGCCGCCCTTAGATGGATGCTCGCAAGGCAGAAGCAGAACTTGCTCCAGGAATCCCGCGTGGGCTACAGCGATGCGGGGATGGGGGGAGGATGACCTCTGTGTGTGCGCGTCCTCTCCTCCCCTCGCTCCTACCCCCCCACTAGAATGGAGACGTCAGCTGCAAGGAGGAGGAGTGTGCTCGAGCCAAGTGCCGCAACTCCGTCAAGAAGCCCGGAGTCTGCTGCCCCACGTGTCCCAAGGGTGGGTGGTGCAAACGGTGGCGGTGGTGGTGGCGGTGGTGGTGGAGGTGGTGGAGGTGGTGGCGGTGGTGGCGGTGGTGGCGGTGGTGGCGGTGGTGGCACACAGACAGACACAAGCAGAGAGACAACACAGAGACACACAGAGAGACACACAACATAGACACATGGCACTTACATTGAGGATGTCTTATTGGCGAAAGTGCCCACCCCCCCCCCCCTGCTATGAAAATAAGTGAAGAACTCCGCTCTCGGGAGATGTAGAGACAAGATATAGAGTTGTAGTGTATGTGTGCGTTGGTCTTAACGTGCACATAGCCTGGCACAAGCGCCGTGGTTCATGTCACCGCCACTTAGTGGCGAACGTGTGTGCAGGTCGACGTCTGGTGTCCTGTTCAGCACTTGGCAGAGGTGTGGACTCGAGTCATGTGACTTGGACTCGAGTCAGACTCGAGTCATGAATTTGATGACTTGCGACTCGACTTGGACTTGCATAACAATGACTTTGTCCCACCTATGAGATGTGGACTCGAGTCATGTGACTTGGACTCGAGTCAGACTCGAGTCATGAATTTGATGACTTGCGACTCGACTTGGACTTGCATAACAATGACTTTGTCCCACCTATGAGATGTGGACTCGAGTCATGTGACTTGGACTCGAGTCAGACTCGAGTCATGAATTTGATGACTTGCGACTCGACTTGGACTTGCATAACAATGACTTTGTCCCACCTATGAGATGTGGACTCGAGTCATGTGACTTGGACTCGAGTCAGACTCGAGTCATGAATTTGATGACTTGCGACTCGACTTGGACTTGCATAACAATGACTTTGTGCCACCTATGAGATGTGGACTCGAGTCATGTGACTTGGACTCGAGTCAGACTCGAGTCATGAATTTGATGACTTGCGACTCGACTTGGACTTGCATAACAATGACTTTGTCCCACCTCTGTCACTCGGTAATGCAAAGGGGCCCTCCCTGAAACGAAACACGGCATGTGCAGCAGGACACGATCAAGAGTTGAACCTCCACAGGTCCAACTCAAAGGCCCCCCACCCCCTCCACCACCACCAACCCACTCATCACTGCCAGAGCCCAAAGCACAGCGATGGCCATTCATTCGTTTGTTCAGCTGCCAGACTCCCTGTGACTGGCCTTCTTTTCTCTCCTTCTCCTCCTCCCACCCACCCACCCACAACAAAGATCCCTCGTGTAGCCTGTGACAGACTGTTGGGGCAAGTGCTGTTAGGGAACACCTATGAAGGCCGGCACTGTGGCACACGAGGGGGTGGGTGGCCAGCACCACGCCCAGCTGCCTTTGTCTCATTGTGCTCATTTGAGGCTGAGTAGACCTAGGGGAGGCCCCATGACCGGTTCAGATAATCGTCACCGATGTTGGCTGCGAGCGGGAATCGAACTCGGGTCGCCAGGTTCGTTGCGCAGCGTAGCGCTAACCGCTGCACCACCGCTCCCCACACACGCACACAAGCGCACACACAGAGACACACACACACACACCTCCACCCCGAGCTCAAAGGCCACATTGTTACATCTCCATCAGTGTTCACTTGTGCTCCAATTTTTACGCTTTTCAGCTCCGGTTGAAAGCGTTCGTGCATTAGCTCTGCACGTCTCCGTTTGGAGAGACCTGGGCAATCGTACGCCAACTCGTCTAGGCATGATCTAATGTAATTAAAGGATTCACGTAAACTAAACTATGAAACTAAACACACTTTTATTTCACCAGGTAAGGCCCACTGAGCTACGTAGCTCTTTTGCAGAAGAGACCTGGCCACAAACGGGAACTCAACGAAGTGGCCTTATCATCACCACGTGGAAATGCACAGCAGCCAAATGCTCTAAATGCGTGAAGTTGATTCAAAATGTGGGAGGGGGGGGGGGAAATGCCGGAAAAGCCGGAGACAAATCCACGCGAACACGGGGAGAGACACGCACACAACCTCCAAGTACACAGCAGCAGCAGGCGTCAGGGTCGGGATCGAACCCACGACCTCCTGTAGACCAGGCGATGGAGTTAACATCTCCTAGCCACCGTGGCGCCCCTGCCGCTGTGTTATTAGGGATTTACTCTATAGACGACCCTATATACCCTACAGACAACCCTATATACCCTACAGACAACCCTATATACCCTACAGACAACCCTATATACCCTACGGACGACAAAACCCAACCGACCGCGTGAGAATATCTGCCGGGCCCCGTGCACCCGACGCGTCCCGGTTGACGAACGCCACCGCGAACACCCCCGGCCTAACGCTCGCTCGGGCGCGTCACGCACCGCAGCGCCCAACATCATCCGGGGCGGGGGGCCGCTCGCGGCTCGAGCCGCTGGGCCCCCTCGGCCACAGCTCTTGCCGCCCGTCGCGCCCCCAAACGAGAGCGGTGCCGCTCTCGTTGACGGCCGAGTGGCGTTTTGGGGGGTGCCCCCGCGCTCCTCGGCAAGCGGCGGGGGGCATGATGCGTTTGCGAAGAAAATACAAATTCCTCCCGAAGGCTCAGAGGCCCCCTCTGCCTCAACTTCCCCCCCCCCCCTCCCCCCCCCACAGCTGAGCGGAGACTCAGTGGAGACCGCATTTTTGGCCGTGTTGACTTTGGCGGGTGAGGGGGGGGGGGTCGATTTATGTCCATCCTGAACCTTTGACCCCCCCCCCTCCTCCTTCCTCCTCGTCCCACCGAGGTCGCGGGCACCCCGCAACGCGATTCCCCTTTTGTGACGTCGGTAATAACACTGGTCCACACACTTTTTCTGGCATGAAGTATTCCAACGGTGTTAAGGTAATTTTGGGGTGCTGATTCCAAATCTGGCATCAGTTTTTGTCTATCACATCAGGTTTTTGAGACATCAAATATTGCATTTTCAATAAAAACTGCAGAAGAAAATTATTAAATGTGTATATCTACATTAAATTATATTATAAACACACTATCATAAAAATACGGCACCATATTTTAACACTAAAGCAGTCACTGACTCGCAACAACTCACAATCATAAGTGACAGAGTTAATTTCGGGTAAAATCAATGAAAACGGGGTATGCCGATAGCATAAGAATGAGATGTGTTAGAGCAAATCTGAGCTCAGATTTGGAATCAGCACCCTGAAATTAGTCTAAAACAGCTGCAAAAGTCCAGGCCAGAAAAAAATTATTTTTTGTTGTTGACCGAGCCGTTTAAATTATTTTCGTGCCGGAGGGGGGTGGGGGGGGGCAACGTAGCGGCGTGCGGAGGCTGTGGCCGGTGGTGGAGACACGTCGGGAAGTTCGCGCACGACAGACGACCGGTAGCGGCACGAGCGAGAAAGTCGCACGAACACAACCTGCGTGGCCTCGCTCGCTTGCCACCAGAGGTCGCAAACGGGTTTTGATTCCTTACTCGTACCCGTGCCCGGCCGCACCAGGTTCGCAAATGGGTACTCGTACCCGGCCGGGTACGGGTACCCGTTCCCTACCCGTACCCGTACCCTACCCGAAATGAGTGACAAACGGTTACTCACCAGTGACTCAGGGCCTACCCGTACCCGTACCCGGCCGCACCAGGGTCGCAAACGGCTACCCGTACCCGGCCGGGTATCGGGTAGGGTACGGGTATCGGGTACCCGGTTGCGACCTCTGCTTACCACTCCACTGGAGCAAAAGCCCAAAGTGAGTGCTTCCTGCCTCTCCCCCACGACTCTAGAGGATATTTTGGCCTCCCCTCCTCCTCCTCCCCCTCTTCCTCCTCCTCTTCCTCCTCCACTCCTTCCACCTTTGGTAGACGTCTTGGACGCAGGGTGGCACTTGCCCAATTTACCCAACCGCACCTGGTCTGCCGGCGTGACCCCATTCAACGCGGCCGCTTGGAGTCTCGGCGAGAGGCCGGGAGATTTAAGAAACTTTCCTCCGAGCTGGGAGATTTTTTTTTTAACAATTTCTATTTTACTTTAAGCAGGTTAAGCCCACTGAGCAGTATAGCTCGTGTCAGACTCGGGGCTAAAGCCTGTTCGTATTTTTTGATACGGGCAAAAAGAAAAGGTCCCACAGATATTTTTCCGAAGCGACCTGGCCACAATCGAACTGTGCGTGTCAAGTGGCAATGTAGAGCACGGAAGTCCACCCCCTCTGAACCGGTCATGGGCCTCCCCCTAGGTCTACTCAGCCTCAAATGAGTACCTGGTGCGGTGCGTAAAAACCATCGCCACTGGGAAGAGAAAGGCCGTGCCGTGCCGGCCTTCATAGGTGCTGCTCGCTAACAGCACTTTGCCCCGACAGCCTGCTAAGGCTACAAGGGTGATCTTTGTCTTTGTCTGGCTTATAAACCGAGGCGGGCGTTCTCTTTGTGAGCTGCGTCTGCCTGTGGCCCGTGTCACACTCTCGTCTTTATCTCGAGACTCGGCCACACAATCAGCCACCCCCCTACCACCCACCCGCTCGCCCGCCCCCTCATTCCCCCACGACCACCATTCAATATTGAAGGTAAATAATCAGGAAAGGGCCCGGGTTTATTTGCGTAGGTTACAGGTCGCGCCAAAGGCCACAATTAGGTCGCCCGTCTCTCAGGGGCTAGACAAAGGCCGTCTGCTGATGACGACTTTTAAAAGTTTGCGTCCAAATCTCGCCTGGGATGGCACACACCCTCACCCCCCCCCCCCCCCCCGTTTTCGACTGTCGTCTCCTGGCGACTGTCATCGAACGAGCTGTCTGTGTGTGTGTGGTCGTGTGGTCGTGTCACGCACGCGGTCAGAAACTAAACTAGAAACTATACTCTTTGGGTCTTTCGGTAAAGTCACGTGGGTAGAAATAAAATAAAACCAATCACGACGTTTCGATCGCAACACTTTACCGAAAGAACCAAAGAGTATGGATTCCTGCAGTCACCAAAGCCTCTTTTATTAATTATTTTTTTTACCTACGTGACTTTACCGACAAAACCTAAGAATATGAATCCCCCGTCTAGCCTGAACAGACTGTTGGGGCAAGTGCTGATAGCGAGCACCTATGAAGGCCGGCACGGCACACGAGGGGGTGGGTTGCCAGCAACGCCCAGCCGCCTTTGTTTCCCCAGTGGCTGAGTCGACCTAGGGGAGCCCCGTGACCGGGTTCAGATATTTGCCACTGTTATTGGCCGTGAGTGCGAATCGAACTCGGGTCGCCAGAGTGTGTAGTGATCTCCCCCACTGAGCCACCTCATCACCCACCCACCAACTCGCTCACTCACCTCCTTGCCAACTCACCGAATCACTCATGCCTGCCACACCACACTCGCCACCCACACCACCCACGCAACCCACGCCACCCACACCACCCACACCACCCACCCCACCCACACCACCCACACCACATTCTCCACCCACACCACCCACCCCACCCACACCACCCACACCACATTCTCCATCCACACCACCCACACCACACTCACCACCCACACCATGCTCTCCACCCACACCACCCACATCACACTCACCACCCACACCATGCTCTCCACCCACACCACCCACACCACACACGCCAGACGCACCACCCAACTCATTTACCTGTGTGCCCATGTGTCTGTGTGTGTCTGTGTTCTCTCTGTGTGTCTATATCCATGCGTCTGTGTGTGTCTGTGTTCTCTCTGTGTGTCTCTGTACACATGTGCCTGTGTGTCCGTGTGCCTCTGTACCCACGTGTCCGCGTGTCCGTGCGTCGTCCGTGTGTGACGCAGACTGCGAGGGTGGCCATGCGCACGCGGTCACGTGGGCTCCCGACGACTGCACCACGTGCCGCTGCACGGTCAGTCCCATGGCCGCCAGCCACGCGGTCACCGAGTGCGAGGCAACTTCCTCTCCTCGCTGGATAATGACGATGACGATGATGTGATAACGATGATGATGATGATGATGGGATAACGACGACGATGATGATGATGTGATAACGACGACGATGATGATGTGATAACGATGATGATGTGATAATGATGATGTGAGTTTTCACGAGCATGGGATCAGTGCGGGATGAAGCTAGTGCGGGGCCTGTAGCACGTGTTGTTATAAAGGGGCTCTAAATAAAAAAAAAACACGTAAATATTAAAACACATTTTTTTCTATTTGCACAGCAAAGTAATTGTATTTTTTCATTTGCTATACAGCCAGATAATACGACAAATTTCTAACCTTAAAGTTAAAGGCGGTATAGTACTATAGTAATAGAGCAAGTGCAGAATCACTGAACCGGAATTGATAGCTTGAAAGCATTTAGCGCGGGGCCCTTGAAAGTGCGGGGCCCGTAGCTACTACACGTGCAGCTACTACTTATGCTGGTGATGATGGCGTTGAAGATTATGTCTCCGTGAGGATGGGGTTTGATGGTGATGATGGCGATGATGATGTTGATGTCTCTGTAAGGATGGGGTTTGATGACGATGATGATGGCGATGCTAATGACGTTGATGATGTTGGTGTCTCTGTGAGGATGGGGTTGTTGAGTGCCAGGTGACCGTGTGTGCTGAGCTCAGCTGCCCCGTCACTCAGCACCTGCCTGGGCAGTGCTGCCCCTCCTGCCGGCCTGGTGACACTCGCACCACCCCACACCGCACCATCCACACCGCACCATCCACACTGCACCACCCACACCGCACCACCCACACCGCACCACCCACACCGGACCACACACACCGCACCACCCACACCGCACCACCCACACCGCACCAACCACACCGCACCACACACACCGCACCACACACACCACACTCACCACACCGAACCACATTCACCACACGCACCGCACCACTCAAACAGCGCCACACTCACCACACCACCTGTACCACCCACACCGCACCACACTCACCACACCACACTCACCGCACCACACTCACCGCACCACACGCACCACATGCACCACACCACCCACACCGCACCACCCGCACTGCACAACGTTAACCGCACCACCCGCCCACAAGCACCACACTATATTCACCATTCCACACTCACCGCACGAATATCACTGCCCTGTGATGATGACGATGGCAGTGATGATGATGATGGCAGTGATGATGATGACCATGGCAGTGATGATGACGATGACAGTAATGATGATGATGTTCTGCAGGCTGCGAGTATGAAGGGCAGCATTACAAGGAAGGGCAGTTCTTCACCGCAAACAGCAACCCCTGTCTGAATTGCTCTTGCCTGGTACGTATGTGCTTCGTTTATGTGTGCGTGTCTGTGTTGCGTGTGTGCGTGCGTGCGTGTGCGTGCGTGTGCGTGTGCGCGTGTGTGTATGCGTGTGTGTACGCGTGTGTGTGCGTGTGTGTACGCGTGTGTGTGCGCGTGTGTGTATGCGTGTGTGTACGCGTGTGTGTGCGAGTGTGTACGCGTGTGTGTGCGCGTGTGTGTACACGTGTGTGTGCGCGTTTGTGTATGCGTGTGTGTACGCGTGTATGTGTGCGTGTATGTGTGCGCGTGTGTGTGTGCGTATGTGTGTGTCTGCGCGTGTCTGTGCGCGTGTATGTGTACGTGTATGTATGGCGATGATGATGTGGGGAGCGGCGGTGCAGCGGTTAGCGCCGCGCTATGAACCCGGCGACCCGGGTTCGATTCCCGCTCATGGCCAGCACCGGTGACGATTATCTGAACATCCAGCGTTTCATCAGCAGCAGAGGCAGCTTTGCTTGCACCAATGCTGATGACCTGCCCAGGTGTTTATAAGCGTGGACTGGGTTTTGACATTAAGCGTCTAATCAGCAGCTGGACCCATATAATCTATCAGACAACGTGCGTGCCTTTAAACGCCTGGCTGTTCACCAGCATTGCTTCAGGCAAGGCTGCCTCTGCTGCTGATGAGAAACTGAATGTTGAAACCCAGTCCAGAGTTTTGCTTATTTAATAAATACAAATACGTGTCGATTTGTTTAAGTCAATATATATACTGGTAGGAACCTCCTGGTTACACCAGCCCACAGGGGAGTATTGTGTCCGTCGTGCAGGGAGGGGCTGGGTGGGGAGGGAGGGGCTGGGTGGAGAGGGTGGGGCTAGGTGGGGAGGGACTGGTCACCCCGTGGTGCCCTTATAAAACTCAACGTTTAACCTACTCACGCCGGCTTGTGCCCGCCCTCACAGTCGGGCATATTTGCGGAATACACCACGCCGCCGTTGACCCTGGCCATTGACCAAGCAACCCAACGTTCCTACCAGCTGCTGCTGATACTGCTGTTGGTGATACTGCTGCTGCTGATGATGATGATGCTGATGATGATAATGATGATTCTGAGTGTTCGCGTGTGCAGGACAGCCTGATCCGCTGTTCGCCCGTGCACTGCCGGCCACTCGCGTGCCGACACCCCGTGCAAAGACCCGGGCAGTGCTGCCCAGAGTGCCGCGGTGAGCGCCTGACGCTAAACTGATGCTGAAGTGAAGCTGTACACTATTCTTTATTCTGTTTAACATCTCGGCTTTCGCGATCAATGTTATCCACGATGGAGGTTTTTGGGTTACGTGGTCTGAGCCAAAAACTTCTATTGTGGATACTTCTAGATTTGAAGCTTTCGTGACTGCAAGGATTCATACTCTTAGGTTTTTTCGGTAAAGTCACGTGGGTAAAAATAAAATAAAACAGAATAAAGTAATCTTCTCGGTTCTTTCGGTAAAGTCACGTAGAAGGGAAATAATAGAATAAAAATAAAACATAATAAATTAATTCTCACGACGTTTCGGCCACAACGCAAGCAGCCGCCCTCAGGTGAAGAACAGGTCTGTCGGAAAGACAGCGTCTTATTTTTATTATTTTATTATTTCCCTTCTACGTGACTTTACGGAAAGAACCAACAAGATGTTTTTTTCCAGTTTTCGTTTATTCGGTATAACCCTGTGAGCCGTGCGGATCTTGACTCGGGTGCAACCGCCACAAAAAAAACATGAACAAGAAACATCTTAAAGTGTATACGCGCAACAGAAAAATCCTGGAAAAAACAGCAAAGTCTTCCAGAAAAAGCACCGTATTTCAACGCTGTGTGCTAAAATCCCAATGGTACCCGGCCGGGTACGGGTAGCCGGGTATCGGGTAGGGTACGGGTATCGGGTACCCGATTGCGACCTCTGGGCTGGTGGCTCCGCGGGGCAGGGACGGTGATGTGGCTGCCTTGTCACCCGCGTGCCTGCTGCTGCAGGATGCCTAATCAACGGGCAGGCGCTGGAGAACGGAGAGACGGTCAACCCCGGTGGCGGCTGTCAGAAATGCACCTGCCTGGTAAAACACACAACACACACTTTGTCTCTCTCTCTCGGGTCGATGATTTTATCATCATCATCATCATCGTAGTCTTCGTCGTCACGACCTGCAGGAACATTTTGTGCCACGTTGGTGATGTTAACTACCTCGCCTGGTATACAGGAGGTCGTGGGTTTGATCCCGACCCTGACGCCTGTTGCATACTAGGGAGTTTGTGTCGCTCTCTCATCGTCATCATGGTGGCTAGGAGATGTTAACTACCTCACCTGGTATACAGGAGGTTGTGGGTTCGATCCCGACCCTGATGCCTGTTGCATACTAGGGAGTTTGTGTCGCTCTCTCATCGTCATCATGGTGGCTAGGAGATGTTAACTACCTCGCCTGGTATACAGGAGGTCGTGGGTTCGTTCCGTGGATTTTTCTCTGGGTCCTCCTCCGGTTTCTCCCTCCACATTTAGAATCGACGTCACCACCACGCGTTTAGAGTGTTTGGCTGTGATAAATTTCCCGCGACGTCCGCACACAAATGACGTCACGGAATCTCTCGCGCCGTCCATCTTCCCGTCGATGCGGCCGCAGCATTAACCAGGGAGGCCGCTGGGCTCAGAACCGCGGCAAACGCACCACCACCAGCTCACTTCCCACGTGACAGTCCGCCGAGCGGGCTGTGGCTCGCTCGCCGCCCCGAGTTGGACTCTCAATCGGGAAGTCGGTCCAGCCAATCATCATCGTGGACAGGAAGTCGAGTCAAGGAGCAGTTGTACCACTTTGTGGGATGGTGCCACGAAATCAGCTGGTGTGCAGCTTTGGGGAGGCCTCATCCAGCAGCGGATCGACCATGGCTGATGATGACCCTTGAACCCGACTCTTACCCCTCCTCCCTTTCCCTTTTCTCTGTTCCGCTGCCCTTTTCTCCCCCCCCCCCCCGATCTTCAACCCCCCCCCCCTGGCCTGACCTCTGACCTGGCCGCAAGGGCGGCGAGCTGGGATGTGACCGGGGCCCGCCGGTGTGCGAGCTGCCCTCCTGCCCCCACCCCGGCCGCCCGGAAGGGCAGTGCTGCCCCGCGTGCGACGGTAAGACAAGCGGGACGCAAGGCGAGCGGCTAAGGGAGCGGTCCCCGCCATTTCTCCCTCGCGTCACTGCCGGCGGAGGAGACTTCGCTCGAGAGAGCTCTGAGAGGAACCCACTTCTGGCCAGACAGCCTGGGAAGAGGACCCACATTTTACCCCACCACCACCACCACCACCGCCACCGTACGGGGCGTTGGTGGTGGAGGGAGAGGTTCAAGAGACTCGCCCCTCGTCGTTTTAACTGGTATCCTCCGCCGGGAGATGGAGTCGAACCGTTGGCCTCTGACCTCCGGGCCGCGACTCCACCGTCGCTGACCGTTCCACCGCGGCGGCAGCATCCACGGTGTTATCGCCATGAGTGGTGATGAAGCTGGTGGCACCGAGGTGGCTGGGAGATTTTAACTCCCTTGTTATCGCCATGAGTCATAATGACGCCTGCTGCTGTATATTTGGAGTTTGCGTGTCTCTCTTTCTCTCATCATCACGGTGGCTGGGAGATGTTAACTCCCTTACCTGCTATGCAGGAGGTCGTGGGTTCAATCCCGACCCTGCCGCCTGCTGTATATTTTGAGTTTGTGTGTCTTTCTCATCATCATCATCGTGGTGGTGGCTAGATGTTAACTACCTTGCCTGCTATGCAGGAGGTCGTGGGTTCGATCCCGACCCTGATGCCTGCCGCTGTATATTTGGAGTTTGCGGTGTCTCTCTCCGCGTGGTCGTCTGGATTTTCCTCCGGGTCCTCCAGTTTTGCCCGCCATACTCTAAACATGCGTTTAGAGTATTTGGCTGCTATGTGTGTACGTTGAACTTCTTTCGCACCGTACGTAGCCAACCGTGTTAATCAGAGGTGCGGGTAAATTCCCACTTGGTTGAGCTATCATTTGTGTTGGGCAGGTCGCTTCAGAAAAAGATTGATGTTGCTGGGTGGGGCCTTACCTGGTAAAATAAACTTTATATTCTTTGGGTCTTTTGGTAAAGCCACGTAGATAGAAAAATAATAAAAAAATTATCACAGTAAAAAATATATGATATATATTTTTTCCTGCTTCAGCAGCTCGAAACGTCGTGATACTGTGATTATTTTTGTTTATTATTTTTCTATTTACATCGCTTTACCGAAAGACCCAAAGAATATGAATTCCTGCAGTCACGAAAGCTTTGAGTCAAAAAAAACTTTGTTAAGCTTAGTCTAGATTGTTGTTTTTGTTGTTATGAGTGGGTGAGTGAGTGGGTTAGAGCGTGAGTGGGTGTAGTGGGTTAGTGCGAGGGTGAGCGGGTGGGTGAGTAGGTGGGTGAGTGAGTAGGTGAGTGAGTGGATTAGTAGGTTGAGTGGGTGAGTGAGTGGGTTAGAGCGTGAGTAGGTGAGTGGGTGAGTGCGTGGGTGAGCGGGTGGGTGAGTGAGTGAGTGGGTGAGTGAGTGGGTGAGAGCGTGAGTAGGTGATGTAGTGGGTGATTGAGTGACTGAGTGGGTGAGTAAGTGGGTGGGTGAGTGAATGGGTAAGTGCGTGGGTGGGTAAGTGAGTGGGTGGGTGAGTGAGTGAGTGGATGAGTGAGTAGGTGGGTGAGTGGATGAGTGAGTAGGTGAGTGGGTGAGTAGGTGAGTGAGTGGGTGAGTAGGTGAGTGGGTGAGTGGATGAGTGAGTAGGTGAGTGGGTGAGTGCGTGGGTGAGTGAGTGGGTGGATGAGTGAGTAGGTGAGTGGGTGAGCGGGTGGGTGAGTGAGTGAGTGAGTGGGTGGATGAGTCAGTAGGTGAGTGGGTGAGTAGGTGAGTGAGTGAGTGGGTGAGTGGATGAGTGAGTAGGTGAGTGGGTGAGTGGATGAGTGGATGAGTGAGTAGGTGAGTGGGTGAGTGGATGAGTGGATGAGTGAGTAGGTGAGTGGGTGAGTAGGTGAGTGAGTGAGTGGGTGAGTGGATGAGTGAGTAGGTGAGTGGGTGAGTGAGTAGGTGAGTGCATGAGTGAGTAGGTGAGTAGATGAGTGAGTGGCTGAGTGAGTGAGTGGGTGAGTGAGTGGGTGAGTATGTGAGTGGGTGAGAGGGTGAGAGAGTGAGTAGGTGAGTTGGTGAGTGAGTGGGTGAGCGGGTGAGTGAGTGAGTGGGTGAGTGGGTGAGTAGGTGAGTGAGTGAGTGGGTGAGTGGATGAGTGAGTAGGTGAGTGGGTGAGTGAGTAGGTGAGTGGATGAGTGAGTAGGTGAGTGGATGAGTGAGTGGCTGAGTGAGTGGGTGAGTATGTGAGTGGGTGAGAGGGTGAGAGAGTGAGTAGGTGAGTGGGTGAGTGAGTGGGTGAGCGGGTGAGCGAGCGGGTGAGTGAGCGGGTGAGTGCGTGGGTGAGCGGGTGAGGCGCGTGTCGACTCTGCGCGTGTCGTGGTGGTGGGCAGGGTGTGAGTTTGAGGGGCAGGCGTTCCGCAGTGGAGAGACGCGACCCTCGCCCCTCGCTGGGCCCTGCATCCAGTGCACCTGCACGGTGGGTGCTGCTTGCACACAACAACAACAACCACAACAACAATTACAACAACCACACCCACAACTTCCACAACAACCACCACAACCACACACACAACTACCACAACAACAATTACAACAACCACAACAACTACCACAACAACAACCACAACAACTGCCACAACAACAACAACCACAACAACTGCCACAACAACAATTACAACAACCACAACTTCCACAACAACCACAACCACACACACAACTACCACAACAACACCACTAGGGAGACAAAGGTGGTCGGGCGTGGTGCTGGCCACCCACCCCCTCGTGTACCGTACCGGCCTTCATAGGTGCTCGCTAACAGCACTTGCCCCAACAGTCTGTTGAGGCTACACGGGGGATCTTTGTCTGCTGTGTGTGTGGGCGTCGTGTAGAGCGGCACGGTTCACTGCGTGGAGGAGGTCTGCCCCCCGCTGCCCTGCACGGAGCCCCACGTGGAGCCAGGACGCTGCTGCCCCATGTGTAGAGGTGAGAGGTGGGGGGGGGGGGACACGGGGGGTCAGGGGGGGTCAGTCTTCATCATTCCGAAGTTCCCGCCCGTCACGAGAGCTCGACTGGACGACGCAGCAACTGGAGGCGGTCACCGTGCGGGAGGTTTTCTGGACACGCCGCCGGCGGGCACGGCGCTCACCTGGTGCCGCGCTCTCACGGGCCCCTCGGTCGCGTCGCTCGGTGGGATCGGCGACCGGCAAGTCGATTCCGGTAACGGTTTACCGCTGCGCCGGTGATCGTTCGTCAAGCCCCGGCGGTTTTCAAATCCGCACTCGGCCCGGCTCGGCTAAAGTCACGACGGGGCCTCCGTCACCGCCGCCATCATCGGCGGCTGCGGCCGTTGGGTTTGGTTAATCCGACCGCGGCATTAACTGGGGTGGCCTGGTTCGGAGGTGCTACTCGCTAACAGCGCCTGCCACAAAAAGTCTGTTCACGGCTACGCGGGGGATCTTTGTGCGTGTGTGCGGCCATTCTGTGTGTGTATGTTTGTTGATGCACGTGTGTTTTGTGTGTGTGTGCATCTCAGCTGACACAAAACATCGCCACCTTCTCCTCCTCCTCGTGTTGAAGACTTCTCTGATGGGATTAGCCGTGTGCCCATCTGTCAGTGTGTCCATTTGTTCTGGATTCACAGTCTTGGGAATTGGCACGTGCGTGTGTGTGTGTGTCGGGTGGCAGCAGGGATTGATTTGTAACCGAGAGCCGGTCACGGTGATGCTGCGCTGAGCTTTATCACAAGACACTGCACAGTGTTGATAATAAAGTCACCCACGCACTCGCCCACCCACTCACTCACTCAACCACCCAATCACCCACTCGCCCACCCACCCACTCACTCACCCACCCACCCACTCACTCACTCACTCACCCTCCCCACTCACCCACTCACTCAGCCACCCACCCACTCACTCACCCACCCACTCACCCACTCACCTATCCACTTGCCCACCAACCCACCGACGCACTCGCCTACCGGCTAATTTATTCGTTCACTCATTCACTTGCCAAGTGAGTAACCCACTCACCCACTCACTCACTCACTCACCAAATCACTCCATCACCCAATCACTCACCCACTCACTCACTCGCTCACTCACCCACCCACTCACCCACCCACTCACTCACTCACTCACCCAATCACTCACCCACCCACTCACTCACTCACCCAATCACTCACCCACCCACTCACTCACTCACCCAATCACTCACCCACTCACTCACCCACTCACCCAATCACTCACCCACCCACTCACTCACTCACCCAATCACTCACCCACCCACTCACTCACTCACTCACCCAATCACTCACCCACTCACTCACTCACCCACCCACTCACTCACTCACTCACCCAATCACTCACCCACCCACTCGCTCACCAAATCATTCCATCACCCACTCACTCACTCACTCACCCACCCACCCACTCGCCCACCCACCCACCCACCAAGGGTCGCCACCTGTCTGACAATTGGCGTCTGGGTGTGCCGGGTGGCAGCAGGGATTGACTCGTAGCGAGACCTGGTACCGGCGCGGCCTGCAGTGGAAGAAGTGGCGAGCTAACACGCGGCATCGCGTAAACGAGTACCTGGTCGCGGGCGTGCAAACACCCGCACCGGGGAGACAAAGGCGGCCGGGCGCGGTGCCGACCGCCGTGCCGGCCTTTGTACGTGCAACTCGCGAACAGCTCTTGCCCCAGCGGTCCGCGAAGGCCGTCCGGGGGTGGCAGTGACCTTTGTGTTTGTTGCGGCAGGCTGTGTGTTGGACGGGAAGGAGGTCGCGGAGGGCTCGCGAGTGGAGGGGCTGCACGAGACTTGCCCGACCTGCCGGTGCCTCGACGGGCAGCTCCTGTGCAACGGGGCGCTGTGCCTCCCCACGCTGTGCCAGCATCCGGCCCGCATTGCCGGTACGCTAGAGGTCGCAAACGGGTTTTGATTCCTTAACCGTTCCCGGCCGCACCAGGGTCGCAAACGGGTACCCGTACCCTACCCGATACCCGGCTACCCGTACCCGGCCGGGTATCGGGTAGGGTACGGGTACCCGATTGCGACCTCTGGGATGAAGCCATGTTGCAGGCGCGGGTGGGTTGATTCTAGGAACTTGAATTGTGAGAAGAGACAAGACGTTGGGAAATGAGTGACAAACGGTTACTCACCAGTGACTCATGGCCTACCCGTACCCAGCCGCACCAGGGTAGCTGGGTATCGGGTAGGGTACGGGCATCGGGTACCCGATTGCGACCTCTGCGGTACGCCCCGTGCCAGGCTGGGTGACCCTGGCTTGTAGGGGGGGGGGGGCGGAAGGGTCTGCGTGGGTGTGCGCGTACATTGCATGCCTGTGCGCGTGCGGGGAGCGGTGGTGTAGCGGTTAGCGCTACGCTGCGCCACAAAGCCGGCCACCCGAGTTCGATTCCCGCTCACAGCCAACACCGGTGACGATTATCTGAACCGGTCCTGGGCTTCCCCTAGGTCGACTCAGCATCAAATGAGTTTCTGGTGCGGTGTGTAGTAAACATCGTCACTGGGGAGGCAAAGGCGGCCTGGCGTGGTGCTGGCCACCCACCCCCTTGTGTGCCGTGCCGGCCTTCATAGGTGCTTGCCCCAGCGGTCTGTTAAAAGCTATACGGGGGATATTTGTCTTTGTGTGTTGTGTGCAGAGGATTGCTGCGCCGTCTGTGATCGCTGCAGCTACAGAGACCGCGTGTTCAGCAATGGCCAGGCCTTCACTGACCCCAGCGACCCGTGCCTCAACTGCCTCTGCCAGGTGTGTGTGTCATTGGCAAGTCCAGTGATCTTGAGCTGAGTGGATCTTCTTCCGATGACCGGTACCAGCGGTGTCACGATCGGCCTCTGTGGAGGAGGAGGAGGCTCGCGAAGGACGCTACTGGGCTAGTCGGAGGCAGTCGCCCTCCAGCAACAACAACGGAGGGCGGAGGAGCGACGCTCACAACAACGAGCGGAGCAGCCGGGCTGCAGAGAACGCAGCCAGTTGGCACGTCTGCCAGTCACATCGATCCGTCAGCCGGTGGCATCTGGGTCTGTCCCGTGACCTCCTCCTGCACCTAGCCCGGCACAGCAGCCAACCCACGGCACCGGTCAACCCATAACAGCTGTCTGGGCTGTCTCAGGAAGCCTCGTGTTTCTGCGCACGAGCGCGCCCTTGCCACAACGGTGGCACAGCATGTTGGTTTGCCGTCCCGTTTCGGCGCGTGACCACTCCCTCTCCTCTCCGCAGGACGGCACCGTGACCTGCGACCCCGCCGTGTGCCCTCCGACCCCGTGCAGCCACCCGGAGAAGAAGGACGGCCATTGTTGCCCGCGATGCCCCGGTGAGACGGAGAGAGAGACACCTGTACCCGGGGCTCTAACCTAGGCTGCTGCCCGAGACGCTGGCCCATTGTGTCTGACACGGCCATTATGTACCCCACCAACTCGCGCAGCCCCGGAGCGACTTCCCGTTTTACTCCTCCACGTTCAGAATGGACGTCCGTTGCGAGTATTTGGCTGCTGTGAACTTCCACACGGCGGTGAGTGTCAACGGAGCTGGTGGCGCCGCGGTGGCTAGGAGATGTGAACTACCTCGCCTGGTACGCAGGAGGTCGTGGATTCGATCCCGACCCTGACGCCTGCTGCTGTATGTTTGGAGTTTGTGGTGTCTCTCTCTCTCAACATCATCATCACGGTGGCTAGGATATGTTAACTCCCTCGCCTGGCGTGCGGGAGGTCGTGGGTTCGATCCCGACCCTGACGCCTGCTGCTGTATATTTCAAGTTTGTGGTCTCTCTCTCTCCCCGTGTTCACGTGGAGTTTCCTCCGGGTCCTCCGGTCTTTCCCTCCACATTTAGAATCGGCGTGCACTCGGCGTATTCGGCTTCGATAAACCTCCGCGCGACGATAAGCCCCACGGCATCGAGCCATCGTTTGCGATGTCCAGGTCGCTCCTGAAAAAGAGCGACGTAGCTCGGTTGTGGCCTCACTTGGTGAAGAAGATCAAATTTACAGACGCAGGGAGGCACAGAGGGTAGCTTCGCGGCGCGGGGAAGAAACAGGGGAGGCTTTGAGTCGACGTCGGGACCTCACCGACGCAGGCCGGGCAGCGCTGCCCCCACGTGCCCGCACCTGGGGGCAGCGCGTGGCACACCACAGAGCCCCCGCACGGAGCCCTTGTCGAACGTTCCCTCTCGCCCGCCCGCCCGCTCCCACCAGACTGCACGTTCGAGGACCGCGTGTGGCGCGAGGGGGAGCGCTTCCCGAACCCCGCGGGCAGCTGCCAGGACTGCGTGTGCCACGATGGGCGCGTGGAGTGCCGGGAGCGAGCCTGCCCTCAGCCCGCCTGCCCCCACAGCACACCGGGCGCCTGCTGCGCCAGCAACTGCAACGGTGAGAACGCTTAACCCGCCTGCTGCACCGCTCCGGCCAAACGGTGAACAACGTATCTGGCGATTGCTCAAACTGCTGAGGATGATGATGCTGCTGATGATGCTGCTGATGATGCTGCTGATGATGCTGCTGCTGCTGATGATGATGATGCTGCTACTGCTGCTGATGATGATGATTATGCTGCTGATTATTCTGCTGCTGATGATGATGCTTCTGCTGCTGATGATGCTGCTGATGATTCTGCTGCTGCTGATGATGATGATGCTGATGATGATGCTGCTGATGATTCTGCTGCTGATGATGATGATGATAATGATGCTGCTGCTGATGCTGATGATGATGCTGTTGATGCTGCTGCTGCTGCTGATGATGATGATGCTGCTGCTGATGATGCGTTGGCAGCAGTGCACAAGCAACACACAACAATAGCAACAACAACGAATCAACACCTTCGTCAACAACAACAGCGTGTGTTGTTGTTGTCGTCGTGTGTGTTGCCTCGAGAGGAAAACATAGAGTAGGCGACGTTTCAGGCAACGGACCTTCATAGCACGTCCTCGGCCTTCCCTCGGATTGACCCGGCAAGCCGAGTTCGATTCCCGCCCACGGCCAACACCGGTGACGATTATCTGAACCGGTCCTGGGCCTCCTCTGGGTTGACTAAGCATGAGTACCTGGTGCGGTGTAGTAAACATCGTCACTGGGGAGACAAAGGCGGCCGGGCGTAGTTGCTGGCCACCCACCCCCTCGTGCGCCGTGCCGGCCTTCATAGGTGCTGCTCGCTAACGGCACTTGCCCCGACCGCTCTGTTAAAGGCTACACGGGGGACCTTTGTCTCTGTGTGTGTGTACAGGCTGCAGCTATGCCGGGAAGGACTATCCCAACGGGATGGAGTTCCCGCACTCCTCTGACGACTGTCGCGTCTGCCACTGCATCGTACGAGCGCAGCGCCCGCGTCGCTTGAGGCCGGGCTGACGATGATGGCGATGACGATTATAATGATGACGACGACGATGATGACCGTGATTATGATGACGACGATGATGATAATAACCATGATTACCACGACGACGACGACGATAATGACGATGATGATTACCATGATTACCACGATGATTACCACGATGGTGACGACGATGATGACGATGATGACGATGTTGACGATGACGACCATGATTACCACGATGACGACGATGATGATGACTACGATGATGACCATAATTACGACCATGATGACGATGATCATGATTACAATGATGATGACCATGATGATGACAATAAGATAACCATGATTACGACGACGACGACGATGATGATGATGATGACCATGATTACGATGATTATGACGACGGTGACCATGATTATGATGACGATGACCATGATTGCAACGACGATGGCAGCTTGACACGTGGGCTTCCATCCTCACACTTCTGGCAATCGCCTGGCGATGCTGCTGCTGGAAAGTCGGAGACTTTCCAATAACACCATGATCTTTTTTGCCGTGAGACTGCGCGTCTGTCGTGAGACTCTGCGCGCGCGCCCCAAGGCAACGATTTGATTCGGATCCATCCGCTGCGACGCGACGCAGCCGCTCACGGCGCCTGTCGAGCGGATCGACAGGCGCGAGCGTTGGCACGCACGGGGGGTTCTGTTCGCCTGTGTGTGTGCGCGTGTACATGCGCCGGTGTGTGTGTACTTGTCTGCGTGTGTGTGTACTTGTCTGCGTGTGTGTGTGTGTACATGTCTGAGTGTGTGTGTGCGTGTACATGTTTGTGTGTGTGCGCGTGTACATGTGCCGGTGTGTGTGTGTACATGTCGGAGTGTGTGTGTGTACGTCTGTGTGTGTGTACATGTCTGTGCGTGTATGTGTACATGTGTGTGTGTGTACATGTCTGTGTGTGTGTACATGTGTGTGTGTGTACATGTCTGTGTGTGTGTGTGTACTCACACTTGCCTGTATCTGTACACACGACCGCCCACCCCGGTTCTCTAGCCCCCACCTCATCTCTATCTGGTCGGCTCAACTTCTTGTGATGATGACTATGATGATGACGACGACGACGATAATGACGACGACGGTAAAGATGATGACGATTACGATGAGAATGACGATGACGGATGACGACGATGACGATGATCCTCCCTCTTTGTGTATTTAACCCAGAACGGCAAGGTGCAGTGTCCGAAGAAGCGCTGCCCCGTGCTGGGCTGCCCCGATCCACTGCTGCCCCCAGGAGCATGCTGCCCCACGTGTCCAGGTGCAGCGCGTTGTGTGTGTATGTGTGCGCGTTGTGCGTGTACGCGTTGTGTGTGCGCGTACACTTTGTGTGTGCGCGTTGTGCGTGTACGCATTGTGTGTGCATGTTGCGTTGTGTGTGCGTGTTGTGTGTGTGTGTGCACGTTGTGCGTGTACGTGTTGTGTGTGCGTGTGCGCGTGTGCGCGTTGTGTGTGCGCGTTGTGTGTACGCGTTGTGTGCGCGTGTACGCATAGTGTGTGCGCGTGTACGCGTAGTGTGTGCGCGTGCGCGTCGTGTGTGCGTGTACGCGTCGTGTGTGCGTGTACGCGTTGTGTGTGCGTGTTGCGTTGTGTGTGCGTGTTGCGTGTGTTCTTCACAGGTGAGCGGTGTGCAGCGGTTAGCGCTACGCTGCGCTCCGAACTCGGCTACCCGAGTTTAATTCCCGCTCACGGCCAACACCTGTGACGATTGTCTGAACCGGTCATGGGCCTCCCCTAGGTCGACTCAGCCTCTAATGAGTACCTGGTGCGGTGTGTAAAAACATTGCCACAAGGGAGACAAAGGCGGCCGGGTGTGGTACTGGCGACCCACCCCGTCGTGTGCCGTGCCAGCCTTCGTAGGTGCTCGCTAACAGCACTTGCCCCAACAGCTTGTCTAGGCTTCACAGGGGATCTTTGTCTTTGGTGTTTATTCATTAACCTCTACCCCCAACCCTGCATCTAACCCGTGACCCTCCCCTCTAACCCTTGACCCTCCCCTCTAACCGTTGACCCTCCCCTCTAACCCTTGACCCTCCCCACTAACCCTTGACCCTGCCCTCTAACCCACGACCTGCCCTCTAACCCGTGACCCTGTCCTCTAACCCGTGACCCTCCCCTCTAACCCTTGACCCTGCCCTCTAACCCACGACCCTGCCCTCTAACCCTTGACCCTGCCCTCTAACCCTTGACCCTGCCCACTAGCGAGACTAACCCTGGTCTCTTGAGCACTCACCTGGTTTAAACAAAACCAAATTGAACCCCAACCTGTGAGAGAAACTGCGACGTTCCCCCCACCCTTTCCCGCCCAGGGAACTCCGTAACCCGTGTGACCGTGCCCCCTAACCCATGCCCACCGCCGCCCCCCCCCCCCCCACAGAGCCCCCCGCGGGCTGCGTGTACCTGGGCGTGCGCTACGACCACGCGCAGCGGTTCTACGACCCGAGCGAGCGGTGCCGCGCGTGCGTGTGCGCCAACGGCACGGTGACGTGCATGCGGCGGCCCTGTCCGCCCGCGCCGTGCTCGCACCCGCGGGCTCACGCCTGCTGCCCCTCCTGCGACGGTGAGGGGCCACGAGGGGGGGGGGGAGGGGGCGGGGGGGGGTGAGAGAGGGTGAGAGGGAGAAAGCGAAAGGGAGAAACGCGTGCGGGTGAATCGTCTCGTGAGGACCTCCATGTGACGCTTTGCGTCTGGCTGGCGCGGTCCGGCAAACGGGCACCCGCCCGTGCCGCGAGGGCCCCCTCCCCCCCACGCTGGCACGGCTCGGATGTGCCAGTGGGAAAAAGAGGCGGTTGTTGGTCCCTGTTCACTGCCACACGACCCGCCGCATCGCTACCCAGCTCCGCAGCAGCAGCCCCCCCTCACCGTCTCCCCCTACCCCCCCACCCCCCGCCCCCCGCCCGGCACAGGCTGCCTCCTGCACGGCGTGGAGCTGGTGGAGGGGGAGCGGCGGCAGCAGCCCGGCGAGGCGTGCCGCGAGTGCGTGTGCGCGGCGGGCTCCGTGACGTGCCACGCGCTGCGCTGCCCCGCGGCCGCTTGCCCGCACCCGGCGCGCGGGCACTGCTGCCCGTCCTGCGACGGTGAGGTCCCGGCGTCGGCCCATGGCCTCCTCGTGCCGGGAAGCTGCCCTCTGTGCCTCCCTGCGTCCGTGTCTTGCTGTCTGTCTGTACCTCAGAGGTCGCAAACGGGTTTTGATTCCTTAGCCGTACCCGTACCCGGCCGCACCAGGGTCGCAAATGGGTACCCGTACCCGTACCCAGCCGGGTACGGGTACCCGTTCCCTACCCGTACCCGTACCCTACCCGAAATGAGTGACAAACGGTTACTCACCAGTGACTCACGGCCTACCCGTACCCGTACCCGGCCGCACCAGGGTCGCAAACGGCTACCCGTACCCAGCCGGGTACGGGTAGCCGGGTAGGGTACGGGTATCGGGTACCCGGTTGCGACCTCTGCTGTACCTCCACGGTTTAACTTGCACCCTCTCGTCCTCTCCGCCCTCGCTGCACCCCACGTAGGCTGTGGCTACCTGGACTCGGAGTACCTCAACGGGCAGGAGTTTGAGGAGCCAGGCTCGCCGTGCCGCGTGTGCGTCTGCTCCGACGGCGCCGTCACGTGCCGCGTGCGCCCGTGCCCCCACCCCGCACGCTGCACGCACCCAGCGGTGCCGCGCGGCACGTGCTGCCCGGCGTGTGACGGTACGTACGTGTGTGTGTGCGTGTGTATGTGTGTATGTGTGTGTGTGCACGTGTGTGTGCACGTGTGTGTGTACGTGTGTGTGTACGTGTGTGTACGTGTGTGTACGTGTGTGTGTACATGTGTGTGTACGTGTGCGTGTGTACGTGTGTGTGTGCGTGTGTGTGTGCGTGTGTGTGTACGTGTGTGTGTGTGTGTACGTGTGTGTGTACGTGTGTGTACGTGTCTGTGTACGTGTGTGTGTACGTGTGTACGTGTGTGTGTACGTGTGTGTGTGTGCGTGTGTGTGTGTGTACGTGTGTGTGTACGTGTGCGTGTGTACGTGTGTGTGTGCGTGTGTGTGTACGTGTGTGTGTACGTGTGTGTGTGTGCGTGTGTGTGCGTGTGTGTGTACGTGTGCGTGTGTACGTGTGTGTGTGCGTGTGTGTGTACGTAGTGTGGAGCGGTAGTGCAGCAATTAGCGCGCTGCGCTATGAACCCAGCGATCCGGGTTCGATTTTCGACCCCTCCCCCCCCATCTCTCGCCTCTTCCCCTCCCCCCAGGCTGCGTGGTGGACGGGGTGACGCACAAGAACGGAGTTTCATTCCCCGACCCCGCGGACGACGTCTGCTCTCGCTGCACGTGTTCGGTACGGGGGGGTGGGGGGGTGGGGGGGGAGTGGGGGGGTGGGGGGGTGGGGTGGGGGTGGGGGGGAGTGGGAGTGATCGTCTCACCGTGAACAGGGGGCTCGATCCCTTGCTTACATGTATGTGTGTGCGTGTGTGTGCATGTGTGTGTGTATCCGTGTGTGTGTGTGCGTGCGTGCTGGCAGGATGGCTCTGTGGTGTGTGCGCGTGCGCCCTGTGCAGCCGTCGCGTGCAGCCACGCCACGGTGGGGGCCTGCGAGTGTCCCGTGTGTGATGGTAAGAGACGCACCCCACCGCCCATCGTCACCCATCACCACCCCTCACCACCCATCACCGCCCATCACCCATCACCCATCATTGCCCATCGTCGCCCATCGTCACCCATCACCCATCACCGCCCATCACCCATCTTCGCCCATCACCGCCCATCGTCACCCATCATCGCCCATCACCGCCCATCACCACCCATCACCGCCCATCGTCACCCATCACCACCCATCACTGCCCATCACCGCCCATCACCCATCGCCCATCACCTCCCATCATTGCCCATCACCCATCACCCATCATCGCCCATCATCATCACCCATCACCCATCACCGCCCATCACCGCCATCACCCATCACCCATCATTGCCCATCACCCATCACCGCCCATCATCATCACCCATCACCCATCATCGCCCATCATCATCACCCATCACCCATCACCGCCCATCACGACCCATCAGCGCCCATTACTGCCCATCGTCACCCATCACTCATCATTGCCCATCACCCATCACCGCCCTTCACCGCCCTTCACCGCCCATCACCGCCCATCACCGCTCGCGAACAGCACTTGCCCCGACAGCCTGTCAAGGCTATCCTAGGGGGTCTTTGCGAGTCCTCACGTCTCTGCGCGTCTCTCGCAGGCTGCCGGTTCCAGGGCAGAGACTACGCGGATGGAGACGCCTTCCCTGCTCCCAAGGCGCAGTGTCAGGACTGCACCTGCAAGGTATGACGCCGGTACAAAGCCAAAGACAAAGGTACCCCCGCCCGCCGCCGTGTAGGCTCAACAGACTGCTGGGGCAAGTGCTGCTATTGAGCAGCAGCTGTGAAGGCCGGCGATGTTTATCGCCGACATTGACAGCGAGCGGGAATCGTCGTCGCACGTCTCGACGTGATCCACCAACCTCACGCCTCCCAAAGCAACCGGGTCGCCACGCCCGGCTCATTCACTCCGGGGTGGGGGGGGGGGCCCACTTTGGGTGACGTGGGTAGCGGTCTCTTACTCTCAACACGCACTCTTAGTTTTATTTCGTGAGGCCCGCTGAGCCGCGCGGCTCTTGTCTGGATGCGACCGGGTCGCGAATGGCGGCTCGGCGAAGTGGCTCATCACGTGGACATTTGCAGCAGCGGCCAGTTGCTCTGAACGCGTGATGATGCTAAATAAACTATCAGCCGTTTTACTTCATGTGATCTGCTACCCCCCCCCTGCTCCCCCCCCCCTGCTCCCCCCTCTGCCCCCCACTACTTCCCCCCTGCTCCCCCCGCTTCTCCCCACTACCTCCCCCCGCTCCCCCCCTGCCCCCCCCCCGCCTCCCCCCCTGCTCCCCCCCCCCGCTCCCTCCCCCCCCCCATCCCGCAGCGAGGCTCCGTGCGCTGCTCCCCCCGCGTGTGTCCCTCCGCCCCCCCCGCCGGCGGGGGGCCCTGCCCCCACCCGGGGCTCGACGCTTGCGGCTGTGCCGAGTGCGGTGGCTGCCGGTTTGGGGGGCGGACGTGCGCCGACGGGGAGGCGTTCCCCCACCCCGGCGAGCCCTGCTCCACCTGCCTGTGTCAGGTGCTCACACGCGCACGCACGCACGCACATACGCACACACGCACACACGCACGCACGCGCAAGCACACACGCACGCACACACACACACGCACGCACACACGCTGCATTTTAGCCACCCGGCGCTCCGCTCGTTGTTGTGAGCGTCGCTCCTTTGCCCTCATTTGTTGTTGGAGGGCGCCTCCAACTGGCCAGTAGCATGCTTTACAAGCCTACTCCAACTACCCATACAAAGACAAAGATCCCCCGTATAGACTTAACAGACTGTTGGGGCAAATGCTGTTAGCGAGCACCTATGAAGGCCAGCACGGCATTCGAGGGGGTGGGTGGCCAACACCACGCCCGGCCGCCTTTGTCTCCCTAGTGGCGATGTGTACGCACCGCACCAGGTACTAATTTGAGGCCGAGTCAGCCTAGGGGAGGCCCAGGACCGGTTCAGATAATTGTCACTGGTTTTGGCCATGAACGGGAATCGAACTTTGGTGGCCGGGTTCGTAGCGTAGCACGCTAAACATCACACTACTGCTCCCCACACTGCCCATACACTCACCCACATACCCAACACCCATACACCCGCCCACCTATCCAACTATCCATACACTCGCCCACATACTCAACTATCCATACGCATGGTAGTGTAGTGATTAGCGCTACGCTGCGCTACAAACCCGGAGACCCGAGTTCGATTCCCGCTCACGGCCACCAACGCTGGTGACGATTATCTGAACCGGTGGTGTGTAAAATCATCACCACTGAGGAGACAAAGGCGGCCGGGCGTGGTGGTGGCTACCCACCCACGCCCTCGTGTGCCATGCCGGCCTTCAATGGGTGCTGCTACTCGCTAACAGCACTTGCCCCAATGGTCTCTTAAGGCTACACGGGGAATCTTAGTCTTTGTATGTCTTTGTATATGTCGTGAGTCACTTCAGATACGCTAATAGTAGGAGGCGTGCACGATTATTCTACACGAGCCCACTCTCAGAACCGGCAGCCCGGAGCCCTCGCTTCCCGCTGCTTTTATTCTCTTCAGCGTGAATTGGCTCCGCCCCTGACCACGCCCTGGCCATGGCCTGGCCACGCCCCTGGCCCCGCCTCCAGAGGATTCCAGGAGCCTCCCCACGAGGTCTACCGTGACCCCTGCCCCGGTTCCTCCACCCTGCCGACACACACTGTGTGTGTGCTCAGCGGCGTGTGCGCTAAGTGCCCACCTGCAGTTACTGCTGCTGGCCAACACTGCATACGTGCGGATGGGTGCTACTCGCTCACAGCACTCGCCCCAACAGCCCGTTAAAGGCTACACGGGTGGGGGGGGAACCTTTGTCTTTGTGTGCGCGCGAGCAGTCGGGCCGTGTGACGTGCGAGCCGCCCACGTGCCCCCCGCTCAGCTGCGCCGACCCGGAGCCCCCCGTGCCCCCCGCGTGTTGCCCCGTGTGCTCGGGGGGGTGCCGCGTCGAGGGGGGGGGGCCACGCGTCCCCCACGGACGCCGCTACGACGACCCCCGCCGGCCGTGCCACTCCTGCACCTGCAGGGTGACAAATGCCGCCGTCTTGTCACGCACACCCCCGTGTCTCTTTCTTTCCCTGTGTGTCTCTCCCTGCGTGTTTCCTTGCGTGTCTCTCTCCCTGCGTGTCTCTCCCTGTGTGTCTCTCTCTCTGCGTGTCTCTCTCTCTGCGTGTCTCTCTCCCTGTGTGTCTCTCTCTGCGTGTCTCTCCCTGTGTGTGTCTCTCTCTCTGTGTCTCTCTCCCTGCGTGTCTCTCTCCCTGCGTGTCTCCCTGCATGCGTGTCCCCCTCTCAACATCACGCTATCCCACCATGTCTCCCTGTCTCTGCAGAACGGGGAGCTGCCATTATCCCAAACCACTGTCGCCGTGTCTCCGTGTGTCCCACACGTGTCCCCGTGTGTCCCAAGCGTGTCCCACATGTGTCCCCGTGTGTCCCTGTGTGTCTCCGCGTGTCTCCGCCTGTCCCCGCGTGCGTCATCCCCGCGTGTCCCCGCGTGTCCCCGTGTGTCCCACGCATGTCCCTATGTATCTCCACACATGTCCCCGCGTGTCTCCGCGTGTCCCCGCGTGTCCCCGTGTGTCCCACGCATGTCCCTATGTATCTCCACGCGTGTCTCCGCGTGTCCCCGCGTGCGTCATCCCCGCGTGTCCCCGCGCCTCTCTCGTCCCTCCCCCGCCGCCGTCTCGCCGCCGGCGCCCGCAGAACGGCGACCTCTCCTGCTCCCCGCGCCGCTGCCCCCGCCCGCGCTGCTCCCACCCGCTGCCCGCGCGGCCCCCGGCCTCGTGCTGCCCCTCGTGCGCCGGCGGCTGCCTCCACGACGAGGGCGTCGAGCTGGCCGAGGGGCAGGCGGCGCCGCGGTCGGAGCGCGCACCCTGCCAGCGCTGCGTGTGCCTGGCGGGCAGCGTGCTGTGCACGCCCCTCGCCTGCCCCCGCGAGGGCGCCGCCTGCCTCCGGCCCCGCGTGCCCGAGGGGCAGTGCTGCCCCGTGTGCGAAGGTGCACGCGCACGCACGCACCTGCACGCATCCACACGCCCGCACACATCCACACACACCCACACGACCGCACACATACGCACGCACGCACTCGCTCACACCCGCACAAACATGCGCACACATACGCACACACTCGCACACACCCACACACACCGGCACACACCCACACGCCCGCACACACTCGCACGCACCCGCACGCGCACACATACGCACACCCACACACACTCGCACACCCACACACACTCGCACGCACGCGCTCACATACGCACACCCGAACACACACACCTGTACACACACGCGCACACACACCTGCACACACACGCGCACACACACTCGCACAGACGCGCACACACACACACACCCGCACACAAAGACACACTCGCACACACACCCGCACACAAAGACAAAGACACACACACGTGCACACGCCTGCAGTGTGCCTCCTTGTCTGTCTGCGTCTCTTTGTGTGTGCCGAGGGGAGCGGCAGTGTAGCGGTTCGCTCGCTGCGCCACGCACCCAGCCACCCAAGTTCGATTCCCGCTCACCACCACCAACAACAATATTTTAACCGGACCTGGGCCTCCCCTAGGTCAACGTAGCCTTCAATAAATGAGTACCTGGTATGGTGTATAGACATCAGTACTGGGGAGACACAGGTGGTGTTGCCCACCCTACCCCCGTTGCGTGCCGTGCTGGCACTTGCCCCGACGCTCTGTTCGAGGCAGAGGTCGTCATCGGGTACCCGATACCCGTACCCTACCCGATACCCGGCTACCCATACCCAGCCAGGTACGGGTACGGGTACCCGTTTGCGACCCTGGTGCGGCCGGGTACGGGTACGGGTAGGCCGTGAGTCACTGGTGAGTCACCGTTTGTCACTCATTTCCCAACGTCTTGTCTCTTCTCACAATTCAAGTTCCTAGAATCAACCCACCCACGCCTACAACATGGCTTCATCCCAGAGGTCGCAATCGGGTACCCGTACCCTACCCCATACCCGGCCGGGTACGGGTAGCCGGGTTTCGGGTAGGGTACGGGTACCCGATTGCGACCCTGGTGCGGCCAGGTACGGGTACGGGTAAGGAATCAAAACCCATTTGCGATCTCTGGTTCGAGGCTGATACGGGGTGATCTTTATCTGTGCGTGTCTGCGCGCAGGCTGCATGCACATGGGCGTGGAGCTGAGCGAAGGTGACATCTGGACCGACCCTCGTTCCCCGTGCGAACTCTGCGTCTGTAAGGTGCGTGGCCGCGAGGGAAGGACATTGACACCGTGTGATCAAAACCAGAGGTCGATCTCCCGGCACCCCGCACCCAGTATACGTCTCACTAAAAAGCACACATCCATCGATGCTTTATTTTTAGCAGGTAAGGCCCCGCTGAGTGGAATAGCTCCTTTTGAGGAGTGACCTGGCTATCACGAATGATAACTCAACTACGAAGTGGCTCATCACCGCGTGGATATTTATAGCAGCCCAATACTCTGAACCCATGTTGATTCTAAATGTGGAGGGGAGAATACGCAAACTCCAATTACACAGCAGCAGGCGTCAGGGACGGGATAGAACCCACGACATCCTGTACACCAGGCGAGGTAATCAACATCTCATAGCCACCGCAGTGATGATGATGAGAGAGAGACACGCAAACTCCAAATATCCAGCGGCAGGCGTCAGGGTCGGGATCGAACCCACGACCTCGTGCACACCGGGCGAGGGAGTTACCATCTCCTAGCCACCGTGTGCGCCCCGTGGCTGTTACTCTCGCTGCGTCTCGCTGTGGCCGTGGCTGTGGCTAAGTCATGGGCCATCTGCTGCAGTCTACCAGAAAGGATTCCCACGTCCCGGCGTGCCACCACGATGTGGTCGTGTCAAGCGGCTGGTCTCGTGCCAGCGAGCCAGAAGTTAGTCTTTGACAAATGAATAGCGTTGGTGTCGATGGTGATGTTGAGCATGGTGATGGCGACGTTGATGGTGGTGATGGTGTCGATGGTGATGTTGAGCATGGTGATAGCGACGTTGATGGTGGTGATGGTGTCGATGGTGATGTTGAGGATGGTGATGGCGACGTTGATGGTGGTGATGGTGTCGATGGTGATGTTGAGGATGGTGATGGCGACGTTGATGGTGGTGATGGTGTCGATGGTGATGTTGAGCATGGTGATGGCGACGTTGATGGTGGTGATGGTGTCGATGGTGATGTTGAGCATGGTGATGGCGACGTTGATGGTGGTGATGGTGTCGATGGTGATGTTGAGGATGGTGATGGCGACGTTGATGGTGGTGATGGTGTCGATGGTGATGTTGAGCATGGTGATGGCGACGTTGATGGTGGTGATGGTGTCGATGGTGATGATGTTGAGGATGGTGATGGCGACGTTGATGGTGGTGATGGTGGTGATGGTGATGATGTTGAGGATGGTGATGGCGACATTGATGGTGGTGACGGCGATGCTGACAATGCTGATGTTGGTGGTGTGCAGGCTGGGCGCGTGCTGTGCGAGCTGGGGGAGTGCAGCGGCTGTCTGCACGAAGGCCGCTCGCTCGCGGACAGAGAAACCCTCCAGCCAGACGCATGCACCACCTGCACCTGCCAGGCACTCGCACAGACGCACACACACAGACACACAGACACACACACACAGACACACACACATACAGACACCCAGACACACACACAGACACACACACACAGACACACATACACACACACACAGACACACACACAGACACACACACACAGACACACACACATACAGACACACAGACACACACACAGACAAAAAAAAGACAAAGTTCCCCCATATAGCCTTAACAGACTGTAGGGGCAAGTGCTGTTAGCAAGCACCTATAAAGGCTGGCACGGCACACGAGGGGGTGGGTGGCCAACACCACGCCTGGCCGCCTTTGTCTCCCTAGTGGCGATGTTTACACATCGCACCAGGTACTCATTTGAGGGGAAGCCCAAGACCGGTTCAAATCTAATTTGCCACTGTTGTTGCCAGTGAGTAGGTATCGAACTCAGGTCCGCCCGGTTTGTAGCGCAGTGCGCTGACCACTAATATTACCACTCCCCACACACACACACACACGTAAATCCACACACACACCCACACACGTAAATTCACACACACACGTAAATCCACACGCACACGTAAATTCACACACACACAAACACACATGCCCGCTTAGCAATACGACAACAGCCGCCAATTGCCCCTAAGTGGCAATGACGTCACCAGGGCACTTGTGCCAGGCTAGGTGCACTCTTAGGCCACGTGAAGTGTGGAAGGCTCGTTGTTGGCAGGAGGTCACGGGACAGACCCAGCAGGTGCCATGGGTTGACTACTGTGCCAGGCTAGGTGCAGGAGGAGGTCACGGGACAAACCCAGCAGGTGCCATGGGTTGACTGAGTTGGCTGGCAGATGCACCACCCCCTGCGCTACCCACTGTGCCAACTCGCTGCGTTGTCGTTGACTGCGTTTGATTCAACATTCCGGGGTCTCGCCTAGGTTGACTCAGCCTCAAATGTGTACGTCGTGTGTCGTGTAAACATTGCCACGAGGGAGACAAAGGCGGCCGGGCATTAAAACTATGAAATGTGCGACCACAGGGAGAACATGCAAACTCCAAATATACAACAGGCATCATGGTCGGGATTGAACCCCTGACCTCATGTACACCAGGCGAGGTAGTTAACATCTCCTAGCCACCCTGATGATGATGATGAGAGAGAGACACGCAAACTAGTTAAAGCCACGCCACCATGGTAGTGGCAACCCACCCCCTCGTGTGCCGTGCCAGCCTTCGTAGGTGCTGCTCACTAACAACACTTGCCCCGACAGTCTGTTGGAGGCTACACAGGACATCTTTATCTTGTGCGTGTGTGTGTACAGGCAGGGAGTGTGCACTGCACAGCCAATCCGTGTCCTCCTCTCCGCTGCGTCCATCAGTTCACGGTCCCGGGGGAATGCTGCCCACAGTGCCAAGGTGCGTCCACTCACTCACTGCCCAGCTGCTCGCTCGCTCACTCACCACCAGTCGCTCGCCAGCTCACCTCCTGGTTCACTCGCTCACTCAGCCACGCATCCGTTCACTCGCTCAGACCGCTCGCCCTCTTGCTCAACGGTTCACGCACTCGCTCGCTAACCAGAGGTCGCAATCGGGTACCCGATACCCGTACCCTACCCGATACCCGGCTACCTGTACCCGGCCGGGTACGGGTACCCATTTGAAGACCCTGGTGCGGCCGGGTATGGGTACGGGTAAGGAATCAAAACCCGTTTGCGACCTCTGTCGCTAAATCACCCACCCGTGCGCTCGCTCAGATGCCTTTGCGGTGCGAGTCACGGCTTCCTCTCGATACCAAGACCCAGGACGGCCACGGCCACGCGCCGCTTCTCGGTGGCCGCCCCCACAGTCTGGAACGCCGTCCATCCCCACTGCACATTGGCAGCATCGCCGACATCGTCTCCTTCAAGAGACGCTTAACAACTCGCCACCACGACCCGACTTTCGAGCGACTTTGAGCTTGGCTCCGCGCCTCTGAGTTGCGGCCGTTCCGTCCGCCAATTTTGCTCGCGTTACAAATTGCATCATGATTATCCGTCATTCGCTCGCTCGCTCGCTCACCCACACACTCACTGTGAGTGGCAGCATCGTGCTTAGCACGCTGCGCTACGACCCCAGCGAAACGATCCCCGCTCACGGCCAACTCAAGTGACGAATATCTGAGCCGGTCACGGGGCTCCCCTAGGTCGACTCGGCCTTAAATAAGAACCCGGCCTTGGGGAGACGCGGGCGGCTGCCGCCGGGCGCGTTCCCGTGCCGACGCAAGAGCAGGAGCCCGCTCGCCAGAGGTCGCAAACGGGTTTTGATTCCTTACCCGTACCCGTACCCGGCCGCACCAGGGTCGCAAATGGGTACCCGTACCCAGCCGGGTAGCCGTTCCCTACCCGCACCCGTACCCTACCCGAAATGAGTGACAAACGGTTACTCACCAGTGACTCACGGCCTACCCGTACCCGTACCCGGCCGCACCAGGGTCGCAAACGGGTACCCGTACCCGTACCTGGCCGGGTACGGGTAGCCGGGTATCAGGTAGGGTACGGGTATCGGGTACCCGGTTGCGACCTCTGCCGCTCGCCAACAGCGCTCGCCGCGACGGTGGCTCCCTGCTGAAGGCCTCACCGGGGTGGTTGGCGGGGACCTTTGCCTGTGTGTGTGTAGGCTGCGTGTACGAGGGGCGGGTGCACGAGGAGGGCTCCGCGTGGGTGCCCGCGGCGCGGCCGTGCCTCGCCTGCGCCTGCCACTCGGGCGTCGTCACCTGCTCCGCGCCGCTCTGCCTCGCCGTGTCGCCCTGCACGCCACCGACCTCCGACCCCGGCGACGGGCGGTGCTGCCCGCGGTGCTCCGGTGGGCACGCGCGCGCAGATACACGCACGCAGATACACGCACACACGCACACACGCAGATTCACGCACGCAGATACACGCACACACGCCCACACGCAGATACACGCACGCAGATACACGCACGCAGATACACGCACGCAGATACACGCACACACGCCCACACGCAGATACCCGCATGCAGATACACGCACGCAGATACACGCACGCAGATATACGCATGCAGATACACGCACGCACGCAGATACACGCACACACGCAGATACATGCACGCAGATACACGCACGCAGATACACGCACGCAGATACACGCATGCAGATACACGCACGCAGATACACGTACACACGCAGATACAGGCACGCAGACGCAGCTGTACTGCACACACGCGTATGTCAATACGGGCCGACGTGCGTACACGCACACTGACGCACGGTCACTCACGTGCGCTGCGTGCGTGCACACTGTGTATGGGTGCCCTATGTGTGTGTACACTGTGTGTGTGTTCACTGCATGTGTGTGTTCACTGTGTGTGTGTGTACACTGCATGTGTGTGTTCACTGTGTGTGTGTACACTGTGTGTGTGTTTTCACTGTGTGTGTGTGTACACTGCATGTGTGTGTTCACTGTGTGTGTGTACACTGCATGTGTGTGTTCACTGTGTGTGTTCACTGTGTGTGTACACTGTGTGTGTGTACACTGTGTGTGTGTGTGTGCAGGCTGTGTACACTGTATGTGTGTGTTCACTGTGTGTGTGTTTGTGTACACTGTGTGTTGTGTCAACACTGTGTGTGTGTTCCCTGCGCGTGCAGGCTGTGTACACTGTGTGTGTACACTGTGTGTGTGTGTACACTGTGTGTGTGTTCCCTGCGCGTGCAGGCTGTGTACACTGTGTGTGTGTGTACACTGTGTGTGTACACTGTGTGTGTGTTCCCTGCGCGTGCAGGCTGTGTACACTGTGTGTGTACACTGTGTGTGTGTGTACACTGTGTGTGTACACTGTGTGTGTGTTCCCTGCGCGTGCAGGCTGTGTACACTGTGTGTGTACACTGTGTGTGTACACTGTGTGTGTGTACACTGTGTGTGTACACTGTGTGTGTGTACACTGTGTGTGTGTGTACACTGTGTGTGTGTGTGTGCAGGCTGTGTACACGGCGGCGTCACCCACAAGCCAGGACACTCGTTCCAGCCGTCACACGACCCCTGTGAGATCTGCTTCTGCGAGGTAGTGTGGACACTGCTCTGTGTGTGTGTGTAATAAAAGACTCCGTCAAGCACTGCTGGTCTCTGCTTGTCTTTTATTCAGGTTCTTCTCCGCACCCCGCTGGTCTCCCCCTCGGACCAGCGTCGTCTCGCGCGCGCCCCGCGCACGCTCCCTCTCCCTCTCGCGTGCCCCGCACGCTCCTCCGTTAGCTCCTCCACTCCCGCACTCCGCACACCGCTGGCCGACGGCGTGCTGAGGTCCTTCGGCCACGTGGCCGATGGCGCGGATCTCCTCTCACCACCCAACGTGGCTCAGACTCTTAACTTCCCCGACTGCCCCGATCTCTTCCGGGCTCCCACTTATATCCATTCCCCCCACGTGACCCTGACTCCTCCCCTTCCGGATCCTCAGATCCGGCCTTCCCATACTACCCCGCTGGCTCCGCCCCCATTCACCTCGCCTCCCATTGGAGCCGAGGTGACCGGTGGCCCCTCCCACACGCCCCGCAGACCAGGCTCCGCCCCCCAATACCCCGGGCCGTGTGATTGGACCAGAGCCCAGCAACAACCCCATTTACGCTCGCATTACATGTGTGTACACTCTGTGTGTGTGTACACTCTGTGTGTGTGTACACACACACAGTGTGTGTGTACACTGTGTGTGTGTACACGTGTGTGTGTGTGTACACTCTGTGTGTGTACACTGTGTGTGTTTGTATACTGTGTGTGTGTACACGTGTGTGTGTGTGTGTGTACACTGTGTGTGTGTGTACACTGTGTGTGTGTGTACACGTGTGTGTGTACACTGTGTGTACACTGTGTGTGTGTACACTCTGTGTGTGCGTACACACACTGTGTGTGTGTACACACTGTGTGTGTGTACACTGTGTGTGTGTACACGTGTGTGTGTGTGTACACTCTGTGTGTGTACACTGTGTGTGTTTGTATACTGTGTGTGTGTACACGTGTGTGTGTGTGTGTGTACACTGTGTGTGTGTGTACACTGTGTGTGTGTGTACACGTGTGTGTGTACACTGTGTGTACACTGTGTGTGTGTACACTCTGTGTGTGCGCAGGAGCTGTCGAGTGGCGAGCACGTGCTGCACTGTGAGCGCAGGATGTGCCCGAGCCTCGTCGACTGCCCCCACGCCAGCGTGCAGCCTCCCCCCCCGGGCAGCTGCTGCCCCACCTGCACAGGTGCGTGCGTGCGTACCTGCGTACGTACATGCGTACATGCGTGCGTGCATGTGTACGTGGGGAGCGGTAGTGCAACGGTCAGCGCGCGCGCTACGAACCCGGCGACCCGAGTTCGATTCCGGCTCACGGCCAACACCGGCGACGATTAATTTGAACCGGTCCTGGGCCTCCTCCCCTAAGTCGACTCAGCCTCAAATGCGTTACCTGGCGTGGTGCGTGAAATCATTGCCACCGGGGAGACGAAGGCGGCCGGGCGTGGTGCTGGCCACCAAGCAGAGGTCGCAACCGGGTACCCGATACCCGTACCCTACCCGTACCCGGCCGGGTACGGGTAGGATACGGGTACGGCCGGGTACGGGTACCCGTTTGCGACCCTGGTGCGGCCGATTACGGGTAAGGAATCAAAACCCGTTTGCGACCTCTGCCACCAAGCCCCCCCTCGTGTGCCGTGCCGGCCTTCATAGGCGCCACTCGCTGAACAGCACTTGCCCCAACAGCGCGGTGAAGGCTATAATCTGGGGGGTGGATCTTTGTCTTTGGACGGCAGCGGCTCTGGGCAACTGCTCGTTGTCGGTGAGCGGGCGCCAGGTGTACGCAAGCGAGGACCCCTGCTACATGTGCGAGTGCCAGGTGGGTGTGACTGCCCGCACACGGCACACCACGTCCAGTATGACAGCTCCGCCGCTACGTGTGTACACTGTGTGTATGTGTGTGTACATTGTGTGTGTGTGTACGTTGTGTGTATGTACATTGTGTGTGTGTGTACATTGTGTGTGTGTGTACACTGTGTGTGTACATTGTGTGTGGACACTGTGTGTGTACATTTTGTGTGTGTACACTGCGTGTATGTATATTGTGTGTGTATGTACATTGTGTGTGTGTGTGTGTTTACACACACAGTGTAAACACACACACGCACAGTGATGCGGCCATAGCTGGCGATGCGGCCAGACCTGGTGCTGCCCTATGTGGGGTGTGCGTGGGTGCCTGCACTTGCCCCAACAGTTTGTGAAGGCTATATGGGGTGGGGGGGGGGGTCTTTGTCTTTGCAGGAGATCACGTGGGTGTGCGTTCGTCAGCTGTGCCCCACCCTGAGCTGCCCCCTGGGGGAGCAGTTCACCCCACCTGAATCGTGCTGCCCCATCTGCGAAGGTGTGCATGGGGTGTGTGGGGGGTGTTGGGTGTGTGTGGGGTGTGTGGGGGGTGTAGAGTGTGTATGGTGTGTGTTTGGTGTGTATGGGGTGTGTGGTGTGTGAGGTGTGTGGGGTGTGTGGGGGGGTGTGGTGTGCGTGGGTGGGGGGGTGTGCGTGGGGTGTGTGGGGGGTGTGGGGTGTATGGTGTGTGTGGGGTGGGTATGTGGTGTATGGTGTATGGGGTGTGTGGGGTGTGTGGGGGGTGTGTGGGGGGTCTATGGTGTATGGGGTGTGTGTGGGGTTCCACTCGCGAACAGCACTTGCCCCCAGCAGTCTGCGAAGGCTACACGGGGGATCTTTGTCTCTCGACGCAGATTGCGTGATCGAGGATCGACGCGTACCCGACGGAGGGACTTTCCTCGACGGAGCAAACAGCTGCATCACCTGCATCTGCTCGGTAGCCGCTCGCTCGCTCGCTCACTCACCCCTCCGTTTCAAATACTTTATTATTTTCATTCATTGCAATATCAGAATCAGAATATTTATTTTTGCTGCAAGAGGAATCCGATGAGCTATGAAGCTCTTTATTTTTTGCACAGACGTCCAGTAGGGGGCACGGGGTCACAACGCACCAACAACAATGACATAAACACGATAGGAATGTAAAGTATTGCCATGGTAAGCAAATCACTGAGCTATTGGCTTCTTTTTCAGAAGCGACCTGGCCACTACAAATTATAGCTCAACAAAGTGGCTGATCATCATCATCATCATCGCCGTGAACATTTATAGCGTGACCTCTGCAGCAGTGTTCGTGTAGCCAGCGGCTTTATTTTATTTTAGCCGCTTGTCTTTGATAAAGTTAGCCATAGCAGAGTTTTTGTTGGGTCAGCTCGCGCGAATATAAACGTGTCGTTAAACACACCACCACCACCCGATACAGCCAATCAGTAAGGGGTTGTCACGTAAACAAAACGTGTCAGTTCAAGTTCATTTATTAGGTAGAGCCCTGTGAGCCATTCGGCTCTTGAATCGGGTGCAACCGCAACAAACAACAAAAACAACAACAACAAAACATGCCTTGCAGCGACGGATAAATGTCAGTTCCTTTCTAGTACCTAGTGCAGCAGATCGATGTGTTGGAGAGTAAACCCACAACATTCACAATTTTTATCTCCAACACACGACTTGGGTTAGTGCTGAACTAGTAACCAATTGGCACGTTTTGTTCACGTGACAAACCTTTACTGATCGACTGTGTCGGGTGGCGGCGGGTTTAACGACGCGTTTATATTTTCGCGATCTAACTCAACAAAACCTCTCCACTGTGGATAATATTGGTCGCGAAAGCCCGATTACTACTACAACACATACGTCATATCAAGCTTAGCTTACGGCCAGTGCAATCGTAGACGGGTCATTCTCTGGGTCTAATCGCCCCCAAAGGGGGTCACAACGCAACATGAAACTGATCCTTCGGTGTTGCCGAAGGACACAAATATTACCGGCCGGGTCCAACGAGAATGAACTCGGTTCGACCTTCGCACATTCACGTGTAGCCAAGTGACGTCACTCGCGCTCGGTTAGCCCCCCCCCCTCCCGGGGCTTGTAGCGCCGTCAGGGCCGGCGGTCGCTCTCCGGTCCCCGCCGAGTAGCGGCCATCGTCGCGCTCGGTGGTGGCGGCGGCGGCCGTCCATCCAAGCGCTATCCAGGCTCAACCACGCTTTGCTCAGTTAACGTGTGGGTCAACGGTGGGAAAACGTTGAGCGAACGTTGAGCGAACGTTGAGCGAACGTTAGGCAAACTTTGGGCCAACGTTGGGCGAATGTCGGGCGAACGTTGAGCCAACGTTGGGCGAACGTCGGGCGAACGTTGAGAGAACATTGGGCAAACGTCAGGCCAACGTTGAGCAAACGTCGGGCCAACGTTGAGCGAACGTCGGGCCAACGTCGGGCAAACGTTGAATCGAGCTCAGCGACCCGAGTTCGATTTCCGCTCACGGCTACCAAAAGCAGTGACGATTATCCGAACCGGTCCTGGGCTTTCCCTCAAATGAGTACCTGGTGCGGTGTAGTAAACATCGCTACCGGGGAGACAAAGGCGGCCGGGCGTGGTGCTGGCCACCCAGCCCCTCGTGTGCCGTGCCGACCTTCATAGGTGCTCGCTAACAGCACTTGCCTCAACTGTCTGTGTCTTTGTCTTTTGTGTTAGCTTGGACACGTAGAATGCACCATCGAAGAATGTGCCCCGGTGCATTGTGGGATGGGAATGGAGCTCGAAATTCTTCCTGGGGTGTGCTGCCCCGAATGCCGAGGTGAGTGTGGGAGTGAGTGGGTGGGTGACTCAGTGGCTGAGTGAGTGAGTGGTGAGTGAGTGGGTGGGTGACTGAGTGAGTGGGTGGGTGGCTGGGTGAGTTAGCGAGTAAAAGCGAGCGAATGAGCGTGTGAGTGAATTTTACATTGGGCAAGCGAGTTGAACTGTGACCCCAACCGATAAAGCGAGCAGGTGAGCGAGGCAGTGAAAGGATGACGTCGTCGATGAGCGAGAGGGTAAATGAGCGATCTCACTCGCTAGCGGGTGAGTGAATGGGTGAGTTATCTCACTCGCTAGCGGGTGAGTGAATGGGTGAGTTATCTCGCTGGCGAGCGGGTGAGTGAATGGGTGAGTTATCTCGATCGCTAGCGGGTGAGTGAATGGGTGAGTTATCTCGCTCGCGAGCAGGTGAGTGAATGGGTGAGTTATCTCGCTCGCTAGCGGGTGAGTGAATGGGTGAGTTATCTCGCTGGCGAGCGGGTGAGTGAATGGGTGAGTTATCTCGCTCGCGAGCGGGTGAGTGAATGGGTGAGTTATCTCGCTCGCGAGCGGGTGAGTGAATGGGTGAGTTATCTCGCTGGCGAGCGGGTGAGTGAATGGGTGAGTTATCTCGCTCGCGAGCGGGTGAGTGAATGGGTGAGTTATCTCGCTCGCGAGCGGGTGAGTGAATGGGTGAGTTATCTCACTCGCTAGCGGGTGAGTGAATGGGTGAGTTATCTCGCTGGCGAGCGGGTGAGTGAATGGGTGAGTTATCTCGATCGCTAGCGGGTGAGTGAATGGGTGAGTTATCTCGCTCGCGAGCAGGTGAGTGAATGGGTGAGTTATCTCGCTGGCGAGCGGGTGAGTGAATGGGTGAGTTATCTCGCTCGCGAGCGGGTGAGTGAATGGGTGAGTTATCTCACTCGCGAGCGGGTGAGTGAATGGGTGAGTTATCTCGCTCGCGAGCGGGTGAGTGAATGGGTGAGTTATCTCGCTGGCGAGCGGGTGAGTGAATGGGTGAGTTATCTCACTCGCGAGCGGGTGAGTGAATGGGTGAGTTATCTCGCTCGCGAGCGGGTGAGTGAATGGGTGAGTTATCTCGCTGGCGAGCGGGTGAGTGAATGGGTGAGTTATCTCGCTCGCGAGCGGGTGAGTGAATGGGTGAGTTATCTCGCTCGCGAGCGGGTGAGTGAATGGGTGAGTTATCTCGCTCGCGAGCGGGTGAGTGAATGGGTGAGTTATCTCGCTCGCGAGCGGGTGAGTGAATGGGTGAGTTATCTCGCTGGCGAGCGGGTGAGTGAATGGGTGAGTTATCTCACTCGCGAGCGGGTGAGTGAATGGGTGAGTTATCTCGCTCGCGAGCGGGTGAGTGAATGGGTGAGTTATCTCGCTGGCGAGCGGGTGAGTGAATGGGTGAGTTATCTCACTCGCGAGCGGGTGAGTGAATGGGTGAGTTATCTCGCTCGCGAGCGGGTGAGTGAATGGGTGAGTTATCTCACTCGCTAGCGGGTGAGTGAATGGGTGAGTTATCTCGCTCGCGAGCGGGTGAGTGAATGGGTGAGTTATCTCGCTCGCGAGCGGGTGAGTGAATGGGTGAGTTATCTCGCTCGCGAGCGGGTGAGTGAATGGGTGAGTTATCTCGCTCGCGAGCGGGTGAGTGAATGGGTGAGTTATCTCGCTGGCTCGCGTGCAGAGCGGCGCGTGCCGTGCGTGTACGCGGGTCGCGAGCTGGGCCCCGGGGCGCGCTGGGCCGTGGACGAGTGCACACGCTGCGCCTGCGTGGGAGGCAACGTGCACTGCAGCACGGAGCGCTGCGCCCCGCCACACTGCCCCAACGTGAGTGCCTCAACAGCAGCGCGCGGGGGCAGCCGCAGTACACACGCAGCACACACACACAGTACACACGCACAGCACACACACACAGTACACACGCAGCACACACACAGTACACACGCACAGCACACACACACAGTACACACGCAGCACACACGCAGTACACACGCAGCACACACGCAGTACACACGCAGTACACACACACAGTACACACACACAGTACACACACACAGTACACACGCAGCACACACACAGTATACACGCAGCACACACACAGTACACACGCAGCACACACACAGTACACATGCAGCACACACACAGTACACACGCAGCACACACACAGTATACACGCAGCACACACACAGTACACACACACAGTACACACACAACACACACACAACACACACACAGTACACACACAGTATACACGCAGCACACACGCAGCACACACGCAGCACACAGGCAGTACACACACAACACACACAGTACACACACAACACACACACAAGCACACACGCAGTACACACGCAGCACACACACAGTACACACAGTACACACACACAGTACACACGCAGTACACACACAGTACACACAGTACACACACACAGTACACACGCAGTACACACACACAGTACACACACAACACACACGCAGCACACACGCAGCACACACACAGTACACACAGCACACACGCACAGTACACACATACACAAAACACACACACAGTACACATACATTACACGCACAGTACACACACACAGTACACACACAGTACACACACACAGTACACACACACACAGTGGCACACGTGACCCCGACCGATCCGCGGTGACGACGGCGCAGGACGAGATCCCGACGCTGACGGGCGGCGCGTGCTGCCCCCGCTGCCTGCCCCGCCCGGCCACGTGCGTCGTGTTCGGCGACCCGCACTACCGCACCTTCGACGGCGCCACGGTGCACTTCCAGGGCTCCTGCAGCTACACGCTGGCGCAGGACTGCACCGCGCGCGACTTCACGTGAGCGCCGCGACGCGTTCAGGATCCGTTGTGAGCGCCGTGACGCCTCGCTGCCGCGGCGCGAGCGGGTTGAGCGGGCGGGCAGGCGGGCAAGCGGGCGGGCGAGAGAGACAGCGGACGGTTGAGCAGGCGGGTGGGCAAGAGAGCGAGCGGGTGGGCGAGAGAGTGGGCGAGAGAGCAGGCGGGCAAGAGAGTGGGCGAGAGAACGGGCAGGTGGGCGAGTGGGCGAGTGAGTGGGCGAGAGAGCAGGCGGGCAAGAGAGCAGGCGGGCAAGAGAGTGGGCGAGAGAACGGGTGGGTGGGCGAGTGGGCGAGTGAGTGGGCGAGAGAGCAGGCGGGCAAGAGAGACAGCGGACGGGTGATAGAGCGGGCGGGCGAGAGAGTGGGCGAGAGAGCGGGCGGGCGAGAGAGCAAGTAGGCGAGAGAGACAGTGGGTGGGCGAGTGGGTGGACGCGTCGTGACGGAGCGACGCGCGTGTGGAACTCGCAGGATCCAGGTGACGAACGACAACCGCGGCCTGCAGGGCGTGTCGTGGACACGTGACGTGTTGGTGCGTGTCGGGGATGCACACGTGTGGCTGCTGCAGGACTGGGAGGTCAAGGTGAGAGCGCCTCCCTCCCTCCCTCCCTTCCTGCCGCTCACTCGCCCTTCTCCTCCTGTGTGTGTGAGACCCAGTATATGCATCGGTGTGCATGAATCTGTGTGTACCTGTGTCTGTGCTACGAGTTCTGTTCCTGCTCACGACCACCGACACCACGGTGTTGTAGTGAATGTCGCCACTGGGGAGACAAAGGCGGCCGGGCGTGGTGCTGGCCACCCACCCTCTCGCGTGCCACGGTGCCGGCCTTCGTAACAGCACTTGCCCCGACGCTCCGTTAAGGCTACACGGGGGACCTTCGCCTGTGCGTGCGTGCGTGCGCAGGTGAAAGGCGAGACCGTGACGCTGCCGTACCTGAAGGAGCCGCACCTGTACGTGGAGAGGAAAGCGAACCACATCCTCCTCAACACCAACATCGGCCTCAAGGTGCGTCGCCACGCCGGTGAAGTTATGCCAAGAACAAGACACCCCCCCCCCACCGCCCCCCCCCGCACCGCTTGTGACGGCCACGGTCCGGGGGAGGCCTTCGCCCGGCGGGCGGTGAGCTGACGAGGGCACCGTGAGGAACCGGCCGTTGGTGAACAATCGTTGGCTTTACGACAGACAGCGCCGTTTCGTTCAGCGCCCAGTTCGCCCGAGAAGCGTGAACGTTGACTCTAAATGTGGAGGGAAAAACCGGAGGAGGACCCGGAGACAAATCCACGCGACCACAGGGAGAGAGAGAGACACGCAAACTCCAAATATACAGCAGCAGGCATCGTCAGGGTCGGGATCGAACCCACGACCTCCTGCAGACCAGGCGAGGTAGTTAACATCTCCTAACCACCGTGATGATGATGATGATGAGAGAGAGAGACACGCAAACTCCAAATATACAGCAGCAGGCATCGTCAGGGTCGGGATCGAACCCACGACCTCCTGCAGACCAGGCGAGGTAGTCAAAATCTTCTAGCCACCGCAACAACAACAATAATCCGGGTGTGGGGTGCCGCACTGCCGCCGGCCGATGTCTCTCGCAGTTCGGCCCCCGTAGCTTTCGCCGCGCTCCCGCACCCAGCCTGGCGCGGTGGCCCGGGTGTTTTGTCTCCGCGCAGGTGCTGTGGAACGGCAAGAGTCACCTGGAGGTGAGCGTGCCCGGCTCCTACAAGGAGCGCACCTGCGGCCTGTGCGGGAACTTCAACGGCATCGCGCAGGACGACACGAGGCTGCCCAGCAACGCCATCGCGTCCTCGCACGCACACTTCGGCAACAGCTGGAAGGTGCGGAGGGGGGGCGGAGGGGGGGCGGAGGGGGTGGGGTGGAGGGGGGCGGAGGGGGGGGGGACTCTCTTGCGAGGTTCGCGATGGCTGTGCTGGTGACCGAGACAGTGCCGATGAGAGCCTGGACTCAAGCCGTGGTGTTGGGTTCGTTCATAACGGCCACTTCCACCTCCCTCCCATTCCCCCCCCCCCTTTTTCTCCACCCTCCCTCCCCCCTCCCTCCCTCCTCCCTCCCCCTCCCTCCCCCACCCCCCCTTAGGTCACCGACACCGACCCCAGCTCCCTGGCGCCGCCGTGCGAGGACGTGGACGACGTGGACCCTTGCCGCCGCGCCGGCTACCGTGCCCACCGCGAGGCTAACGCGCGCTGCCGGGCCCTGCGGGGGGCGGCGGGCGGCGCCTTCGCCCCGTGCCGCGCCGCCGTGCCCCCCGCCGCCTTCTACGCCGCCTGCGTCTACGACCTCTGTGCCTGCGCCGCCGGGCTGGGCGGCGGCGCCGGGCTCGGAGCGCCGGCGACGTCGCCCGAGACGTGCCTGTGCGACGTGCTGGAGGCGTACGCCGCTCGCTGCCACGCCGCGGGTGTCCACGTGCAGTGGCGCACCGCCACGCTGTGTGGTGGGTGCACACACACACACCCACCTCGCCAGCAACGCAGCCCCTTCCCACTCCCTCCCTCCCTACTCATCCCCCTTGCCTCCTCCCTCCTCCCTCACCCTCCCCCCTCCTCCCACCTTCTCCCCCTTCCCTCCCTCCTCCCCCCTCCCTCCCTCCTTCTCCCCCCTCCCTCCTCCCTCCCTCCTCCCTTCCTCCTCTCCCTCCCTCCTCCCCCTCCCTCCTCTCCCCTTCCCTCCTCATCCCCCTTCCCTCCATCCCCCTCCTCCTTCCCCGTCCTCCCTCCCTCCTCCCCCCTCCCTCACCCTCTGCCCTCCTCCCACCTTCTTCCCCTCCCTCCTCCCTCCCTCCCTCCTCCCCCCTCCCTCCTCTCCCCCTCCCTCCATCCCCCTCCTACTCCCCCCTCCCTCCTCCCTCCTCCTCCCTTCCTCACCCTCCCCCCTCCTCCCACCTTCTCCCCCCTCCTTCCCTCCCCCTCCCTCCCCCTCCCTCCTCTCCCCCTCCCTCCTCATCCCCCTTCCCTCCGTCCTCCTCCTCCCTCCCTCCTCCTTCCTCCTCCTCCCTCCCTCTTCCCCCCACCCTCTTCTTCCCCCCTCCCCCACTTACCCTTCCCTCCCTCCTCCTCCCCCCTCCCTACTCCTCGTCCTCCAACACCAGCTACTAACCCCCGCCCCCTCTTTCACCACGTGACGTAGTGTGTGTCTATCCTGTCTGCCCCCCCCCGTGTGTCCCGTCTCACCCCGTGCGTGTCCCGTCTCTCCCCGTGCGTGTGTCCCGTCTCCCCCCGTGCGCTCGCCAGCCGTGTCCTGCCCGACGGAGCGTGGCTACGTGTTTGACGAGTGCGGCCCGCGCTGCCCGCGCACCTGCTACAACCGCGACGTGCCGCTCGGCGTGGTGGAGGCCGCGTGCCTGCAGCCGTGCGTGCCGGGCTGCCAGTGCCCCGCCGGACTCGTCGAGCACCTGGGCGCCTGCGTGCGGCCCGACGCTTGCCCCTCGGTGGTCTACGGCGACGACGCGGGGCCCGTCGCTGCCGCCGCCGCAGACACCGCGTGATACGGTGGAGCGTTCGCTCTACGCCCGTCTCGTCACGTCCTGTCCGTCCGTCCGTTCCATCCATCCCGTCGCGTCCGTCCATCTGTCCCATCCCATTTCATCCATCCCGTCTGTCCATCTGTCCCATCCGTCCCATCCCATTCCATCCGTCCGTCCCGTCCGCCTACAAATATCTCGAGGAGTTGGGGTTATCGCCACGGGGCCCTCGACTGCGAAACCTGCCGCGTGCCGCCGGGCTCGCGAGACGCCAAGCGGCGCATCCCGTCGCGATCGCCCTCGTGCCGGGAGAACCACGAAGCCGACGCCGACGCCGGCGCCGTGCTCGCGGCTTGGATGCGCCGCGCGCTCCGCTCACCGACCGGCCGTGGTAACAAACAAAAGGGAGCCACCCTGGACCCAATCCCCTTGCCGGCGCTGACCCCGACCCTCACTGGTGCGTTCCACCCTTCGCCGTGACTCTCGACGCGAGCTCTGGCCGCCGTCCTGGGCCAGAGTCGAACTCGCGCGCCCGTCTTGTTCACCGTTGTCAGGGAATGTGCTCTGAACGCCTCGAACCAAGCGCCAAACTGCACCCTCTGTCCCACAAGCCACACAAACTCTCATCCACGCTCACTCGTGCTAAATAGCCCGTCCGTTTGTGCTTTCACTTTTGCCAGTCGCTATTTTAGACAGGTCTATGTATTTTTACGACGACAAAATGTTTCATTGTTGCGTTCGCATCATACCTCTGCATGTAATTGAACCTATATCCAAAGACAAAGATCCCCCGTGTAGCCTGAACAAACTCTTGGGGCAAGAGCTGTTAGCGAGCACCTATGAAGGCCGGCACGACACACGAGGGGCTGGGTGGCCAGCACCACCACGCCCGGCCGCCTTTGTCTCCCCAAAGCGCTGATGTTTACACACCGCACCCAGGTGCTCATTTAAGGCTGATTCGACCTCGGGGAGACTCAGGACCGGTTCGAATATCCGCCACTGGTGATGAGCGGGAGTTGAACCCGGGTTGCCGGGTGAGGAGCGTGGCGTTGACAACCACTCCCGCGCCCCACAATTGAACATGCACACAAACTTGTGTGTGTAATGGGTGCTAACGTCAGGGTATTTTATAAAAAAGAATTATAATCGCATTTTTATACACACACAATTGTGTGACGTGTCTCGTTTTTAACAATAAATTTTTTTTACATATATAAATGTTTACCAATTGCAAATGTATATATATTTTTGTTGTTTAATCAATTAAATGCATTTGCATACCACGTGTGTGCTGTTTGCGTGCTCCGGTCAATGTTTTCCTTCACTAGTCATTAAATAATTGTGATGCCAACGCTGCACAGAGAGAGGTGACGGACTCGTGTGGACGTCACGGCGAATCCGGGGAGGCTGCCCCGGGCCCCGCGCTTTGGGGGATGTAATACTTTTGGTTTGTGAAAAAAAACAAGAATCGGCGTTTTTTACCCTTTCAGCCAATCAAACAGCAGGAGTGGCGTTAAGATATCCAAACACCAAACAGAAACTTTTGGCAAGGAATGAAGTCACAGCGTTAACCACCACAGGCTACTTGCGGTGACCATGCACACAGCCATGCCGTGATAACAGATGCGGCATCGTCTACTGTTTGGCCTCGTCTCGCCAGCAGTGTCAGGCCAGAGAACGACGCCAATAGACGAACGGTACCAGGACAATGCCACTCTCAGGGCATTTGTAGCTCGGGGTGAGTAGCTCCACAAATGGGACATTTGATACCGGCAAAAATGTCCCATTTTGTAACTTCCAGTTTAGTTTAAAGTCATCGTGGGAGGTGGGGGGCACGGTGGGGGTTGACCGGCCCCCCGCAACCCCCCCCCCCCCCCATGGGCTGTGAACGTCCTCGTGTGCCACAGTGCCGGCAGCCTTCACAGGCACTGCTGCTCGCTAACAGCACTTGCCCCAACAGTCGGTTGAGGCTGCACGGGGAATCTTTGTTAATGTTGTGGTCGTTGTTCGGGCCGCAGAGACACGTGGACGGGATGTTTACGAGCGAGCTGATGCAGAGCGCTCGGCTCGTCCAGAAATACGCGATGGACATCCTGAGGATGAGACCCGGTTGGGGCTACGCAGCCCCGTTTCGTGGCCAACCGCGGGGGAAGGACAACGGATGGTGGGTCTCTGCGTGACCCAACATTGAGTCGTCACCTTTTGAGGTCGAGGAAGACAACAGCCACGTGGTAAGCCGGCGTCAAATTCTCCCCAAGCTTTACCTTCCTCGACATGTGACGGTGTCGTCGGCAGATGTGAATGAGTGTTTAAATGTTGGAGGAAATCGGAGCGCCCAGATAAAATCCCACGGGTGCGAGGGAGCAACGCTCTATCCCACGCACACGTGATCAAGTACGGTCCACATTTGGTTTCAAAGTGCGTCGGTGCCAGTGGGCTTCCTCCTACGGGACGGGAAGAGTGTTCCAGACGGCCGCAGAAGCAGCGTGCTCTGAAAGCGCCGCGCGATGCGAGAGGCCAAGTTGAGTCTCGTTCGCTCGAGCGAGCGATGAGGTGAGTGAAGGAACGAGTCACGGAGGAGTTGGAGGAGGTGGTGGTGGTGGCGTGTACGGTTGTTGAACTCCTTTCGCAAACCCGTACGTGAACCACCCCGCGGGGGCGACTAACCATCGGAGGTGCGGGGACAGCGCATCACGGCGGAGTTCAAAGGTTGCGGAATTTTCTCTTTATTGTAGCACTCACAATAAATAATAAATAGTGAACTTAAAACGTTGGCATGCTCGCACCGCGATTCCTGCCCAATTCCAACACGCAAAGCCTCGTGCTTGTCCGTGCTTTCCGGAAACACGAGTCTATCGGATCAGGATTTATATATGAGGCATAAGGAACTACCACTAGGCTAGAAGGTGTGTCTATTGTCGCCCAATTTGTATTTTTACGCGAGAAAACCTGACCTTGAGACGACCTTCATGAAGCATTTCGGGGTCAAGTCATTGAGTTTCAGTTCAAATCCCACTCGATCACATCATCACCATCACCATATCAGCATCATTATCATCATCATCATCCCTCCTGCAGTTGCCATGTCACATCAACTGAGGATAGACTGGGCCTTGCCAGAGCAGTGTGGAATTTCAACCAATAGTTCCCGGAGGCACTTTCGCATGTATCATGTATTTATGTTGAACTTCTTTCGCACCGTACATAACCAACCGTGCTAATCGGATGTGCGGTGAAAGAACAACAAACTATGGTTCTCTGTGTGAGTCTGTGGGTATCTGTGTAAGTCTATGAGTCTCTGTGTGAGTCTGTGGGTCTCTGTGTGAGTCTGTGGGTCTCTGTGTGAGTCTGTGGGTCTCTGTGTGAGTCTGTGGGTCTCTGTGTGAGTCTATGGGCCTCTGTGTGAGTCTGTGGGTCTCTGTGTGAGTCTGCGGGTCTCTGTGTGAGTCTATGGGTCTCTGTGTGAGTCTGTGGGTCTCTGCGAGTTTATGGGTCTCTGTGCGAGTCTGTGGGTCTCTGTGTGAGTCTATGGGTCTCTGTGCGAGTCTATGGGTCTCTGTGCGAGTCTATGGGTATCTGTGTGAGTCTATGGGTCACTGTGCGAGTCTATGGGTCTCTGTGCGAGTCTATGGGTCTCTGTGTCAGTCTGTGGGTCTCTGCGTGAGTCTGTGGGTCTCTATGTGAGTCTATGGGTCTCTGTGTGAGTCTATGAGTCTTTGTGTGAGTCTGTGGGTCTCTGTGTGAGTCTGTGGGTCTCTGTGCGAGTCTATGGGTCCCTGTGTGAGTCTATGGGTCTCTGTGTGAGTCTATGGGTCTCTGTGTGAGTCTATGGGTCTCTGTGTGAGTCTATGGGTCTCTGTGTGAGTCTATGGGTCTCTGTGTGAGTCTATGGGTCTCTGTGTGAGTCTGTGGGTCTCTGTGTGAGTCTATGGGTCTCTGTGTGAGTCTATGGGTCTCTGTGTGAGTCTATGGGTCTCTGTGTGAGTCTGTGGGTCTCTGTGTGAGTCTGTGGGTCTCTGCGAGTTTATGGGTCTCTGTGCGAGTCTGTGGGTCTCTGTGTGAGTCTATGGGTCTCTGTGCGAGTCTATGGGTCTCTGTGTGAGTCTATGGGTATCTGTGTGAGTCTATGGGTCTCTGTGCGAGTCTATGGGTCTCTGTGCGAGTCTATGGGTCTCTGTGTCAGTCTGTGGGTCTCTGCGTGAGTCTGTGGGTCTCTATGTGAGTCTATGGGTCTCTGTGTGAGTCTATGAGTCTTTGTGTGAGTCTGTGGGTCTCTGTGTGAGTCTATGTACCCTGTGTATGTTGAACTTCTTTCGCACCGCACGTAGCCAACCGCAGGTGCGGGAAAGTCGTTCACGGCAAGCGGCCGCCGTGGGTAGCTACTGACTATTGACCCCGGACGTGCACTCGACCGGGTTCAATGAAACCCGCACTGACCGGCGTGGTGAAGTATGGCCAATTATCTCTCGCAGCCTGCCAGCGCTGGGTTGGGGAGTCCAAAATCCCACAACGGAGCAGCAGAACGGGTGCTACGGGTACAACGTGGTGGCGCTGTGTGATGACATTTGGCTGCGTGAAAAATAGGCGACGTTTCGGGAAAAGGTCCTTCTCCGTGCGCTGCGCGCGCTTGTTTGCACGCGGCACCACCGTTGCGCAGGATGCTGGACTATCGCCGAAGAATGTTGTGAGTGGCACGGGTGGTGTGGTGGTGGTGGTGGTGGGGTGTGAATTGAAACGTCTGGGGGCTACCACGTGGCCCCGCGTGGCGGGGGTGGTTGGGGCAGCTCGTCCGCCCCGAGGATGGTTTCTGCCGCGTGGTGCTTGGCCTGCGAGGGCCTCGCGTGTCGGAAGCTGTCGATGACTTCCTCCTCCTCGTCTCCAAATTCCCTGGGGGAGAAACGCACGGAACGCCGTTTACACGCCGAGAGGGGTGGCGGAGATGTTGACTACCTCGCCTGATACACAGGAGGTCGAGGGTTCGATCCCGACCCCGACGACGCCTGCTGCTGTATGTTTGGAATTTGCGTCTCCCTCTCATCATCACGGTGCCTGGGAGATGTTAACTACCTCGCCTGGTCTACAGGAGGTCGAGGGTTCGATCCCGACCCTGACACCTGCTGCTGTATGTTTGGAATTTGCGTGTTTCTCTCTCATCATCATCATCACGGTGGCTGGGAGATGTTAACTACCTCGCCTGGTACACAGGAGGTCGTGGGTTCGATATCGACCCCGCTGTATATTTGGAATTGGCTTGGTCCCCCCCCCACCCACATTTAGAATCGTGAGTTTAGAGCGGTGGTTCTGACCTTTTATTGCAGACTTTCACCCCCTTTGTTTACCATCGTTAAACAATGTACGATGTCAATGACTTACTTTGTTTGTTGAAACAAAGTAAGTTGTTACTTACGTTGCCCCGTGCTTAATTTGTGTTTTTGATGATTTACCTTCTAACAAAATCTGGCCACTCATCTCGCACCCCCATAAAGGTGAAGAAGAACCACTCCTTGAGGGTATTTGGCGACTGCTATAAATGTCCACGCGGTGACAATGAGCCACGTCGCTGAGCTGTCATTTGCGATCGCCAGGTCGCTGCTGAAAAAGAGCCGCAGTCGAGCTCCGTGGGTCGTTACCTGGCAAAATAGCAATAGAATGTGGCGCAGTAGTGCCGGGTCCATAGCGCACACCCACCCACATCCACACCCACACACCCACACCCACTCACTCACACACCCCCACTCACCCACCCACACACTCACCCACCCACATCCACCCACCCACACACACACCCACACCCACTCACCCATCCACATCCACCCACCGACCCATCCACATCTACCCATCCAAATCCACCCACCCATACACACCCACCCACCACACACCCACCCATACACACCCATACACATCCACCCACCTATACACACCACCCACACGCCCACCCACCACATTCACCCACCCACCACATTCACCCACCCACCACACCCACCCACCCACACACACCCACTCACCCACCCACCCACACACACCCACCCACCCACCCACACTCACCCACCCACCCACACTCACCCACCACACCCACCACACCCACCCACCACACCCACCAAACCCACCCACACCCACCCACCACACCCACTCAGCTCCACTCACCCTGCCGTGCCCTGCTTGCCCAGCTCTCCCAGGGCTGGGTATGGCAGCTCGGGGTCTCCTCCTCCTGCCGTGAAGCCCAGGGCCTCCTCCTCATCCTCATCATCATCCTCCTCCATCTCTCTCCTGCGTGCAGCCACAAAGACAAAGATGCCCCGTGTAGCCTTGACGGACTTATTGGGCCAAGTGCTGTTTGCGAGGAGCAGCAGCAGCAGCGGCTATGAAAGCCGGCACGGCGCAAGAGATGATGGGTGACCAGCATTGCGCCCGACCGCCTTTGTCTCTCCAGTGGCGATGTTCACGACACCCCGCACCAAACACGCACGCGCGCGCGGGCACGGGCACACACAAAGGCAAAGATCCCCTGGGTAGCCCACGCAGGCTGCCGGGGCAAGTGTTGTCAGCGGGCACCGTGATACATCACAAGCGATCGTCTGTCTTTCACTATGCATTCGTGTTCATGGTGAGCCGGGAGTCGTGAGACGTGAGTGAGCCGTGAGTCGTGAGCCGTGAGTCGTGAGCCGTGCGTCGTGAGTCGTGAGCCGGGAGTCGTGAGACGTGCGTCGTGAGTCGTGAGCCGTGAGTCGTGAGCCGTGAGTGAGTGAGCCAGCTGTGTCTGTTTGAGCCGTGTATGAGTAAGCCGTGAGTGAGCCGTGAGCAGTGAGTGAGTCGTAAGCGGGCCGTGAGCCGTGTATGAGTAAGCTGTGAGTGAGCCGTGAGTGAGCTGTGTATGAGTGAGCCGTGAGTGAGTGAGCCGTGAGTGAGCTGTGTATGTGTGAGCCGCGAGTGAGCCGCGCTGCGCCGTGTGGCGGGCAGGGAGCCAGGGCAGGGAGTCTCACTCGGGTCTCATCCTCAGGATGTCCATCGCGTATTTCTGGACGAGCCGAGCGCTCTGCATCCGACTCAGCTCGCTCGTAAACATCCCGTCCACGTGTCTCTGCGGCCTGAACAACAACAACAACCACAACAATAATGAAGACAAAGATCCCCCGTGTAGCCGTCAACAGACTGTGGGGCAAGTGCTGTTAGCCAGTAGCGCATATGAAGGCCGGCACCGCCAACACCACGCCCAGCCGCCTTTGTCTCTCCAGTGACGATGTTTACTACACACCTCACCAGGTACTCAATTGAGGCTGAGTCGACCTAGGGGAGGCCCAGGACCGGTTCAAATAATCGTCACCGGTGCTGGTGGCCGTGAGCGGGAATCGAACCCGGGTGGCCAGGTTCACATCGCAGCGTAGCGCTAACCACTACACCACCGCTCCCCACCCAGCACACCGATCAGCAAAATAGGAATCGGAAAATAAAATAACAAACTGACAGAGATGAGCGGCACAGCAGCAGCAGCTGTCATCTTCTTGGTTCTTTCGGTAAAGTCACGTAGAAGGGAAATAATAAAATAATAAAAATATTGCATAATAAAATACAATTCTCACGACGTTTCGGCCACAACGCAAGCAGCCGTCCTCAGGTGAAGAACAGGTCTGTCGGAAAGACAGCCCTGTTCAAGCTTGGTGGTGTTCATTCAGACGCTGTCTTTCCGACAGATCTGTTCTTCACCTGAGGACGGCTGCTTGCGTTGTGGCCGAAACGTCGTGAGAATTGTATCTTATTATGTTTTCTTTTTATTACTTTATTATTTCCCTTCTACGTGACTTTACCGAAAGAACCAAGAAGATGAATCCCTGCAGTCACGAAATCGAAATTCAGCCGCGGCTGGTTGTGAATATTCGTGAGCGCGTGTTACCGTTCAGCCATCGGAATGGCCCCCGACGCGATCATCTGGTTGACGATCAGCACCAGCAGCATGGCCACAGCAGCGGCGTGTCTCCCCATCGCTTCACCTGCCAGAGGCAGCGAGACAGAGGAGGAGGAAGTTCAAGTTCATTTATTAGGTATAGCCCTGTGAGCCATTCGGCTCTTGAATCGGGTGCAACCGCAACAAACAAAAAACAAAAACATGAACAAAAAACATCTTAAAGTGAATATGTGACTGAGTGCAAACAGAAAATCCAAGAAAAGACAGAAAAATATTGCAGAAAAAAATCACCGTACACCAACGCTGTGTGCAAAAATCCCAGTGGGATGCAAGTCAAACAACCAACAACCACAAGACAACTTAGATTAAGGAGGAGAGGCAGGGACACAGGGAGGAGGAGGATCAGAGTTTGAAGTCTAACCCAGAGGTCGCAAACGGGTTTTGATTCCTTACCCATACCCGGCCGCACAAGGGTGGCAAATGGGTACCCGTACCCGGCCGGGTACAGGTAGCCGTATCCTACCCGTACCCGTACCCTACCCGAAATGAGTGACAAACGGTTACTCACCAGTGACTCACGGCCTACCTGTACCCGTACCCGGCTGCACCAGGGTCGCAAACGGCTACCCATACGGGTAGCCGGGTATCGGGTAGGGTATGGGTATCGGGTACCCGGTTGCGACCTCTGGTCTAACCCCAGGATCTCAGCGGGCCGGCCTCTAATGCCCCCAACCAACTCAGCCTTTGTCTTTCAGAATCAGAATTTTATTTTTTCTTACACACCCTGGAGGAATCTGATGGGCTGTCAAGCTATTTTTAATTGACACGGGTGTCCAGTAGTTTCACGGCCGTCAACTGGTTTCTGCTCTCGTCTCTCTCGTGAAAAGTTGAGGCTCCTATCCCGCCTCCCACCGCGGGATCGGCTTGAAGGATGGAACCTTTTTTTTTAATCCTTTATATTAAGTTCGCATGCTTGCTTATGATCGTGCAAATCTTTCGGTCGTTTTTTAACCCACTTCCCGTGATCCAATCGAGCTGACATTTTCCACACAGACTCGTTGTGCGTGACAATTAATTTTCGTGAATTTTTTTCCCAAAATTTTACACTGTTTAGGGAAAAATAAATAAATATGTTTTTACCAATTGCTTAATGCTGGCAGACAATCATCTGACCCATAGGTGGCAGCCATCTCAAGCCAGAGGACGAGAGCACTTTAGCCGCCACGCATATAAAGGATTTATAGAGAAAAACTTTGTTTTTACGGGTTAATTTTTTGTTTGTTATTAAAACAAACACAAATAAAACAGGACCCTGCGGGGTGGGCTGGTAGGAACGAATAACCAAATAATATAAACATAATGTATTATTACACTTGTTAAGCCAGGAAAGCCCCACTGAGTCAAAAGGTTTTTGTAGGGTCCTGCCAAGTGTTTGCAGTAGGGGGCGATGTTGATACACGGACGGACGGACGATATAATCTATTGGTGGTCTGGTCCACTTCGTTCCTACCAGTATAAACCCCCTCGCACCGCACCGCCGGCGTGTTGCATCACAAACGGAGAGGCTCACACGGCCGTGGCTCACGCCACGCGTGGCATCAGACGCTTCCGTGACCGGTTTGAGGCCACACGCATTGTCCCATTGTCTCGGGACGGAGTTACATAATGTTCGAGTCGGGAGGGAGAGAGACGGGGAACGCCCAAAGACAAAGAGCCCCCGTACAGCCTCAACAGGCTGTTGGGGCAAGTGCTGTTGGCGAGTAACACCGATGAAGGCCAGAACGGCACACGAGGGGGTGGGTGACCAGCACCGCGCCCGGCCGCCTTTGTCTACCCCAGTGGCCATGTTTACTACACACCGCACCAGGTATTCATTTGAGGCTGAGTGGGCCTAGGGGAGGCCCAGGACCGGTTCAGATAATCGTCGCTGATTTTGGCCGTGAGCGGGAATCGAACTCGGGTCACCGGGTTCGTAGCGCAGCGCGCTGACCGCTGCACCACCGCTCCCCGCACACACACACAAAAACAAAGTTCCCCCGTATAGCCTATTAATAGACTGTTGGGGCAAGTGCTGTTAGCGAGCACCCACAACATCACACACAGACACACACACAGACACACACACAGACATACACATCACACACAGACACACATCACAGACAGACACACACGCGCGCATCTCTATCGCTCAACCTCACAAGCGCACAAAGCCCCCGCCCCCCCCGGAACCCCGTTTCTTAAAACCTTTAACAGTGCAAAGTCAACCCCGAAGATGCTGATGTTGCTGCTGCTGATGATGCTGCTGATGTTGCTGCTGCTGATGATGCTGATGATGATTCTGCTGCTGCTGATGCTGCTGCTGCTGATGATGCTTGAAAAATCCGAATGGAAGTTCCAGACAACAAACGCCACCACCACCACCTCCTCCTCCTCCAACTCATCCTTCTCCGTGACTCGCTCCTTCATTAACCTCATCGCTCGCTCGAGCGAACGAGACTCAACTTGGCCTCTCGCATCGCGCCGCGCTTTCAGATGGCGCTGCTTCTGCGGCCGTCTGGAACGCTCTTCCCGTCCCGTAGGAGGAAGCCCACTGGCACCGACGCACTTTGAAACCATCGAGATTGACAAACTCATGTCGTGAAAACTGCTCGTCGTTGTCGTGTTCTAGTTTGGTGTCCTTACTCAGCACCTCCAATTAGCGCGGTTGGCTACGTACGGTGCGAAGGAAGTTCAACACGCGGACAAAGACAAAGGTCCGCCGTATAGCCTTACCCGACTGCTGGGCCAAGTGCTGTTAGCGAGCACACTCTGCGTGCGTTACACAAAACAAACTTGGCACTTGAAACTCGATGCTGAAGATCCGGATGATGACGTTGTTGATGATGACGACGATGATGATGGAGATGATCATGATGTTGACGATGATGGTGGAGATGAGAATGAGGATGATGTTGATGATGATGGTGGTGGAGATGAGAATGAGGATGATGATGATGATGGTGCTGGAGATGAGGATGATGATGGTGGAGATGGGAATGAGGATGTTGATGGTGGAGATGAGGATGAAGATGTTGATGGTGGAGATGATGATGATGATGATGGTGGAGATGAGGATGAGAATGATGATGGTGCTGGAGATGAGGATGATGATGATGATGGTGGAGATGAGAATGAGGATGATGATGGTAGAGATGAGGATGAGGATGTTGATGATGGTGCTGGAGATGAGAATGAGGATGTTGATGATGGTGGTGGTGGAGATGAGAATGAGGATGATGATGGTAGAGATGAGGATGAGGATGTTGATGATGGTGCTGGAGATGAGAATGAGGATGAGGATGTTGATGATGGTGCTGGAGATGAGAATGATGAGAATGATGATGTTGATGATGATGGTGGAGATGATGATGATGATGATGATGGTGGAGATGAGAATGAGGATGTTGATGATGGTAGTGGAGATGATGATGGTGGAGATGAGGATGAGGATGTTGATGATGGTGGTGGAGATGAGAATGATGAGAATGATGATGTTGATGATGATGGTGGAGATGATGATGATGATGGTGGAGATGAGAATGAGGATGTTGATGATGCTGCTGGAGATGATGATGACCTGGACGGCGATGACGACGACGACGGAGTGAATGTACAAAGACAGGACCCACCCGTTACGGTCACAGCAGGGACTGCCGCAGTCACCGCCAAAAAGCAACCCTCTTGCGTGTCACCCTCGCCTCTTGTGTGATGTCCTTCGCCTGGAGAGCACCCAGCGACGCTTGGTGAGACAGACTCGGTCACTCGCCACCTTTATACACCCCCCCGTCCACACACACGCCGTTATCTTAAGGCAGTAAAAGTTTACGGTCGCGTGGGACAGAAGCCTCTTACGCACCACCCACCCACACACCTCCTCCTCCTCGTAAACTTTTTCTCTGTATCTCTCTGTCTCTGTATCTCTCTGTCTCTGTATCTCTCTGTGTGTGTCGCTCTCTCTTTTAGTCTATCTCTTTCTGCCTCTCTCTGTCTGTGTGTGTGTGTCTCTCTCTCTCTATTTTAGTCTATCTTTCTCTGTCTCTGTGTCTCTGTCTCTGTGTGTGTCTCTCTCTCTCTCTGTGTGTCTCTTTCTCTGTGTCTCTGTGTCTCTCTGTCTCTGTGTGTCTCTCTCTCTGTGTCTCTGTGTGTGTGTCTATCTCTCTCTCTCTCTCTGTGTCTCTGTGTGTCTCTCTCTCTGTCTCTCTCTGTGTCTCTGTGTGTCTCTCTCTCTGTGTCTCTCTGTGTGTCTCTCTGTGTCTCTCTCTCTCTGTGTCTCTGTGTGTCTCTCTCTCTGTCTCTCTCTGTGTCTCTGTGTGTCTCTCTCTCTGTGTCTCTCTGTGTGTCTCTCTGTGTCTCTGTCTCTCTGTGTCTCTGTGTGTCTCTCTCTCTGTCTCTCTCTGTGTCTCTGTGTCTCTCTCTCTCTGTGTCTCTCTGTGTGTCTCTCTGTGTCTCTGTCTCTCTGTGTCTCTGTGTGTCTCTCTCTCTGTCTCTCTCTGTGTCTCTGTGTGTCTCTCTCTCTGTGTCTCTCTGTGTGTCTCTCTGTGTCTCTCTCTCTCTGTGTCTCTGTGTGTCTCTCTCTCTGTCTCTCTCTGTGTCTCTGTGTGTCTCTCTCTCTGTGTCTCTCTGTGTGTCTCTCTGTGTCTCTGTCTCTCTGTGTCTCTGTGTGTCTCTCTCTCTGTCTCTCTCTGTGTCTCTGTGTCTCTCTCTCTCTGTGTCTCTCTGTGTGTCTCTCTGTGTCTCTGTCTCTCTGTGTCTCTGTGTGTCTCTCTCTCGCGTGTTATTTATCTTCTCCCTCGGCGGTGCCCCTGGGCCGCTGTCTCCTCTGAGGCAATCAACTTCGAGCCTACCGCCAAGCCCTGGCATGGAGTCAACCCGGGCTCACATCCCAGCATCCTGGGCCCCCCTCCCCTCCCCCATCAACAACAGCGGGGCATCGAAATCCTGGGAAGCAGCCATGGAGGAGGTGGGGTGTAGGTGAGAGGGGAAAGTCTTCATCGACAAAGCCCCAAATGCGATGTGTAGGCCAAGGGCCGGATTCAAGTTCGATGTGGGCCCACGTCCGTTTGCGTACCAAGGAATAGCACGACCCTCGCACCTCCGATTAGCACAGTTGGGTGGCTACGTACGGTGCGAAAGAAGTCTAACACACACACGCGCACGTCCGTAACGGACGTGAGTAGGTCGTGGCACGAACTCCACCGAATCGCTTCAAACAAAGGAGTCTGTCGCGACCAACTTCCCCGGGCGGTGGAATACTGCTGGATCATAGACGCTGTCAACGTTGGTGGCCTTCTTGGTTCTTTCGGTAAAGTCACGTAGAAGGGAAATAATAAAGTAATAAAAATAAAACAATAACATAATATAATACTATATTTAAATATTATAAAAATATTTTCATTTTTTTATTATTTCCCTTATACGTGACTTTACCGAAAGAACCAAGAAAATGAATCCCTGCAGTCACGAAAGCTTTAAATCGAAACGTTGGTGGTCTTCACTCATCGTCAGTGTGAGTGAGTGAGGGCCGTCACAGCATTTGAAACCACTGCTGGGGTTTGACAGCAGCATGATGATGATAATGATGACGACGTGGGTCGGTGTTGTCACTCCGTGTGAATTGTGTCGTGTGATCGCACTCGGTCAGATATGTATGCACGTAAAGAAAGCAGTTTTTTTGCAACATTTAAATCAATTCGTCAAATTGTATTTGCTATCCAAATGTACAACATTTAGTTTAATCGTGCGTCTGACAATGCTTCCGTTTTTGTTGAACTGTGACGCGGTTCATAACGCTGGCCGTATTGGCGTTTGAACTCACCGTGTTGTTGTGTTTCGACTTACGAACGGTTCGACTTACGGACGGTTCGACTTACGGACGGTTCGACTTACGAACGGTTCGACTTACGGACGCTTCGACTTACGAACGTTTCGACTTACGAACGGTTCGACTTACGAACGGTTCGACTTGCGAACGGTTCGACTTACGGACGGTTCGACTTACGGACGGTTCGACTTACGGACGGTTCGACTTACGGACGGTTCGACTTACAGACGGTTCGACTTACGAACGGTTCGACTTACGGACGCTTCGACTTACGAACGTTTCGACTTACGGACGGTTCGACTTACGAACGGGGACTCTGGAACGAATTAAGCTCGTACGCCGAGGACTACCCGTATGTTGACATTCTTGTCGCGATCATACATAGCCAACCGTGCTAATGTGGGATACGAATTCAACGCAAGAAAAAGGATACAGCCCGAAGCAATCATCCATCACAGAGGTTTTTTTGGGGGTTAGATCACGTCAATATAAATGTGTCGTTAAACCCTCCACCACCCGACTCAGCGAATTAGTCAGGGGTTTGTCACGTAAACAAAATGTGCGAATTCGTTACGAGTACAGCACTACACGGGTTGTGTGTTGGAGAGAAAATCCACAACATTTGCAATCTGAGTACGACGTTTCGCCAGTAATAACAACCGCCATCAACAGGCGATTGCCTAATTGGCTGTGTCGGGTGGTGGAGGGTTTAACGACAAATTTATATTTACGTTATGTAAGGGGCCGTCCATAAATGACGTCACGCACCTAGGGGGGGGGGTCAGACATTTGTGACGATGTGTGACGAGGGGGGGGGGGGTTGAGAAATGTGACGTCACATCAAAATGCGCAACTTTAAATAAATATAGACAACACGTTCTACTTAATTAAATATACTTTTTTTAAATAAATGTGTTCTCCTATAACATCAGAGTGCAGTGCCACATTAAATACGCACTACAATGACAATAGTTTAAAGCGATTTCAAGCATGTTTTATTTTTTTGGGGGGGGGGGCAGAGCTTTGTGACATCGTGTTACAAGGGGGGTGCGTCAAAAAAGTCCAAAATCGCGTGACGTCATTTATGGACGGCACCTAACCCCCCCAAAAACCCGATATTATTGATGATATTTGTCGCGAAAGTCTCCTGCGTGTTAAAAGGAACGATCACGAACAGCGTCGTCGTGTTACATATCAGAATCGTGACTTACACTGGACAAATCCGATGAGCTATGAAGCTCCTTGTCACGCATGTCCAAGCAGGAAGCGGGTCAGAAAGCTACGAATGCAAGAAAGGAAAATACACGGCCAGATTGCAACTCTCTGCTTGCAAAAAGATCATCTCAAACGCCACGTGGCCTGTCGCAACCCGTGCCCCTGTGAAGGCCGACCATGGTGGGTGAGAGAGAGGACTGGTGAGTGTGTGGGTGGTCTCGGCGCTGGTTATCTGCTGGTGTGAGTGTGGGCTGGTAGAATCACTGGGCCCCAGCTGTCCCAGTGCCACGGTCAACACAAACGCGTGGTGGTGTTGGTGGTGGTGGCGGCGCCTCCACCACCAACACCACCACTCAAAGGAAGAGGAGGTGGTGGCCTTGGCGCCTACAGGTGATACCGGAGCCGCTCGCCCAGCCTCCGCGAGTCAGATAAGAGACGCGTTCAGGCAGTGGAATCGGGCATCATTTATTGGGGCCAGGTAAGAGTTCCGTTGAGATTCATCGTCCTGTTTGCCCGAGGATGGGCCGGCCAAGCGGACACGGTGGCGACGTGACGGCGGTCAGCGGCGGGCTTTGTTTGCGCAGTTTTTTTTTTATTGACGGATCATCTCACGGGAAGGAGAGTTTCGCAACATCTGCGTCTGATCCACCAACCCCCCCTCCCCCGCTGCTGCTGTTGCTGCCTCCGCGGTGCTGGGTTTACAGGCGCGTCACCCGCCCGGCGTCTCGCTCTGCGCACTCCATCCGTGTGACATCTCTCCTACATGTAAAAACCGTAGAAATTGAACTATTTTTCGTTGATTTTATTGCAGCAAAAAAGAGCCCCACTGAGATCTACGGCTCTTTTTTTCAGAAGCCACGTGGTTATCGCAAATGGTAGCTCGGCGAAGTGGCTTATCACGCGTGGACAGTTATAGCAGGAGCCAAATCCTCTAGGCCGGTGGTTCTTTGCCTTGACTGCAGCCTTGCACCCCTTTGGGTCTCAATCGTAAAAAAAAGTACAATGTTAATTGCTACACAGGGGATTGGATGAAACAAAGTCATCTTCTTGGTTCTTTCGGTAAAGTCACGTAGAAGGGAGATAATAAAATAATAAAAATTAAACGTAATAAAATACAATTCTCACGACGTTTCGGCCACAACGTAAGCAGCCGTCCTCAGGTGAAGAACAGGTCTGTCGGAAAGACAGCGTCTGAATGACCTGTTCTTCACCTGAGGACGGCTGCTTGCGTTGTGGCCGAAACGTCGTGAGAATTGTATTTTATTATGTTCTATTTTTATTATTTTATTATTTCCCTTCTACGTGACTTTACCGAAAGAACCAAGAAGATGAATCCCTGCAGTCACGAAAGCTTTAAATCGAAACAAAGTCAGTAATGTTGAACACGTAGTAGGCTTTCGCGACCAACATCCATAATCGAGGGTTTTTTATGGGTTAGATCGCGTAAATATATAAATGTGTCGTTAAACCCGCCAATTTACAATAGTAAATGTTGTGGCTTGGCTCTCCAACACACCGGTTAGTGCTGTACTCGTGACGAATTGGCCACGTTCTGTTTACGTGACAACCCTTACTAGTTGGCCGTGTCGGGTGGTGGCGGGTTTTAACGACACATTTATATATTTACGCGATCAAACCCATAGAAAAAAAGCCTCTATTGTGGATGATATTGGTCGCGAAAGTCTCCGACCACGTGTTAAACAACCAATCATCCTCCACACCGCAGTCCCAGCAGTAAACGCGTGCGGTCATAATGCTCACCGTTCGCTGTCGACAAGTCACTGCTTACAGGGTGCTTAAAAAAATGTTAACCACTTCTGAGAATTTGCAACAGCACCATCACAAGAAACGCGCTGGCTGCGGGCTTTGGAGACCACCTGGAGATTATTCCCAGGGCAGGCGTTGACAATGACGGCGAACAAGTGGAAGAATGATAATTGGTTTTTTACCCTTCTATCTGGCAACAAAACTGACACCTTTATTTTTACTGGCAAATGAGGTTCCAATGGTGTAAGTGGAAAAATCTTTAACTTTTTGAAGCTATTGACATTTACACTTGTTATCATTTTGATTGAAAGCTTTCGTGACTGCAGGGATTTATATTCTTGTTTCTTTCGGTAAAGTCACGTAGAAGGGAAATAATAAAATAATATAAATATTAAACAAAAAAAATTCTCACGACGTTTCGACTGCAACACAAGCAATCATCATCAGGTGTGAAATCCACAGCAACAAATTTTTTATTGTTTTATATTTACATTCTTTTATTATTTCCCTTCTACGTGACTTTACCGAAAGAACCAAGAATACTTGTCATCATGTCACAGTGCTATTATCCGTTCTTTTGCCATTTAAAACGATCGTCCCGTATAAGTGTTAACATTTTTTTGAAGCGACCCGTATTTGCTCGTGGTAGCATTATTACACGATGATGATTATGATTACTTAGTCTCCTTTCCAACTCGCACGCACGCACGCACCTCCGTCCGATCGGCGTCGTGTCATTCAGAGACGGCGTTCGAGTTTGTTGATAAACCACCGCTTCCACGAACCCCACCCCACCCCGCCACCTCTTACCCCATCACTACGCGTGGGCTGGCGCTTGTCGTTATCGGTCACGCACGGAGATTCCGTGGCCGCGTTACACCGAATTAACGACTCATTGGCCAAACATGACGTGGTGCTGAGCGTGCGAGCGATGATAGTGCGAGATTCCAGCTCGCTCCGCAAACTGCCTGGGGCGCTGCGCCTGCTCAGGTTCACCGCCATAAACCACGCGCGCACGGGTAAACAATCGGCTCAATTAATAAGCGACGTTGGCAAACTCGCGAACCCGTTAATAAGAAGTTAAGCGCGTTTTGCCCGGCGCTGTTTGCCCCAGCGCTGTGATAAGCGTGCGCCCCTTAGCGCGTGGAAATCCGCGGTGTCGCGCCGACGGGGGACAGCGTTGGGGTGGACGGTAAATTTGAGCGAAAATCTGCGTGTCGTGCCAAAGGGCCCTCCACCCCCCCCCCCCCTGGCACAAGCGGCCCCTCTGGCAAAATTCCCGATTCAGAACCAATGACCTTGGCGTGACACCGAACGAGAATCCGCTGGGAAGCACAGTCCTCTCTCTCTCTGTCTCTCTCGCAATGGGGCCGACCTAGCAGCCCCATGCCCCTTGGTCACTCCACTGCTGGATGAGGTTCCCTGCTCGAGCCGTGCGGGTTCGTCGGAGGTTGTTGTTATTTTTCGATTGAAAGCTTTCGTGACTGCAGGGATTCATCTTCTTGGTTCTTTCGGTAAAGTCACGTAGAAGGGAAATAATAAAATAAAAAATAATAATAAAACATAATAAAATTATTCTCACGACGTTTCGGCCACAACGCAAGCAGCCGTCCTCAGGTGAAGAACAGGTCTGTCGGAAAGACAGCGTCTGAATGAAACACCACCAAGCTTGGAGCGTATATTTAAGCTGGGTTGGAGGGGGGAGAGCGCCTTGACAATGGAATTTGCATATCAAGAGGAATTTAGCATATTTATGGGAAATGCCGATATGGGATTAGTCACTACTTGTGGAATGCGTAGGAGGTGGGGGGGTTTCAAAGTCATAATATGCCCGTGCATTATGCAGGATTAGCAGCATCAAAGCGAGGGAGTAGGGTTAGCATTAATAAAGGGAAGGAATGTTAATAGTATGGAGCTACGTGACTTTACCGAAAGAACCAAGAAGGTTGTTGTTTCGATTTAAAGCTTTCGTGACTGCAGGGATTCATATTCTTGGTTCTTTCGGTAAAGTCACGTAGAATGGAAATAATAAAATAATAGAAATAAAAATTTCGTAATACGTCTTTTATTCTTTTTTACTTTATTATTTCCATTCTACGTGACTTTACCGAAAGAACCAAGAAGAAGGTTGTTGTTATTATTTGACTTTAAGCGTCACACACTTCTTCACCACGACTGCCAGTGCGGGGTTTGGCGGAGAGCGGGGAACGATTGTGTTGGGAGGATGTCAGTACAGTACGAAGGTGGATTTTACTCCGCTTGCCCTCTGCTGACTACAACGTGGCCAAAAAGGCAGCCTATAGCACCTGGCACGCACACAGTGAGTGGTCGCTCATCCAAACACTGTCCAGGCCCCCGAATCCCGGCTTTTTGGGCACGTTCACCGAGGGGTGATGTGCACATTGGCTAACAAAAAGTTACTTTAAATCGTACATGTTTAATAGACAGTCAATCTACTGCTGGATCAAGGCCTCAACCGCACCGCGTCGGTAATGGGGGTTGTTTGACCATACTTCGCCACGCTGGTCGATGCGGGTTTGAGTTGGGGGTCGCTGGGGCGAGAAGTGGTTCGTCGTGACCACGAATCTAACAGAGTTTAATGGAAAAAACGACATACGTGTCTATAAAAATCTGGCCATGCACTTTAAAAAAGATATAAATGAAGTATGTTGCACACATCCCACGAGACGCACGTGGTCCCCTGGAAGCGCTTCACTTCAGCAGCAACAATGCAAGCAAACTCTGGACTGGTTTCAACATTCAGGTGTCTCATCAGCAACGCCACGAGGCTTGCTTGAGCCCCGATGCTGGCGAACTTCCAGAGCGTTCGATGTGGGTTGTCGTTTCGTAATACGCGACACAAAATAATAATAATGATACCCATGGGAAAAAACTGACGTCGTTGTTGAGAATATAACACAACAAGGATGTAGTAGAACCGACAGCAAGGGCGGGGGAACCTTTTTCTTCTGCCAAGGGCCATTTGGATATTTATAACATCATTCGCGGGCCATACAAAATTATCAAAATAAAAATATGCCTGTTCTTCTTGGTTCTTTCGGTAAAGTCACGTAGAAGGGAAATAATAAAATAATAAAAATAAAGCATAATAAAATACCATTCTCACGACGTTTCGGCCACAACACAAGCAGCCGTCCTCAGGTGAAGAACAGGTCTGTCGGACACTGTCTTTCCGACAGCCCTGTTCTTCACCTGAGGACGGCTGCTTGCGTTGTGGCCGAAACGTCGTGAGAATTATTTTATTATGTTTTATTTATTTATTTCCCTTCTACGTCACTTTACCGAAAGAACCAAGAAGATGAATCCCTGCAGTCACGAAAGCTTTAAATCGAAAAATTTGCCCGTTATATTTGGTCAAACATTTCATTAACTCACCCCTAATGCGATGGGTGAAACTGCTTCTCTTTGGTGAGGCGTGCGATGTTGGCTGGTATTGATGATATTGCTACTCGCAACTGCTTTTCCAGGTTTGCTCCTCGATTTATTGAATTTCGAGTCCCGCCTGCGGTTGCCTTGGCAGGGCCACACCAAATGATTTCGCGGGGCTTATACAGCCCACGGGCCGGATGTTCCCCACCCTGCCCTACAGCCTCCGCCGTACATCTCTCCACGGAGACACACAAACAAATATGCACGCAACATTGAAAAGATCCGTCAACCCCGGCAGGAGCCACTGCACCAACCTCTCCCACTAAACCTCCTGCCACGGTCACTCGGGCACGGACTCGATCTGCTCGTGCGCATGTCGACGTTTGACCTTAGGTCTACGACACCATCACGCGCAATGTGGCACCGCAGTGGTGACACGTGACATCGTGGGGTCAGCAAGGGTCACTCACAACGGGCAGCAACTGCCCACTTGTTAATGCTTTCCCACTTGGGGTAGGGGGTGGGTGAACATTGCGAGTTAGCCCTGTTTGTCTCCAACAGAAGGCGCACAATTATTATATCCACAATAGCGGAGGTTTTATTTATTTGCGGGGGGGCTTCATATAAATGTGTCATTAAACGCGTCTGACGAGCGTGTCGCCTGATAATGCTGCTGATCGTGGTAATTACCAGCGAAACGTCACCGTACTGGAATGGTAAATGTTGTCGTGGGTTTATTCGCCATCACACAATGCTGAGCGCTGAACTAGCAACGAATTGGCACGTTTTTTTAACGTGAAAACCCCCTTACTCATTGGCTGTGTCGGGTGGTGACGGGTTTAACGACACATTTGTACTGGTAGGAACCTCCTGGTTACACCAGCCCACAGGGGATTATTGTTTCCGTCGTGCAGGGAGGGGCTGGGTGGGGAGGGAGGGGCTGGGTGGGGAGGGGAGGGTGGGGAGGGTGGGGAGGGGCTGCGTGGGGAGGGTGGGGCTGGGTGGGGGGTGGGAGGGGTGGGGCTGGGTGGGGAGGGGCTGGTCACCCCGTGGTGCCCTTATAAAACTCAACGTTTAACCTACTCACGCCGGCTTGTGCCCGCCCTCACAGTCGGGCATATTTGCGGAATACACCACGCCGCCGTTGACCTTGGCCATTGACCGAGCAGCCCGACGTTCCTACCAGCTCCCTCCGCAGGAATGTGTTTTTTACGCGATCAATCCACAAAATAACCTCGTTTATGGATTATTATATTGATCATGAAAGCCTACAACTACTACGCGTTAAACTGACTAACAATACTAACAAGCCTATTTAAGCAGTTTTTATTGCTGTGGTTGTCCCACCTGAAGACGATTGCTTGTGTTGCGATCGAAACGTCGTGATCTATTCTTTTTTGTACCTATGTGACTTGAACCGAAAGAACCAAAGAGTATGGCTAACAACACTCACCCACCCACTCACCTACTCAGTCACCCACTCATTCACCTACTCACCCACTCACCTACTCGCATACTCACTCACTCACCCACTCACCTACTCAGTCACCCACTCATTCACCTACTCACCCACTCACCTACTCGCATACTCACTCACTCACCCACTCACCTACTCACTCACCCACTCATTCACCTACTCACCCACTCACCTACTCGCATACTCACTCACCCACCCACTCACCTACTCAGTCACCCACTCATTCACCTACTCACCCACTCACCTACTCGCATACTCACTCACTCACCCACTCACCTACTCAGTCACCCACTCATTCACCTACTCACCCACTCACCTACTCGCATACTCACTCACTCACCCACTCACCTACTCACTCACCCACTCATTCACCTACTCACCCACTCACCTACTCGCATACTCACTCACCCACCCACTCACCTACTCAGTCACCCACTCATTCACCTACTCACCCACTCACCTACTCGCATACTCACTCACTCACCCACTCACCTACTCACTCACCCACCCGCTCACCCACTCTGCTTGCCACCTGTCCAGGTTTGACCGGAACGGTCCAGGAATTTGGCATCTGTGTGTCTGGCGGCAGGAATAGATTTGTTCCGAGATGCATGGTACCGGTGTCGGCTGTGTTGGACTTTATTTCAGGAGACTGCGCAGTTGTTGATAAATAATCGACCTGGGTCTGACTGAGAGATGCGGCTGGGTTTGGTCTGCGGTGAAAACGCTGGCAAACCCTTCACGTGCCCCACGGGTTGAGAATGTTGTTCTAAACCCTTCGCTTGAGGCACTACCAACATTATTATAATCATCCGCGGCAGCTATTATCTATCCACGGCTGGATGAAGGCCTCCTCTCCAAGAAGTCAGACCCCCCTCAAATGTGACGTCACAAAGCTCTGCCCCCCCCCCCACCCCCCATAACCATATTTCGATTTTGAAAATAAAACATGCTTCAAATCGCTTTAAACTAATGTCATTGTAGTGCGTATTTAATGTGGCGCTGCACTCTGATGTTGTAGGAGTGTTGTTATAACAATTAGTGTTGTTATAACAATTCTATATTTATTTAAAGTTGCACATTTTGATGTGACGTCACATTTCTCAACCCCTCCCGCCTCGTCACACATCGTCACAAATGTCTGAACACCCCCCCTAGGTGCGTGACGTCATTTATGGGGGGTTTAAGAAATGTGACGTCACGTAAAAATGCGCAACTTTAAATAAATATAGACAACACGTTCTACTTTAATTAAATAGACTTTTTAATAAATGTTTTTTTCCTACAACATCAGAGTGCAGCGCCACATTAAATACGCACTACAATGACAATAGTTTAAAACTATTTGAAGCATGTTTTATTTTGGGGGGGAGGGGGGCGGAGCTTTGTGACGTCATATTTGAGGGGGGGGTCTGACTTTTTGTGACGCCGTGCGACGAAGGGGGGTGGGGGGGGGGTCAAAAATCGTCCAAAATCGCGTGACGTCATTTATGGACGGCCCCATTCGTCCACGTCGCTGCTGCACGTCAATGGGGACCAACTCGGCAAAATGAGTCGATGATAACACGGTGTCTGTGTGGCCTCAAGGTGCACATAGCCTGGCACAAGCGTCGTGGTGACGTCACCGCCACTTAGTGGCGAATGGCGGTTGTTGTTGCGTCCGTGCGGCATTACACACAAGGCGACGACGTTTCGGACCACGGGCCTTATTCGCAACGACTACGCAGTACGGGGTTTGGTCAGATTCGCATTTTTCGCGAGACAGAAGTTTGGTAAATTGATATCGCGATATAAAATATCGTATGTCGCTTCATATTTTACTTATATTTTTATATGTATATTTAACATATTATATATTTAATATTATATATATATATATATTTTATATAACGACATATTGTATACATCGCGATATAAGTTTTTATATATTTTTTTATCGCGATAAAAGTTTGTTAAATTGATATCGCGATATAAAATATTTATGTCGCTATATATTATACATAATTATTTCATATGTATGTTTTACATGTACATTTTATTTCGCGATATCAAATTACCACACTTATTTCTTGACATTTAAAAACAAATTTTACTTAATTTCACGTCGTAAATTGTTTTTTCGCCAGTCAAAGAACCCACTGTATTTTTATATTCAAGGAAAATAAAAGCACCAACGATAATGGCGCCATAACGATTCTTTACGATAGGGTTATCGTGGAAGTTATATCGCACGATATATCGCACGATATATCTCACGATATATCGCGGCGAGGCGATATCGCCCCTCCCCAACGCGTCGACGTCGACCCTTAATTTGCATAATGTATGCAAGTCGCCCGCCAACTTTGCATAAATTATGCTAATTATGTAAACAAATCGCGGTGACCAATGGGAAGCCCGTGTCTTGTCCTTCACCTCAAAATCCCTACAACGGATAAGAAACCGGGCGGCCAAGGCCACCCCCGGCTTCCTATTGGCCCAAAGCCTTCCTCCCACGTGACCTTCATAGCCCATGCGTAGTGCGAAATCAAAACCGCGGCCTTCTGGCAGCCGCGCATTTGCCTTGGCACCGTGACCGCCTCCGACCCCGGCTTCGCATCGCAACCCTCGGCCCCGTCAGCTCGAGTTGCGGGGAGACCCCTCGCTCATGCCCGCAGAGTAAGAGGGCGCCGCTTGACACACACACCGCTGAGGCGTACGTAGGCTTCGTGAGATGTTGACTACCTCGCCTGGTACGCAGGAGGGCGTGGGTTCAACCCCGATCCTGACGCCTGCTGCTGTATATTTGGAGTTGGCGTGTCTCTCACTCTCTCATCATCATCATCACGGTGGCTAGGAGATGTTAACTACCTCGCCTGGTATGTAGGAAGTCGTGGGTTCAATATCGGCCCCTGACAACGCCTGCTGCTGCTGTATATTTGGAGTGTACGGTCTCTCTCTCTCTCCCCGTGGTGGCGTGGATTTTTCTCCCGGGTCCTCCGGTTCTTTTCTCGCCACATTTAGAATCAACATCACGTGTTTTAGAGTCTTCTCGTTGAGCAATAATTTGTGGTCGGGTCGCTTCTGAATAAGAAGACCCACTGAGGGTCTTACCAGGTAAAATAAAATAGTTTAGTTTCATTTATGTGTGTTTTAGTGATTTGCTTAGCTTCCTATACTTGGCATTCCTGTTGCATTTGTTGTTGTAACGTTGTGAACCACCCCAACTGTGAAAAAGAGCTCATCGGATTATTTAAGTATTCACACATATTCTCATTCTGAAGGCGGGGAGAGCTTAGACGTGGCATCATAGGAGTACCGTACAACAATTGCTGTCTTTCCGTACCGTCCTATGCCACTCAACACATAGCCTCGCAGCCTATAGCACATTGACTTATTATGCATGCTGGACGACCATCCAAGCACTATCCAGGCTCCAACCTGCTTGGCTTCTTGCTAATCTGACAACAGGCGCATTTGGCTGCAGGCGGATATGTTGTGGAAAGTCGTCGGGGAAATGACTTGGCTGTGGTAGTGCTATAATGTGGCGCCACAAAGTGATCTCAAAGTCTTTTAACAACGACGTTCTGAGGAATTGGATGCGTCCGATAGGATGTCAACAAGGGGGAGATGGAACGATGGATCATTATTAACATCGTTGGATCATACAAAATAGTGGCAGCTGCGGTTTAGGGTGGCTGTCATCCAGCAGTGGAGTAATCATGGCCAATGATGATGAAGGAAACTCCACGCTCGTGTCCCTAAACCACCAGAGTTTGTTTTCTGCCTAAATCGTTAACTAAACTTCAAACATTGTCGGGACGAAAGCCAATATAAACAGAATTCCTGTCTGTGCCTCCGCACACAAAAATGTTTTAGCCCATCAGCCTATTGGCTTTCCAGATCAATATCAGGCTGAATGTGTTGCTCATAAATATTCCCACTGTTTATATCGAGACGTTGAATACAGCAACACATTGCACTGATTGGTCTGTGCGAGTCTCTGGGTTTCACGTCAGTCTATGGGTTGCTGTTTCTGTACAGCCTCTTGAGATGTGGGTGCATGTAAATGATACAGGTAGGAACAACAGGTTCCACACTGCCCACCAGGGATTATTTGTCTGCCTGCCGTGCATATTTGTCTGTCGTGCACGAATGCGCTGTCCAACCAAGTTCCTACCTGCCCACTCCGAAGGAACGTGTTATATGAAGGCACGTTCTGTTTTATTTTATGTAACGAATCTGACCCTTGTCTGGACTCTGATCCCTGTGATTCCTTGCAGCCCGCACGATGTCCAACTCGCTGCGCCATGAAGTGATACAGCTCTACAAACAGGTGAGCAGTGATGGGGAGCATCTTCAGCGGTGGATTGAGCACAGCTGCCTTTAGAGAGGCGGTCGTGAGTTCTGGACGTCGCTAGTTTAAAAAAAACTGAACACCGAGACACCCGTTGTTGCGTTACGGACGCAGTACCAGTGTGATTTGTTGTAACATTTCCCGCTTGTAAAATGTGTCGGCCGCGAGCAGCTGCTGTACCTGGGGCGCGAGTACCCCAAGGGTGCCGCCTACTTCCGCGACCGCCTCAAGCGCTCGTTCCAGCGCAACGCGGACGAGCGCGACCCGGAGAAGATCCGCGCGCTGCTGGAGCGCGGCCGCTACGTGGGGCGCGAGCTCGAGGCGCTCTACCACGTGCGCAAGTACCGCGCCCTCAAGCGCCGATACTACTACGACGACACCAGAGGCGGCGGCGTCGGCGGCGCCGGTGGTACCGGGGGCCGTGGCACCAGCGATCAGGACTGACGGCGCTCGACCGATTGGTGGTCGCCGGTGGTGTTCGGCGGGAGGGGATCGGGGTTCGGTGGTTCGGCAGAAGCGTTTGGAGTTGCGTGGGTTTGATTCCCGGCGATCGTTTGGGATTAGGTGGCGGAGACAATGTTGTGGACGCGGTCGCTTGACATGGATGCTGTACGCACCTGATCCTTGTCGGACATTCACCACTCGCCTGACCCTCGCCAGCCACCAGTTCATACAATAGTGGGACGTCCGTTGAAATTCAATCGATAAGCAGCGCTACGGCCAGTAACCGCAGTTTTTGGGTAAGGGGTCAGATATTTGTGTAATTCTGACCTTGTTTCCTTAAACTGCATAAACATAAACATATCACAAGATTTTTAATGCCACCTTCACGTTATAGGTGGAGCGGTTTATGATGACATATCCCGACAAACATATGTACATGTAAATAGTACGCATGTATGTTGAACTTCTTTTGCGCCGTACGTAGCCAACCGTGTTAAACGGATGTGCGGGGGAAGGACAACAAACTAAACAGACAAAAAGTGACTTTTATTAAAATATACTCTTGTGAGTTGAATCGCACAGATAGTGGACTTTTTGTCCGATGCATATGACAGCATCTTCAGATGGGATTGCATTTTACTTTATAAGCCCAACATGTGAATGGGGTGTCAAACCCTTGTAGCCACGGTGGATTCTCTTTACAAATTGGCAAAAATGTGTTATTTGACGGGTGTCCCTGGAAAAACTTGATGATCAATCTGCATATAAGATCATTTAAGCGAGCTACATTGGAAAACTGTCATCGACTTTTGATAGTGTATATTGTATCATCTCCCCACAGATGGACTTAATCACTTTTTCCCATTGACTTAATCCACCTCTCAACTGACGCCAACTACTTACTGGACCATGGGATAGTATGGGTTCTGGAGTTGTTCCCGGGAAACCCGATCAATTAATTGAATCACAGTTGTGCCAGCAACTTGTTCAACTAGAGACTCCAGATTAATCGCGTGTTTGTTGACATCAACATTTTAACTCCGGATCTCAGCACTGCCACCTCAATGCTTGACAGTGTTAGCCTCCTATGTAGCCTGACCATTTCTCCAAATGCGTTGCGTCTTTCGAGTTGTACCGTAAAAGCCTCTTCTCCGGGAGGGTTACCTTCTTGAAAACGCTCGCGCATGCAGAATTCGCGAATGCAGAAACCCGGTTCCAGTGGGGAAAGGATGGGGTTGCGTTCCTGGGACGAGTGATCATAGCGGGTAAATGGCAAGTGTTTAATAACAATTACGACAATACGTAATATGTTTTGAAGAGTAATGTGTTTTTTAAAATTTCCTTTGATGATGATCTACCAACGGGTTTACTGTATTCACATTGCCAGTTATATCCCAGTTGGTGCCATGATGTTGTAACACAGTATCTCAAAGGGATTTGTCACCGACAACAGGAGTGGTCACGTATTGTCTGGGGAGACACCGCGCTAGAATAAAACCTCTTAAAGCCAGACTACATTTTGTGGAGAGCTTTTACAGTTATGGGGCATGTCTGACATACTTTAATTGAGGACAGTTGACTCGACTTCGCGTGCTAAATGACGGAGAGGATGGCCGTGGATAAGTAAAAATCGCGGATAATCCACAATTATCCATCGATGGATGCGCGTGCTCAGTGATGATAACACTTCCCTGCTCTCGCGCAGAAGACTCGGCCCGCTAAGTGGATGATAGCAGAGCCACGCCAATCAACATCAATCAAACTCCGCCCACACTGTTGTAAAGATATGCAACTCCTGTACTGTAGAGGCGATCACGTTTGATTCACCGGAGCAACATGTTTGATCGATTTAAGCACGTGACTTGCAATACACATTTACAAGAATAGTTTTTAGATTATTAATTTGGGCTTAAGGGAAATCCATTAGTTGTTAATTTATGTGAAAATCTCAGGTGCGCGATTAATCCGCAAATCGGATAAACCACACGCGGATTATCTAGTCTAGTGTCATTGCTAAATCACTACATTTGGGAATGCTGCCATGGTAGTTGAAACGAAGGCACAAGTTTCTCGAATTCCACCGGCTCTTCACCCCGCAGTATAAATGGCTACACCGCTGTTCGTCGATTGTCAGGTCGCAACGTGGTGGCGTTAAAGCGAGGATACTCCCATCTCTTCCAAGACTTGCGCCCAGCGTAGAAGAGTAAGCCAAACTACCCGACCGATCCCAGAGCGGAGTGCCTCTACCGTCACCCCGAGTGGAGAATCTCTGCCGAGACTCCCGGTGGGGAGAGTGTTGTCTTGTCGAGTCGTGTGTACGTGACGTCGCATGCTTCTTAAATACAAAATTGTAAACAAATGAATCAAACTTTTCCGAGTCCCGGCCTGTTTTTCCTCCTGCCTGTTTGCTTCCCTAGTGTGTGTTTGTGTGCGCGTGTGACCACACCGCGTTTCACTCCCGTATACCACGTGTGAGGGCTGCCCCGGAGAAAGAAATAGAAAACCGATAGGCTACAAATTCTCATTTGTCCAAAAATTCGGGGTCTTCGTTGAGAATTGGTGATTGATCAAGTGTACGAGAAAGTACATTTATAAGTTAGTTGAGTGGCTCTCAGCGGCACCACGGTGGCGAGATATTAAACCCTCTCGCCTGTTAGCCAGGAGATCGTGGGTTCGATCCCGACCCTGACGTCTGCGGTATATTTGGAGTTTGCGTGTCTCTCTACCCGCGGTTGTGTGGATTTTTCTCTGGGTCCTCCGGATTTTTTATCCATATTTAGAATCAACATCGCACGTTTAGAGTATTTGGCTAGCCAGGTCGCTTCTGAAAAATCAGCTATTATAGCTCGGTGGGTCCTTACCTTGTAAATAAAACAATTGTTTTGAATAGATACAAATAAGTAATTTGTAAAAAAATTCATCTGAGAGAAAAATCTTCGAAGATCCAAATGTTGAAAGAGAAAAATTGCTCGTTTGGGGAAACTCATTGTCGCCCTCTACCGAAATAAACTCAGCAGTGTTCCTCTCGATTTGCCTTGAGAGTCTGTGAGTCTTTCCTGCTTTAAACAAGTTTAATGATAAATGTATACTGATAATGAATACATACTTGCATTGTTTGTCTTCATGGGCTATACAGGTTATCGATTTGTTTTCTATTTCGATTTAAAGCTTTCGTGACTGCAGGGATTCATCTTCTTGGTTCTTTCGGTAAAGTCACATCGAAGGGAAATAATTTAAATTTACCGAAAGAACCAAGAAGTTGTTTCCTATTGTTGAATTAACAACCTTGGCCCGATCTCCGAACCCGAGCCCGGATGGGGGTGTGGGGGTTGACCCTTGAGAGTGAATTGGGATTGGGTGACCCACCGTTGTACTGACAACAGGAGCAGCAATGTCCACCGTTGTGGCTGTCCTCATGTATTCATCGAGCAATAGTACAGTCTGTAAAACAGAATGAAAGATTTGTAACACATTCCTGCGGAGAGAGCTGGTAGGAACGTTGGGTTGCTCGGTCAATGGCCAGGGTCAACGGCGGCGTGGTGTATTCCGCAAATATGCCCGACTGTGAGGGCGGGCACAAGCCGGCGTGAGTAGGTTAAACGTTGAGTTTTATAAGGGCACCACTGGGTGACCAGCCCCTCCCCACCCAGCCCCACCCTTCCCACCCCCCACCCAGCCCCACCCAGCCCCTCCCCACCCAGCCCCTCACCACCCAGCCCCACCCCTCCCATTTTTGGATGCACGTCGGACGGACACAATAATTCCCTGTGGGCTGGTGGAACCAGGTGGTTCCTACCAGTATGAGTAATGTGGTTCCTTACTTTGGTGGGGAGGTGGGGGGGGTGCAGAGGTGGTTAAAATTAGATTCTAAATCAAAGCCATTCCATCAGTTTCCCGGTATCGACCCCCAATTATGTGGAGAGTTTGTCGTTTAACGCGGCAGTCGTAGCAGTAGCGGACGCACTCCTGCAAAAAGTGCTGCGTCAAAGCGAAAACAATTTCCCCCCGTAAATAAAACGTGTATGCACGCCGCGCCACGCAAGTTGAGATGGCGGGACAACTAACTTGAGGGCACCGTACAATCCTGCGTGTCGTACGCTAAACCGCTCGGCCACCACCGCTCAAGAAGATATCTTCGTCGTCGACTGCGCAGAAACCGCGCTATAACGGGTGGGTGGGGGGGCACTTTCGCCGATGGAACAACACTGATCCTATGATCACTGTTTCATTGCTTTCATGGCTTTGTTTTGGTGATTTCGAAAAGTGTATTGGTTTGGCCATGTTTGTTTGTTGTAGTACAGAGTTAGACTGATGACCTTAATCTAAGTTGTCTTGTGGTTGTTGTTGTTGTTTGACTTGCATCCCACTGGGATTTTTGCACACAGCGTTGGTGTACAGTGATTCTTTTCTGCAATATTTTGCTGTCTTTTCTTGGATTTTCTGTTTGCACTTAGTCACATATTCACTTTAAGATGTTTTTTGTTTTTTGTTTGTTGCGGTTGCACCCGATTTAAGAGCCGAATGGTTCACAGGGCTATACCTAATAAATGAACTTGAACTACCAAAAGAGGCTCAGAGCTGCTAGACTGAGGCTCCCCTAGAGTGCAGTGGTGTACATTCAAGAAGCTCATAAGAGACAACAGACTTAAGTCTCTGCACCGTTGTGCGAAAAGTGTTCCCGCCCAACGAGAGAATTCGCCTTATAGCGAAAACGCGTTGTGCGAACGCGCGTTAAGCGAGGACTTACCGGCGGTACGGCGCGGCCAATCACCACCATCGATTCCAATTTCTTTTAAAAGTTTAACGCGATTCGATTCCTATTGCAATACACACAACGCGTGCTAATCGCGACGTTTCGATTCCTCTGAACCCGGTTGTCGACTCCGGTCATAATGACCGTTACCGGGGGGGGGGCTGCTGCGGCGACGACATCGCGGATCAATTCGATTACTTCCGGCGACGGAATCGACTCGCGCGACTCCGTCGCCGGAAGTAATCGAATCGATCCGCGATAACGTCACCGATAGCAATGGCGACCTTGAGGACGCAGCTGATGCTGCTGAGGCTGTCGAAGACGGCGGCGGCGTCTCTCGGCGTCCCGAGGCGCTCGGCGGCCTCCCGCCTCGGCCCCCTCGCAGGCGGCACGGCCACACGGCGGGGCCTCGCTCAACACAGCGGGTGAGGGTGGTGGTGGTGGTGGTGGTGGCGGGGGCTGCGGTGAAGCGTCCCGGCCATAGGAACGTGGAGTTGGTGTCGAGTGTGTTTGGCCTCAAGTTGGCTTCAGTTTCGGCGGTTGCCCAGTACTTTTTTTTTTGTCTTCTACTAGGGCCGATAAAATACCTACCGCTTTGTGATTGTTGTGCTGTGGATGGACTTGGTCCCGCCGATAGGAATGTGGAATTTCCACCAAAGGCTCAGTCGAGAATGGAGATAAAACGCATGAGTGGACTATGTCTCTCCATATAAGTCTGTTGTAGATGCAACCCATCGGCCCCAGGATTGAACATTTTAAAAGTCATTGTCCACTGCTTTGTATTGTTTCTGTGGTGAACAATATGTAGTCAATTAAGGAGGCATCGCTGATTGTTTTATTCAAATTATCTACGACGGCCCTGTGTTGTTATTGTGAGTTGTGCACGAAATAATTTGCGTCCAACTCATATGACCCCCATGCCTTAGAGGTTTTCCCATTATCCAGAGTTATTTTGGAGGTTTTAACATCTGGCACAACGCACCACCAGCATTTGGCTGATGAGACACTAATTCTAGATTTGAAGCTTTCGTGACTGCAAGGATTCATAACTCTTAGGTTTTTTCGGTAAAGTCACGTGGGTAAAAAATAATATAAATAAAATAATAATAATTGAAAATAAATCAATTAAATCACGACGTTTCGGAGGCAACACAAGTCTCCGTCTTCAGGTGGGACCGTCACAGCTAAATTTACTGATACAGTGACTTTACCGACTGTGACTTTACCGAAAAAATCTAAGAGTATGATGAGACATTGCTGCATGTCAAAACCGGAAATGTTTACAATTGTAAATGTTGTGGATTTACTGTCCAACACACCGGCGGGGTGTGTGATGTGCTCCTAACGAATTGGCACATCGTGTTTAAGTGAATGTTGTTACATTTTTGTATATCGTTATTTTGATTTCGAAAACATGGGTAATCTAAATTGTACTATGGTTGTTATTGTTTGACTTGCATCCAACTGGGATTTTTTGCACGCAGCGGTTTTTTTTTTCTGGAATATTTGCTGGTTTATTCAGGATGTTTCTCTTGCGCGTCGTCGCTTTAAGATGTTCTGTGTTCATATTTAGTTTGTTGCGGTTGCACCCGACTCAAGAGCCGCATGGCTCACAGGGCCATAACTACTAAATGAAACTTTAAATGAAACTTGAAACGTGCTAAACCCTTCATAAATTGGCCGTGTCGGGTGGTGGCGGCATTAACGATACATTGATATTTTTTACGCAATCTAACCCAAAAAAGCCTGATACGTGTTAAACTGACCAATTGCAGGAGGTCATGAGGTCGATCACGACCCTGACATCTGTATATTTGGAGTTTGGATGTTCTCCCTGTGGTTGCGTGGATATTTCTCTGGGCTCCTCCGGCTTTTCACTCCACATTTAGAATCAACATCACGCGTTTCGAGTATCTGGCTGCTGCTAGACCTTTCCACGTGATGATAAGCGACTTCGTCTAGCTATCATTTGTGGCCAGGTCGCTTCTGAAAAACAGCTATAAAATAATACTGGTAGGAACCTCCTGGTTACACCAGCCCACAGGGGATTATTGTGTCCGTCCGTCGTGCATCCAAAAATGGCAGGGGTGGGGCTGGGTGGGGAGGGTAGGGGTGGGAGGGGTGGGGCTGTGTGGGGTGGGGCTGGTCACCCCGTGGTGCCCTTATAAAACTCAACGTTTAACCTACTCGCCCTCACAGTCGGCCATATTTGCGGAATACACCACGCCGCCGTTGACCCTGGCCATTGACCGAGCAACCCAACGTTCCTACCAGCTCCCTCCGCAGGAATGTGTTTACTCCACCCCAATTGCTGGGCAGTGAAAGTAAATCGTGACTTGTCAATTCCCCCCCTCGCCGAGCAAGTAGTTGGGCAGTCTCCCTCTTCGGTGATCATCAGCAGTGTCGAACTCGTGCTCCGGGCCACTGCTCCACCAGTGGTGGGTGACAGCGTGGAGGAGAGTGATCATTGTGTTAACACTTCCTTTAGTTGGTTGGGCACTCACTAGAGCAGTGGTGGTTCTTAACCACCACTGGGGGTGTGAGATGCCCTTTCTGTGGGTAGCGAGACGTGGCCAGATTTCTTTTTTTAGAAGGTAAATCATCGAAAACACAAATTAAGGCACATAAGTTAAAACTTACTTTATTTCATCAAAACCTTATTTCATCATAACCTGTGTATTAACATTTCTTTTTTTTTACGATTGAGAACCAAAGGGGTGCATTTTTCGATTTAGAGCTTTCGTGACTGCAGGGATTCATCTTCTTGGTTCTTTCGGTAAAGTCACGTAGAAGGGAAATAATAAAAATAAAACATAATAAAATAATTCTCACGACGTTTCGGCCACAACGCAAGCAGCCGTCCTCAGGTGAAGAACAGGTCAGTCGGAAAGACAGCGTCTGAATGACGCTGTCTTTTATATGTTTTATTTTTATTATTTTATTATTTCCCTTCTACGTGACTTTACCGAAAGAACCAAGAAGATCAAAGGGGCGCAATTAAGAGTTCCCGGGATTTCTTCTTCTTCTGGTAATCATCAAAAGCGTTGCCGGGCCCCGTTGTTCCCCAGGCTCCCGGGAGCCGTCGGGGAGCGGCTGTGGGGCCTAGGACGCCTCAACCACGTGGCGGTGGCCGTGCCCAACCTGGAGGCGGCTACGCGGCTCTACAGGGACGTGCTAGGCGCACAGGCAAGGATGTCTCGCTCCGATTAAACGATACAGCAGACCCGAGGTTCCACAGTGACATCGGTTCACGTTTTGTTGTGGTTAACGTTTCGCCTCCCATAACATTTTGACTAACGGTACCATGTTTACGTCATGCGCACTCGGGGCGCCAATTGTTGGTCAATCCGAGTGCTCGTAAGCGGGGCTGAGTAAATGCAGAGGGAAAAACCGGAGGACCAGGAGAAAGATCCATGCGACCACGGGTAGAGAGACACACAGACTCCATATATCCACTTTTACACGTAGGCTTTCGTGAGAAATGTTCATCATAAAAAGTTTTTTTTTTTTTGGGTGATATCGAAATATACAGCAGGCGTCCGTGTCGGGATTGAACCCACGACCTCGTGCATACCAGACTGTTGGGGCAAGTGCTGTTAGCGAGCACCTATGAAGGGCTGGCACGGTACACGAGGCGGTGGGTGACCGGCACCACGCCCGACCGCCTTTGTCTCCCCAGTTGCAATGTTAACACACCGCACCAGGTTCTCATTTGAGGCCGAGTCGACTTAGCGGAGGCCCAGGACCGGTTCAGATATTCGTCACCGGTGTTCGCCATGAGTGGTCGCCGGGTTTATACCGCTAACATGTGTCCGTACATACATGTGTCATAGCAGATAATATCTACCGATTGAAAACGTTCTTGTTTCAAAGGTATTTTGTGGCTAAAGCCGTTTGCCGTGTTAACATCTATTGGCCCCGGTTTGTGAGCGCTGCTTGCCGTGGTCAGTAGTTTAAAATTGATCAGCCGTGGTTGGTGAGCCAGTTTTTTTTATCCGCGGATAAAGGGGTGCGTGCCGTGCGTCCACCAGTGGTTCGCCGCGGATTCAAACCTGCCGGCCACGTCTTAGCGAGGACCGCTTTGCCGCGGGTTGGCCAAGACGCGAATCGTTTTCCCTGCTGCGTGCAGCCCGCCGGCCGCGGTTTTGGCGAGTGCCGCGTGATTACCGCCCGCAGGTGAGTGGCGTCATGCCGTTGCCGGAGCACGGCGTCTCCACGGTGTTCGTGGACCTGGGCAACACCAAGATTGAACTCCTGGAGCCGCTGGGAGATAAAAGTCCCATCGCAGGTGACACTCCGTGGCCCCCCATCCCCACTACATCTTCCGCCATCTCGCGTTGTCCCGCATTGTTAGTCTACGTCCTCACGGCTGCCTCGGGACATCTTTGCGTCCAGTCTTGCATATTCCGCGTGTCCCGCCTTTGTTCTCGTCGTCTGCCCGACGCTACCGTTCTATTAACCCTTTGGCACTTCCGAGACGCGTATTCTGCAAGTGGCAGGGTGGGTGTCCCCGTTTCACCGCTGTACCTCGGAGAGCGCGAGCTGGTCAGCGGTAATTTTATTTAGAGGCGCAGCAGCGCCGCTGTTTTTAAAAGACATCTCACCGCAGAGAATCTCAGCGACACTGACCGCACTCTGTGGTAGCTGGCGCCAAACTGTGCCATGCGCCCTCCCGCATGGTGGTGAGATGTTAACTACCTCGCCTGGTATACAGGAGGTTGTGGGTTCGATCATGACCCTGACGTCTGTGTATTCGGAGTTTGCTTATTCTCCCTGTGGTCGTGTGGATCTTTTTTCTCCCGATCCTCCGGTTTTTCCCTCCACGTTTAGAATCGGCATGCAATTCCTGAATTTGGCTGCCGCTATAACTTGGTTGAGCGATCATGTGTAATAGCCACACCGCTTCTGAAAAAGAGCTACATCGCTCAGTAGGCCTTACCTGGTAAAATAAAATAGTTTAGTTGTATTTGTATGTTTTTTTTAGTGATTTGCTTAGCTTCCGATACTTTGCGCCTACCGTGGTTTTTTTTGTATTGTTGGAACGTTCTGACCCACCCCTACTGGACATCTGTGAAAAGTAGCTTTACCTGGTGAGATCAAAAGTTGAGTTTAACATGGCCTTTAAACACGTTCCTTCGGAGTGGGCAGGTAGGAACTTGGTTGGACAGCGCATTCGTGCGATCCGTGTCACGCGGCGCAAGCTGCGTGGGGCGGCGCGTCACGTGGTGCCGAGCCCGCCCGAAGCGCTCTATGAAATACAAATCGAGGGTGTGGCTATGCACGACAGACAAATAATCCCTGGTGGGCAGTGTGGAACTGTTGTTCCTACCTGTACTTCCGATGTACGTGTACTGATGATGTACGCGTACATCATGGGCAAGGGGTTAACTGTCCCGTCTATGCTCTCTCTCTCCTGGTGCTGCAGGCTTCCTGGCGAAAAACGCGAGCGGGGGTCTGCACCACGTGTGCCTTGAGGTGGACGACCTGGCGGCGGCGCTGAGTGCCGTGCGCGCCATGGGGGTGCGCCCCCTGGGCTCGGAGCCCCGCCTGGGCGCGCACGGAAAACCCGTCATCTTCCTGCACCCCAAGGACTGTAGCGGCGTGCTCGTGGAGCTTGAGCAGGCGTAGCCGGGGACACGGTGGAGGGGCGGAGACACGGTGGGACACGGTGACACGGAGGTGAGGTGGGAGACGGTGGGGACACCACGGGTAGAGGCACGGAGGTGAGGTGGGAGACGGTGGGGACACGGGTAGAGGCACGGAGGTGAGGTGGGAGACGGTGGGGACACGGGTAGAGGCACGGAGGTGAGGTGGGAGACGGTGGGGACACGGGTAGAGGCACGGAGGTGAGGTGGGAGACGGTGGGACACGGGTAGAGGCACGGAGGTGAGGTGGGAGACGGTGGGACACGGGTAGAGGCAGCAGGACACGGGGAGAGACATGGAGGATGCAGGGGTCACAGCAGGACACAAGGAAACAGGGAACCGGAATAGCGCGACACGGGGGGATAGCGACCCGCAGATGCTCAGGCAACACGAGACATGGGGAGGGCTGGGTATGGGCACGTATGTGTGTGTGTGTTGAACTTCTTTCGCACCGTACGTAGCCAACAGTGTTAATCAGAGACACTGGGACTGCGAGCTCTTGCGAGGGGGTACATCGATACCAGATAAGCACTTGGAACAAGGGAAAGTGTCGTGTACGGACAGCAGTGGGCACTGTATTCTGTGTTGCCCAAGTGGCATGTTCAATTGGACAAATCTGTTGTCAGTTAAACATTGTGTAACGAAGCAACACGCCACCACATTTCAATGAACACAGAGTGAAAATCTGTTAACCGTTTTAAGCGTTTCACAAATTACGATAATATAAAAAAAGACAAATACCTCACTTTGAATGCACGTGTAGCGTTTATTTAAGTTAATCCTGCACGAGGCTCGGCTTAATTAGAAATTAAGGAAATCGTGTACAAAAAGAGAAAAATCCGTCATTCGCAAACTCCATTCCAAGGTACCAACGAGCCACTCCCACGTTTTGAATGTTTTCGCATCTCCCCAACGGAAGACCACGTCTCCCTGGGATCGTTCGCGTGCAGAAACGGAATTCGGGAGTAGCACAAACTGAACAGGGAGGGCGACACAGATCTAAGTAGTGTGGCTCACGGTTCGAGGTTGGAGTTTGGGTCCAGGTTAGGATTAGAGACAAATAGGCACCTTTGTTTGCCCTGTTTGAAACAGCACCAGACTGGGTCTGTAACTGGAGATTGAGTTTGGAAAAGCCAATTATGATGGTGCCCGCTGTTAGCCAGATGGGGTTCCATATTTTTGTGCGCGATGACGAACGATGGATTGCAATTCGCCAGTCACAAACAGACTCGCACAGAACCACCACCGCCTTGCATTGGCCCATAGACTAAGACCCACACAGAGACCCATAGAAATCCATACAGACAAAACCCACAGACTCGCCCCAGAGACCTGCATACGCTCATATGACTCGCACAGAAGACAGAGAACAACTCGCACAGAGAACCCAGAGATCGACTCAACAGACACCCACAGACTCGCGATGAGACATCCGTAGACTCGCTTAGTCCCACACTCGAGAACACAATGTCGTGTGAGTGATGGATCGCACTTCACCGTAGTCACCGCTCACCTCCCAGATGTAGTTCTAACCCAGTTAAGCGCAATCCAGAAAAAATCTAGCAAAGGCGGCAGTACAAACAGTACCGAGGTTCGGGTTGGGCTGTGGTTAGGGGTCATTGCAAATGACGCTTTGGCCAGACATGGACGGATGTGATGAGGAGCCGAAACCTCCGCAAGGTTAGCTTTTTGGTCTCGTCGTGGTTTCACGTTCAGTGGCATCATAAGTAGCAGCGCTCTGCCCTGGCCTCGCCGTAAGCCCTGCTCCGCTGGTCTCGACGCGCGCAACAAAAACAACGGCGTCTGAGAGCGAAGAATAATAACGACAATTTCTATAGCGCCGTCAACATTGCAAGCCGTTACACGGGTGCTAAGCGAGCGGATGGTTTGGGTGAATACGTGTACGAGTGAGTGAGTGAGTGAGTGTGAGTGTATGAGGGTGAGTGGGTGAGTGTATGAGGGTGGGTGGGTGAGTGAGTGAGTGAGTGTGTAAGTGTATGAGAGTGAGAGTGTGTGAGTGTATGAGAGTGAGAGTGTGTGAGTGTATGAGAGTGAGTGTAAGTGGGTAAGTGTATGAGAGTGAGTGAGTGTATGAGGGTGGGTGGGTGAGTGAGTGTGTAAGTGTATGAGGGTGAGTGGGTGAGTGTATGTGAGTGTAAGTGTATGAGGGTGAGTGAGTGGATGAGAGTGGGATGAGTGTGTAAGTGAGAGAGTGAGTGGGTGGGTAAGTGTATGAAGGTAAGTGTATGAGAGTGTGTGAGTGTATGAGAGTGAGTGTATGAGGGTAAGTGTATGAGAGTGAGTGGGTGAGTGTATGAGTGTGAGTGTAAGTGTATGAGGGTGAGTGAGTGGATGAGAGTGGGATGAGTGTGTAAGTTTATGAGGGTGAGTGAGAGAGTGAGTGGGTGGGTAAGTGTATGAGAGTGTGTAAGTGTATGAGGGTGAGAGTGAGTGTGAGTGGGTGAGTGTGTAAGTGGGTAAGTATGTAAGTGTATGAGAGTGAGTGGGTGAGTGTGAGTGTATGAGGGTGAGAGAGTGAGTGGGTAAGTGTATGAAGGTAAGTGTATGAGGGTGAGTGAGAGAGTGTGTGAGTGTATGAGAGTGAGTGTAAGTGGGTAAGTGTATGAGAGTGGGTGAGTGTATGAGAGTGGGTGAGTGTGTAAGTGTATGAGAGAGTGTGTATGAGAGTGCGTGTGAGTGAGTGTGTGTGAGTGTATGAGAGTGCCTGAGCAAGTGGGTGCCAGTGAGTCTCCTCACTGTGGGAAGTGAGCGAACGACGGTTGGGTGAATCAACGTGTACGAGTGGGCGAGTGTCTCAGGGAGAATGGGTTGCCTGAAATGACTTTGTCTGTGCGCGAGTGAGCGAGTGAGCGAGCGAATAAGCAAGTCTCAATCTCACTGTGGGAGTAGATGAGTGAGCGACTTGGTAAGCGGGCGGACAAGCGCCGGTCTCGACGATCGGCCGAGGAGCTGTCCCGCCCCCCGCCCAGCGTCGTCCTGTCGCGCGCGACCTCAGTAGGCGAAACGCGACGTGGCGGCGTACTCCAACTCGTCCAGCGCGGGGTTGCACGCAAACTGCAGCATGGGCGGCGGTCCGCACATGAGCACGAGCACGTCGGCCGAGGGCGGGGGCAGGTGCTCGCGCACCATCGCCGCGCTCACAAAGCCCTGGCCAAACTCCCAGCCTGCGGGGGGGACGGGGGAGACACGGAGGTACAATGCGGCCACGGACTCGCCACGGACTCGTTATCGTGGTGACGTCGTCAGCCGTGGTTCAATCTACCGCCGCCGCACCAAGGCCTTCCCCCCCCATGCCATCGAAGGCCGTGGGGGCCAACTCGCGGTTCCACACAAGAGCAGTCGACCTGCCCACCCACATATCTCCCCATTTACCTGCCTAAAAACTTACCCCCCCTACCCCCTCGCCTACCTAGCCATCCATCAGTCCAACACACCCGCCCGCCTGCCTGCCCGCCCGCCTATCGAACCATAAGCCTCTCTGCCCGCACAGCTACGCACGCACGCCCGCTCACCTCCCCGTCTACCCGTGTGGCCTGCCCACAGACCCTACCCCTGCTGACCGCCCTGCCGCCTATCCCCTTTGAACTTCTCTCGCACCGCGGCACGTAGCCAACCGCGTACCAATCGGAGGTGCGAGGTGGGGGGGGGCAGCAAGCTAAACGCAACAACAAGCAGTTGTAAAGAAGCGAGTCTTCATATCGGTAAAATCACGTAGATAGGTTCAAATAAAATAACAAACAACCACGACGTTTAGATCACAACACAAGCGATCGTCATCAGGAGGACGATTGCTTGTGTTGTGATCGAAACGTCATAGTTTTTTGTTAGTTTCTTTGAACCTATCTACGTGACTTTACCGAAAGACCCAAAGAATATGAGTCAAGATTTAAGTGAGTCTTCAACCTGGAACAGAACTCATTTCTTTAGAACCACCTTCCTCTAGCGGCGGGACTGATCACGAGGCGTCGACGAGGTCGCCACGACGTGGTGGGATGGGGGGATAGACAGGGCACATGGGTGGGTGGGAAGGTGGGTAGGCAGGCAGGTAGCTGGGCGGGTAGACAGACACGGGGATAGGCAGCAAGTAGTCGGGTGGAGAGGTCGGTGGGCAGATAAACAGGTGGATAGGTAGGTGAATGGGTGGGTAGTTGTGCAGGAAAGATAGGCTTATGGGTGGGTGGGTAGGTAGTTGAGCAAGCAGGTAGTTGGGCTGATGGATGGGTAGGTAGGTGAGGGGGTAGGGGTTTTTAGGCAGGTGAATGGGGAGATATGTGTGTGGGTGGGTGGGAAGGTGGACAGGCAGGCAGGCAAGTAGGTGGGCAGCTAGGCTTAAAGGTATGTAGGTAGGCAGTGTTGGGCTGATGGGTGGGTAGGTAGGTAGATGAGGAGGTAAGTATGCAGGTAGACAGGCAGGCGGGTGTGTGGCCGTCTGGCTGGCGGTGTGGCCTGTACCTTGTGGTGCGCGGTCGAGTGTGAACCACAGCTTGAACTTCTGCGGATGTTCAGCCGCAACCTCCTCCAGCTCGGCACGCAGCAAGATGTCCTTCTCCTCCTGCACACGGCCACACAAAGACAAAGATCCCCCGTGTAGCCTGTGACAGACTGATGGGGCGAGTGCTGTTTGCGAGTAGCAGCACCTATGAGAGCCGTCACGGCACACGAGGGGGGCGTGTGGCCGGCTCCACGCTCGGCCGCCTTTGTCTCCCCAGTGGCGATGTTTACTGCACATCGCACCAGGTACGCGCCTTAGTCGGCCTAGGGGAGGCCCAGGACCGATTCAGACGTGGTGTGTTGTGGTGCGGTGTGTTGTGGTAGTGGTGTGTTGTGGTAGTGGTGTGTTGTGGTGCGGCATGGTGTGTTGTGGTAGTAGTGTGTTGTGGCATTGTGTGTTGTGGTGCAGTACGTTATGGTGCGACATGGTGTGTTGCGGCATTGCATAGTGTGTCATGTTGTGGTTTGTTCTCCTGTGCCATGGTGAGTTATGAATCGGTGTGTTGTGGTGAGGCATGGAGTGTTGTGGTGTGACATGGGAGTGTTGTGGCGAGGCATGGAGTGCTGTGGCGTGACATGGAGTGTTGTGGTGTGACATTGGAGTATTGTGATGTGACATGGGAGTGTTGTGGTGTGACATGGAGTGTTGTGGTGTGACATGGGAGTGTTGTGGCGTGACATGGGAGTGTTGTGGCGTGACATGGGAGTGTTGTGGCGTTTGAACCCACCTGGTTGGCAAAGATGAGATGGCATGTGGTCTTGTCTGCGGGATTGTTCACGATCTGCCGGACGAGCTGCAGCATCGGAGTGATTCCTGAACACGACACCGGACACGGGGAGCGATGGGCCACAAATACAAAGATCCCCCGTACAGCCTGAACACACTGTTGGGGCAAGTGCTGTTAGCAAACGCACGCACAGCGCTGACCGACGTCATCTAAAAAACGAATATCGTGAACCGTGCGAGGTACGACATCGTCGTGCAGTGTACGCACAACCACACTCATCGGAGGTGCGCAGGAAGGATAAACTGTGGGTCTCTGTGAGTCTATTGGTCTCCGTGTGAGTTTGTGGGTCTCTGTGAGTCTATGGGTCTCTACATAAGTCTATAGGTCTGTGTGAGTGTGTGGGTCTCTGTGTGAGTCTATGGGTCTCTGTGTGAGTCTATGGGTCTCTGTGTGAGTCTATGGGTCTCTGTGTGAGTCTATGTATGCATGCATATTGAACTTCTTTCGCACCGTACATAGCCAACCGCGCTAACTGAAGGCGCGCGGCGGGAGGGCGGGTAAAACAAACTAAACACAACAACAACAACAAGCAGCAGTTCTGAAGAAACGCATTTTTCAATTTGGACGACGCTGTAACAGCGCGTGGCAGCGCCGGCGGGCTCACCCGTGCCGCCTGCGATCATGCCCAGCCGCCGCACCTTGCGGTCCTGCGGCTCCGACTTCTTGTCGGGCCGGATGGCGAAGACTCCTGAATGGGGGGGGGGGGGGGCGGAGAGTCGGGCCGGCGATCAAACTCCGCAGTCGATCCGAGCATTGCCGCCGAGCGACGAGAGAAAAGCATTCCCGCTCGCAGTGCGATGCGCGGGACAAAGCGCGCCGATACGGCATCGGCGACGATGATGATGATGATGGGGGGTGTTTTCACTGTTCGTGTGTTGGCCGGGGTGGGGGGGGGGCGCCAGTGGCCCCCCTACGGGGCCTTGCAATGAACAACACTGATCCAGACTAAGACTACCAAAGGGTCCATTGTGAATTCAAGAGGCTCAGAGCTGCTGGACTCCCCTAGAGTGCAGTGGCGTACATTCAAGAAGCCCATAGACACAACGGACTTAAAGTCTCTGCTCGGGTTCAGTCAGTGGCGTAGCCATCAAGGTGTGCAGGCGGTGCAACTGCTCCCGCGCCAGTGAGTCGAAGAGGGGGGGGGGGGGATAACCCGGGCGTGCCAACCACGCTGCTGATGCCACTGCACGGGAGGCTGCCCCCCCCGCCCCGCGTCAGTGTCACCGTGTCCCCCTCTCGCCTGGAGCCTTGTAGACCAGGAGGCCGTTGGGCCCGCGGAAGTCGATGCCGTCGCCGATGTTCATCTGGTCCAGGTACTGGGACATCTTCCCGCCCTCTGGGAATTTCGGGTGGACGCCCTTGAAGTAGACCTGCACGCGTACACACACACATACACGTCACATACACACACGTGCCACACACACGCCTGGGTGGCGTGACACCCGGGTGACGTGAGACCCGGGTGACGTGAGACCCGGGTGACGTGAGACCCGGGTGACGGGACCGTCTCACCTTCACCACGAGGTCCACGTAGCCCTTATCCTCATCGCGTGACACCGGCGTGTAGGGCCGGATCACCAGGTTCCCGTCCACCTTGGTCGTCAGGTACACGTGCTGACCTGGCAGCGATCAACGACACACAAATGCGCACACCGCTTTAGTAGCTTATCATCGCTGACTTGCATTGTCCTTGTGCTGGTTGCCTTTTGGCGTTTCTCCGATCTAACGCCGGCGGTGAGACAAGGCCATCAAGGAGGCCGTCTCTGGTGTAGGCTAATCAGTTTCAAGAACAGGCGCCTAATCAGTGCACTTTTTGTTGTTGTTGTTGCATTTTTACCACAAGTGCTTGTGGTTAATGCAGGCTTGATGCCTCGTAGTATTTGGTCTTTCAACATCTTATAACCACCCTGTGTTCTTGCTGGAAAGGCTTAAGCATATTCTTTTGTTGTCATCATCTTGATACTGGCAAAAAGGGTCCCCCATAGATATAAAATATATAATTGACTACGTTTGAGTCTCAATTGTTTGGGTCTCAATCAAGATCCTGTAACCTGGTCTCCTGGAGTTGTTTCAAGACTCTGAACCTGAAACTCAATCTCCCGAGAGGCAGATCTCAATACGTTCATCTCGAAAGATGATCTCCCCTGGAGCTTAAGTCTCAGATCATGAATGTGAAATTCGCTCTCTTGGAACGGACACGAAAAACACGCTGCTCCGTGAGCGTAGCGCATCAGCCTTGAAGGCGCGGGGTATTTACTCGGCAAATAATGACAAGAAAACCAGCAGCAGGCGTCGTCACAGTCGGGATCGAAAACCCACGACCTCCTGCGTACCAGGTGAGGGAGTTAACATCTAGCCATCTAGCAGTGGATAGACCACGGCCGACGCCGACGATTGTATCCCATCCTTGCAGCGACAGGGACTCACCCACGGGCAGTCCCAGCACATGCTGCGGAGACGGAAGTGCAAAGCGGAACTTCCTCGTGTCGTGGCTGATGATCTGCCGAGTGGGCAAACAGATGGGGGGGGGGGGGGAGAACAGCCGTCACCGGGGGCCGACACGGCAGGAGGCACCACGGGCAGCCAGAGGTCGCAAACGGGTTTTGATTCCTTACCCGTACCCGGCCACACCAGGGTCGCAAACAGGTACCCATACCCGTACCCGGCCGGGTACGGGTAGCCAGGTATCGGGTAAGGTACGGGTATCGGGTACCCGGTTGCGACCTCTGCGGGTAGCCGAGCCGGCACGAGAAGCCGCCCGGCTACTGCGTTCCCGGCGCATTGGATCGTCGCAACCACACCTGCTCACGGGCCTAGTGACATACCCACGTATAGAACGGCCCACCGTTACATACGTGAACACTCATTTCTTTAGAACTTTGTGTCTGGATGGGTTTCTCGTCGTTTATGTACATATGTTGAAGTTCTTTCTCGCCATATATGAATAGGTTTTACCCTTTCTGGCAATAAAAGAGCTGTGTTTAAACACCAAACAGAAACCTTTTTTGCAAGGATTCATGTCTGCATTGAACACATATACTTGAACATGCAAACAAAAAAGCATGCTTTGGTAGTTGATGATGCATTGTCTTTGACACCGATTGGTCCAAACCAGAGAGACAGCTTTCTTTAGAGCCGAGTCTCAAACAGTGTTGGAAGGTCCCATTACGATATTCTTTCTCACCGTACGTAGCCAACCGTAACAATCGGAGGTGTGGGGCAAGGCCGACCAAACGAAACACAAAAAGCAGTTCTAAAGAAACGAGTTTGTCAATCTCGATGATTTAAAAGTGCACAGCTTCCTAATATCGGAAGGGCGTTCCAGACGGCCGCAGAAGCACATCCGAAAGCGCGCGATGCGGTGACCGTCTTCGTTTGATGGTCAGAACGTTTCCTTAAAACGTTCTGCATTTCACTCAACAACAGCCTGGGAGCGCAGAAGTGAAGCTCAACAATGGATGTTGCTGCACTGCCAACTGCTGTCTGTCACGTGTCCCCCCCCCCCCCCATGGGCCTGCAACCACCTCAACCCTCCCCCGGCCTGAACCCCTTGCTTAGATTCCCACGTATGACATCAGACGCGTAGGTCACAGGCGCGCCTGACCTGGCCATTGCGAAACTCCGGAGGGAGCGAGAGGCATTCAGAACCAACCGGGGTTTGAACCCAGGCACCCGGGACACGGACAAACACCGGACCTTGAACCCACGTGCGTTGAACACAAACACGCTCACACCAAAGGGTTCATTGGACTCTGATTTAGAATAAAAAAAACTAAATCCATACCAGCAGTTGGCGATGCCCCAACGACGCAGCTATTTCAAATGACAGTAACGTGTGGCAACACGCCATACTGTGGAGTTGCATGGGTTCAAGCCCTAGTTCTGGGTGTCTCTCTGGGGACGTTCATAATGGCCATGTCGGAGCCAGTCGGCCGGTACCGATCAGATTTAAACTCTGGGCCTCGGTGTGTGTCTCTCTCTCAGGAGGTTCACAGTGGCTGTGTCAATGGCACCTACGTACGTACGTACGTTGAACTTATTTCGCACCGTGCCAATTGCAGGTGCTAGTCGGTGACCTGCTGCATGTGAAGTGTGGCAATCTTCCACAATCATGCTGGATGAGGGGTCTCCCCAGGGCATAGAGGGTGGGGGTCGTGCGGGTTTACACGACCACACTTCACCAAACTGGGAGAGTACGGGGCTTGGTGAAGCAGCAAAGCGCAGAAGCGCTTACACTATGAGACCTCCTTTACCAGTGGCAAAATATAGTAGTAGGTTTCTACCCTTTAAACTGGTACAAAACTGACACCTTTAAGGACAGTGCATATCATTACCATCATCAGAGTTGTTTCTTTTTGTTTGCATTTTGACTGCTTGTGTTGAGGTTATTGCAAACATGATGCCTTGTATAAAGGTGTCAGTTTTGTACCAGTTTAAAGGGTAAAAACCTACTACTACGCAGAAGCGCTGTCGCAGAAATACAAAAGTGGCCTTTGTTGCGTTGGCCTCTTTGGTGCCCGAAACGTTGTCGCCCCAGGGGCAGCCCTGCAACGACTTGTTGTCGTGCAGGGCGGACGCCCGTCCCAAGATTCCAAGCGCCATTCCCGGCTCAATCCTTGTTTTCGCCTGCGGGAGGGGGGGTCTAACGAGATCGGGCGGGCGCGTTCTGGCCCACCTGGAATGCAGAGGAGACCGTCATTCGGCGAATGGATTGACAGAGGGCCACGTGCACGCTCGCACGCACACAAAGATAAAGATCCCCCGTATAGCCTTAACAGACTGTAGGGGCAAGTGCTGTTAGCGAGCACCTATGAAGGCCGGCACGGCACGCGAGGGGGTGGGTGGCCAGCACCACGCCCGACCGCCTTTGTCTCCCCAGTGGCGATGTTTACACACCGCACCAGGTACTCATTTGAGGCTGAGTCGACCTAGGGGAGGCCCGAGACCGGTTCAGATAATCGTCACCGGTGTTGGCCGTGAGCGGGAATCGAACCCGGGTCGCCGGGTTCATAGCGCAGCGTAGCGCTAACCGCTACACCACCGCTCCCCACACACACGCGCACACACACACACACGCGCACACACACGCGCACACACACACACACGCGCACACACACACGCGCACACACACGCGCACACACACACACGCGCACACACACGCGCACACACACACACGCGTGTAACTTGTACCACCAGTTCAGGGCCTCCCGACAGAGATGACCTTTGCCCCCCGACTGTTTTTTGTGAGCAGAAGGAGACGGAGTAAGAGGAAAAAATAATCCGATAAAAAAAGACAGATACAGTAGATCATCGATAATTATCCGGCGGCTTCGGAGTGGGTGCCGGATTTTAAAAAACGCCGTCGGGGATCGAACCCGGTGCCCCCCCCCCTCCCCCGTTATACCTCCTTGTCGACCAAACGCAGCGGGTACTTGATGCTGGGATCTTTGAGAGTGATGGGGTCTTTGCTGGCCGCCGAGCCTCCGAAGAATAACCCCTTGAGCATGAATATCGCAAACGCCAGGCCGCCCAGGATCACGGTGAGCACCTGCATGGAGGCGGGAGAGGGAGCACAAGCGGGAGGATTAATCCACAGTTCAGGCTGTCGCGTGACGAGGCTGCTTTGTTGTAATTGTCCGGCGAAGAGTTGCTGTTTTGATTTGGTGTGCTGATCTTAAAGGTGCATTGAAAAATTATTATACTCCGACTGATGCTCCTGCTGTTGTGGAGTGACTCATGCAGCCAGCTACGGCTGCAGGGTTTTGGTAGTACATGTTGTTAATGTCGTTTATTGTGAAAATTCCGTCACAGTTCCTATGATCACTGTCTCATTGGTTTCATGGCTTTATTTTGGTGATTTCGAAAAGTGTATTGGTTTGGCCATGTTTGTTTGTTGTAATACAGAGTTAGACTGATGACCTTAATCTAAGTTGTCTTGTGGTTGTTGTTGGTTGTTTGACTTGCATCCCACTGGGATTTTTGCACACAGCGTTGGTGTACGGTGTTTTTTCTGTAATATTTTGCTGTGTTTTTCTTGGATTTTCTGTTTGCACTCAGTCACATATTCACTTTAAGATGTTTTTTGTTCATGTTTTTGTTTGTTGCGGTTGCACCCGATTCAAGAGCCAAATGGCTCACAGGGCTATACCTAATAAATGAACTTGAACTTGAATTGTAAATGCGGCAGTGGGTTTACTCTCACAGCGGTGAGTGCTGTACTACTGACGAATTGGCACGTTCTGTTTACGTGACAAACCTTACTAATTGGCTGTGTCGGGTTGGTGGCGGGTTTAACGACACATTTATATATTTTAAGCGATCTAACCCAATAAAAAAAACTCTTATCAATCAGCAAAAACATCTGCCAAAGTCCGTCCGTTTGTCGTGGTAACTCCGATCCATTGCGAGTGACATTTTAGTGGGACGTTGTGTTGGGTTACTGCCCAAAACGGGATCCGAGCTAGCTCTGCAACATCAACTTCCGCACTCGCATGTTCTCCGACACACAAACGACAGCTCAGCAAAGCGGCTCATCACCATCATGTCGATATGTACAGCAAGCAGGCAAATACTCTGAGAGCGTGTTTCTAAATGTGGAGGGGAAAGCCGGAGGAGGACCCGGAGATAAGTCCACACAGTGACCACGGGGAGAGAGAAACACGCCAACTCCAAATACACAGCAGCAGACGTCGTCAGGGTCGGGATCGAACCCACGACCTCCTGTAGACCAGGCGAGGTAGTCAACATCTCCTAGCCACCGTGATGAGAGAGACACGCAAACTCCAAATATACAGCAGCAGGCGTCAGGGTCAGGATCGAACCCACGACCTCCTGCATACCAGGCGAGGTAGTCAACATCTCCTAGCCACTGTGATGAGAGAGACACGCAAACTCAAAATATACAGCAGCAGGCGTCAGGGTCTGGATCGAACCCACGACCTCCTGCGTACCAGGCGAGGTAGTCAACATCTCCTAGCCACCGTGATGATGAGAGAGACACGCAAACTCAAAATATACAGCAGCAGGCGTCAGGGTCTGGATCGAACCCACGACCTCCTGCGTACCAGGCAAGGTAGTCAACATCTCCTAGCCACCGTGATGATGAGAGAGACACGCAAACTCCAAGTATACAGCAGCAGGCGTCAGGGTCAGGATCGAACCCACGACCTCCTGCGTACCAGGCAAGGTAGTCAACATCTCCTAGCCACCGTAGCGCCCCATACGAACTCGGTCATCCGAGTTTGATCGCGAGCCACGGCTGAACAACATCAGTTGGCGAGTGACGAATCAGAATCTTTGTCATTCGACTCCAGGAGGAATCCGATGAGCTATGAAGCTCTTTGTTAATTGCACAGTCGTCCAGCATGAGGGGGGGCGGTGTGGTGTCAGTCCTGCCCCTCCCCCCTCCCCCACACAGCCACCGCACGGCCCAGCGTGGTGAAGTATGGTCAAACGAACCCCATCCACCCAAACCTCCCATCCAGCAGTGGATGAAGCAAAGCGCCCCCCACGGTTCACGGGCCCGTTGGGGGGGAGACGAGAGGGTCGCGCTCCCATTGGCTGCCGAGGTGGCGCCACGCGCGAGAGGCGCCCTCCGATTGGTCGAGAGAACGCGGCAAACGCTAAATAACATTTTAGCATCTACGTGGGTGTCTGTGTGTATGTGTCTACATGTGTGTGTGTGTACGTGTGTGTGTGTCTAGCGGAGCGCCGGGTGGCTAAAGCACAGCAAGTTGGTATAGTAGGGGGCACAGGTGGTGCATCAACCACTCATCTCGCTCATCTCAGTCAGTCGACCCGTGGCACCTGCTGGGTCTGCCCCGTGACCTCCTGCCAGCGGGCGTTCGACACGTGGCCTCAAGGTGCACATGGCCTGGCACAAGCGTCGTGGTGACGTCACCGCCACTTAGTGACGAATGGCGGTTGTTGTGTAGGTGTGTGTGTGTAGGTGTGTGAGTGAAGGTGTGAGTGTATGTGTGAGTGTGTGTGTAGGTAGGTGTTTTTAGTGTGTGTGTGGCTGTGTGTTGAGATCGTCTCCCCACCAGTGGCGATGTTGACTACAACACAGCACCGGGTCACTCGTTTGAGGCTGAGTCGACCTAGGGGGAGGCCCAGGGACCGGTTCAGATGCTCGTCACTGATGGGGTTTGTGGCCCTGAATGGGAGTCGAACTCGGGTGGGCCCAGGTTCGTGTCGCAAGCGAAGCGCTAACCACTGCGCCACCGCTCCCCACACACACAAAGATCCCCCGTGTAGCCTTAACAGACTGTAGGTGCAAGTGCTGTTAGCGAGTAGCAGCAGCACCTATGAAGGCCGGAACGGCACACGAGGGGGTGGGTGGCCAGCACCACCCAAACACACAGACACACACACAAAGACACGCAGACATACTCACACACAGACACACATAAAGACACAGACAGACACACACACGCACACATAGACACGCAGACATACACTCACACACAGACACACATAAAGACACAGACAGACACACACACGCACACATAGACAGACAGACATAGACACACACACAGACACACCCAAACACAGACACAAAGACACGCAGACACACAGACACAAAGACACGCAGACACACACTCACAGACACACATAAAGACACACGCAGACAGACACGCACACACAGACAGACACACACACAGACACACACACGTAGACACACACACAGACAAACTCCACAACAACACGGCAGAGCAATGGAGTTTGTAACACACCGCGCGGGCTACACCCAACTCTGGTTCATGCGACTCGTGCGTGTCGTGTGGGTGGTGCGTGTGTGTTGGTGTGGTGGGTGTTGTGGTGTCGGTGTGGTGGGTGTTGTGGTGTTGGTGTATGTGTGGTGTTGGTGTGGTGGGTGTTGTGGGGTGGTGTTTGTGGAGTGGGTGGTGTTGGTGCGGATGTGGTGTTGGTGTGGGTGTAGTGTGGGTGGTGTAGTGTGTGTTGTGGTGTTGGTGTGGGTGTAGTGTGGATGTGGGTGTGGTGGATGCCCACCACTCGGCACACGTTAACTCACCAGAGCCAGCACCATCGCTACGAGCCTCACAACTCACAACTTGCGCAAATGGAGACGCTGATTCGTGGAGTGGGTGGTAGTGATGGTGAGTGGTGGTGATGATGGCGTGGTGGTGATGGCGTGGTGATGGTGGTGGGGATGGTGATGGCGTGGTGAGGATGATGGAGGGTGGGTCGGTGGGAGTGCAACGAGGACTCAAAGCGCCCTGGGGGCACCGACAAAGTTGCAAAGACAAAAGGGGCCGTCCATAGATGACGTCACGCGATTTTGACCCCCCCCCCTCGTCACACGGCGTCACAAAAAGTCAGACCTCCCCCCCCTCAAATATGACGTCACAAAGCTCTGCCCCCCCCCCAAAACCATGTTTCCATTATGAAAATAAAACATGCTTCAAATCGCTTTAAACTATTGTCATTGTAGTGCGTATTTAATGTGGCGCTGCACTCTGATGTTGTAGGAGAAAACATTTATTAATTGTATTATGTTATATTTTTATTATTTCATTATTTCCATTCTACGTGACTTTACCGAAAGAACCAATAAGATGAATCCCTGCAGTCACGAAAGCTTTAAATCGAAATTTAAGTCTAATTAAGTAGAATGTGTTGTCTATATTTATTTAAAGTTGCGCATTTTGATGTGACGTCACATTTCTCAAACCTCCCCTCCCTCGTCACACATCGTCACAACTGTCTGACACCCCCCCTAGGTGCGTGACGTCATTTATGGACGGCCCCAAAGGCCCACCCCCCACCGTGTCGCCTTGAACAATGCTGTTGGTCGGGGCCAAGTGCTGTTAGCGAAGGGGTGGGATGGTCTGTCTCCCCAGTGACGATGTTTACACACCGCGCAAAGATACATACTAATTTTGAGGCTGAGTCGACCTAGGGGGAGGCCCAGGACCGGTTCAGATAATCGTCACTGGTAGTGCTGGTTGCCGTGAGCGGGAATCGAACTCGGTGTGTAAACATCGGCACTGGGGAGACAAAGGCGGCCGGGGGGGTGATGATAAGTAATTTGTTGATGGCGAGGTCGTTTCTGAAAAAGAAACCTGCATGGCTGAGTGGGCCCCTACCTGGCAAACTTTAACTCCACTAACAACAAAACTGACACCTTTTGCAAGGAATCATGCTTACATTAACCACAATACTTGCAGTCAAATGCAAACAAAAAACATACTCTGATCATTTATGCATTGTCCTTGAAACTGATTGGTCCACACCAGAGACAGATTTCTTTAGAGCCTAGTCTCACATGGTGTTCGACCAGATGACGCCTTTTGGCGTCATTATCAGAGTATTGTTTTTTGTTTGCATTTGACTGCAAGTATTGTGGTTAATGTAGTAAGCATGATTCCTTGCAAAAGGTGTCAGTTTTGTTGCCAGAAAAAAGGGGAAAAACCCCTATTAGTATATTTTGGTACTGGCAAAGGAGGTCCCATGATGAAACTTTAACTCGTTCACATGTTGGGGTTCAGTAAAACAATGTGTGTGTGTGTGCCACATGCCCTCCACCACACGACACAGCCGAATGAATAACGGCGATGGGTTTGCGTGAGAGAGATTCTTAGTGTGTCATTACGTCCAGAGACTGCCTATTGTTTTATGTGTGCCTTTGTATGTGTCTCTTTCTATGTATCTCTGTGATATCTGTCTGCTTATATGTCTGTCTATATGTTTCTGGTTCTGTATTGTATCTCTCTCTCAAATTTAGCATTCTCAGGAAGAACGTAATCAACCAGGTAGGGTGTTGACTGTTATGTTATCCGACTCTCTCTGTTGTATTACATTACATTTCTAAGTATACTAGATTTGTCTTTCTATTTCATTTATACCTGATGACGATTGCTTGTGTTGCAATGGAAACGTCGTATGCTAGTATTTAATTTATTATTTTCTCTTTATACGTGACTTTACCGAAAGAACCAAAGAGTAATTCCTGCAGTCACGAAAGCTCCAAATTCAGTTTTATTTTCTTGGTTTTTTCGGTAAAGTCACGTAAAAGGGAAGTAATACAATAATACAAATAAAACATAATAAAATTATTCTCACGACGTTTTGTTTTATTTTTATTATTTTATTACTTCCCTTCTACGTGACTTTACCGAAAGAACCAAGAAGATGAATCCCTGCAGTCACGAAAGCTTTAAATCGAAATTTAAGTTTTATTGTTTTATATTCCGAGTGGCATGTTCATGTTCACGCGTGGAGCCCCTGAGCGTGTCTATTGTTGTCTAGATGCCGAGTGATCTATTCTTGTGCTGCCCTCAGAGCGTCTTGCAATGCTGCAGTGTCTCACGCGCCCATTCGTCAAGCTCAGCCAATCAAACACGTTGGAAGGGGTGGCCTAAAATGCTAACTAGGTACGGAAGCGTCGCCTATTGGTCAATGAATCACGTTCACGGACGTGCCTCGACTTACGAACGGGTTGAGTTCATGAGATCCGTTCGTAAGTCGGGGTGTCTGTAAGTCGGACTGTCCGTAAGTCGGGGTGTCCGTAAGTCGGACTTTAGCTGAGCCTGGCCAGGCGGCTCGGGAAGAGACGAGACGACCCCCCCCCCCCCCCCTCTGTGCCGGGGGGTTGTTTGACCATACTTCCCCATTCAGGTTTAGTGCGGAGTTGGTGGTACACGCTGTGAGCATTGTAAAGTACATGGCGGTCCACATGTCCTGTGACCCCCCCCCCCCCATACCATTTTAATTATCTTCAAACTCAATTCTTTTTTGCGCACCCATGGGGGTTGTGAGAAGAAGGATTTATTTAAGCCCGAAACAGGAGGAGGATTTCTCCACAAGCCTGCGGCTCTCGCCCGATGACGGAGCTGGTCGTTGTAATTGCCGGCGAAACGTCACGAAACTCGAATGGTCAATTTCGATTTAAAGCTTCTTTCGTGACTACTGCAGGGATTCATCTTGGTTCTTTCGGTAAAGTCACGTAGAATGGAAATAATAAAATAATAAAAATAAAACATAATAAAATATTATCTTTTAATAAAATATGTTTTATTTTTATTATTTTATTATTTCCATTCTACGTGACTTTACCGAAAGAACCAAGAAGTCGAATGGTCAATGTTGTCCGTGCAGGGGTCACCTGCACTACACGACGGAGCGCTGCCCCACAAAGCATCTGAAGATGATACATCATTTGTCTAATAATAAACTAAATTTAGAACAAAAAAAAGATTTATTTCAACGTGAATTGCCTAAAGAAGATAACATTTTAAGTTGTCCGTATCACAAAGCGCTGCTGCCAACGCGACGTTTTGGCCGCTTGTGTTGAACCAGAGAGTGTATCACTCCGAAATATTCACCTCGAAATGATTTGTCGAGTCGTGTCAGCTGATCTTTCATTGTTCTCGAAGCTTCGGGCAGCGTCGAAGGGGTTTGTGTGGTGTGGACTTGGAGGGTCGTGGGGCCGGCATTTGAGTGCTTTGTTGATTTGTATCGTCGTAGATTAGAAGTTTTCGTGACTGCAAGGATGCACACTCTTTGGTTTTACCGTATCAATTGATACGGTAATTTTGCTGTGACGGTTCCACCTGAAGACGGAAGCTTGTGTTGCCTCCGAAACGTCGTGATTTAATTTAATTTTCTTTTTTAACCTACGTGACTTTACCCGAAAAAACCAGAGTATGGATTTGTATCGATTTCGATCTTGATTTGAAGCTTTCGTGACTGCAGGAATCCACACTCTTTGGATCTTTCGGCAAAGTCGCGTAGGTAGAAAATAAAATAAATCACGACGTTTCGGGCGCAACACCAGCAGCGTCCGTCATCAGGTGCGCCCGAAACGTCGCGATTTATTTTATACCCACGTGACTTTACCGAAAGAACAAAAGAGTTTGTTTCGTGTTGTTTACAAACGCCTACCGTGGGTAGATAAGACAGTTGTACGACTTTCACGGGAAGGCCTAGAACACGACAAGGGCTTATTTTAATAACACCATCATCATCATATTCTTAGGTTTTTTCGGTAAAGTCACGTAGGTAAATTTTTTTAATAAAAGTAAAATTTCTCTCACTTGATACAGCTATCGTGCTGTGACGGTTCCGCCTGAAGACGGAAGCTTGTGTTGCCTCCGAAACGTCGTGATTATTATTTTATTTTTATTGACTTTTATTAATTTACATTTTTTTTTAAAAACATAAGAATATGAATCCTTGCAGTCACGAAAGCTTCAAATCTAGAACCATCATCATGTCAGAGGTCACTCACAACAGGCCCACCTCGTGAAGAATATCCCGAGTTGGGGGGGGGGGTCAAGGCGAGCCATGGAGGCATTTTCCCGTCCAAGCCGGTGAGTAGCTTTATTAGTTGTGTACACAACTCAAGCGAAACACACACAAAACCCCAACCTCGACATCCTCCTCCTCCTCCTCGTCGACATCGCCGCTGCTGCATTTTGCCCCTCGTGAGAGAGAGGGGAGAGAAAAAAAATGACAAACCGCAATTCCAAAAATACCTCATCGTATATTACAAGGAATATCCACACGCAAATTTCCACGTCTTAAATGCGTTTTAAACAGTACCATCTTCTTCCTTTGCCTCAATGAAACGAGATAATTTATCAACAAACTGTATTGAACTGTCGTGTTTTTTTTGCGTGTTTTATATATTTTTGTATCACTTCGGTTTTTTTATTATTAACTTTTAATACACCGCTAAGTAGTTTTTTTTTTTTTACAACTTTTGGGTGCAAATGCTACCCATCGGGTAAAAGGGGGTCCCCTGTGCATTGCTTTGTCAAATGCGGAAAGTGTCCGCCGATATATAGGCACCGAGATGCTGTCGCCCCAAGTCGAAAAACGCAACCTTGGGGGTTATAGGGGGTGGAGACTCGAGGCGCGTGGGTGCGACGATGGATCCGATTGGCTAACGGCCCCGCCATTCGTCGTCACAATGGACCACGTGACAATGGACGACGTCACAACGGGCCACGTCACAACGGACACGGCGCGCTCGAGGTCGGGGCGGGGCACGCGCGCGTTGGGAGAGGGCGCGCGTCGCTGGCCCAACAACAAACAAACAACAAACAAACAACAACCGCCGCTCGTCACCGAGTTGGCGGCGACGTCCACCACGGCGTTGTCCACCACACGAGGCGGCGGCCCTCCTGAGGCCGTGACGAAGGCTCGCTCGCCGGCAGGCGGTCACGGGACAGACCCAGGTGCCGCGTGCGCGGGTCAAACTCACCCAGAGCACCCAGGACGGCCATAGATAGAGTGACCTTCGCCGACCTCCACATTAAAAGCCAGACATCGATATGGGGGTTGGGGGGGCTAAAGTCTCTTGCAAAAAAGGAGACCTGGGGGTAAGAATACAATCAAAGGCCATTTTCTCTCCGCGGCGAGAGAATTTGAGCAAAATGCGTGAGTCTGTAAATCGGCACGTGTTGTTATCCTGTCTTCGATACGACTGTTAGAGCATCGTCGTCGTCATCATCATTATTAAAGCATGTTTCTAATATTCCAAACGCAGGTGCGGTTATATAAAATTGTTTGGGGGTCGTTTTAAAGTTATCAACATTTAGCGCGGGCATACAAACAGTAACTTCCCTAGGATCGCCAAATCTACTGTACACTTTTATAAAAAATCTGCTAAGAATGCCGATACAACTTTCCCTCTCTCTTCTATGAGAATCTAACATTTGAAGAAACTCTTTGTGAGCGAAGAATGGGGGGGGAGGCGGGCGATAAACCTATGCAAAGGCAAATATCCCCCATATAGCCTTTTAACAGACTTGGGGAAAGTGCCGAGCACCTACGAAGGCCGGCACGGCACACGAGAGAGGGGGCTGTTTGTGACCAGAAACCACGCCCGGCCGCCTTTGTCTCCCCAGTGGCGATGTTTAACACACCGCACCGGCTACTCACTCGGAGGCCGGGTCGACAGTACCGGTTCAGATAATGGGTCGCAAACGCGGTGTTGGTGGCGGCCGAGAGCGGGAATCGAACTCGGCTACGCTGCCCGCGCACACAAACACACGCCTACATATGCGCGCTCGTGAAAAATGCTGAACTCATCCACCAGGTTCAGGTTGCCTTGGGGGGGGGTTATAGACCGTGGCGTCACTTGGCGATGTCTGAAGACAAGCTCCGGAAGCCCACGAGCTCACGAAAGCAATATGTAGAAAAAGTTGAACCGGTGTTAAAATAAAGTTAAAAAATATATATATGTACGCTGTCGATATTTTTTTTTAAAGCCATGCAAAAGTGCTATCAAATGTTGAATAACACCGTTCGTCGAGGGGTTAAAAGTGAGAACACTTGTTATTTTTGTATTCGTCGTTTTAAAAGCACAAGCTAGTGGAGAACAATATTTACATAAATAAAACCACAAAACAATGTAACTGGAATTCAAACGAGGGCACGCAGATTTAGTTTGCATTCTTTTTCTGTGGGTGGGGGTTGGTGGTGGGGTAGGGGAGTCGAACCTTAACATAAAAAAAAAATCACTTAAAAAATACAAAAACACGAAAAGCGACCGATTCCGGTCTCGTGAAGGCAGGCGCTGTGCTAGAATAGGCCGGCATCGGCGAAAATGACACGGAAGCGATGGTGGTGAAGTTGGTGGTGACGGTGGTGGTGACAATGGCGGTGAAGATGGCGATAAAGTTGAAGTTTGGTGGTGACGATGGTGGTGACGATGGCGGTGACGATGGCGTTGAAGTTGGCGGTGAAGTTGGTGTTGAAGTTGGTGAAGTTTGTTAATGACGTTGGTAATGAAGTTGGCGGTGACGATGGCGGTGACGATGGCGGTGACGATGGCGTTGAAGTTGGAGTTGAAGTTTGTTGATGACGTTGGTAATGAAGTTGGCGGTGACGATGGCGTTGAAGTTGGTGAAGTTTGTTGATGACGTTGGTAATGAAGTTGGCGGTGACGACGGCGGCGACTGTGGCGAGCTGAGACACGCCGCGTGTGTGGGCAGCGGTCGTGCCGTGACCGCTCGTTCGCTACCACGACGACTTCCCCCTTCCCCCATCCTCGTTTAGATCGCTGCGACGGCACGTCTGGCGGTGCCAGCCAGAGCCTTAGAGGAGGGGGATGCGGAGGAGGGAGAGGAGGAGGAGGGGGGGGGGAGATGGGGGGAAGGAGGAGGGTGAGAGGAGGAGGGTAGGAGGAGGGTGGGAAGGAGGGGGGGGAAGGAGAGGGGGGGAAGGAGGAGGGGGGAAGGAGGGGAAGGAGGAGGGGAAGGAGGAGGGGGGAAGGATGAGGGGAAGGAGGAAGGGAAGGAGGAGGGGGGAAGGAGGAGGGGAAGGAGGAGGGGGGGAAGGAGGAAGGGAAGGAGGAGGGGGGAAGGAGGAGGGGAAGGAGGAGGGGGGGAGGAGGGGAGTGGGAAGGAGGGGGGGGCTGAGCACTCGAGCGAGTGGAAGCGATGCATTAGTTTAGCTGATTACTACTACTACCCACTACTACTACTACCCACTACTACTACTACCCCTCGACGCCCCGCCCACTCGCCACTCCGCACCGCCCCCTCCTCCTCCCCAACGAGATCTGTGTTTCACAGTAAAATCCGAGGATGTATAAAATTATTAATATTAACACGGCTACTCATCATTAACATTATAATACAGCATACCGGGTGAGGAGGGTTATTCAAACTTACCAGCGACTAAATGTATTTGCGAGTAAAAACAAAAAGCCAAAACTACAAACTTTAAAAACAAAACCTACAGAGTGATAACATTAATAGTACACACACGCACACTTGTAATAAAATATAGCTATGAACCGTTATTTTAGATTGTAACGCGAATGAGAGTTAAGCTGGTAGAGATGGGGGGGGGGGGCGATGCCGGACGGCGTTTCGACTTAGCAGGCACAAGGTGAGATGGTTTTTACTTAAATTAATCAATTCAAGGGAGCCATGAACTCCAATGTCGCGCAGCTGCTGCAGAAGAAGCCCTCTCTCCTGCTGCAGCAGAAGCCCTCTCTACTGCTGCAGCAGAAGCCCTCTCTCCTGCTGCAGCAGAAGCCCTCTCTCCTGCTGCAGCAGAAGCCCTCTCTCCTGCTGCAGCAGAAGCCCTCTCTCCTGCTGCAGCAGAAGCCCTCTCTCCTGCTGCAGCAGAAGCCCTCTCTACTGCTGCCAACACGTGACCACTGGGGGGGGGGGGGGGTACCACCACCACCGCACGCTGCAGGCGGCCCAAGCACGACGCGTCGCTCGGATGGAGACCACGCGGACCGGAATCACTGTGTGTTAGTGTGTATCACTGTGTGTTAGTATACATCAGTGTGTGTCAGTGTGGATGTGTGCCCAGATGTGTACGATTTTAACGACACCGGGGGGGCACAGCCAACAAAGCCATCCGTGCCACACAGCCCCTGCCACAGGGACGCATGCTCTCACCCCCCTCCAGCGTAACCCAATCATTCCTCACGCCGCGTCTTCACGCGATGGTGCATTTTCTGGATTTGAAAATAAAATAAAAGCGAAAAATGACCCCGAAGTTTTGGTTTCGCGTCTTACGTCCCGACGGAGCGTCTAAATCATCCGAGTACGGTGAAAACCGCCCTACGGCGCAAACACACCCTACCCTACCTACGACTTACAGCCTTCGCTCGCCTACAGCCTCACTCCGCAAACCCACCCCCGCGTGCGGCCCTCTCCGCGTACAGGCCGAACTCGCAACGAAAACTACAGCCTCCAGGTTACAGCGGACGCCACCTGCCTACGGGGGGGGTGGGCATCCGACGCTCACGCGCAGCCGTCCCCTCAAACTGTCGTCGTCGCCGGAGGTGCCGTCCCTGCTGCCGCTGCCAAGTCGGAAGGCCGCTGCCGATCGGTGCGCCAACCTTCGCGCCCCCCCCCCGCCGTAGCTCCGGAGGAAAGGGGAGGCCGAGTGACCCCCCCCCCCGCGCCCACTTTGCTCCGCGCGGGGCGGAATGACAGCCCCAGATTTGGCTCGAGACGGCGGTGGCGGCGGCATCGTCGGCACGTGCCCGGTGGATCGACAAGCTTGGCTATTCGAGGAGGAGGCCTTCATCCAGCAGCGGATTGGCCACGGCTAATGACGACGATTGGTCTGTTGAGCACACGGAGCGTTGAGACGTCACGCGAAGAGTTGGGCGACTCGGCCAGCTGCCCCCCCCCCCACCTTGTGGTAACGTAGTGTTGTGGTAACGTGGGCCACCGACAGACGCCACTCCGGCGAGCCGTCACCGCTCACCAGGCCCCGTCAAACCGCGCTCCGGGACTGCGGGCGGGGTGGGTGGGGGTGGGGTTTCTCGGTGACACTGCGGGGGGGAGGGGGGGCGGTCTTGGTTCGACGTCCTCACCGCGTCCTCGCCGCGTCGTCTCCCGTCTCGCGAAACAAACTCGACCGGCGCCGACCCTCTCGGCCGCTCGGTTCCAACCCCCCAAAAACCAACCCACTGGAGCGTGCGTGCGCGCCGCGGCGGTGGGGACAGAACATCATTTGGCTTTCCCGCGGTTACTTTAATCCTAAACTATCGCTAGGGGGGAGCGGGGGAGGAGGAATTTTCGTTTAAAAAATTTGCGTTGATACGCGGCAACGAGGGTCCCCCCCCCCCCCACTCCCACTCGACGTAGCGACCCCCCTCGCGACGTCGGATCGATCGAAGCCGGCGGACGTCCCGGTCTCACGTCCGCTGCGGACCGTGGCTCGCCCACCCCGCCCGCACCGCCCGCACGCCACTTCTTCATCCGTTAACGACGCCGCTCGTCGTCGAGGCTCTGTAGCGATCGCCGGGATGACGACGGCGAGAGACGCGCGGCCGCCCGCGGGGTTCTCCGTGCGGCCGCGTTCTCGCGGACACCTCTTCTCGTTCCCTTCATCGTCGTCGTCCTCTTCCTTCACCTCTTCCGCCAGGTGGATGACACCTAGAGGGGGGGGGGGGCGTTTCAAAGGCAACGGTGAGACTGAGGGTGCCACCGCAAGCACGAGCACTCGTGACGAGACGTCAACCACAGCGGGAGCCATGAGCCCCAGATTGTTCCGAGTGGGTGAGCGAGAGGGTGAGCGAGTGGGTGAGCGAGCGGAGTGAACGAGCGGGTGAGCGAGCGGGTGAGCGAGCGGGTGAGCGAGCGGGTGAGCGAGCGGGTGAGCGAGCGGGTGAGCGAGCGGGTGAGCCAGTGGGTGAGCGAGTGGGTGAGCGAGTGGGTGAGCAAGCGGAGGAGCGGGTGAGCGAGCGCGTGGGTGTGCGAGTGCCTGAGCAAGCGAGCGAGTGGGTGAGAAAGTCCATGAGCGAGCGGGTTGAGCGATTGGGTGAGCGTGTGAGCGGGTTATCGAGTGAGTGAGTGAGCGAGTGGGTGAGCGAGCGAGCGGGTGAGCAAGTGGGTGAGCGAGTGGGTGAGCAAGTGGGTGAGTGAGTGAGTCTCTCACCGCTGAGCTGAGCAGAAACCTTGGCGTTCTAAACAAACGCAAAATGGCTGCCGCCGCCGGGCGCCGATGCATCCTGGGAAGGGGACGCCCCCTTCGTCGGGGAAGTGAGTTTGGCTGTCGGGCGGCAGGAAACAAAACCAGAGAGCGGAGCGACGGCGTGAGGAACGCGGAGACTCGCGTCGGCCGGGTCGGTCACCCGGAAAATAAACCCTCGCTCCGGCACACACCCCGCTACGGCCGCGACTACGAACCGGTCGAGTGCCAGAGGTCGCAACCGGGTACCCGATACCCGTACCCTACCCGATACCCGGCTACCTGTACCCGGCCGGGTACGGGTACGTGTACCCGTTTGCGAACCTGGTGCGGCCGGGTACGGGTACGGGTAGGCCGTGAGTCACTGGTGAGTCACCGTTTGTCACTCATTTCGGGTAGGGTACGGGTAGGGAATCAAAACCCGTTTGCGACCTCTGTCCAGTGCCGCCCACTGCAGTTTACCAGCGACCCGGTGAACAAACGACGAGGCGCAAAACCCCGGTGAAGGTGACCCACGGAATAGCGCGCGCCGAGTTCTGGCGATGCGTGGCCGTGCTGCCCGCGGCGGCGGTGGTGCCGTACCGGCCACGGCCTTGCTCCGCTGGCACGCCTCCGCGGCGAGGGCGCACGACATGCTGATGATGCGCTCCTGCTCCTGCACGTGCGCCTCCACCTTGCCCTGCGCCACCTCGCGGCTCGCCGGCGACGGCAGCGGCGCCACGTTCTGCACGCTGGAGACGCGGAGGGGGGCGGGGCAACGTGACGGTGGGCGGGCGGGTCGCGGCGGTCCGCGGTTCGAAACCGGAAGGCGGCCCTGGTTAATGCTGTGAAGCGTCGTGACGCGTGTGCGGCGCGTGTGTGCGTTCAAGTTCAAGTTCATTTATTAGGTATAGCCCTGTGAGCCATTCGGCTCTTGAATCGGGTGCAACCGCAACAAAGAAAAAAACAAAAAACGTGAACAAGAAAACATCTTAAAGTGACTAAGTGCAAACAGAAAATCCAAGAAAAGACAGCAAAATATTGCAGAAAAAACAGCATACACCAACACTGTGTGCACAAATCCCAGTGGGATGCAAGTCAAACAACAACAACAACCACAAGACAACTTAGATTACGGCCATCAGTCTAACTCTGTACTACAACAAACAAACATGGCCAAACCGAAAAAACTTTTCGAAAATCACCAAAATTAAGCCATGAAAGCAATGTGACGACGCGTGTGCGTGACGACGCGTGTGCGTGACGACGCTGTACCTGGACTTGGCGAGCATCGCCTTGATCCGCTCCACGTTCTTCTGCCGCGCCTCCATTTCCAGGGGGCTCAGCGGCTCCTCGGGGTCCTCGTCCACGTAGCGCTCGGGCACGAGCACGTGGTGACGAGGGGGGGACACCTGCTGGCCGGGGGGAGGGGCGGGCGGGGGGAGGGGCGGGCGGGGGGAGGGGGCATAACCGTGACCAGCTCGTTGTCAACATCATCGCTCCCGTTTTCATCGGTAACATCATCGTCACCGTCAAATACCGTTGCAAACATCATAACCACGCTCGTTAATACACTCATCGTCATTGCAATCGTCGTCGTTGTCGTAACTACGGTTACCGTTGCTGCCTTCGCCATCATCATATACGTAATTATCACTGCTATAATCACAATCATTTTCAACATCACGACAAACGCTACCATCGCCTATATGGCTGTGATCACCAGCACCTAACAACAGACACAGAACAATGCTCAGATTCGGATCTCTCTCTCCGTGACCTCCCGACCTCCGGCTCCTGATTGGAACCCAGGCCTCGTATGCCCAAAATCCCAGAACTCTCAGCAGCATTTGAAGCATCATCGCCAAGTGCACATCTCACATCTCTCAACACCCCAACACCTCCCCCCCCCACCTACCGGATATATCTCTCAATCCAGACCCGGATCTCCACCCACTGACCTCTAACCCTGGACCACCTCTGACCTTGGCCGTCTCTCACCCCTGACCCTCACCGTGTCTCACCCCTGACCCCGGCTGTGTCTCACCTCTGACCCCGGCTGCGTGCCACCCCTATGACCCTGCCATTTCACCACCGACTTTCACCCAGGACGTGGCTGCGTCTCACCTCTGACCCTCACCGTGTCTCACCCCTAACCCCCGGCTGTGTCTCACCTCTGACCCTCACCGTGTCTCACCCCTGACCCCCGGCTGCGTCTCACCTCTGACCCCGGATCGTAGCTGCCGTCGAGCTCCGTGCCGGCGGTGCGGAGCCGCGCGATCTCCTGCGCCGGCGTCTCGGGCGCCGAGGCGTCCTGCACGGCGCGCTCCAGCTCGGCGATGTCCAGGTCGTCCTTGCGCTGGCTCACCTTCATGAGCTGCAACGACGCGGCGGTGGTAAGGCAGGCGGACACCGCACCGCCACGGCCTCATGGCCCATGGCCTCACCCTCGCCCAGTGTCTCACCCAATGTCTCATTGTCCACGGCGTCATGGCCCATGGCCTCACCCAGTGTCTCACCCAGTGTCTCACCCAGTGTCTCACCCAGTGTCTCACCCAGTGTCTCACCCAGTGTCTCACCCACTGTCTCACCCAGTGTCTCACCCAGTGTCTCACAAAATGTCTCATGGCCCACGGCCTCATGGCCCACGGCCTCATGGCCCACCGTCTCGCCACGGTGTCTCCACCACGATAAAATGTGCCACATTGGTTGACGCCATGCCCACAGAGTGGTAATAACGCGGAAATGGCGGCATCTCAACGGAGCAACGGCACGAAAATCCACAAAGCCTACGCCTCATGGAACGTGTCGACTGACTGGGATGGCCGTCCTCTCTCTGTGTTACTTTGTACGTGCCATGGGTTGACTGACTGAGATAGACTGGCAGATGCACCACCTGTGCCCCCCGACTGTGCCAACAAATAGACTGTTGGGGCAAACGCTGCGAGCGAGTAGCAGCACCTATGAAGGCCGGCACGGCACACGAGGGGGTGGGCTGGCCAGCACCATGGTCGTGCCAACACACACAGAGGGGACATGCCAGCCCCACCCCACACACACACAGGGCACACACACACACACACAGGGCACGTGCCAACCCCAACACACACACCCACACACACACACCAACCCCAACCCACACACACACACAGGGCACACACACACACACAGGGCACGCGCCAGCCCCAACCCACACACACAGGGCACACACACACAGGGCACATGCCAACACACACACTCACACACACACACACCAACCCCAACCCACACACAGGGCACACACACACACACAGGGCACGCGCCAGCCCCAACCCACACACACAGGGCACATGCCAACCCCAACACACACACTCACACACACACTCACACACACACAGGGCACGCGCCAACCCCAACCCACACACACACAGGGCACGCACACACACAGGACACACACACAGGGCACACACACAGGACACACACACAGGGCACGCACACACACAGGACACACACACAGGGCACGCACCAACCCACACTCACACACACACAGGGCACACACACACACAGGACACACACACAGGGCACGTGCCAGCCCCAAACCACACACACACAGGGCACACACACACACTCACACACCAACTCCAACACTCACACTCACACGCACCAACCCCAACCCACACGCACACACTCGCACACCTGCGAGACGTCCACGGACGCGGGCCGAGCGGGCGACTGCGCCGCCAGGATGGTCCGGCGGTCGAGCGTCATCGTGTGGCCGCGTCGGCGCGGCGCGGCGCGGCCCGACCCCCCCGCGGGGGTCACCGTCGTCGCCAGGTCCCCCCCCGCCGCCCCCCCCGGCTGCCACCGCCGCCGCCTTCTGGTTGAGCTTGAGCCGCTCCAGTTGCTCCTCCACGCTCATCTTGCCCCGGCCGGCGCCGCCCGCGGGACCGCCCGCCGGGTACAGCGCGTCCATCGCGCTCTTGGGCCGCTCCTAGCAATGACGAAGACCACGATGATGATGACGGCCACGATGGCGATGGCAATGATGGCGACGATGATGACGATGGTGGTCGCAATAATGAGCGACGCTCACAAACAACGAGCGACGCTCACAACAACGAGCGGAGCGGCGGGTGGATAGAACACGGAACTTGCCTTGGCCCCGTTCGACTTGGCGCGACGCAGCGTGACGTAGGAGGCGATGGTGGTCGACTGCATCTGTCCCGGCTGGGACAGCGGGGGGACAACTCCTACAAGCGACGTGAAGACTGGGGGAGACAACCACCGCCGCACGGGGACACGCGGGAGACACGTGGGAGACACACGGGAGACACGCGATGATGAAACAGGAGACCCGGGGGATGCACCAGGTGTGACGACACGCGGACACCTCAGCCGCGTGGACACAGAGACACGCACGTGCACGCAAGGACGCGTGTGAGCGCACGAGCACCAGGACGCACAAGCAGGAAGGGGCACGGCGGAAACACACACACACACAGGGATGAACGCACGTACGAACATTCACACGCAAATATTTTAAAGTCACGTCGATAGGTTCAAAGGAAATAACAAAAAAACTATGACGTTTCGATCGCAACACAAGCGGTGACGACCGCTTGTGTTGCGATCGAAACGTCGTAGTTTTTTGTTATTTCCTTTGAACCTATAGACGTGACTTTACCGAAAGCCCCTAAGAATATGAATTCCTGTAGTCAGGAAAGCTTCAGGTCGTTCACACACAAGATTCACACACAAGATTCCCACACAAGATTCACACGGCCACGCACGCACCACGACGCACGGGCACCGGGACACGCGCTCACAAGGGGACGCGTGAACACCAGGGCGGGTGGACGCCACGCGGACACCACGCGGACGGGCCGGCGACACCGGGGTGGGGCGAGCCGTCCCACTCGGGGGGACACCGCCCCCACACTCACCCTTCTGCTGCTGCTGCTGCTGCCGGTCGCTGGAGCCGTTGCTCTTGCCCTGCTGCGGTTGGTGGTGAGCGACCTGCGGCAACACCACACGGCGCTCGCACGGTGAGGCTCCCCCCGTCGCCACGGCCGACGCCTAAACCTCGACCCGACCTCGACCCGACCTCGGTTATAGTCTGCGCTTGGCCCTGTCGCCGGCCTTGTTTCTGACCTCGCCGTGACCTCTGTGTGTGACTGTGCCTGACCTCCGCGATTATTTCTCTCTCTCTGTAGTGATGACAACGGGTACGGTGACTATGACGATGGTTACTATGACGATGGTTACTATGACGATGGTTACTATGACGATGGTTACCATGACGATGGTTACTCTGACGATGGTGACCATGACGATGGTTACTCTGACGATGGTGACCATGACGACGGTAACTATGACGGTGGTTACTATGACCAAGGTTACTATGACCATGGTTACTATGGCGCTGGTGACCATGACGACGGTGACTATGACGGTGGTTACTATGACGATGATGACTATGACGATGGTTACTATGACGATTGTGACGATGGCGACCATGACAATGGTTACTATGACCATGGCGACGCCGCCGCCGCCCCCGGCCCGTACCTTGGCGTCGCCGTTGGTGAGTTGCTCTCCGGACGCGCCGCCGGCGTAGGGCGACCCCCAGCTGCTGCCCGCGAGCGCCGGCCGCGCCGAGCCGTAGCTGCCGTAGCTGTCGGGCAGCGGAGGCCGCGGCGGCGTCGCCTCCCGTCTCTGCGCACAAGCGGCGACGACGGGGGGCGAGAGTCGGACACGGACGGTCGGCCGCTTGGCCCCGCAAACAGCCCCCACCCCCCCCCCCCCTCGCGGCGGCGGTCACCGCATCGCCGCGGCGCTTGCAGATCGCGCTTCTGCGGCCGTCTGGAACGCTCTTCTCTTCCGATATGAGGAAGCGACTGGGAGCTGCGCCGCACCTTTAAATCATCTCGTTTCTATAGAACGGCTCGTCGTGTTTTAATTTGCTGTCCTTCCCCCGCACCTCCGATTAGCGCCGGTGGCCGCGTCAAAGACGTTCAACATACGCACGTCACGTGGCGATGAGCCACTTCTTTGAGCTATCGTTCGCGAAGGCCGGGTCGCTTCCGAAAGAGCAGCTGAAGCGATCAATTGGGCCTTACCGGGTGAAATAAAAATGGCTTTTTTTTTTTAGTGATTTGTCCACCTCTGCTCTACTTTGCACTCGTGCCGCGTGTTCGTATCGTTTGCCGTTGACACGTCCTGACCCCGCGGGGGGCGCGTTAACTGGCCGACTATGAAAAAACAGACAAACCCAGGAGCTTCACAGCTCATCGGATTCCTCCTCCAGCAGTCTAAATCAAGAATCTGAAATCTCATCGCCGTGAGAGTCGTCAGGGGTTTAACTGCGGCGGTGGGCTGAGACGACGCACAGACGCCGGATGACGAGGACGGGGACATGTGGACAGCGTGGGCCTGGGGCCAGGGGGGACGGGGGGGAGGGGGCAGGGTGGGTAGGGGGGGTAGGGGAACAGGGTGCCCCCCGCCCACCCATTTCATTCCTGGCACCGAGACCAACGTCAACTCCGCCTCTGGTGTCAGAGATGCCGAGCCGGTCATGCCGAGAGCCTCGGTTTGAGTCCTGGGTCTCCGTGCGTCTCTCTCTCTGTCTCTCTCCTCTCTCTCTCTCTCGAGAGAGAAGGTTCAGAATGACCGCGTCTCTCTCGAGAAAATGACCGTGTCAGACACGCAGAGCCAACACTGCCCAGAGCCCGAGTTTGAGTCCTGGGTCTCCGTGCATCTCTCTCTCTCTCTCTTGAGAGAGAGAGATAGAAGGTTCAGAATGACCGCGTCTCTCTCGCTCTCTCTCTCTCGAGAGAAGGTTCAGAATGGCCGCGTCAGACACGCAGAGCCAACACTGCCCAGAGCCCAAGTTTGAGTCCTGGGTCTGGGTGTCTGTCTCTCTCTCTCTCGTGGGGATCAGACAGCGGCGTAGCTGACGAGTGTGCAGGCGGTGTAACCGCACGGCGGCGCCCTGCGGAGCCTCACCAGAGAGGAGCGGAGGGGCGAGTGGGGTCCCACGGCTCGTGGGGGGCTTCCCGAGGGGTCCCTGGCGAGGTGGGGGTGACTGCTGACACCTGTCCGGGGACAAGACACGTCGTCGTCATCGTCATCATCATCGTTGTCGTCATCGTCGTCATCATCATCGTTATCGTCGTCATCATCATCGTTATCGTCGTCATCATCGTCATCATCATCATTGTTATCGTCGTAATCATAGTCGTCATCATCGTCGTTATCGTCGTCGTCATCGTCATCATCATCATTGTTATCGTCGTAATCAGTCGTCATCATCGTCGTTATCGTCGTCAACATCGTCGTCATCATCGTCGTTATCGTCGTAATCATCGTCGTCATCATCGTCGTAATCATCGTCGTCATCATCATCGTTATCGTCGTCAACATCGTCGTCGTCATCGTCAGCATCGTCGTCATCATCATCGTTATCGTCGTAATCATCTTCGTCGTCGTCATCATCGTCGTCATTAACTAAGTCATCACTTCTAGATTAATCGTCATTAACGCAATCAGCAGCAGCAATAACAACAGTCACCACTCCGATCATCAGCAGCTACATCATAACTCCAATCATCATCATCATCAGCAGCACTCCTGTCAGTTTCAGCTACATCCAATCACCACCATCAACACCATCATCATCCTCCCGCAGTACCGAGAAGAAACATGACGAGGATAAGAGAATGACGATAGTGACAACGATGACCATCACGCGGATGTGACCATCACGCGGACGCCCATAATGATGACGACGATGATGACGATGACAAAATTAAAACGACAAAGGATTTGCGCGTTGACCAGGACGATAACAACGACGATGTCGACCGTCAACTTTCGTGTCGGTAACGACGAGCGGAACGGTGATGTCAATAATAAATCATGTCGATAATAAGTAAATAAAAGATTATACAAATTTACTGAAAAAATAACGAACAAAATAAAAAAAACATTTTTACAAAACAATAAAAAAATAAACAAAAAATGTTTTTTTTTTTACAAAAAAATCAAAATTAAAACATTACAAAAAAAGAACAACATGACGACGATGAGGCAACCACAATGAATTGTTGGCGACGGTCGATCGCGATGACGAAGATGACGACGATGACGACGACGACGACGATGACGACGATGACGATGATGACGACGACGACCTCTCCGGGCCTCACCTGTTCCCACGGGGCCCCCCCCCGCGGTCGTCACGTCCCAGCTGCCCTGGCCCAGCCCCCCCATCACATCCTGGATCCGCCACAAGTCCCTCTGCACCTGCGCCCGCTGCTGGTGACCCACTTCAGTCTGGCGGAGAGGGGGGGGGGGCGAGGGGGGGGGGTAGTGGTGGGAACAGGGGTCACGTGGGAAGAGAGGGGGGGGTGGCAGAAGTAGGGATCACATGACCAAGGAAGCAACGGGGGGGGGGGGGGGGCGTGAGGAGTCATGTGACACGGGGGGCGGTAGTAGTCACGTGACCCTTGGCTCAACAGGGGCGGCCGTAGCAGTCACATGGCACGGGCGGGGGTCACATGGCAGGGATCAAGCGATCCGACAAGACATGGGGAAAGCGAAGAGCTCACTTGGCGCGTGCAGGTGATCTCACCTGGTGCATGCAGGTGATCTCACCTGGTGCATGCAGTTGATCTCACCTGGCGCGTGCAGTTGATCTCACCTGGCGCGTGCAGGTGATCTCACCTGGTGCGTGCAGGTGATCTCACCTGGTGCGTGCAGGTGATCTCACCTGGTGCGTGCAGGTGATCTCACCTGGTGCATGCAGGTGATCTCACCTGGTGCGTGCAGGTGATCTCACCTGGTGCGTGCAGGTGATCTCACCTGGTGCGTGCAGGTGATCTCACCTGGTGCGTGCAGGTGATCTCACCTGGTGCATGCAGGTGAGCTCACCTGGTGCATGCAGTTGATCTCACCTGGTGCGTGCAGGTGATCTCACCTGGTGCGTGCAGGTGATCTCACCTGGTGCATGCAGGTGATCTCACCTGGTGCATGCAGGTGAGCTCACCCGGTGCGTGCAGGTGATCTCACCTGGTGCGTGCAGGTGATCTCACCTGGTGCATGCAGGTGATCTCACCTGGTGCATGCAGGTGAGCTCACCTGGGCGCGAGGAGGAGGCCGTACCTGCGTGAAGCTGAGCCGGCTCAGGAGGTCCTCCAGATGGACCCTCAGGGCCAGGAGGTCCGACTCCAGCTGCTTGTACTCGCTCACCGAGCGCTCCAGATCCTGGCGGCACCGCGAGGGAGGGGCGGCGTCACCGCGGCAACAGCACGACGTCACCGACGCAGTTCAAGCGTCTCACGGTGGCTAGGAGATGTTGACTACCTCGCCTGGTACGCGGGAGGTCATGGGTTCGATCCTGACCCTGACGCCTGCTGCTGTATATTTGGAGTTTGCGGTGTCTCTCTTTCTCTCTCCCTGTGGTCGCGTGGATATTTCCCCGGGTCCTTCGGTATTTCCCTCCCCATTTAAAAGCGGACATCGCGCGTTTGGAGAGTATTTGGCTGCTGCTCTGAATGTCCACGTGATAAGCCACCGCCTTGAGCTATCACTTGTGGCCAGGTCGCCTCTGATTGGGTGGGGCATGGGAGGGACGGGGGGGGGGGGGGATCGGGTGGGGGATGGGGGGTTGAGGGGATGGAGGGGATGGGGGGATGGGGGGGTGAGGGGATGGGGGGATGGGGGGGGTGAGGGGATGGGGGGGGTGTGGGGTTGTCTCACCAGGCTGAGCCGGGCGCTGTCTGCACGGATGTGCACGAGGTCGGCCTGCAGCCGCTGCTGCTGCTCGTGCAGCAGCTCGGGCTGCGAGCGCCGCTGGGCGATCTGCAGGTGCAGCCCCTCCAGGGACGACTCGATGCGCGCCTGCGCCGACACGCACACACACACACGCACGCACATACCCACACACGCATGCATGCACACACGCACGCACACACATGCATGCACACGCACGCATGCAGACACGCACGCACAAACACGTGCACACGCACGCACGCAGACACGCACGCACACACACATACCCACTCACGCACGCACACACACACATACCCACATACCCACACACGCACCCACACACGCACGCAAACACGCACACACACACATACCCATGCACAAACACACGCACGCACACACACACGCACGCACACACGCACGTACATGCGCAAACGCACACACACACACGTACAAAGATGAAGATGCCTGTAAAGATGCCTTCCATCCACCCAGGTAGCCTTCACAAGCTGTTGGGGAAAGTGCCGTCACAGCGAGTAGCGTCGCCACGTCTCCCCACTGCCGATGATTACACATCGCACAGAGTACTCATTTCAGGCCGAGTCGACCTCGGTGAGGCCCAGGACCAGTTTAGATAACCGCCGTCAGCGATATAGGCTTTGAGCGGGAATTGAACTCAGGTAGATGGGTTTGCAGCGCAATTGCGGCCCTAACCACTGCACCATCGCTCCCCAAAATAAAATAAAACAGGCTTAACAGACTGATGGGCAAGTGCTGTTAGCGAGCACCTATGAAGGCTGGCACGGTACACGAGGGGGTGGGTGGCCAGCACCACTCCCGGCCACCTTTGTCTCCCCAGTGGCGATGTTTACTATACACCGCACCAGGTACTCATTTGAGGCCGAGTCGACCTAAGGGAGGCCCAGCACCCGGTCCAGATAATCGTCACCGGTGTTGGCCGTGAGCATGAATCGAACTCGGGTCGCCGGATTCGTAGCGCAGCGCAGCGCGAAACCCACGACGACACGGTGACCTCACCTCACCACCGTCACCTCACCTCCTCACCATGGTGACCTCACCTCCTCGCCATCGTGAGCTCACCTTCTCGTTGCGCAGCTGCCTCAGCCTGGTCTCCTGCTCGTGCAGCGTCTTGTTCTGGTCGCACAGCCGCGTCAGCTTCATCTGTCGCAGACGCAACACACAAAGATCACACAAAGATCACCCCCCGCCCGCCCAGTGGAGGCCTTCTACAGACCGCTGGGGCAAGTGCCGCTCGAGGCCACAAACACACAGACACACACAGACACACACACACACAGACACACACACAGACACACACAGACACACACACACACAGACACACACACAGACACACACAGACACACACACAGACACACACACACACAGACACACACACACACAGACAGACACACACACACACTCTAACACACACAGACACACACACACACACACAGACACACACACACACAGACACACACACACACAAACACACAGACACACACAGACACACACACACACAGACACACACACACACAAACACACAGACACACACAGACACACACACACAGACACACACACACAGACACACACACAGACACACACACAGACACACACACACACACACAGACACACACACACAGACACACACACACAGACACTAACACACAGACACACACACACAGACACTAACACACAGACACACACACACACACACACTCTAACACACACACTCTAACACACACACTAACACACAGACACACACAGACACAGACACACACACAGACACACACACACACAGATACACACACACAGACACTAACACACAGACACACACACACACACAGACACACACACAGACACACACACACAGATACACACACACAGACACTAACACACAGACACACACACACACAGACACACACACAAACACACAGACACACACACAAACACACACACACACAGACACACACACACACAGACACACACACACAGATACACACACACAGACACTAACACACACACTCTAACACACACACAAACACACAGACACACACACTCTAACACACACACAAACACACAGACACACAAACACACAGACAGACACACACACACAGACACACACACAGACACTAACACACACACTCTAACACACACACTAACACACAGACACACAGACAGACACACACACAGATGCACACACAGACGCACAGACACGCAGACACACACAGACACACACACACAGACACTAACACACACACTCTAACACACACACTAACACACAGACACACACACACACAGACACACACACACACAGACACACAACAACAACAACAACCGCCATTCGCCACTAAGTGGCGGTGACGTCACCACGACGCTTGTGCCAGGCCATGTGCACCCTGAGGCCACGTGAAGTGTCGAACGCCCGCTGGCAGGAGGTCACGGGGCAGACCCAGGTGCCACGGGTCGACTGACCGAGATGACCGAGATGACTGGCTGATGCACCACCTGTGCCCCCTACTGTGCCAACTTGCTGTGCTTTAGCCACCCGGCGCTCCGCTCGTTGTTGTGAGCGTCGCTCCTCCGCCCTCCGTTGTTGTCGGAGGGCGACTGCCTCCAACTGCCCAGTAGCGTCCTTCACGAGCCTCCTCCACTGAGGCCGATCTTGACACCGCTGGTACCAGTCATCGGCAAGTCCACTCAGCTCCACGTCCTCCTGTACCACATCACTCCATCTCTTCTCTAGCCCGTGCCGCGCCCGTTTAGCCCCCTCGATCCGGCCAAACAAAAGCTGTTTAGGCATGCGGTGGCTGGGCATGCGGGCTACATGACCCAGCCAACGCAGCCTTGCCTGCCGGAGGAGCTCACTGATGGGACTTTGCCCAGATCTTTCAAGGACTTGTGAGCTCCTCACACAATCCAGCCTGGTTAAACCCAGGATGGATCGTAGGCAGGCCAGCCTAAATGTTTCCAACCGGCGAAGATGCTCCACTAGGGGGGTCCACGTTTCGCAAGCGTAGAGAAGGGAGGGAATGACCGTGGCCGAGACTGATTCGGAGTGAGACCTCTGCTGATAAACTGGAGCCGGTCATGAGCACACTGCCCAGGTATGGGAAACTCTCTACTCTCTCCACAACTGCCCCATCACCGATTGGGAGTTGTGGGGGCGGAGTGCCCGATGATCAGCCTCCCATTATATCTGTACCAAATGGTAATTCCCCCGGTACAGCTATTGAAGGCTTCACGAACTACGCAGTCGAAATAGATGTTAAATAATGTGGGAGCCAGAGGACATCCCTGTCGCACCCCAAGGTGTACAGGGAAAGGCTCCGACTCTAACACACACACTAACACACAGACTAACACACAGACACACAGACAGACACACACACACACAGATACACACACAGACGCACAGACACGCAGACACACACACAGACACACAGACACACACACAGACACACACACAGACAGACACACACACAGACACATACAGACACACACACACAGACACAAAGACAAAGATCCCCTGTATAGCCTCAGCAGACTGTTGGGGCAAGTGCCGTTAAGCGAGCACCTATGAAGTCCGGCACGGCACACAAGGGGGGGTGGTGGGTGGCCAGCACCACGCCCGGCCGCCTTTGTCTCCCTAGTGGCGATATTTACGCACCGCACTCCATACACATTTGAGGCTGAGTCGACCTAGGGGAGGCCCGGGACCGGTTCAGATAATCGTCACTGCTGTTGGCCGTGAGTGGGAATCGAGCCCGGGTCTTCAGGTTCGGAGCGCAGCGTAGCGCCGACTGCTACACCAGGTACTCATTTGAGGCTGAGTCGACCTAGGCGGAGGGGTGGGGGGCGAGGGGGGGGGGGCGAGGGGGGGGGGCGAGGGGGGGGGGCGTCGATGCGGTCGGGAACTCACGTCGATGTCCTGCCCGTTGGAGCGGAGCGAGTAGTTCGATTCCGGGAACACAAACTGTAAACACAAACACGGGGGGGGTCGGGGGCAACGCGCACACAGACACACACAGACGCACACAGACGCACACAGACACACACAAACGCACACAGATACACACAGACGCACACAGACGCACACAGACACGTCGCCCCAGTCAGCAGCTCTCACCGCCTGGCGTTGCCACGACAACGAGCGGCGCACGCGGGCGGGCGTTGTGCGAGGCGGCACGAGGCCCCTGACGGTACACAGATGCCGGCGGCTTTGTCCACCGTTGTTTCACCCACCCACTCACCCACGCACACACACACACACACACGCACACACGCACACACACACACGCACACACACACACCCACTCACCTTCGCACCCACACACACACACACGCACTCACTCACTCACCCACCCACACACAACACACACTCACCCACACACGCACACACACACTCACCTTCGCAACCCACACACACACCCACCCACACACACCCAACCCACCCACTCACCCACCCACCCGCACACACCCACCCGCACACACCCACCCACGCATGCTAATGCACGTGTAGTGACATGGAATGGGTCACTACGGAGCATAGCGCTGGTTGCTGGCAGAGAACGGGATCTGCGGTTGCAGGAGGATAAAAGGGGACCCCCCCCCCCCGAGCGAAGGTTCGGGGCTGTCGCTGTGAGTGGGATCCCCTCGCCGTGGCGTCGACGTCTTCGTCTGCGTCTTCACCGTCTCGTCGTCTGTCAGCTGTCCTGACTCGTAGTCACCTTAGCAACCTGTGAAGGCTGTTACTAAATAGAGTGCCTCCTACTGTCTCCGAGTGAGTCAGTCACTACACACGGACACCAATAGCAGTGGACACCCAACTTAGCGGACACAACGCTAATCCCCACACAACGAGCCCACGCACACACACACATCATTGCACGATGCACAACACAGACAATCGGTGAGAATCACACACAAACGCATGGCGACGCTCACACACGGTGACGCACGGTGACGCTCACACACGGTGACGCACGGTGACGCTCACGCACGGTGACGCTCACGCACGGTGACGCACGGTGATGCACACACACGGTGACGCTCACACCCCATCTCCTCGCTCACACACGACGACGCTCACACACGGTGAAGCTCACACACGGTGACACGTGCGTGGTTTTGCCGCGCGTGCGTTCCGCGGGGAGCGCCGTGCTTACTTGCGGCCGGAACGGGAGCGAGCGGCAGCAAATAATCGTCTGCACCGTGTTAATTAGCGGCTCGTTAGCCTTCATCTTGGAACGGCGAAGGACGGGAGAGAGCAGGAAGCAAACACAGGGTTAGTAACGGACACGGAGACACGGAGACACGGAGACACGGAGACACTGGGACGGACACACGGAGACACTGGGACGGACACACAGGTGAAGAGACACAGAGATACTGGGACGTAGACACTGGGATGGAGACACTGGGACAGAGAGACACTGGGACGTAGACACAGGGACACAGGGACACAGACAAAGGGACACAGACACAGGGACACGGAGACACAGGGACACGGAGACACTGGGACGGAGACACAGGGACACGGAGACTCGGAGGAAGTGAGCAAGGCAAGGAAGCGGGTCAGGTGGTCTCAGGTAAGATGGCGCAAATAAAACTCTACAAAGGAAATAAAAAACCCGAAACAGCGAGGAGCGGTGAGAACGACGATGACGACGACGACGGCAGGCGGGCAGGCAGAGACATCGTCACGAGCGGGGCAGGGGATGGGTTGGGGGAGGTTTCATTTGTCGCCGAATATTTTTCCGCGCTTGCCGTTAACGCCGCGATCTCGGCGGCACGCAGCCACCCTTCAGCCCCCCCCCCTCAGCCCCCCAGTAAGGGGGGGGCTGAGGGGGGGCCTGGATGTGGTGGTAACAGCCTCAACGAGGCCGCTGGGGCAAGCGCCGCTAGCGGCAGCAGCGCTTGGGAAGGCCGGCACTGCGGCGCATGAGCTGAGTGGGTGGGTGGCCAGCAGCATCACCACCACCACCACCACCACGCCCGGCCGCCTTTGTCTCTCCCCCCCCAGTGGGAGTATTTTCCAACCCAGCCAGACCCGGCGGGGGGCGGCGGCGCTATCGAGCTTGCGCGACCCCGCCGCCGTTCGTGACCCTCTGGTGACGACGTGGGGCGGGGGGGAGGGGCGGGGCGGGAGGGGGGGTAAGGACACGACGGGGTAAAGGGGTAACGCGGCCGCAGCAACGCAACGTCAGGCATGCGACGGAGCCCCGAGTGGCCTAGCGGCGCAGGTGGTGTGGACCTCCCTCCACCCCCCCCCCCCTTCATCAGCCCGCCACCTGGGCCTCTCCTGTGAACTCGCGACGTCAGCTCCCGCTGTCTGACCGCGGCCTTCGTGAACCCTCGCCAGAGTGACGCCCAGTCCCAGGGTCTCGACAGTGCCGCCGTCCAGGATAGAGTGGGGGGCCCCCGGGCCCCCCCCCCCCCGCTCTATCCCGCGGTCGGCCCGCCCTGCACACGCCACCCACAGCTACGCCGCTGGGCCACTGGGGAGCTACCGGGCAGAGGGAGCGGTGGGGGGGGACGGCACGGGACGAGGCACGGGTCGAGGGGGCACCGTGCGGGTAACGAGGTGACGATGGGGCTGGGGGGCGATGGATGGGGGTGGGGTACTGGCTGCAACCATGGGGACAGTGGGGGGCCATGCAGGTGGGAGATGATGGTGGCGGTGGTGATGATACCGATGCTGACACTGCTACCGCTTCTTGTTGTTGTTGTTGTCAACAATGGAAGATGATTACTGCTGCTGGTGATCTGTGTGCTGCTGGTGACAATGATGCTGCTGATGAGGATGGCAGTGGTGGTGGTGGTGAGGATGGCAGTGGTGGTGGTGGTGAGGATGGCAGTGGTGGTGGTGGTGAGGATGGCAGTGGTGGTGGTGGTGAGGATGGTGGTGGTGGTGGTGGTGAGGATGGCAGTGGTGGTGGTGGTGAGGATGGTGGTGGTGGTGTGGATGATGCTGGTGGTGGTGGTGAGGATGGTGGTGGTGAGGATGGTGGTGGTGGCGGTGGTGGTGGTGAGGATGATGCCATACTGCCCCACCTGGCTCTCAATAAAGCGCAGGTTCCTCTGCAGGTGCAGCGACGGTGCCAACGACTGTGCAGGCAGGGGCACGGGGGAGGCGTGGGTGGCACAGCGGAGACACGGGTGGCGAGCGCGGTGAGCGTGGCGAGGGAGTGCGGTGAGAGTGGTGCGTGGTGGTGTGTGGGAGGGTGGCGAGGGTGGCAGGGTGGTGTGTGTGTGTGGTGTGTGTGTGGGTGGTGTGTGTGTTTGTGTGCTGTGGGAAGTGTGTGTGTGTGTTGTGGGTGGTGTGTGTGTGTGTTGTGGGTGGTGTGTGTGTGTGTTGTGGGTGGTGTGTGTGTGTGTTGTGGGTGGTGTGTGTGTGTGTTGTGGGTGGTGTGTGTGTGTGTTGTGGGTAGTGTGTGTGTGTTGTGGGTAGTGTGTGTGTGTGTTGTGGGTAGTGTGTGTGTGTGTTGTGGGTGGTGTGTGTGTGTTGTGGGTGGTGTGTGTGTGTGTTGTGGGTAGTGTGTGTGTGTGTTGTGGGTAGTGTGTGTGTGTGTGTTGTGGGTGGTGTGTGTGTGTGTGGTGGGTGGTGTGTGTGTTGTGGGTAGTGTGTGTGTGTGTTGTGGGTAGTGTGTGTGTGTGTTGTGGGTAGTGTGTGTGTGTTGTGGGTAGTGTGTGTGTGAAATACGATGTAAGGGGTAGCGCATGTGTTGTGAGTGGGGCATGTATTGTGTGTGGGTAGCGTGTGTCTATAACATATAGAGTATTAAGCGTGTGCCTAGCGCCGAGGCAGTCTCGATCCTGCACCTCGTGTGCGTGTCGAGCACGTGGCTAGCGTGCTGCTAGCGTGCCGCTAGCGTGCCGTTAGCGTGACGCTAGCGTGTCGCTAGCGTGACGCTAGCGTGTCAGCCGTGCGCCTGTCGCGCCCTCGTTCCCACCTGGCGCCCCATCCCCACGCCCCCCGTGACCTCCGATCCCCCAAGATCCCCGTATGACCCCGTGACTCCCCGCGTGACCCCCCGTGACTCCCCGCGTGACCCCCCGTGACTCCCCGCGTGACCCCCCGTGTGACCCCCCATGTGACCCCATGAACCCCCGTGTGACCCCCCTTGTAACCCCGTGACCCCCGTGACCTCGTGACCCCCCGTGTGACCCCGTGACCCCCCGTGTGACCCCCCTTGTGACCCCCCGCGAGACCTCGTGCCGGACCTGTGACCGCGGCGCGGCCGGCGCCGGGCCCAACAGGTGCGCGAGCGTGCGGTCCCTCGCTTCGGCAAGCACCGCCTGGTTTCTCCGCAGCTGGATGAGCAGCAGGGTCAGCTCCTCTGGCTGTACCCAACCGCCACCGCCACCACCACCACCGTTGCCGCCATCGTCATCGTCGCCGCGTCAGCATCACCAACGCCGCCATCGCCGCACAAACGGAAGAACATCGGCCGCCACCCCGTTACCATCGCACCGGCGTTAAGTCGACCCCGTTAGCGGCACTGCCGTGGACGCGCCGGCCAGCCGGCCGCCGCCGCCGGCCGGCGCAGCAGTCGGGCGGGGCGAGAGCGGTTTGACTCGCCATCGGAAGGAAAGGTCAAGAGGTCAATGTACGTTGAACTTCTTTTGCGAAGGGTGGGGGGGCGTGGGGGTGAGCGGCGAGGGTGAGTGTGGGGGTGAGCGGCGAGGGTGAGCGTGGGGGTGAGCGGCGATGGTGAGCGTGGGGGTGAGCGGCGAGGGTGAGCGTGGGGGTGAGCGGCGAGGGTGAGCGTGGGGGTGAACGGCGGGGGTGAGCGGCGAGGGTGAGCGTGGGGGTGAGCGTGGGCGTGTGTCTCACCGTGCGGCCCTGCAGGCTGGGCGGGATGGACTGTGGGGTGGACGTGTATACCATGGACGGCATGGGCCTCCTGTCCAGCGTCTGCGTGCCCTGCGAGACCGTGGGGACAGACAGACAGGCGGCCAGACAGTCAGCCAGTTAGACAGCCCAGCAGACAGACAGCCAGCCAGTTAGACAGCACGATAGACAGACAGCCCAACAGACAGCCCAGCAGACAGCCCAGCAGACAGCCCAGCAGACAGCCCAGCAGACAGCCCAGCAGACAGCCTAACAGACAACCCAACAGACAGACAGCCCAGCAGACAGACAACCCAACCGACAGACAGACAGCCCGACAGACAGACAGCCCGACAGACAGACAACCCAACCGACAGACAGACAGTCCAACAGACAAGCCCAGCAGACAGACAACCCAACTGACAGACAGACAACCCAACCGACAGACAGCCCAACAGACAGACAACCCAACCGACAGACAGACAACCCAACAGACAACCCAACAGACAGACAGCGCCCTACGTGTGTGTGTGTGGGGGGAGGGGGGCCGTACCCGCGCTCCGTAGCCGTGGCTGAACTCGGCGCCGCGTTGCCGGTGCGGCCCCGCCAGCGGCAACGCGGCGTGGCGCGTCGCCGCCGCCGGGGGGGCGGCCGCCGCCACGTCCACCCGCCCGGCGGGCGCGTGCGACCTCCGGTGTCCGGGCGACCTCTCGCTGCGCGACCTGGCCCGCGTGACCCCGTACGACCCGGCGGGGTCGCCGCCCGCCCCGTAGGCGGCCCCGTCGCTCTCGTCCACCTCGGCCATGCTGTAGAGCGTCGGGGGGCTGCTCACCGCAAAGCGGTGCAGCGCGGACGACGCGCCGGGCGGCGCCGGGCCTGGCGGGGGGGGGGGGTGACATTGGGTCGAGCGTCAGACTCGAGCGTTAGACGCGCGAGTTCGGCGGGTGGGGAGCACCACGCCGCCCAGCGGCGATGTCTCATTTGAGGCCGAGTCGACCTAGGGGAAGGGCCCGGCAGCGGTTCAGACGATCGTCACCGGTGGTGTTGGTGGCCGTGAGCGGGAATCGAACTCGGGTAGCCGGGTTCGTGGCGCGGAGCGCGCTAACCGCTACGCCACCGCTCCTCACAGCACGCGGACACGCGGAGACACGCGGAGACAGACAAGGAGACACGCACACATGCACAGAGACACGAGGAGACACACGGAGACAGATAGACACACGAGGACACGCACGGAGACGCACGCCGGAACGCCCGGCGCTCACGTACTGTGCCCTCCGTGCCGCAGCACCTGGCGCTGCCGCCACTCGAACAGCTCCGAGACCACGTCGGCGGGGGGGCCGTGCCCCCCGGCGGAGCCCCCCGCCCCCCCGCCGGCCCCGTACGGCACGGCGGGCCCGGCGGCCCCGCCGGGCGGGCGGCGCGACAGGGAGGAGGAGGCGGCCGCGGCGTGGCGAGGCAGCGAGGTGTAGCCGTCCGGGTAGGGGGCGCCCACCACCACCAGCGACTGGCGGTAGCTGGGCATGGACCGGGGCAGCGTCTGGGTGGACGCGATGCTGCGGGGGGAGGGGGGGGGGAGGAGGGGGGGGGAGGGGAGGATGGAGGGGGTCAGGGCCCGTTCCTTGCTCGAGGTTTCACAGACTCACCGCTGCTGCCCGCAGGGTTCACACAGCCACACGTGGCCATCCAGGGCGTCGCGCCATTTCCCCACCGCCCCCCCCCACATCTCGTCTCTCACCATCCCCCACAACCTCCACCCTCTCCCCTCCACCCCCCTCTCCTCCACCCCCTCCCCTCCACCCCCTCCACCTCCTCCCCTCCACCTCCTCCCCTCCACCTCCCCCCCTCCACCTCCCATTTTCACCCCCCCCTCCTCCTCCACCCCCCTCTCACCAATCCTTGAGCTGCTCCCCCCCCACCCCTCCTCTACCCCCACCAAGCCCCCCCCCCCACCGCACCCCGGCGTCTCCCTCACCTCAAGCGGTCTCCCTCGTTCTTCTCCTTCTGCGACTGCATCCACTGCTCCAGCTGCACCATCGAGTTGCGCTTCTCCCTCTCGCGCTCCCTCTCCAGCGCCGCCACCGCCGCCACCGCCCGGTGGCCCTCGCCGGCGCCGCCCGCCGCCCCGTAGCCAAACCCGTCCTGGTCGAGCGCCGACAGGCTGCTGCTGCCGGCAAGCCCCAGCCCGCCCGTGCTGTGTCGCTGCAGCTGCTGCTGCTGCTGCAGCAGCGGCCTCTGCTGCTGCGGCCGCGGCTGCTGCTGCTGCTGCGGGTTCGGGTGACGTAGAACCACGCCGGACGTCGCCGCCGCTTCCGGCCGTGAGATGGCGGCGCCGGCGGTCGGGCGATCGGCGGCCTCCGCGGGGGTGCGGTCGGGGCCCGCCGACGGGTCGAACCTCTCGCCGCCGTCGTCGTCGTCGTCGTCCCGCCGCTCCGCGGCCGCCCCCCTCTCGTCGTAGCCGTCGTGCAGCTGCCTCCGGAGCTCCTCCGCGGCCGCCTCCGCCGCAGCGACGCCGCCGTCGTCGTCGTCATCGACGTCGTCGGCGGCGCGGGTCGCGGCCGACGGGCCGGCGAACGACGTGACGGCCTCCACCTCCGCGTCGTCGTCGTCGTCCGTGCCGGCCCGCGGGCGAGCCAGCCCCTCCTCCGTCACGATCTCCACGTCGCCGCGAGGGCCGCCCCGTTCCTCGTCGTCGTCGTCGCCGCCGCCGTCGTCGGAGCGCGGCGGCCGCCACCGGGCCAGCGCCGGCGCCCCACGGAGCCCGTCGACGAGCACCTGCCCCCCCCCCCGCCTCCTCCTCCTCCGCAGCTCGCCCGCGGGAGTGGTTGCCGGCGCTCGCCGGTTTATCGTCCGCGCTGTCGCGCAAGCTGCTGCTGCTGCCGCCGCCGCCGCCGCCGTCGCTGTTGCTGGGAGGGATGGAGGGGGGAGACCACGTGAGACGCGGCGGTGGCTGGTGGCTAGGAGATGTCGACTACCTCGCCTGGTACGCGGGAGGTCGTGGTTTCAATCCCGACTCTCTCTCTCTCTCTCTTCTGTGGGTCACGTGGATTTTTCTCCGGGTCCTACGTTTTTTTTCCCCTCCACATTTAGAATCGATAACGCAGGTAATTGTTTCGGATGAGATCGCGTAAATATATAAATGTGTCGTTAAACCCGCCGCCACCCGACACAGCCAACTAGTAAGGGTTGTCACGTAAACAGAACGTGACAATTCGTCACTAGTACATCACTAACCGGTGTGTTGGAGAGCAAAGCCACAACATTTACAATCTGAGTACTGTGACGTTTCACCAGTAATTACAACCAGCTTCATCAGGCGACAGCCACATTTGTGGGGAAGTCTTCCACCTGTTTCGTTCCTTATACAGAGGCGTAGATGTGATGACCACACTTCTGCACTCTTGCGGAAAGTGGAGGGGGGGGATTACCAAGTCAACGTAAAAGCCTACGCGTCAAACTGATATAAGTGTGGCGTTGAACACACCAGCCAACCGACACAGCCAATGAGCAAGGTTTGTCACCTAAATCGACGGTTTAGAGTAGATGGCTTGCGAGAAATGTTCACGTGACGATAAGCCACTTCGTTGAGCTATCGTGGCCACGTCGCTGTGAACCCCCAGGCGGTGTACACCCTGCACCACCCTGCACCACCCTGCACCACCCTGTACCACCCTGCACCTCCCTGCCCCCACCCTGCCCCACCCTGCACCACCCTACACCTACCGGCACCACCCTGCCCCACCCTGCACCACCCTGCACCACCCTGCCCCACCCTGCATCACCCTACGCCACCCTACCCCACCCTGCGCCACCCTGCACCTCCCTGCCCCCACCCTGCCCCACCCTGCCCCACCCTGCCCCACCCTGTGTCACCCTACACCACCCTACACTACCACCCTGCCCCACCCTGCGCCACCCTGCGCCACGCTACCGCCCGAGTTGCCACCGTGGGCCGTGCCGACTCCGCACGATCGAGCCGATGTGGACGGCAAAGGAGCTATAAATAACCATCACCACGCGACACTCTCTGGCCCATCCTCGCAGCAGCAGCAGCTGCGGCTTTTGGCTCAGACGTAAAAAAAAAGGGGGTTGGTCACCGCATCGTCGTTGTCGTCGCGCGGCGCTTTCAGAAGCGCTTCGGCGGCCGTCTGGAACGTTCTTCCCTTCCGTTATTGGGACGCCGCTGGAGCTACGCAATTTTAAATCGTCGTCATCATCGAGATTGACAAACTCATTTCTTGAGAACTCATTTCTTGTGTAGAGGTTGCTGTCCTTCCTGCGTGCACCTCCGATTAGCGCGGCTGGCTACGTACGGCGCGTTCAACGCGCGCGCAAACGCACGAGGGGGAGGGAGGGAGGGGGGGGTTGGAGGGGAGGAGGCGTCTCACCCCTGCGGGATCTCCATCTGCAGCTGCGACGCCTGTGCCATCGCCTTCATCCACACGCGCATCTCCTCCAGCGAGTCGGCGCCGAAGTAGTAGGTGCGCATGCCGGCGTGCCGCGCCTGCCACGGCACACGAGTCAAGTGGCGCCCCCCCCCTGACGGCTTCTCGTGCCTCTGGCTCGGAGGCCCGGCCTGGGGAGGGAGGGGGGCGGGAGGGGAGGGAGAACAGAGCAGGCGGGCACGCAGGCAGGCACGCAGGCAGGCACGCAGACAGGCACGCAGGCAGGCACGCAAGCACGTACACAGAGACACAGACAGGAACACGCAGACACACACGCAGACACGTACGCAGACACGCACGCAGACAGGCAGGCGCGCAGGTAGGTAGATACGCAGGCACAAAAGCACGTACGCAGACAGGAACACGCACATGCGGACGCGCGAGCACACGGGCGAATACTCGCACACACGCACAAACCAAACGCACGCACACACACACGCACATCGATTAGTTCCAGGTCATCTCGTCGCTTCGCATCGCTCACGTGACGTCACCCTGCTTCCCGCTGCGAGCGTTAGCCCTTGAGCAACGTGAACAACGCTTCATTATAACCCGGCCAGCTCCGTTATAACTCGGCCAGCTTCGTCATAACCCAGCCTGATGCGTTATAACCCGGCCAGCTCCGTTATAACCCAGCCAGCGGCGTTATAACCCAGCCTGATGCGCTATAACCCAGCCAGCTCCGTTATAATCCAGCAAGCTGCGTTATAACCCGGCCAGCGGCGTTATAACCCAGCCTGATGCGTTATAACCCGGCCAGCGGCGTTATAACCCGGCCAGCTCCGTTATAACCCAGCCAGCGGCGTTATAACCCAGCCAGCGGCGTTATAACCCAGCCTGATGCGTTATAACCCAGCCAGCTCCGTTATAACCCGGCCAGCTCCGTTATAACCCAGCCAGCGGCGTTATAACCCAGCCTGATGCGTTATAACCCAGTCAGCGGCGTTATAACCCGGCCAGCGGCGTTATAACTCAGTCAGCTGAGTTATAACCCGGCCAGCGGCGTTATAACCCGGCCAGCTCCGTTATAACTCAGCCAGCGGCGTTATAACCCGGCCAGCGGCGTTATAACTCAGTCAGCTCCGTTATAACTCAGCCAGCTGCGTTATAACTCGGTCAGCTGCGTTATAACCCAGTCAGCTGCGTTATAACCCGGCCAGACTTTACATCGCGAACTCCGTTTGCCTGCATTGCTTTGATGCATTCGAAGTAACAGCAAAGTATAACTTCACTGTTGCAGTTGTATTCGTCTGGCATTTAACTTATGATACTTTAAAAAAAGCCACACACAAACGTTGCGTGAATGCGTGTGTGCGTGTGTGAACACAAACATCACACGCGTGTACACAAGTGCATATTTGTTCGCATGCAAGCGAGGCTTTCCAGTGCACCAAAATCATAAATATGTTTATTAATTGTAATTGATTCATCAATGAAAGACCATAATAATAGCCATTGTTGTCCACTCCTCGTTTGCCAATCCACTGCCGGATGAAGGCCTCCCCATGCCGTGTCAGCCACGGGGGTTGTTTGACCATACTTCACCGCTCTGGAAAGCCTCGGCCCAGCGAGACTCCTTCCTCAGGGGGGGGTCCCTGCCCCCCGACCTGTTTGGCCAACAGCTTCCTCCGGAGTAGCTCAGCTTTGCTTTTTAGTTTAGTTTTAGCCCCGTGCGATAACATGCAGGTTAACTCGTTTAACAAAATAAAATTCGACGCGAGCATTTACTCCCGTCGGCTTTCACCCACCTTCTCTAAAGTTTTATTTCTTTTTTAAATCGACGTACGGCACACGTCAATAATTTCCGCCTTCGAAAAAACAAATCGCCGCCGGTTTCAACTCCGTTGGAGACGAGAGAGAGCGGCGCATCCGCCAGGCGGAAGGTGGCATCCCACAACCACTCAGGAGATCCAACGCTCGTTATCCCAACACGCCCTCGGCGACAGCACGGAAATTTTCATCCGAAAAGCCGAGGAGCTGCTTTGGGCCAGAAACAAACGCGGCAGGAACCCTCCCCCCTCCACCCCCGACTCCTCGCGACCCCGAGCCCGGCCGTGCGGGCGCGTACCTTTGTCCGGCGAGCCAAGCCGCCTTGCGAGCGAGCGGCTCGCAAGGCCGGAGGGGTTGTTAAAGGAGCGGCGGCCCGGCCGAGAAGACCCCCAGAGAGGAGGAGGAGGAGGAGAGAGCCAACAGCCAGAGTTCCCAGGGGGTCACGCGGCACGGACGGGAGGGGGGGGGGGACACCAGGACGCAGGGTCGGCAACACATCGACGACGGTGATGCGCGCATGAGCCGCCACCCAGCCCCCCATCACACCCAGGCCCCCCATCGCACCCAGGCCCCCCATCGCACCCAGGCCCCCCCGCGTCGTCTAACCGCATAGGGGCGCAGCAGCAGCCGCGGGGGGGGGGCAAATGACGTCGCCACGGTGGCCAAACGCGGGCGACGCGCCGTGCCGTTACTACCGCGACACAACGCCGAGACGCAGCGTCGCTTTGCGAACAGCGAACAACGCCGATCGCTAAAACAGTCTAGACGTGTGGCGGGGGGGATGGAGCTATCCAGGATTTCTCAACGTCCACACACACATTAATACCACACACACACACATTAATATCACACACACACACATTAATACCACACACACACACACATTAATACCACACACACACACACATTAATACCACACACACACACACATTAATACCACACACACACACACATTAATACCACACACACACATTAATACCACACACACACACACATTAATACCACACACACACACACACATTAATACCACACACACACACACACATTAATACCACACACACACACACACATTAATACCACACACACACACACACATTAATACCACACACACACATTAATACCACACACACACACACACTAATACCACACACACACACACACACATTAATACCACACACACACACACACACATTAATACCACACACACACACACACATTAATACCACACACACACACACACTAATACCACACACACACACACTAATACCACACACACACACACTAATACCACACACACACACACACATTAATACCACACACACACACACACACATTAATACCACACACACACACACACTAATACCACACACACACACACACACTAATACCACACACACACACACACTAATACCACACACACACACACACTAATACCACACACACACACACACTAATACCACACACATACACACACTAATACCACACACACACACACTAATACCACACACACACACACATTAATACCACACACACACACACATTAATACCACACATACACACACTAATACCACACACACACACACACACTAATACCACACACACACACACACTAATACCACACACACACACACATTAATACCACACACACACACACACTAATACCACACACACACACACACTAATACCACACACACACACACACTAATACCACACACACACACACACTAATACCACACACACACACACTAATACCACACACACACACACATTAATACCACACACACACACACATTAATACCACACACATACACACACTAATACCACACACACACACACACACTAATACCACACACACACACACACTAATACCACACACACACACACACTAATATCACACACACACACACACACTAATACCACACACACACACACACACTAATACCACACACACACACACTAATACCACACACACACACACACTAATACCACACACACACACACATTAATACCACACACACACACACACATTAATACCACACACACACACACATTAATACCACACACACACACATTAATACCACACACACACACACACATTAATACCACACACACACACACTAATACCACACACACACACACACATTAATACCACACACACACACACATTAATACCACACACACACACACATTAATACCACACACACACACACTAATACCACACACACACACACACATTAATACCACACACACACACACATTAATACCACACACACACACATTAATACCACACACACACACACACATTAATACCACACACACACACTAATACCACACACACACACACACATTAATACCACACACACACACACACTAATACCACACACACACACACATTAATACCACACACACACACACTAATACCACACACACACACACATTAATACCACACACACACACACACATTAATACCACACACACACACACATTAATACCACACACACACACACATTAATACCACACACACACACACATTAATACCACACACACACACACACATTAATACCACACACACACACACACACATTAATACCACACACACACACACACATTAATACCACACACACACACACACATTAATACCACACACACACACACACATTAATACCACACACACACACACACACTAATACCACACACACACACACACATTAATACCACACACACACACACACATTAATACCACACACACACACACACACATTAATACCACACACACACACACACATTAATACCACACACACACACACACATTAATACCACACACACACACACACATTAATACCACACACACACACACACACTAATACCACACACACACACACACTAATACCACACACACACACACACACTAATACCACACACACACACACACTAATACCACACACACACACACACTAATACCACACACACACACACACTAATACCACACACACACACACTAATACCACACACACACACACATTAATACCACACACACACACACATTAATACCACACATACACACACATTAATACCACACACATACACACACTAATACCACACACACACACACACACTAATACCACACACACACACACACTAATACCACACACACACACACACATTAATACCACACACACACACACATTAATACCACACATACACACACATTAATACCACACACATACACACACTAATACCACACACACACACACACACTAATACCACACACACACACACACTAATACCACACACACACACACATTAATACCACACACACACACATTAATACCACACACACACACACACACTAATACCACACACACACACACACATTAATACCACACACACACACACACATTAATACCACACACACACACACACATTAATACCACACACACACACACATTAATACCACACACACACACACATTAATACCACACACACACACACATTAATACCACACACACACACACACTAATACCACACACACACACACATTAATACCACACACACACACACTAATACCACACACACACACACACATTAATACCACACACACACACACTAATACCACACACACACACACATTAATACCACACACACACACACACATTAATACCACACACACACACACACATTAATACCACACACACACACACATTAATACCACACACACACACATTAATACCACACACACACACATTAATACCACACACACACACACTAATACCACACACACACACTAATACCACACACACACACACATTAATACCACACGCGCTACGTGAGCGAGGGGACAGCGCGAGCGGCATCGCAGGCAAGCGGTCGCACCCCCCGCACCCTCCACCCGAGCCCCCCACCCTGCCCACCTGAACAAGGTGTTAGTGAGCGCGCGGCAGGGAAATCCGTTAGTGGGCGGGCGGTCGAAAAGTTAGCAAGCCGGACAAACACGATTCGTCCGTTAGTAAGAAAGAAAAACAAACACCCCCTCCCCTCCCCGTGCAATGGCGAGCACACCGCACGTACACGGCATGCCGCATCCGAGAACACAAACCACGCGTGACCAGCGGCCACTTAAAACGATGGTGAATATTATTGTTCTTCTTGGTTCTTTCGGTAAAGTCACGTAGAAGGGAAGTAATTGAATAATAAAAATAAAACGTAATAAAATACAAATATTTTTATTATTTTATTACTTCCCTTCTATACGTGACTTTACCGAAAGAACCAAGAAGATGAATCCCTGCAGTCACGAAAGCTTTAAATCGAAATTTTATTGTTGTGATGACAATCGCAATGAGAGTGTTCGTCAATCTGCCACCGTGGTCGTTGTCTCGGTGACCGTACTTCACCGTGACGCGAGCGAAAGGGGGCATCCCGGCACACGAGGGGGTGGGTGGCCGGCACCCCGCCCGGCCGCCTTTGTCTCCCAAGTGGCGATGATTACACACCGCACCGTGGTACTCATTTAGGGCGGAGTCGACCTAGGCGGGAGGTCCAGGACCGGTTCGGGTATCTGTCACCGATTGTTGACCGCGAGCGGGAATCGAAACTCGGCTCGCAGGGTTCGCGGATCGGCGCAGCGTGCTAACCGCCGATGCACGTGTTGCGGCTTCGCGGAGGGCTGCTCACCCGCCCGCTAGGCCCGCCCGCTAGACATGTCCACTAGGCCCACCTGCTAGGCCCACCCGCTAGGCCCGCCCGCTCGCCCACCGTACCTTGAAGGCGAACTTGCGGTTGATTTTATCGTCGGCTTCCACCGGATTCACCTGGAAGCTGGGCAGGGAGATGCTGCCCAGGACACCCTCCTCCTTGTTGTCTGCGCTCCCCCACGGCGGGGGCCACGGGGCGGGTGGGGGGGAGGGGCGGAGTCAGCGTGGACGTCGCGGCCCAAGCGACTCCCGGCACGTCACAAGCAACCGGGGTAACGACGACGATCGGGGCCGAGGTGGTAAGGGCTGGGGTTGAGAGGTCAGGGGTCAGAGTGCACCGCTCACCTTTGTAGTAGAACAGGCAGAAGTCGGACAGCACGAACCAACGCTTCTTCCACAGCTTCATCCCCGTGCTGTCCTGCGGTGCCGACAGCCACACAGCCGCTACGTTAGGACGAGACTCCCCTACGCAAGTCTGTGGGTCTCTGTGTGAGTCTGCGGGTCTCTGTGTGATGAGTCTATATGGGTCTCTGTGAGTCTATGGGTCTCTGTGTGAGTCTGTGGGTCTCTGTGTGAGTCTATGCGTCTCTGTGTGACGAGTCTGTGGGTCTCTGAGTGGTGAGTCTGTGGGTCTCTGTGTGGTGAGTCTATGGGTCTCTGTTTGTGAGTCTGTGGGTCTCTGTGTGATGAGTCTGTGGGTCTCTGTGTGATGAGTCTGTGGGTCTCTGTGTGATGAGTCTATGGGTCTCTGTGAGTCTGTGGGTCTCTGTGTGAGTCTACGGGTGTCTGTGTGAGTCTGTGGGTCTCTATGCGAGTCTGTGGGTCTCTGAGTCTGTGGGTCTCTGTGTGATGAGTCTATGGGTCTCTGTGAGTCTGTGGGTCTCTATGCGAGTCTATGGGTCTCTGTGTGAGTCTATAGGTCTCTGTGTGAGTCTATGGGTCTCTGTGTGAGTCTGTGGGTCTCTGTGTGAGTCTAGAGGTCTCTGTGTGAGTCTATGGGTCTCAGTGTGAGTCTGCGGGTCTCTGTGTGAGTCTATGGGTCTCTATGTGAGTCTGCGGGTCTCTGTGTGAGTCTATGGGTCTCTGTGTGAGTCTGTGGGTCTCTGTGTGAGTCTATAGGTCTCTATGTGAGTCTATGGGTCTCTGTGTGAGTCTGCGGGTCTCTGTGTGAGTCTATGGGTCTCTGTGTGAGTCTGCGGGTCTCTGTGTGAGTCTGCGGGTCTCTGTGTGAGTCTGCGGGTCTCTGTGTGAGTCTATGGGTCTCTGTGTGAGTCTATGGGTCTCTATGTGATGAGTTTGTGGGTCTCCATGTCGGCGAATCCACCCCACCTGTTTGTGAAGCCAACCCCGGATCATGACGGGCGCGTTGGGGTTCCGCCGGATGGAGTGCGAGCGTTTGCCGAAGTTCTGCAGCTTCCTGGAGCCCTTGGCGTTCTGCGTCACACGCAGAAACGTTCCGTCACCATCACCACTACCACACGATCGCACACGCACGTACACGTGCAGCCCTCTCCCCGATCCACTGCTGGATGAGGGCTTCCCCACCGAGCCCCCCTCGCTGTGTTTAGGCCGCCCGGCGCTGCGCTCGTTGTTGCGAGCGTCGCTCCTCTGCGCTCCGCTGTTGCTGGCGGGCTACTGCCTCCAACTGCCCAGCAGTGTCAGAGCGCACCTAGCCCGGCACTGTCCGGTAGCGTCCTTAACGAGCCTCCTCCGCAGAGGCCGATCTTCATGCCGCGAGCTTCAAATCCTTTGGCAACACATGGGCCCATCCCCGCTCGAGCGCGTGCCGCGTCCGTTCAGCCCCCCTCCATCCAACAAATCGTAAGATGCCTGGGAGGGGCGCGGTGGCCGGACACGCGGGCTACGTGACCCAGCCAGCGTGCTCAGCGCACAATCCGGCCCGATTAAAACCGTGACGGATCATAGGCGGGGGCCGGCCTGAATGTTTCCAACCGGCGCAAGCGCGCTTGCGAAAACAGGGTCCCTGTTGTCGCAAGCGTAGAGAAGAGGAGAGCACAACCGTTGAGCGACAAGCCCCAGATAAATGTTTACCCCGAGCTCTCAAAACTCGGATAGTGCGCTGTTTTTGAGTTGTACGCCTTTTGGCGTCATCTGGTCCAACACCATGTGAGACTAGGCTCTCAGGAAAGCTGTCTCGGGTGTGGACCAATCAACTTCAAGGACAGTGCATATCATTATCAGAGTTGTTTCTTTTTGTTTGCATTTTGACTGCTTGTGTTGCGGTTATTGCAAACATGATGCCTTGTATAAAGGTGTCAGTTTTGTACCAGTTTAAAGGGTAAAAACCTACGACAAAGCCCCAGATCGTACGGCAGCTCCCACGCGCGCAGCGTTACGCGGCCTGGTGAAAGGACAACGCCGCTCTAACGGTCTAGAGCCGGGGAGCTTCCGCTGCCAAAGCGGAGGCGTTGAGAGAAGCACACCGCCAGAGGTCGCAACCGGGTACCCGTACCCTACCCGATACCCGGCTACCCGTACCCGGCCAGGTACGGGTACCCGTTTGCAACCCTGGTGCGGCCGGGTACGGGTAGGCCGTGAGTCACTGGTGAGTCACCGTTTGTCACTCATTTCGGGTAGGGTACGGGTAGGGAACGGGTACCCATTTGCGACCCTGGTGCGGCCGGGTACGGGTACGGGTAAGGAATCAAAACCCGTTTGCGACCTCTGCACACCGCCCAGCTGTGGCAACTCCTCCACCCTCTAAGTGGGAGCATCCCTCGCTGGTGCAGAGTGCAGTGGGGGCGGAGCGTGTGATGGGGTGCAGCAGCGTAGAGGCAGGCCGGGGTTGTTCGTTTCACACGCAGGAAACTTTCGCAATATCATTCATAATCAAGGTTTTTGGGTCCGATCGCGTAAAAATAAATGTCGTGTCGTAACCCTCCACCGCCAATTAGCGAGGGATTTGTCACGTAAATAAACGCCAATTAGTTACGTATATAGTGTAGTGTGTAGTGTATAGTGTATAGTCTAGTGTATAGTGGTGTATAGTGTAGTGTATAGTGTAGTATGGAGTGTATAGTATAGTGTAGTGTCGTGTGTAGTGTAGTGTATAGTGTATAGTAGTGTGTAGTGTGTAGTGTAGTGTGTAGTGTATAGTGTAGTAGTGTATAGTGTAGTAGTGTATAGTGTAGTAGTGTACTACTTCAGCCCACCGGTGTGTTGGAGAGTAAATCCACAACATTTACAATCTCAGTATGACGCTACGCTGGTAATTACATCAACCATCAGCATTGGACGATTTGACAGAAGAGTGAAGCAATCCCCCCCCCCCCCTCCGAGTGGCATGCTCCAGGTTCGGCAGATGAGTTAAACGACTCCCAGAGTGTCAATTACCAGATTATCAGCACACGCAGAGTGGTCGACCGCGAGGGAGCCATCCCTCAACCGCACCCAGAGATTAATCGGCTGACACACACACACACACAGCTGTACCTACGACAGATTCCCCGTATAGCCTTCACTGACTACGGGGATCTGTATAGTCAGCGAGTAGCACCTAAGAAGGCCGGCACGGCACACGAGGGGGTGGGTGGTCAGCACCACGTCCGACTCCGCAGTGGCGATGTTTACACACCGCACCAGGTACTCATTTGAGGCCGAGTCGCCCTAGGGGAGGCCCAAGACCGGTTCAGATAATCGTCACTGGTGTCGGCTGTGAACGGGAATCGAACCCGGGTTGCCAGGTTCGCAGCGCAGCACGCTAATCGCTACACCACCGCTCCCCACACACACACACACGTATACACACGCAGACGTACACACACACGCGCGCACGTACACACACACACACACACGTACACACACGCGCACGTACACACACACACACGCACGTACACACACGCGCACGTACACACACACACACACACGCACGTACACGCGCACGTACACACACACACGCGCACGTACGCACCTTAGGCACGGGGCTGGGGGGGGCGCCCCCCCCGTCGTGCTCGCCCCCTGCCGGGTGGGCGGACATGGCGGCGGTGGCCGAGTTCCCGCTGGACACGCTGACCGGGCGAGCGGGTGCCGCGTCACACACCACCAGCAGCGCCTCCTCCTCCCCTCCTCCTCCTCCGCCGCTGCCTCCGCCCAGCTGCTGCTGCTGCTGATGATGATGTTGGTGCTGCTGATACTGCTGGTAGTGGTGAGGGTGCAGGAGATGATGCTGCTGCTGCTGATGCTGCTGCTGCTGCTGGTAGTGATGGGATTGGTGTCGCGGGACCGGGGGCGGGGTGGACGACTGCTGCTGCTGATGATGATGATGGTGGTGCTGATGCTGCTGCTGATGTTGCTGCTGCTGCTGATGATGATAGAACTGTTGTTGCTGTTGCGGCGGCTGCTGCTGTTGTTGTTGTTGTTGTGGTTGTGACGATTCGGAAATCCTGGGGGAGACGTTGCGTTATACCGACGTCAACACGGGGGTCATCGTCGCCGCCAAGTTTCAAGTTGATTCTGTGTGACAAGGCGGAGAACTCGTTCGCAAGAGTGAGCGACTGAGTGAGTGGGCGAGTGAATGAGCAATCGACCGAGTGAGGGGGTGGGTGACTGAACGACTGGGTGAGTGGGTGGGTGAGTGGGTGGGTGGGTGAGCGGGTGGGTGGGTGAGTGGGTGAGTGAGCGGGTGGGTAGGTGAGTGTATGAGTGGGTGGGTGAGTGGGTGGATGAGTGGGTGTATGAGTGGGTAGGTGAGTGGGTGAGTGGGTGGGTGAGTGGGTGAGTGGGTGGGTGAGTGGATGAGTGAGTGAATGAGTGGGTGGATGAGTGAGTGAATGAGTGGGTGGATGAGTGAGTGAATGAGTGGGTGGATGAGTGAGTGAATGAGTGGGTGGATGAGTGGGTGAGTGGGTGGGTGGGTGAGTGGGTGGATGAGTGGGTGGGTGAGTGGGTGGATGAGTGGGTGGGTGAGTGAGTGGATGAATTAGTGGGTGTCTCATTTACAAGAGTGACGACCTCGGGCCATCAAATCGACAAAAGTAAAACAAATAAAATAAAGTGACAGCCATAAAGCAAACAGAAGACGTAAATATAGACAAAGATCCCCCGCCCACCGTGTAGCCTTAACAGACCGTTGGGGCAAGTGCAGTTAGCGAGTAGAGGGGGTGGGTGCCAAGCACCACGCCCAGTCGCCTTTGCCTCTACAATGTTGATGTTTTACACACTGCACCAGCTACTCATTTGAGGCTGAGTCGACCTAGGGGGAAGGGGCCCAGCAGGTCCGGTACGGTTATCAAGCGACGACGTTGCCCACGAGCGGGAATCGAACTGGAGTCGCCGGGTTGGTAGCGCAGCATGCTAACCGCTGCGCCACCGCTCCCCACACACGGACACTGACTCACAACAAAGATCCCACCACCCCCCTCCCCCCCACCTATAGCCACAGCAGACTGTTGGGGCAAGTGCTGTTAGCGGGCACCCATGAAGGCCGGAAGAGCGCACGCGTACTCATCCAGTGTGGTGGGTGGGCACGTGCGTGTGTGTGCGTGCGTGTGCGTGTGTGTGCGTGCGTGCGTGTGCGTGCGTGTGCGTGTGTGTGTGCCACTCACTGATTGGTCAGTAGCAGCAGGGCGGTGTCGCCAGCCTGCTCGCCTAGCGGGTGGTCAAAGCTCGTGGTCCCATCGTTGTGACTGCAACAAACAGAAGACGCACGCACGCGTTACCGCACCATCGCACGCACGCGCCGTGTATGGCACCATCGTCATCACCACCAACACCGTCAATACCAACACCATCGTCATCGTCACCATCATCGTCGTCACTATCACCGCATCATCGTCACCGTCATCGTCGTCATCGTCGTCACTATCACCGCATCATCGTCACCGTCGCCGATTCGCTTGCGTGTGGACGTTCTCGTGCACACCGAGTTTGCGAGCCGCTGCTGCTCCCGAGCCTCTCCCCGTGGTAGCGGCTGACCCCGCCCCACCGCCCCACCGCCCCACCGGCCCACCGCCCCACCGCCCCATGCCGTCAGAACGTCGATCCGCCGGGCAACCGACAGCGACGCGACCGCTTCACGGCGCTGCCTTCGACGCCGATTCACTCAAATCCGGATCGCGCCGCACCAGCCGCAGCAACCACAACCACCGCCCGCCCCACCACCTCCCCACTCTGAACACTTGGCACGACCCTCCTGGAGAAACGAGAGGCGTGAGTGGCCAGCAGTGGCGATGTTTACACACCGCACCAGGTACACATTTGAGGCCGAGTCGACCTAGGGGAGGCCCAGAACCGGTTCAGATAATCGTCACCGCTGTTGGCCGTGAGCGGGAATCGAACCCGAGTCGCCGGGTTCGTAGCACAGAACGCTAACCGCTACACGACCGCTCTCCACTCACACACACACAGACACGCGCACATACGATGTTTAGCCACCGCACCGGGCAGGTACTCATGTGAAGGCCCAGTCGACCTATGGGAGTCCGGAGGACCGGTTCAGCCAAATCGTCGGCGCGAGCGAGAAAGCACGGAACGGGGACGACGTAGCGGTCACTTGCGGCGAACCCCACGCGGCCGATAGTTACCGCTTTGTCGGCACAGCCACGATCGTGGCATCGCCGAACGATCCACGCGCGTTGAGCAATGAGGGCTACGAACTTTCGCTGCTAGCGACGACCAGCATCGTCAGAAGGTTACTCAAAATATTGTTAGTAGTGGGGGCGGGGGGGGGCGGTTAAAATATTAAAACAAAACTGTTTTTACTTTACCAGTCAAGGCGCGCTGAGCTATGCAGCTCCTTTTCAGAATCGACCTGGCCGCAGACGATACACAGCTCCGCCGAATACTCTCTAGAACGCCTGATGCCGATTCTTAAACACGCGGAGGGGGAAAAACCGGAGGACCCGGAGAAAAATCCACGCGACCACGGGGAGAGTGAGAGAAAGACGCAAACTCCAACTACACAGCAGCAGGCGTCAGCGTCGGGATCGAACTCGTGACCCCATGCATACCAGGCGAGGGAGTTAACATCTCCTCGCCACCGTGGCGCCCGTGATGACGACGGCGGTGGCGGCGACGTAACGACTCATTGTGAACACCCCCCCCCCAGCTCCCAAACACCCTCGACCCCGCAGGGCACCGTGAATATTTCAGCAGCTGCAGCTGTTGCTGCCACCACCGCCGCCGCCACCGCTGCCGCCACCACCGCCACCACCACCACCGCCACCATCACCGCCGCCACCACCACCGCCACCACCGGGCCAGGCGGGGCTGTGCGTTTGCCGAGCGGAAAGCCACCGCCGTGTGTACGGGGGAGACCGGCACGAGCCTCTCGGATTAACGTCGAACCCTTTGGGCAGCCTCAACCTGGCCCCTACGGGCCTCCTGAATTAACACTGATCCCCCTTCGGCGGCCGAAGCCTGGCTCCGTAGGCCTCCTGAATTAACACTGAGCCCCCTTCGGCAGCTTCAGCCTGGCCCCTACGAGCCTCCTAAATTAACAGCGAGCCCCCTTCGGCAGCCGAAGCCTGGCCCCGTGGGCCTCCTGAATTAACAATGAACCCTTAGCCTGGCTCTATGAGACTCTTGAATTGGAACGCTAAACCCAGTGGCTTAGAGCAGCGCTGGCACAGCCCCCCCCTCCCCCCGGTGGCAAGCGACTTGCAAACTCCGTGGACTTCCGTCGATCAAGACAAGAGACCCACGACCTAAAATGATCGCCGGGCGATTTGGCGCCGTTGTAAGAAGTGGGATCGGTACTAAGTGGGGAGTAGGTGGTGGGGGGAAGAGACGTGGCCACGCCGGGGGGGGAGGGTGAAGGGACAGGTGGGCTGGGGTAGGGGGCCATCAATTATTCACGTGGCGTTTGTTGCGATGCCCTCTATCCAGCTTGGGCCGCAGGGCGAGGGCTGTTCCACGTCACATGTGGCAGAGTGGTGAGGCGCCTACGGCAAAGTGCGAGCGTGTGTGTGTGTGTGCGCCCGTGTGTGTGTGACTGCGTGTGTGTGTGTGAACACGTGTGACAGCGTGCGTGTGTACGCACGCGTGTGACAGCGTGCGTGTGTGCGCGCGTGTGTGACAGCGTGCGTGTGTGCGCGCGTGTGTGACAGCGCGCGTGTTGCGCGCGTGTGTGACAGCGTGTGTGACAGCGTGCGTGTGACAGCGTGTGTGTGACAGCGTGGGTGTGTGCGTACGTGTGTGTGACAGCGTTTGTGAGTACGTGTGACAGCGTACGTGTGACAGCGTGTGTGACAGTGTGCGTGTGTGCGCGTGTGTGTGACAGCGTGTGTGACAGCGTGTGTGACAGCGTGCGTGTGTGTGTGTGTGACAGCGTGCGTGTGTGAGCATGGAGAGCGGTAGTGTAGTGGTTAGCGCTACGCTGCGCTATGAACCCGGCGACTCAAGTTCGATTTCCGCTCACGGCAAACACCAGTGACGATTGTCTCAACCAGTCCTGGGCATCCTCTCCTAGGTCGACTCAACCTCAAATGAGTACCTGGTGCGGTGTGCAATAAACATCGCCACTGGGGAGACAAAGGCGGCCGGGCGTGGTCCTGGCCAATCCACCCCCTCGTGTGCCGTGCCGGCCATTAAACAGCACTTGCCCCCAAACGTGTGTTGAAGGATATACGGGTGATCTTTGTCTTTGTACGAGCATGCGTGTTACTTTGCAGCTGTGTGCACATGTGAATATGTGCATGCGAGTGAGCGTATTTGTGGGTGGGTAATAGTGCGATGCCTGCGGCTAAGTATGTGTGTGCGAGCGTGTGAGCGTGCGTGTGTGTGCGAGCGTGTGAGCGTGTGCGTGCGAGCGTGTGTGTGTGCGCGGGAAAACCTGGTGACCCGAGGTCGATTCGGGCTCACGGCAAACACCGGTGACGATTATCTGAACCGGTCCTGGGCCTCCCCTAGGTCTACTCGGCCTCAAACGAGTACCTGGTATGTAGTAAACATCGCCACTGGGGAGACAAAAGCGGCCGGGCGTGGTGCTGGCCACCCACCACCTCGCGTGCCGTTCTGGCCTTCATAGGCGCTCGCAAACAGCACTTGCCTCAACAGTCTGTTAAGGCTACACGGGGGATCTTTGTCTCTGTGCGTGAGAGCGTGTGTCAGCACGTGGCGCCTGCAGCCGAGAGTGAATGAGTTCGTGAGCGCGGAGTTCGTGAGCGAGAGAGGCGGTGGCAGCGGTTAGCGCATCGCGATAAAAATCCGGCGAATCCCGAGTTCGATTCCCACTCCCACCCAGCCTCACACGACTACCTGGTGCTGCGTGTAACAGACAAAACAACGTCAGTACCGGGGAGACAAAGGTGGCACGGGCGTGGTTTTGGTCTGCGCCCCCCCCCCCCCCCCAAACCGTGTCCCGGCCTTCGCGAGTCCTTCTTCTGTAGCGGCAGGCAGCACGAAACACATCTCACACACGCGTGCCTCGAAATGATCCAAGGGACGCTGCGAAATTACTTTTAAAAAAACGGAACACGGAAATTCTTTAGACGGAAGGAGCGTGCAGAGGCGGGGGGGGGTTAGCAATGGATGGGGGCACGATAGGCGGTAGGTAGGGAACAGGGAGGGGTACGGGTCACGGTAGAGGGGTGGGTAGGGGGTAGGGGAGGGTAGGAGGGAAGGGAATGGTGCGATGGAGAAGAGGTGAGCGTTGAGAGAGGAAGGGAAGGAGTTTAAGGAGGGGCGCCGCTGAACGATCTAAAGTTCAATCCGCATCCGACGAAGCGCCTCACTCGCTTCCTCCGCACACCCCCCCCCCCCCAGTTGTTGACGTTCCACTTCCTCGCGAGATAACAAGACGGGGCCGGAGAGAGGAATCGGCTGGCGCATCGCTTCACGACGAGGACGCCGACGAGGTAGAGGAGAGGACACACGCGTCCCTCCGCTTGCGGCCACGCCAGAGGTCGCAACCGGGTACCCGATACCCGTACCCTACCCGATACCCGTACCCCACCGATACCCGGCCGGGTATGGGTAGCCGTTTGCGACCCTGGTGCGGCCGGGTACGGGTAGGCCGTGAGTCACTGGTGAGTCACCGTTTGTCACTCATTTCGGGTAGGGTACGGGTAGGGTACGGGTACCCGTTCGCGACCCTGGTGCGGCCGGGTACGGGTAAGGAATCAAAACCCGTTTGCGACCTCTGGGCCACGCGCGTCGCCGGTGGAAATTCCACGCTCCCATGGCAGGCGAGGGCGTGCAAGTCCATCCTCTCCCCCGCCTCCACCCCCCCCCCCCCCGGGATGAGGGACCGCTCCTCTCTTCCTTCTGAAGGTGTCAACTTTCGTGGCCCGCCGCAGTATTTCACCGCCTCCTCGAGGTGGCAATTTGAAATATTTGCTTCGTTTTTTTCCCCAGCATTTGGCAGAGGGCCGTGAAGCCCCAGGGGGTGTGAGATGGTGGAGGGTGGGGGGGTCCCAGCAGCCTGGGCTTTACACAGCTCTGTGTTTTTTTATATAGAAACATCGGCAACCTACAGCCCCCTTGGTCGCTCCACTGCTGGATGAAGGTGTGTGGGTGGGTGGATGGGCGGGTGGGTAGGTGGGCGGATGGGTGATTGGGAAGTTGGGTGGGTGGGTGGCTAGGTAGGTGGGTGGCTAGGTGGGTGGGTGGCTAGACGTGTGGGTGGGTGGGTGAGCGGTGGGGGGACCCTGTTTGTCTTCGTCGAGCCATTCGGCTCGGGGGCGGGCTTCAAATTCAACAGCGGTGCGCTAAAAACCGCGCAGCGTCAACCGCCGCACGGCGTCAACCGCCGCGGCGCCCGTCACGTGGCCGCCGCACGCCCGGCGTGGGAACGAGAAGGGGGCCGAGACGGGAGGGGCAGGTCGGGGCACGATGCCGCACACGAGCGAAACAAAAACGTCCCGCGGGCCAATCCAATGCGGATTCTCTCTCCCGAGTTATCTTACGCACCGCCGCCGTAGCCGCCGCCCTCCCCGGGATTACAGCAGCGTTGCGCCACGGCAGTCGCGTACGAGATGATGAAACGTCGATTGGGAGGACCTGTGACAAAGCGAGCGAGCGGTGCACCACTGTGTGTGCGCGTCGTTGTGCGACAGCGAAGGGAGCGGTGGCGTGGCGTTTAACGCGCTGCGGAACCGGCGACCCCGAGATTCGATTCCCGCCCACGGTCACCGACACCGGTGACGATTATCCGAACCGGTCCGGCGTCGGCTCAGCCTCAAATGAGTTCCCGGTGCGGTGTGTAGTCAACATCACCACTGGGGAGACAAAGGTGGCCGGGCGTGGTGCTGGCCACCCAGCCCCTCGTGCGCCACAGTGCCGGCCTTTGTCGGCGCTGCTTCTCGCGAACAGCACTTGCCCCGACAGCCTGCTGAGGCTATACGGGGGTGGAGGGGGGCTGATCTTTGTCCCTGTCGCGTTGTGTGGGAACGGCAAAAGCCCGTGGAATTGATGTCATCGAACTACTTCTGAGTGTCACTTTCGAGTGGCCTCCCGATGCACTCCAGGGGACGATGACACACCTTGCACATGCAACGGCTGGAATTTGGCCAAATTACCCGCAAAGGCTCTCAATCATCCAAAGTCGGTAATTTGCGTCACGCGTCGGTCAAACCCAAGGATATTTTTCATTTTCCCGAGCTGGGATTTGGCCACGCTACACGGAAGGCGAAACTTTAAAATGCGCGAGGTTTTTTGTTGTTCTGTGCAGTCACGATGAGCTACTGTGCTGAGACCAGCAACTCGCTCGCCTTGAGAGCCCAGTTCACTCACAACTCGGTGAAAGTTGGCCTGTAAGTCTATGGGTATCTGTGTAGATGTATTGGTCTCTGTGCAGGTCGATGGGTCTCTTGTAAGTCTATGGGTCTGTGTGTGAGTCTATGGGTCTCTGTGTGAGTCTATGGGTCTCAGTGTGAGTCTATGGGTCTCTGTGCAAGTCTATGGGTCTCTTGTAGGTCTATGGGTCTCTGTGTGTGAATCTATAGGTCTGTGTCAGTCTATGGGTCTCTGTGCAAGTCACTGGGCTGAGACCATCAACTGACTGCACTTGAGAATCCGGTTTAAACGCTGCGGCCGGGCGGACGTAACCCGGATCGGAACCCTGGGATCCAGACGGTACCGGCTCAGCATCACTGACCTCAAAGCCACCGGGGCCCTCTGCTAGCTGTGGCGGTTTAAAAGTACAACTTGTCGGGGGTCGTCTCCTCTGCTTCTTTGAGCAACATAACTAAGACGATGTAAAGCTTTCGTGACTGCAGGGATTCATCTTCTTGGTTCTTTCGGTAAAGTCACGTAGAAGGGAAATAATAAAATAATAAAAATAAAACATAATAAAATAATTCTCACGACGTTTCGGCCACAGCGCAAGCAGCCATCCTCAGGTGAAGAACTGGTCTGTCGGGAGACAGACCTGTTCTTCACGACAGACCTGTTCTTCACCTGAGGACGGCTGCTTGTGTTGTAGCCGAAACGTTCGCTAAAGTGACTTTACGGAAAGAACCAAGAAGATAACTAAGACGGTTTAAAAGTATTCAGGGGAAGTGTTGGAACTTGATTTGGAGCTTTCGTGCCTGCAGGAATTACTTTTTGGTTCCTTCGGCAAAGTCACGCAGAAAGAAAATAAATTAAATTATAGAATAAGACGTTTCGATTGCAACACAAGCAACTGTCTTCAGGTACGAATGAATGAGAGAAAACAAACCGAGTCAACTCAGGAATATAACGCAATACAACACACAGAGTCGGCTAACATAACAGTCAACGCCCTACCTGGTTGATTACGTTCTTCCAAAGATTGATAAATTTGAGAGACGAAACACAGACACGGAGACACACAGACAGACACGTGTCTGTGTTTTGTCTCTCTCTAATTCAGCACTCTTTGGAAGAACGTAATTATTTTCTTTCTACGCGACTTTCCCTAAAGAGCCAAAAAGAAAAGTGTTGACTTCACGGAGCCACGAGAGAAGTCTCCAGCAGAGCTCGCGGGGAAAACCCGCGGCAGCGCTACCACCAGCACTGTGGAGAAGATGCCCCTTGAAGAGGTCTCGGCAGTAGTTCTGTGAAGTCCCCATCCCACGGGTCATTCTCCTGCGACCGGGTTGATGCAACGCTCGGATCCACGCTGAGTTACTTGGTCGAATTTCTCCACGGCGACGCTAACGATTCATCTGCTCGGATCTGAGCGCTGCATTCATTCTCTTCTCTCTCAAGTGCACGTGGGGGAGCTGGCGGTCTCAGCTCGGCCACCAAACGACTGAACAACAACAACTAAAAATACCCCCAACGCATCAAATGTTGTCCACCTCTTAGAATTGTAGCTTTGGGAATTTAAAAAAATATATCGCCTCGACTGAGCTGCGAGGACCATATCAATAGCTGGCCGTGGATGGGCGTACGCGCAGTGTCCCTAACCCACGCCGAGTCACTTAGTCGAATTTTTCCACGGCGACGCTAACGATTCATCAGCAGTTGGCGCGTTATTTGGTGCGCGGTCAAGCGGTCACCCGAAGGATAACTCGGCAGCAGTTCCGTGACCTCACCTTCTGCGGGACGTTATCTTCAACGCACAGCGGACGCTCAACTGCTCCCTCCGCTAGGGTCACGGACGTACGTTTAAGGTCACGACGAGGCTTCTATCGTCTCCAGTTGGATCAGGATTGTGGAAAAAGACAAAAAAAATCTCAACGAAAAAAAAATCGCCACGCAACATCTCCTGCCCGTCTTTTTTTGGCAACGCAGATTTCCCCCTCTGCCACGTCTCCCGGAAAGACAGATTTAAAAGATTGTTTGGAGTGCCAAACATCCTCTGCGGTAAACACACATCCTCCCCTCCCTCCTCCCCGCCCGCTCGCTCACCGCTGGACAACGCGCCGCGGTGGAAAACCGAACGCGGCACGGAGGGTCCCAGCGCACGCGCAAACCCACGAGACGTTTCGCCCGACCGCTGCGGGGAGCAATGGGACGGCACACGCAGAGACACGGCGGCTCACTCGGTAGCTCACCCGCTCGCTCGCCTGCCCGCCCGCTCGCTCGCTCGCCCACTCGCAGCTGCCACGGCGTCTCAATTACGACACTGTCGGTTTTGATAAGACACAGCTAGGTTAAAGGCGCAGCCCTGCAATTGCCTGCGGAAAGCGCCTCCGAGAGCGAGCACGAGAGCCCGGTTCAAGCCCTGGCGGTTGCAACCCGGACTCGAGCCCGGGCTCGCGGCGGCGGCGCCGGCTCAAGATGCCTCCGAGCCGTACGGAGTCACCGCGGACTAGCGGCGCCGCGGATTATTCTCAGGCCGAGGATTTCCTCCGGCCAAGTGCGAGCGTGACCGAGCGACGACACGCAATGGGCGACAGGCAGAGGCGCCGTGCTGCCCAGATGTCGCCCGCGTCCTCGGTGGCGGAGCTGGAGAGTGTGCAGGCGGTGCAACTGCACCGGGGGAGACCATGGGGCTGGAGGGAGGGGGGCCCAAGGGATTTAAATATGGTGGGGGTCATTTAATTCCTTGAGCCAGGGCCCATGCCAACGCTACTACGCCACTGGGCCCGATGTTAATCGCTGTGGCTCACAGAGGCTGCCAAAGGGTTCGGTGTTAATTCAAGAGGCTCACAGAGCCAGGCCAAGGCTGCCAAAGGGGTTCCGTGTTAATTCAAGAGGCTCACAGAGTCAGGGCTAAGGCTACCCAAGGTCGACGGCCTCCTCACCTCCACCAACCCGTGCCAACCAGCGTGGTGAAGTACGGCTCAAATAACTCCAATGACACACATGGGCGTGGTGGTGGCCTAGTACACATGAAACTGTTTTTTTTTTGGGGGGGGCAATGGGCCAATGTGGGGCCCCGATGGTTCCAACCACTGGTAGAGCCAGTGGGGGGGGGGGGGGGGGGGTTGGGTGGCACGTGCCCCCCCAACGATCCGATCGAAATCCCTAATTTCGATCGGATCATTGGGGGGGCACGTGCCCCACTGCCACCGTGTAGCATATTATTACGTGCCAGGGACTCTATGAGATGATAGGACAATAGTCTGAGTCCATAATCAGCAATAAGTGGTTATAAGTGACTCAGAATTGTGCGCAGTTGCGTACACGACTTCCCTGAAGGCATTCATCTTCAGCGAGCGCGATGCCGATCAAACAACGCGGTTCGAATTCGGGGAATCGAACTCGCGTCGCCAGGTACGTAGCGCTAACCGCTACACTACAGCTCCCCACACACGCACACACACGTGTACGCACACACACGTGTACACACACACGTGTACACACACACGTGTACACACACACGTGTACACACACACGCGCGCGCGCACGGGGAATCACGCCTCGTAGGGACCGAGCCTTCGGAGCTGCGGTGAACCCAATGGTGATGCCGATTTAGATGTTACGAAATATCTCATATGGCTGTTGTTCACAATGGCACCCAGTGTCAAAAAAAAAAAGCGAGACACACAAAGGGCCTGAACACCGCACACACGCACGTGCACAATTGGCGTGCCACTATAATTGGTGCATCATCATTGTGGTGTCTGCATGCTGCCGGGTGGTAATTGCAGGCGATGCGGCAGACCTGCAGAGGTATGGCTCTCGCATGCCGTGGTGCAGGTACACAATGGTCTGCAGAATGTCTCTCCCACCCACACCACGCACAAGCGCACATAAAGATGCCCCAGGTAGACACGTGAAAAGGCTGTTGTGGCAAACACATGCGTACACGTATACAAAGATCACCCGTATAGCCTCAACAGACTGTCGGGGCAAGTGCTGTCAGCGGGTAGCAGCAACAACACCTATGAACGAGACAAAGATCACCCGTATAACCTCAACAGACTGTTGGAGCAAGTGCTGTCAGCGGGTAGCAGCACCTTTGAAGGCCGGAGCAGCACACGATGGGGTGTGTGGCCAGCACCACGCCCGGCCGCCTTTGTCTTCCCAGCACTGATGTTTTTTTTACTACACTGCACCAGGTACTCATATAAAGGATGAATCGATCTAGGGATCTAGGAGAAGTGGTCAAGGATTGTTTGGGATGTGAAATTGAATTTACTTTGGTTGAGTTAGTACAGCACTTGGGTGCTGGATGTTGCTACTGGATGTACTATCATTGTCTTCGCTTGTAAAGGGAGCAGCAGTACACGTGTGTGTGTGTGTCGAGTTTGCTTGTGCTGCTACTGGGCGGCTATGATTATTGGGCAGGGCGGATATGCGGCGACGTTGAATTGGTGGTGGTGGTGGTGGTTGTGTGCAAATGTGGGAGAAAGTGATTTCTTGCCGCAATTCGTGTCGAGGGAGAGAAATGTGGCAAAAATAAACTTCGCGGTATAATTTAAATAATAATTTAAAAAATCATCATTCTTTTCCAGAAAGTTGCGTGCGCAAACCGGACCGACCGGTCACCCATGTTGGCCGTTGCAACATTTCTGGTTCAAACTTTTTTTTTCAAATCGTACTTTTTTGTTCAACTTTGTTCTGGTTAGTTTGTGTGTTTTACTCTCGAACTTTTGACGGGGGAAATGACGATTTTTTTTTACTGACAATTACAAAAAGATTTACAACAAAAATAGTAAAACAACTACTACATTTTTATAAACATTACAAAATTATGAAAAGGTACTCAATTAAACATTCAAAACATTACTGACCCCCAAATCCAATTCTGGCAATTGTTCAAGCAATGCCGTTTTTGCTCTCCAGATGAATAATTCACTTTGTGATCCTGATGATTTTTGTGATCCTTCTATGATTTTTGTGATTCTGTTTTGATTTTTGTGATTCTGCTTAGATTTTTGTAATCCTGCTGATTTTTGTGATCCTTCTATGATTTTGTTTTTACATTTCCCAGGGATGCCTGATTTTAAACATATACATAGCCACAGTTCACACATCGCTCACCACCTTCCACCCCCCCCAAAATAAAACTAATCAGTGATAAAGCCAACAACACACGAGGTCCAATGGATGTTTGAACCACGAAATCAACTCAAACGCGCGCTATCCAGTAGGTCACGGGTGATGATAGCAAAGCACTGGATAGGAATTATATTCACTACAGCAATCACTGACCACCACTCACTGCTGCTAAAATAAGTTGGTAGGATCCTCTTGAAAATGAGCCATCAGACTGTGATTCTTTCTAGGGTATTCAAACGTAAGAAATATAAAAAAAATGTTTAACTGCCCATCGTTGTCATCATCATTGTCATGCATGAACGTCCGGCCCGCGAAATCATTTGGTGTGGCCCTGCCAAGGCCACCGCAGGCAGAACTCGAAATTCAATAAATCTCGGAGCAAACCTGGAAAAGCAGTTGCGAGTAGCAGCATCATCAATACCAGCTAACATCACACACGCCTCACCAAAGAGAAGCAGTTCCAGCCATCACATTAGGGGTGAGTTAATTAAACGTTTGACCAAACATAACAGGCGCATTTTTAAGTTGATGATTTTGTATGGCCCGCGATTGATGTTATAAATATCCAAATGGCCCTTGGCAGATAAAAGATTCCACACCCCCTCCCTGCTTTAAGTTCATTCGGTTGCTGGAGTGATGACCTACATTGGGGTCGGACCAACTCTGATATCACCACCACCACCATCCATCCCACCCATCACAAGCTCCCAGACTCCTATCACCAAGCCTAACTTGTAACTGGCTGAACAACCCCAACTGGACATGTGGAAAAAGAGCTTTACGGATTCCCCCAAGAAAAATAAAGATTCTGATCGTGAACCTCCCAAGTTGCTTCTTGAAAATCCTCCTCCACAAATCTCCAAGTTGCTTACAACATCTTACAACATCTTACCCCCACTCTGCTCACCACGTGTCCCACCCATCACTACCTCCTCCTCCACGCTGCCCACCACGTGTCCCACCCATCACCACCTCCTCCTCCACGCTGCCCACCACGTGTCCCACCCATCACCACCTCCTCCTCCACCCTGCACACCACTCGTCCCACCCATCACTACCTCCTCCACCCTGCTCACCACGTCCCACCCATCACTACCTCCTCCTCCACGCTGCCCACCACGTGTCCCACCCATCACCACCTCCTCCTCCACCCTGCACACCACTCGTCCCACCCATCACTACCTCCTCCACCCTGCTCACCACGTCCCACCCATCACTACCTCCTCCTCCACTCTGCACACCACGTGTCCCACCCATCACTACCTCCTCCACGCTGCTCACCACGTGTCCCACCCATCACTACCTCCTCCTCCACGCTGCCCACCACGTGTCCCACCCATCACCACCTCCTCCTCCACCCTGCACACCACTCGTCCCACCCATCACTACCTCCTCCACCCTGCTCACCACGTCCCACCCATCACTACCTCCTCCTCCACTCTGCACACCACGTGTCCCACCCATCACTACCTCCTCCTCCACTCTGCCCACCACGTGTCCCACCCATCACTACCTCCTCCTCCACTCTGCCCACCACGTGTCCCACCCATCACTACCTCCTCCACGCTGCCCACCACGTGTCCCACCCATCACTACCTCCTCGTACCAACCTCCAAGTTGCTCTCCCCCCAACCCACCCAATGTGTCGCTACGGTCCACAACTCCGTTCCACAAGGCGTCCGAGTTGCCCACGAGCTTTGCCAGGCAACACGAGTTGTCAACATTTACGGGACTTTTAAGTGGTCTATCAAAATCCCTTTCTCACAAACCCAAGGGTAACCACGTGGGCTGGACGACGCGTGGATTCGGTGAGAAAAAACATCTCTAAAGATGCGTTTAGTCGCGTCCTTGCAAATGTTTAGTGTTGTACAGGGTGGTCCGGATGTCTTGTGACCCTCCCCCCTCCCCCACAATTGATTTAGCCCTAACATTGTACGCACCCCTCCCCCCCTTATTTGCATATTCATTTATATTTTAAATGAACTTTACAAAATATATTACGTTTTAGATCATTCAATGGGGGGGGGGGGGGGGTGGGGGTCACAAGACATCTGGACCAGCCTGCACAGCAGTAAATAGTTGCCCCCTCCGAATGTGACCTCCCAAGTTGTAAACAACAACAACAACAACACTTTGATAAAGTGTCGAGCCGCAAACAGCAACACTTAAACCACTCAACACTTAAACCACTCAACACTTAAACCACTTGCCGTTTGTGCTTAACGTTCACAATTCATAATAACATATTTATATTTCGATTTAAAGCTTTCGTGACTGCAGGGATTCATCTTCTTGGTTCTTTCGGTAAAGTCACGTAGAATGGAAATAATAAAATAATAAAAACATAATATAATAATATAACATTTATATTGCGATGATGTAGAAGCGACATCGTCTACAATTTCCAATTGTACGCTGCTGATGAGATCGATCGTTGTTGTGCATCACAACAACAACAATGGCGACGCTGGTTGTGGAGTGTAAATAACAACAACAACATCCTCACCTTTTGTGTTTAACGACTTTAAACTTTAACATTATCCTCAACAAATTGGCACCTCGCTTCAAAGTCCACGCGAATCGCCGTCTTCATCCATACAAAGCCATCACCACCATCACCACCATCACTTCGTCTTCTTCACGATACCAGGATGGTGAAGTATGGTCAATCACAATTCGCGCAAATCGCCTCGACGGGAGGGGCTTCGCTTGTAGGCTTCGCTCGCGAAACGTCGAACAAACCCCGTGGCGGCTTTCGCTCTTCGCCTTCTGTTCACGAACCTCCAAACAGCAGCTGATGGTCAGAGGCCTCTCTCATCCAGCAGTGGATATGACACAAACGCGTCTTCGCAGCTGCTGTAGGGCCCCCCCTCCGAAACGTCGATCTTCGTCTTGTCAGCCCCCCTCGTTCACCACGATCGTTCATAAATCTCCCCGCAAAGTCGTCAGATCTTCACAGCGCGACTACAATCCCAGCGAGACCACGAAGTCGTCGTCTTCGTCGGGACTTGCAAACACGCGCCCCCACATCCACACCCACCTTGCCTTCGTGTGTGTGTGTGAGCACGTGTGTGCAGATGTGTGTGAGTGTAGATGTGTGTGTAAGCGTGTGTGTGTGTAGATGTGTGTGTGTGTAGATGTGTGTGTGTGTCGATGTGTGTATGTGTAGATGTGTGTGTTAGCACGTGTGTATACAGTATATATGTGTTTGTGTGTATATACAGTGCATATGTGTCTGTGTATATAGGTGTGTAAGCGTGCGCATTAGTGTGTTCACGTGTGTATTAATTACTGTGTACACGCCTGAGTGTGTACGCGCGTGTCTAAGTGTGTGCACGTGTGTTGTGTACGAGTGTGTGCACGTGTGTGCGTGTGCGTACGCGACTGTACACACACACACGCACGTGTGTTCACTTATGCCCACGCGTGTGTGTGTATGTGGTGTGTGACCACGTGTGTGTGTGGTGTGTGACCACGTGTGTGTGTGGTGTGTGACCACGTGTGTGTGAAGACAGTGGTAGGTCTGTGTGTACCGGCGTAAGCGAATAGTGGCCGTACGTTTCGCACGGCTGTATGTGATTACATCACGTCCGTGTGTGTGTCCGTGTGTGTCCGTGTGTGTGTCTGTGTGTCCGTGTGTGTCTGTGTGTGTGTCCGTGTGTGTCTGTGTGAAATCACAGCACACCTATGTTCAAGCTTGCGCGTACACGCCCCGAGTGCCTGTGCCTGTCCGCCCGTGGTCTCTCTCTGTGGCTATTGTATGCAACAAAGTGGTGCACAGTGCCTGGCCCCGTGTGTGCGGGGAGCCGGGTGGGGAGAGACCTCCTTCCCTGCTCCCTCTCACGGCAGCCCGTGTCACCACCACCACCACCCCCCCCTCTCTCTCTCCCTCTCGCTGCTCATGGGGGCAGCAGCAGCAGCAGGAGGACGGGCGGTCACTCTGGCTACCGCGCGCTTCCTAGAGGCCGCGCACTCGAACTCGCTGATCCACCCACCCCACCCACCCACCTACCACACCCACCACCTACCACACACCACCCACCCACCTACCACACCCACCACCTACCACACACCACCCAACTACCACCAACACCCACCACCAACCCTCACCACCTACCACCAACCCCCACCTACCACCAACCTACCCACCACCTACCCACAACCAACCAACCAACCCACCACCACCACCCCACCAACCAACCCACCCACCACCAATATTCCACCCACCACCAATAATCCACCCACCACCAATAATCCACCTACCCATCTACCCACCCACCACCAACCTACCCAACGCCAACCCACCTACCCACCCCCACCCCCAACCCACCCACCACCAACCCATCTACCCACTCACCTACCCATTCACCCACCACCACAGTCTTTTCGCTATTTGCAAACCACTCATTGCGACCACGCTCTCGCTAAACGACCCGCACGCCGATACTTTACCAGGCTATATAACAAACCAATAAGCAAAAGAAGAGGCGATACAAAAGAAATCACGATCCATCAACACAACGTGCAGCTTTACCGCGCGCTTCCTAGACGCCGCGCATTCAACTCGCGCCGATTACCCCAAAGTCGCGATTACAAACTTCTTAACCACCATGTCGCTAAACAACGCGCATTGCTACTTAAGAGGCTATCTAACACCATGCTGCTTGTACACCACGCACCCCAGAAACACTGCGCACTGAGGTACACGAGGGGGTGGGTGGCCAGCCCCACGCCCGACCGCCTTTGTCTCCCCAGTGGCGATGTTTACACACCGCACCAGGTACTCATTTCAGGCTGAGTCGACCTAGGGGAGGCCCAGGACCGGTTCAGGTTTACTGGTGTTGGCCGTGAGCGGGAGTCGAACCCGGGTCGCCAGGTTCATAGCGCAGCGTGGCGCTAACCGCTACACCACCGCTCCCCACACACACACGTGTACACACACGTGTACCACGCTGTTACCGAACGCTCTCTAAAAAACGCGCACTCTCCACGTGCCAATCTCTCTCTCCACAAAACAATTACGAGAGCGTTGTTCTACCAAATGCTCCCTAAACGCCGCGCACACTTCCACACGCTTATACCCCCATCGGCAACCCTCAACAAGAACGACCACATTTTTTTAAACGACCAAACACTCCCGGACACAACGCGTACCCGTCCGCCTGCCGATCAATCAATCGTCGCTCGCCAATAACGAGATGACGACCCTCGTTACCAAACGCCACCTAAACAATGCGCATGGGCCGTACCTGCAGGGTCATCTCCTGACACCAGCGACCCATCCAATTGCCAAACACTCAGTAAACAATGCGCACGAGGTCTTCCCAGTGCGGGATGAAACCTGCAGCAAATGTTGTTAGAAAGGGGCCCTACATTTAAAAACACAAATATAAAAAAAATGATTGCATAGTAGGGTAATTGTATTTTTTCATTCGCTATACAGCCACAGATAATACGACAAATCGCCAACCTTAAACACCCGGTCGTTCATAAAAGTTGAAGGCGGTATAGTACTATGGTAATAGAGCAAGTGCAGAATCACTGAGCCGGAATTGATAGCTTGAAAGCGTTGAGCGCGAGGCCCTTGAAAGTGCCGGGCTCGTAGCGTGTGTAGCTACTACATGCGTAGCTGCTACATGCGTAGCTGCTGCTACATGCGTAGCTGCTGCTACATGCGTAGCTGCTGCTACATGCGTAGCTGCTGCTACATGCGTAGCTGCTGCTACATGCGTAGCTGCTGCTACATGCGTAGCTGCTACATGCGTAGCTACTACATGCGTAGCTACTACATATGTAGCTGCTACTACATGTGTAGCTACTTGTGCTGGGTCTTGCCCCGGCATAATAAATTGCCGTATCGATACCTAACGCTCCCTAAACAACGCGCACTGTCTTTAGCGTAATGCCTTTACCACACTCGTCCCTATTGCGGTATCAATTACCGTGGAGAACTCCAAGTGTCTGTGTCTCCCCATGCCACTCTCCTGCCAGCAGCGAACATCATCTCTCACTCACCGGGAGTTTCCACCCTGCTAGGTCATGGTGGACACGTGGAAGATACTGGGAAGGATGTATTGGACGAGTGTGATCCTTCTACAGATGTCTCTGGATTTTTCGAAGCGATTTTTCATCGGATATCTCGGGATTTTAGTTTTTTAACCCTCCAGATTTCTCAAGAGTTTCGCAGATTGTATCCAAAAAACATTTCAGATATATCCTCCAGATTTCCCAAGATTTTTACCAAATGTCTCCGATTTCCTGCAGATATTTATTTGCTGTATTATCTCCAGATTTCTCGATTAAAAGTTTTTTTTCATCAAAAATTGTCAGTTATTTTTGCATCCAGATTTCACAAATCTTACCACCCATCTTTTAATTTCCAAAGTTAATCCACAGCAGAGGTCGCAACCGGGTACCCGATACCCGTACCCTACCCGATACCCGGCTACCCATACCCGGCCGGGTACGGGTACCCGTTTGCGACCCTGGTGCGGCCGGGTACGGGTAGGCCGTGAGTCACTGGTGAGTAACTGTTTGTCACTCATTTCCCAACGTCTTGTCTCTTCTCACAATTCAAGTTCCTAGAATCAACCCACCCGCGCCTGCAACATGGCTTCATCCCAGAGGTCGCAATCAGGTACCCGATATCGGTACCCTACCAGATACCCGGCCGGGTACGGGTACCCGTTTGCGACCCTGGTGCGGCCGGCTACGGGTACGGGTAAGGAATCAAAACCCGTTTGCGACCTCTGATCCACAGCTAAAAAAAAAGTAGCAGGAACACTTACTAAAAAAACCACGACGTTTATACTCTCTCTTCAGCTGACCATTTACCCTTGTGTGTCTCGGGCAGTACGGTTCTCGTCCCCCACGTTTGACCCTCAGCAATCGTCAGACGATGACCCATCTCGGCGCCTCGGGGGACACGCCCAAGCGAGCTTAATTAACACCGCCTCATTTGCATACAAATTAAACCACACTTTATTCAATTGCACCGCCGAACAAATGGAGGTCGTTCAAGACGCGCCAACGCAATGGGGGCCCCGTTCCGCGAATTTGTGAGATGCATTGTGGGCTGTAGGGTTTGCGACGCGCGGTGATTGCGACGTTGGCCATATTCAATCTCGACTTAAAGTTTTCGTGACCGCAGGAATTCATATTCTTTGGGTCTTTCGGTAAAGTCACGTTAGATGGGTTCAAAGAAAATAACAAAATAACTACGACGTTTCGATCGCAACGCGATCGGTCCTGCTGACGACCGCTTGTGTTGCGATCGAAACGTCGGTAGTTTTTTGTTGTTTTCTTTGAACCCATCTAACGTGACTTTACCAGAACGACGCAAAGAATATGAGTTGGCCATATTCATGTGAAGAATAGGCCAGTGACCGCGGTATCAACTTCCCCCATGGCCACGTACATCTCAGCGTTTCGCAATGTCGATTCGCTTTCGCTGGACTTCCCAAGTATGTTGTGTGTGTCTCTCTCTCTGTGTGTGTCTCTCTGTGTGTCTCTCTGTGTGTCTCTCTGTGTTGTCTCTCTCAGCTTGTGTGTCTCTGTGTGTGTCTGTGTTGTCTCTCTCTGCTTGTGTGTCTGTCTGTGTGTCTATGTTGTGTGTCTCTATCTGTGTGTCTCTGTGTTGTCTCTCCCTCTCTGTCTCTCTGTGTCTCACTCTGTGTGTCTCTCTCTGCTTGTGTCTGTCTGTGTGTCTATGTTGTGTCTCTCTCTGTGTGTCTATGTTGTGTGTCTCGCTCTGTGTGTCTCTGTGTTGTCTCTCTCTGCTTGTGTGTCTGTCTGTGTGTCTCCGTGTCTGTGTTTTGTCTCTCTCTCAAATGTAGTTCTACCTGATGACGACTGCTTGTGTTGCAATCGAAACGTCGTTTTCTATTATTTAATTTGTTTTCTTTCTACGTGACTTTACCGAAAGAACCAAAGAGTAATTCAAAGTAACAATGAAACCAAACGTTAATTATGGTGGTGGAGGTGGTGGTGGCGATGATGCCACCGCGGCTGCTGCGTCGACAAGCAGTATGCACGACAAATATCCACGCGTTCATAGCGCACGCGCGATGCCGAAGGGCTGCTGCCCGAAACGTCGGTTTTTCAGCTCGAATGTTGAAGACTTTTAACAGCGATTCCATCCTCACGCCTATCGTTTCACAGCTTCACCATCCGCAAGGCCTCGTAGATTTATTGAATTAAGTGCGGCAATGACGAGCTCATTATCCTATCGTGCGGCCACACACTTTCGCTCGGGGTATTTCTAGAAATCCTCGGTTCACTGCCACGCCTGTGGGACGGAGCTGTCCGGAGTGCAGGCGGTGCAGCTGCACACGAGGGGGGGGGCGGTGCATTATTTCCACCACGGCACATGCCAACCAATCGCACCTCCGATTAGCACGGTTGGCTACCTACGTACGGTGCGAATGAAGTTCAACATTTCCTCTACCAATGTGAAGCTATTTTAAACGAACTCTTTTTAGTGTACCAGGTAATGCTCAACTGAGCTATGTGGGTCTTCTTCAGAAGCGACCTGGCCATCACCAATGACTGCTCAACCAAGTGACTGAATATCACGTGGTAGATGTATAGCAGCCAAATACTCTAAAGCGGTACGTTGATTCTAAATGTGGAGGGGGAAACTGGAGGAGGACCTGGAGACAAATCCACACGACCATGGGGAGAGAGAGACGCAAACTCCAAATATACAGCAGCAGGCATCGTCAGGGTCGGGATCGAACCCACGACCTCCTGCGCATCAGGCGAGGTAGTTAACATCTCCTAGCCACCGTGATGATGATGAGACACGCAGACTCCAAATATACAGCAGCAGGCGTCATCAGGGTCAGGCGAGGTAGTTAACATCTCCTAGCCACCGTGATGATGATGATGATAGAGACACGCAAACTCCAAATATACAGCAGCAGGCGTCAGGTTCGGGATCGAGCCCACGACCTCCTGCGCACCAGGCGAGGTAGTCAACATCTCCTGGCCACCGCCGTCATTTGATCTCCCTCCCCCAGCACCGATATCTCAGACACAGACGAGGAGCACGGCAATTAACTCCGACATCGGGGTCGCTCGTTAACCGCACGCCGGGCGAAGCTGAAGGTTAATGGGATGAGGAAAGGGGAGGTGTGAGACAAAGACAAAGATCCCCCGTGTAGCCTGCGACAGACTATTGGGGCAAGTGCTGTTGGCGAGTAGCACCGATGAAGGCCGGCACGGCACACGAGCGGGTGGGGTGGCCAACACCACGCCCGGCCGCCTTTGTCTCCCCAGTGGTGATGTTTACTACACACCGCACCAGGTACTCATTTGAGGCTGAGTCGACTTAGGGGAGGACCCAAGATCGGTGCAGATCATTCGTCACCGATGTTGGCTGTGAGCGGGAATCGAACTCGGGTTGCCTGGGATCGTGGCTAAGTGCACTAACCACTGCGCCATCACTCCCCCACATGTAGACAAAGATCCCCCGTGTAGCCTAAACAGACTGTTGGGGCAAGTGCTGTTAGCGAGTAGCACCTGTGAAGGCCGGCACGGCACACGAGGGGGGGGGGGTAGGTGGACAGCACCACGCCCGACCGCCTTTCTTTCACACGCACACACACACACACGTGTGCACATATGGGAACACACACGTGTGCACATGTGGGAGCACACACATGTGCACACCATCACTCTGTAACGTTTTACGGTTTGAACATTTGACTCCGCTTTTCATGCTCCTCCTATTATTCTTCACAGAGTCTTTGAAGAAGAGCACACGCGCCTGTGTGCGTGTGTGCGCGTGTGTGCATGCCTGTGTGTGTGTGTGTGCGTGTGTGCATGCCTGTGTGTGTGTGCATGCCTGTGTGTGTGTGCGTGTGTCTGTGTGTGTGTGCGTGTGTCTGTGTGTCTGTGCGTGTGTCTGTGTGTGTCTGTGCGTGTGTCTGTGTGTGTGTGTGTGCGCGTGTGTGTGCATGCCTGTGTGTGTGTGTGTCTGTGCGTGTGTCTGTGTGTCTGTGCGTGTGTCTGTGTGTGTGTGTGTGTCTGTGTGTCTGTGTGTCTGTGCGTGTGTCTGTGCGTGTGTCTGTGTGTGTGTGTGTGCGTGTGTGCATGCCTGTGTGTGTGTGCATGCCTGTGTGTGTGTGCGTGTGTGTGTGCGTGTGTCTGTGCGTGTGTGTGTGTGTGTGTCTGTGTGTGTGTGTGTCTGTGTGTGTGTGTGCATGCCTGTGTGTGTGTGCGTGTGTGTGTGCGTGTGTCTGTGCGTGTGTGCGTGTGTGTGTGTGTGTGTCTGTGTGTCTGTGCGTGTGTCTGTGCGTGTGTCTGTGTGTGTGTGTGTGTGCGTGTGTGTGCATGCCTGTGTGTGTGTGTGTCTGTGTGTCTGTGTGTCTGTGTGTCTGTGTCTGTGCGTGTGTCTGTGTGTGTGTGTGTGTGCGTGTGTGCGTGTGTGCGTGTGTGTGCATGCCTGTGTGTGTGTGTCTGTGTGTCTGTGCGTGTGTCTGTGCGTGTGTCTGTGCGTGTGTGTGTGCGTGTGTCTGTGCGTGTGTCCGCGTGTGTTGTCTGTGCGTGTGTCTGTGCGTGTGTCTGTGCGTGTGTGTGCGCGTGTGTGTGCATGCCTGTGTGTGTGTGTCTGTGTGTCTGTGCGTGTGTCTGTGCGTGTGTCTGTGTGTGTGTGTGTGTGCGTGTGTGCGTGTGTGTGCATGCCTGTGTGTGTGTGTCTGTGTGTCTGTGCGTGTGTCTGTGCGTGTGTCTGTGTGTGTGTGCGTGTCCGCGTGTGTCTGTGCGTGTGTCTGTGCGTGTGTCTGTGCGTGTGTCTGTGCGTGTGTCTGTGCGTGTGTCTGTGCGTGTGTCTGTGCGTGTCTGTGCGTGTGTCTGTGTGTGTGTACAGCAGGGCGTGGCGATGCCCACCCCACCCCCGCCCCTCGTGCGCCGTGCCGACCTTCCTCACAGGCGCACTTGCCACAAAAGTCCATCGAGGCTACACGGGGGACATTTGTCTTTGTGAAAGGGTACACACAGCGCAGCGGGCGGCATGCAAACACACGCACCTCACAGATCAACGCGGTCGGCTACGTACGGTGCGAAAGAAGTTCAGCGTGCACACTCACAGACCGACACAGCCAAAGTCAGCGAGCACCTATTAAGGTCTGCGCGTCATACACGTAGCCCCACCCCCACCCCAGCCGCCTTTGTCTTCCCCCCCACCTCTGGCTTACATTGCCAGGCCACCGCAGGCAGGTATTCATTTAAGGCTGAGTCGACCTAGGGGAGGCCCAAGTCAGCTTGACACGCACACACAAAGACAAAGATCCCCCGTGTAGCCTTAACAGGCTGTAGGGGCAAGTGCTGTTAGCGAGCACTTATGAAGGCCGGCACTGTGGCACACGAGGGGGTGGGGTGGCCAGCACCACGCCCGGCCGCCTTTGTCTCCCCGGTGGCGATGTTTACTACACCGCTCGTTTGAGGCTGAGTCGACCTAGGGGAGGCCCAGGTACCGGTTCAGATAATCGTCACCGGCGTCGGTGGCCGTGGGCGGGAATCGAACTCGGCCCACGTAGCGCAGCGTAGTGCTAACCGCTGCACCACCGCTCCCCACACACACAGACACACACACAGACACACACACAGACACACACACACACAGACACACACACAGACACACACACACACACGCACGCGCAACACACCTTGGGCACGCATGTGTTTCTCATGACGGTGCACGTGGCCGAGTTATTTATTAAACTGGAGGAAGCTTTTTGAAGTTGAAGAAAAGCCAAGCAGTGTAACGGCGAGATACGAGACACAAAGACTGCTACAAACGGACGGCGGTCACAGCTGGCACGGCGCACAAGGAGCTGAGCGAGACCAGATCCCGCACCCGGCCGCCTTTGTCTCCCCGGTGCACTGCACGTCGTGCTAAGCGATGAGTCGATCTGCGCAAGCCGAGATGTTCGCCGCGAGCGAGGGTGGAGAGTCGCGTCGTCGGGTTCGGAGCGCAGCGAAGCGTCAACCGCAGCGCCACCGCTCCCCCGCGCATGCACCAAAAACTCACACAGCCACCACAACAACCACAACCGCCACAACAACAACAACAACCGTCATTCGCCACTAAGTGGCGGGGACGTCACCACGACGCTTGTGCCAGGCCATGTGCACCTTGAGGCCACGTGAAGTGTCGAACGCCCGCTGGCAGGAGGAGGTAACGGGGCAGACCCAGCAGGTGCCACGGGTCGACTGACCGAGATGACCGAGATGACTGGCTGATGCACCACCTGTGCCCCCTAATGTGCCAACTTGCTGTGCTTTAGCCACCCGGCGCTCCGCTCGTTGTTGTGAGCGTCGCTCCTCCCCCCTCCGTTGTTGTTGGAGGGCGACTGCCCAGTACACACACACACGTACAAGAGCCGCCATGTCCCACGAAGTGGCGGTCATATCGCCACGGCGCTTGTGCCAGGCTAGGTGCACTTTGAGGCTACCACGTGAAGCGTCGAAGGCTCGCTGCTGGCAGGAGGTCACGAGACAGACCCCAGGTGCCATGGGTAGACCGAGATTGACCGACAGACGCACCATACACTTACAAAGACAAAGATCTCCCATATAGCCCGAGCAGACTGTTGGGGCAAGTGCTGTTAGCGAGCACCTATGAAGGCCGGCATGGCACACGAGGGGGTCGGTGGCTAGCACCCAGTGTCGAAGTTTACTGCACTACGCACCAGGTACTCATTTAAGGCCGAGTCAACCTAGGCGAGGTCCAGGACCGGTTTCAGATAATCGTCACCCGTGTTGGCCGTGAGCGGGAATCGAACTCGAGTAATCGCCGGGTTCGTAGCGCAGCGCTGACCTGCTGCATCACCGCTCCCCGCTACAAAAACACACACACGGACAACGTCGGAGGAGTCGCTGCGACGAGAGATGAAAGGGCGAGAGAGACTTCAGAAAAAAGGTCACACATCCTTGAAGAGGGCGGAGGGTGCAGGGAGGCCCTCTGGAGCTGATCAAAGTGAGGCGTTCTGGCTATCGTCGCTGTATCGCCCGGTTAGGTGAAGGTCAGAGACTCAATATGAGAGTGGCCTTGCAGGTGATGCCACCTAATGACGACGATAACAATTTAGGACATTCGGTAAATAACAATTTAGGCCATTGGCGCCATCAACGTGACGGCAGACGTTTATCCTCACGGAGCGTGCGATGTTCCGCACAAACGCGGGGGTCTGCGTGGCAGGTGCTATAGGCCCGCGGGGGGGGGGGGATGAGTGGGTGAGTGGGTGGGTGGGTGAGTGGGTGAGTGAGTGGGTGAGTGGGTGGGTGAGTGGGTCAGGGGGTGAGTGAGTGGGTGGATGAGTAGGTGAGTGAGTGGGTGAGTGAGTGGGTGAGTGAGTGGGTGAGTGGGTGGGTGAGTGGGTGGGTGAGTGAGTGGGTGGATGAGTGAGTGGGTGAGTGAGTGGGTGGGTGAGTGAGTGGGTGAGTGAGTAGGTGAGTGAGTGGGTGAGTGAGTGGGTGGGTGAGTGAGTGGGTGGGTGAGTGGGTGGGTGGGTGAGTGGGTCAGGGGGTGAGTGAGTGAGTGGGTGAGTGAGTGGGTGAGTGAGTGGGTGACTGAGTGGGTGAGTGGGTGGGTGAGTGGGTGAGTGGGTAGATGAGTGAGTGGGTGAGTGGGTGGGTGAGTGGGTGGGTGAGTGGGTGAGTGAGTGGGTGGATGAGTGAGTGGGTGAGTGAGTAGGTGAGTGAGTGGGTGAGTGAGTGGGTGAGTGGGTGAGTGAGTGGGTGAGTGGGTGGGTGAGTGGGTGGGTGAGTGGGTGGCTGAGTGGGTGGGTGAGTGAGTGGGTGGATGAGTGAGTGGGTGAGTGAGTGAATGGGTGAGTGGGTGGGTGAGTGAGTGGGTGAGTGAGTAGGTGAGTGAGTGGGTGAGTGAGTGGGTGGCTGAGTGGGTGGGTGAGTGAGTGGATGGATGAGTGAGTGGGTGAGTGAGTGGGTGGGTGAGTGAGTGGGTGAGTGAGTAGGTGAGTGAGTGGGTGAGTGAGTGGGTGGGTGAGTGAGTGGGTGGGTGAGTGGGTGGGTGGGTGAGTGAGTGAGTGAGTGGGTGGGTGGGTGAGTGAGTGAGCGGGTGAGTGAGTGGGTGGGTGAGTTAGTGGGTGAGTGAGCGGGTGGGTGAGTGGGTGGGTGAGTGAGCGGATGAGTGAGTGGGTGGGTGAGTGAGTGGGTGGGTGAGTGAGTAGGTGAGTGGGTGAGTGAGTGCGCGGGTGGTAGCGTTGCACGCCTTTTCCACTGCAGACCAAACCCCGACTCATCTCTCAGTCAGCGCCAGGTCTGTTGTCAGAACCGTGCCGGTCCCCTGCGTGGTAATATCAAGTTGGACACATCGCCACGAGTAGCGGATCTAATAAACTCCTGCTACCGCCAGACACGCGTAGACTCACACACAGACTCACACAGACTCACACAGAGACCCGTAGACTCACACAGACACCCACAGACTCACACAGACACCCACAGACCCACACAGACTCACACAGAGACCCACAGACTCACACAGACACCCACAGACTCACACAGACACCCACAGACTCACACAAACACCCACAGACTCACGCGTTCCCTGTGTGTGCAGGAATCAACAGATGGGTACAGAGGGCTGAGGGCGCTCTGTGCCGAGCCCAGGAGGGGGCAGTACACTCTGTGCACTGCACACTCTGTGCACTGCACACTCTGTGCACTGCACACTCTGTGCACTGCACACTCTGTGCACTGCACACTCTGTGCACTGCACACTCTGTGCACTGCACACTCTGTGCACTGCACACTCTGTGCACTGCACACTCTGTGCACTGCACACTCTGTGCACTGCACACTCTGTGCACTGCACACTCTGTGCAATGCACACTCTGTGCAATGCACACTCTGTGCACTGCACACTCTGTGCACTGCACACTATGTGCACTGCACACTCTGTGCACTGCACACTCTGTGCACTGCACACTCTGTGCACTGCACACTCTGTGCACTGCACACTGTGTGCACTGCACACTGTGTCCTGCACACTCTGTGCACTGCACACTCTGTGCACTGCACACTCTGCGTATGGTGGGGGTTGACGGTACGATCAGAGGAAGCAAAAAGATGCTCGGTGTAGTCGGCACTTTGCTTCGTTCATCATTTTTTTCAATGCTTTGCTTTATGTGCCCCCCGCCTTTTTAAATGAAAGATTTCACAAAAAGATGTCACGCTCTGCTCTCCTCTTTCTTACCCCTTCCCGCTCTCTCTAACCGCCCCTCCCCCCTCTCTACCCCTCTCTCCCTACTCTATGTCTATGTTCCCCCTGTTTTATTTGTAATATTTGTAAAAAAAATTACTACGACAAGTGCTGCATCTGCACGCAGCCCTTCTCGCAGTCCAACAACCTCCGACGGGTAGCTCGTAATCAGCATGCAGAGCTCCCCGTCATCTGCCACCGAGCACACGGCCTCCTCCATCGCCCACTGCTCCTTGAAGGCCGGCACGGCGTGGGTCACCAGCCGCGCCGCATGGCGGAACTCCAGCCCACACACCCTGGGGCTCCGACCAGAGCGCGGAAGATGCCCAGGCTGCTGGCCGGACGTTTCCCCTCCACGACCACCTTCCTCGCCCTGTGCACGGCGAGCTTGGCGTAGCCGACTGGCACGTTGACCAGCCCCTGAAGATGTTGGGATCCGTCGCCCTTCGGGTATCCAAAGATGACCGTCGGGGAGAAGTGGAGGCTGAACCTTAGGAGGATGTTTCTCAGGACCCTGAACAGCGAGTCCAGGCTCTTGCACTCCGCGTATCGGTGCGCCACCGTCTCCACTTTACCGCAGAACCGGCACTCCGGGGACGTGTCGGTGAAGCGCGCCAGGGAGGCGTTGGTGGTGACGGTGCCGTGGGCGATGCTCCAGCCGAGGTCACCGATGCGGTTGTACGTCGGGCTGGAGTAGAGTTGCCTCCAGAGAGGCCTCTCCGGGGAGAGATGGAGGGCAGGGCTTTTCTCTCTCCTCTCTCTCCTCCCCTCTCATCATCACCACCACCACGACCACCAACCCTATCATCATCATCATCATAGACAAAGATCTCTCCCCTAGAGGTAACCTTTCACAGACTCATCTTCTTGGTTCTTTCGGTAAAGGTGAAGAACAGGTCTGTCTTCTCGACAGACCTGTTCTTCACCTGAGGACGGCTGCTTGCGTTGTGGCCGAAACGTCGTGAGAATTATTTTATTATGTTTGATTTTTATTATTTTATTATTTACCTTCTACGTGACTTTACCGAAAGAACCAAGAAGATGAATCCCTGCAGTCACGAAAGAAGCTTTAAATCGAAATCTTTCACAGACTGTTGGGGCAAGCGCTGTTCGTGACGACGCCTATGACGGCCGGCTCTGTGGCACACGAGGGGGGGGGGTTGGGAGGCTAACAGCACCACGCCCGGCCGCCTTTGTCTCCCCAGTGGGGAGCGATGTTTACTACGCACCCAGCTGCTCACCTGACGGCCGAGTCGACCTAGGGCAGGGGTCTGCAACCTTTAAGACATAAAGAGCCACTTGGACCCGTTTCCGAAGGAAAAAATAAACTGGGAGCCGCAAAACCATTGCAACATTTAAAACAAATATAACACTGCATATATTGTTTCTTACCTTATTGCTATATACAGGATCGTGCAGTCAGCTGTCAATCTGAATAAAAAAATGACTTTTTCACTTAACAATGTAAAATATATTTTTGCAAATTAATAGCTAAATTACCTGGTTAATGGGATTTTTGCTCCTGAACCTCAGTGCACAGTGTCTGCACATCAGGGCTGTAAGACGTCACCTTCATTTTCACACAGGCTTGCAAGCTGTCATCTGTGAGGCGTGATCGATGTTTGTTTTTAATATAGTTCATGTTGGAGAAGACCTGCTCACATACGTATGTGGAGCCGAAGATCGACAGGACTCCAAATGCATACTTTTTCATGTTTATATAAGTGTTGGGGATGGCATTCCATGTTTCGAATACAAGTTTGTCCTGTTTGGGAAGGTTTTCAATATCACTCCATTTATGATTCTGAGCCAGAATGGCCTTCTGACGGGCAACATCCTCAAGAGTAGCGGTCAAGCATTTGAACTTGGACACCCATATATCTTTGTCGGCTATATCGGCCAGTTCCATCTCAAGATCAAGTTGACTTACACCTGCAAATGCAGTCATATTCAATAGGGATGGATCGATCGCCAGGGGAGTGACAGGGAAGGATAATGTCGTTTTTTCCTCTCTGAACTCACAGAATCGTTTCCCAAACGAACTTTGCATTGTGGTGATTGCAGACTTGAAATATTCCAAATTTATCGTATCATGACTTTGTTTGAACTCTCTCAAAGAGGGAAAGTGAGACAGTGTACCTCTCTGTAAATCTTTGACAAACACTGTCAACTTGCGCTCGAATGCCAAAACCTCCTCCAGCATGTGCAGGGCTGTGCCTCCTTTCCCCTGAAGGGTTGTATTTAGCGTGTTTAGATGTGCTGTCATGTCTACCATAAAATGTAATTTTTCCAGCCACTCTGGCTGTTCCAGCTCAGCAAAGGTGAGCTCTTTGCTGCCCAGGAAGGTTTTTACTTCTTCCAAACATGTGACAAAGCAACGGCAACGTTATTGCCTGTCACCGGGCGGGCAGTGTGGAGCGGAGCGGCGACCTGTCAGCAGCGGCAACGCCAGAGCAGGTGTCACAGTGCGCCTCCTCCCCTCGCTAGCATCCGCCCCGGAGCCGCGGTCAAGGTTCAAAAGAGCCGCATGCGGCTCCGGAGCCGCAGGTTGCCGACCCCTGACCTAGGGGATGCCCCACATCCGCTTCAGTTTGAGTCCTCGCCGCCTGTTGGTGGCCGTGAGCGGTTTGGGCAGCGCGCTAACCGTGGCGCCGCCGCTCCTAAACCCATCTCCCTGCTGCCCCACCAACCCCACCGGTTTCAAAGTCTCCGTCACTTACAGCTGGCCACCCAAAAAAACCCAAGTTCTTTCCGCGGGGGGTGTGGGGGGTGGTTTAAAAAGAAAAACATTTCCCCACGAGATTTTTCGAAAATTTCGAAGGTATGTTTTTGTGAGTTCAACCGCAGCAGGGACATCTCTCCCCACATCTGCAAAGCCGCGGGGCGCCGCTCGCCCCGCGCGCCTATCACAACAAACCCTCCGTGAAACAACGCACGCCCGACCGCCTTTGTCTCCCCGCAGCACCAAAGGGTGTTCACGAAGACACGCACGCACACACGCACACACGCACGCACACGCCGCTGATGAAATGCATGAACAAGAGCCGTCGCTCGAAACGTCGCCAGTTTTGCAAGTTGCAATTTCCCCCGAAATATTGCACTTTGTGTATTATTATTTGTTTTATTGATGAATGTGTCGAGTTGTTGTTGTTGTCGTCTGTTCGTGCACCAACACCACCAGACTGTATTTGAGGCTAAGTCAACCTAGGGGAGGGCACTGGCTTTAGGTCAGATCTTGCTTGTTCTGCCACTGCTGTTGTTGGACTTAAACCAGGAATCCAACGCAGGTGGCTAGATTAAAGGACACAGGGAGAGCACAAAGACAAAGCCCCCCCCCCGCCCGCTCCCGTGTAGCCTTCGACAGTGTTGGGGCAAGTGCTGCTAGTCGCGAGCAAGCAGCACTGCCGACGAAGGAAGGCCGGCACTGGGTGGCACACGAGGGGGAGGGTGGCCTGTGAAGGCCGGGACTGGGTGGCACACGAGGGGGTGGGTGGTCTGTGAAGGCCGCCACTGGGTGGCACACGAGGGGGTGGGTGGCCTGTGAAGGCCGCCACTGGGTGGCACACGAGGGGGTGGGTGGCCTGTGAAGGCCGCCACTGGGTGGCACACGAGGGGGTGGGTGGCCTGTGAAGGCCGGAACTGGGTGGCACACGAGGGGGAGGGTGGCCTGTGAAGGCCGGGACTGGGTGGCACACGAGGGGGTGGGTGGCCTGTGAAGGCCGGGACTGGGTGGCACACGAGGGGGTGGGTGGCCTGTGAAGGCCGGGACTGGGTGGCACACGAGGGGGTGGGTGGCCTGTGAAGGCCGGAACTGGGTGGCACACGAGGGGGTGGGTGGTCTGTGAAGGCCGCCACTGGGTGGCACACGAGGGGGTGGGTGGGTGGCCAGCCACTGCTCCACATTCACAGACAGCACAGAGCCCAAAACGCCCAAAGGCCAGCAACAAGCAGCACCATCTAGCTTGTAATAGACAACACGGGAGTCACACGTCTACTAATAGGGGTTTCCCCCTTTTTTTCTGGCAACAAAACTGACACCTTTTGCAAGGAATCATGCTTACTACATTAACCACAATACTTGCAGTCAAATGCAAACAAAAAACAATACTCTGATAATGTATGCATTGTCCTTGAAACTGATTGGTCCACACCAGAGACAGCTTTCTTTAGAGTCCAGTCTTTGAACTGTGCGCCTTTTGGCGTCATCTGGTCGAACACCATACGACAGGAGAGTGACGACGGGAGGGTGACGACGGGAGGGTGACGACGGGAGAGCGATGGGAGAGTGGCGACGGTGGGACTGGTCAGTCAGGCCGGGCCAGTTCTCCGCGTCGCCTATCAGGATGCGACATCGTCAGGTGGGGGGCCCACGAGGGGGCAGGTGAGGGAGGGGGGGGGGACAGCCCCCCTTATCCGCATTTCAAGAGATCAGATGAGATGTCAAAACAACATTCGCCAATCTCCGCATGGCCAGACAGTACACTTTTTTTGAAAAAAACCTTTTTTCTAACAGAATATTAAAATCACCCCGCAGAAGCAGGGAGCTCGCGATTCACGGCCACACGACTTGCACGCCAGAAGATTTCCCGGATACATTGTGTGCGTTATAAAGTTGCACTCACCCACTAACTCACTCACCCACTTACTCACTGACCAACAAGCTCACCTACTCACCCACTAACTCACTCACCCACTAGCTCACTCACCCACTAGCTCACCTACTCACCCACTAGCTCACTCACCCACTAACTCACTCACCCACTAACTCACTCACCCACTTACTCACTGACCAACAAGCTCACCTACTCACCCACTAACTCACTCACCCACTAACTCACTCACCCACTAGCTCACCTACTCACCCACTAGCTCACTCACCCACTAACTCACTCACCCACTAGCTCACTCACCCACTAGCTCACCTACTCACCCACTAGCTCACTCACCCACTAACTCACTCACCCACTTACTCACTGACCAACAAGCTCACCTACTCACCCACTAACTCACTCACCCACTAACTCACTCACCCACTAGCTCACCTACTCACCCACTAGCTCACTCACCCACTAACTCACTCACCCACTAACTCACTCACCCACTTACTCACTGACCAACAAGCTCACCTACTCACCCACTAACTCACTCACCCACTAACTCACTCACCCACTAGCTCACCTACTCACCCACTAGCTCACTCACCCACTAACTCACTCACCCACTAGCTCACTCACCCACTAGCTCACCTACTCACCCACTAGCTCACTCACCCACTAACTCACTCACCCACTTACTCACTGACCAACAAGCTCACCTACTCACCCACTAACTCACTCACCCACTAACTCACTCACCCACTAGCTCACCTACTCACCCACAAACTCACTCAACCACTAACTCACTCACCCACTAACTCACTTACCAACAAGCTCACCTACTCACCCACTCACTCAGTCAGCCACGAACTCACTCACCCACTAACTGACTCACCCACTTACTGACTCACCCACAAACTCACACAACGACGAACTCACTCACCCACTAGCTCACCTACTCACCCACAAACTCACTCAACCACTAACTCACTCACCCACTCATCCACCCACCCATCCCACTCACCAACCCACTCGCCCGTCTCTTGAACTCTCCCACGCTTCGACACAAAACGAACGTGGAACTCGATCCAGACCCCTTGCCAACGCACACTCCGGCATCGACCACCGCACTGCACCTTGCAACAGATCGACGTGTGGTTCAATACGACTCACTCAGGGGCAGTGGCTAGAGGAGGAGTAGGAGGAGGACGAGGAAGAGGCTTTGATGTACTGATGATCAATATTAACGGCGAAGTCATCAACGCTAATGAGCTGACTTAACGATGTACAGACAGGGAGATCGAGAAGATGCTGCTCTCCCCTGTTGGATTCTGGGTAGAGGTTCAATGAATAAAAATAGATTTACCAGGTAAGGCCGCACTGAGCTGTACAGCTGATATTCTTCAGAAGTCACGTGGTCATCACAAATGATAGCTCAACCAAGTGGCCTACCATCATCATCGTGCGGAAACGTAATGGCAGCAGCCAAACACCCGAAACGCGTAGACACGTTGATTCTAAATGTGGGGGAGGACCCGGAGACAAATCCACGCGACAACGGAGAGAGAGAGAGACACGCAAACTCTAAATATACAGCAGCAGGCGTCGTCAGGGTCAGGATCGAACCCACGACCTCCTGCATACCTGGCGAGGTAGTTAACATCTCTTAGCCACCGTGATGATGATGAGAGAGACGCAAACTCCAAATATACAGCAGCAGGCGTCGGCTTGGGGATCGAACCCACGACTCCCTGTATACCTGCCGAGGGAGTTAACATCTCTTAGCCACCGTGATCATGATGAGAGAGACACGCAAACTCTAAATATACAGCAACAGGCGTCGTCAGGGTCAGGATCAAACCCACGACCTCCTGTATACCTGGCGAGGTAGTTAACATCTCCTAGCCACCGCAGCGTCCCAATAAAACCATGTCACTGATCTGGTTCCGTTAAACACGAGGTGGGGCTTTCGCGACCAACGTCATCCAGGACGGAGGTTTTGTTGGCGAGTTCGCGTAAAACTATAAATGTGTCGTTAAACCCGCGAGCACGCGACGCAGCCAACTAGTAAGGGTTGTCACGTAAACAGAACGTGGCCAGTTCGTTACTAATACAGCACTAGTGTATAGTGTAGTGTAGAGTGTAGTGTGTATAGTGTAGTGTATAGTAGTGTAGTGTATAGTGTAGTGTATAGTGTAGTGTGTAGTGTATAGTGTAGTGTATAGTGTAGTGTATAGTAGTGTAGTGTGTATAGTGTAGTGTGTATAGTGTAGTGTGTATAGTATAGTGTATAGTAGTGTATAGTGTAGTATACTAGTACAGCACTAGTGTATAGTGTAGTGTGTAGTGTATAGTGTAGTGTATAGTGTGGTATACTAGTACAGCAAACCGGTGTGGTGGAGAGCCAAGCCATAACATTTAACGATCCGTGTCCGACGTTTCGCCAGTAAATCACCAGCAGCTTCATCAGCCGGACAGCCAAATGTGTCGCAACTGCGGCGAGGTGGACTCCAGCTGGCGAGCGTCTGGGTCGCTGAGACCACGTGGTGCTCTCACCGCTGTGGCAGCTGCCCACAGAAAACGCTGAAGAATTTCGATTTAAAGCTTTCGTGACTGCAGGGATTCATCTTCTTGGTTCTTTGGGTAAAGTCACGTAGAAGGGAAAAAATAAAATAATAAAAATTTTAACATTATAAAATACAATTCTCACGACGTTTTGGCCACAACGCAAGCAGCCGTCCTCAGGTGAAGAATAGGTCTGTCCAGAAGACAGAGTCTGAATGTCTTCTCGACAGACCTGTTCTCCACCTGAGGACGGCTGCTTGCGTTGTGGCCGAAACGTCGTGAGAATTGTTTTATTATGTTTTATTTTTATTATTTTATTATTTCCATTCTACGTGACTTTACCGAAAGAACCAAGACAACGCTGAAGGACTGGACGTAATTGACATGTAACATAGCGTGAGTGGTATACATCACGGCGTGAGTGGTAATTGTGCTGATATGCGCGAATCAAGACGCGTGGCGTCTCCGTCCGCACCTCGCAGCCCCCCCCCCCTCCACGTGACGCCGAGTCAGGGATTTGGCAGAGGGGGGTGGGGGTTGCCCCCACCCCGCCCCCCTTTTCGGGGGCTAAACTGCCGCTGGGCAACACTGGGGGAGGGGGGGACACACAGTGGGGGTGACGTCAGCCCGCGCACGCGCCCTGCGGGTGGCACGCGCGCGGGAGTTTGATTGCGTTACTGCAGATCGCGGGGGGAGGAGGGGGGAGGAGGTGAGGGGAGGAGGGGGGGAGGAAGGGGGGAGAAGAGGGGAGAAGGGAGGAGGAGGGGGGAGGGAGGGGGGGAAGAGGGAGGGGGGAGGAGGAGGAAGGAGGTGGGGGGAGGAGGGGGGGGGAGGAGGGGGGGGGGAGGAGGAGGGGGGGGGAGGAGGGTGCAGGAGGAGGAAGAAGCAGGAGGAGGCATGAGGGGGGAGGAGGTGGTGGGGGGAAGTGGGGGGGGGGGGGAAGGAGGCGGGGGGGGAAGAAGGCGGGGGGGGGGCGCCAATGCCGCTCCAACGCAACTCACGCGGCGGAACAAGAAGTGGCCCACGTCTGAGACAGCGGTGGAAATTCCACGTTACTATGACCAGCGCCCAGTCTATCTGGCGTGCAATCTCGAGGCGATTCCAGCACTAAAACAAAACACACCCCCTCCACATTCCTATGGCAGTGCCGTGTCCGGCATCTAAGACCACCACTGCTGATACGGATCTGTGAGCGTGATGACATTTTGACATTTTGACAATTGTGTAAATCTCCGTCTGGGGCCGACAGGAATTACAGCGATTTCACGCAAGCCACAAATTCCACTCCCACCCCCCCACCACCACCCCCCCACCACCACCCCCACCACCACCCCCCACCACCCCCCCCTCAATCCCCCACAGACCAGCGCCACGTGTAGGATGAGTCGGGGGCTCCAGGGGACAAACGGGGTACATGCCCAGGAACCCAATAAACTACAGAGGGACCCCCACCCCCCACGATACCATTGAGAACTTTACATGATAGGAATTACAAATGCACCCACACACCCGCATATGCACGTACCCACCCACCTACTCACCTACGCACGCACCCACGTGCATAACCACGTGCCCACCAACCCACCCACAAAGCCAACGGCCCACCCACCAACTCACATACATGCATACCCACGCGCCCCCATACTCACCACCCACCCATCCACGTACTTAAACACTGACCCATTCCCGCAAACTCCGATTAGCACGGTTGGCTACGTACGGTGCGAAAGAAGTTCAACATACCTTCCTGACTACCCAATCAACCACCTATCCACCCACCCACCTAACTCCACACACACCTACCGACCCACTCACCCACCTACCCACCTACACACCACACACACGCACCCAGAAACGAAATCTAACCAGCGAGTCTTTGGCCAGGGCCAGTGGGTGGGTGGGTAGGTGTGCAGTTATGTGGGTTGGTAGTTAGGTGGGTGGGTAGTTAGGTGGGTGGGTAGGTGTGTAATTAGGTGGGTGGATAGATGAGTGGACATGTAGGTGTGTAGTTAGGTGGGTAGGTAGATAGATGGGTGAGTGGGTAGGTAGGTGGGTGTGTAGTTAGGTGGGTAGGTAGATAGATGGGTGAGTGAGTGGGTAGGTGGGTGTGTAGTTAGGTGGGTAGGTAGATAGATGGGTGAGTGGGTAGGTAGGTGGGTGTGTAGTTAGGTGGGTGGACGTGTTGTTGTTGTGGTCTTGTTTGTTGTTGTAACGTTCTGACCCCGTGCCCAGACTGGACATCCATGACAAAAAGAGATTTACAGCTCGTCGCATACCTCCAGTATGCCTAAATAAACACTCTGATATACTGTATGTTGAACTTCTTTCGCACCGTACGTAGCCAACCGTACCGTGCCGTGCCATGCCGTGCCGGTGTTAATCCGCGCGAGCCGGCGCTGGCTCACGCTTTGTGCTGTGGCGGCGTTGGCGGGGGATGACGGTGGGGGAGGGGGGGGTAGAGAGCCCCCCCCACACCCCCCTCACCCCCCCCCACACCCCCCCCCCCCTTGCCAGCACCACCGGGCCGTTGTTTTTGTGATTGTCCAACGCAGCGGGTGAAATGCGACTTTAGCGGCTTCCGTCGACAGACGCCGGCGTTTGCGCTCAATTGCAAACCTCAGCAAGCGGCGGAGCGGGCGAGAGACAAAGGGATGGAGAGAGAGAGATGGAGAGAGATGGAGTGAGATGGAGAGAGAGATGAAGAGATGGAGAGAGAGATGGAGAGAGATGGAGAGGGATGGAGAGAGAGATGGACAGAGATGGAGAGAGATGGACAGAGATGGAGGGAGAGAGAGACTTTTTGACTTTTAAATAACTTTCATTGCCGCCAGCAGCAACAGCAACAGCACTGGAGGCGATTCCGATATGAAACACACAAAGTCACCAGCAAACAAATATCTTCTTGGTTCTTTCGGTAAAGTCACGTAGAATGTGACTTTACCGAAAGAACCAAGAAGATGAATCCCTGCAGTCACGAAAGCTTTAAATCGAAAAGCAAACAAAGAGTCGCTATAAATCCACGCGCTTTGGCGCTAAATGCACTGCGCACAACACAAAATAAAAGTCACGTGGTGGTGGTGGTGGTCATCGCGCACGCCACAGTGACGAGCGAGCGCTTCAGAAGGTGAACACCACGAGGGTGCCGTCCACGCTGGTACAGAGAGGGGCTTGTCCGGCTCCCCGGCGTTCGAAGAAGACGTGCTGCACATCACCGACATGTGTGTGGTACATGGCGTGCTCCAGCCGGAGCCGCGCCTTGAGCAGGCCTCTGAACACTGGAAGCAGCACAGAGCAGCCGTCAGTGTCACCTTGCAGCATCTTTTCCCTCTATCTGTACACCACCATCTTCGCCTGAGCACAGGCCAAGTTGGCGAGGTCATGGCGCTTGTTAGCCAGGTAAGGCACCACCCCATATACGAAGTTGCTGTTGTAGAAGGGCACCCCCAGTCTCCTGAAGATGTCCCCCAAAAGGCGGAACATTGGTTTGAGCCGCTGGCAGCGTAAGTACCGGTGGGGCAGATCCTCCCTGCCACCGCAGGAAATGCACAAGTCTGTTACCCCCGGCGAGATTCGGCTGAGCCACACGGCCGATGGCAACGTGCAGTGTGCCAACCTTCACTGAAGGTCAGGAGAGAGAGAGAGAGGGAGCGAGTGACACCACTCCTCCTCCGTGTGGCTGTTGTTGTTGTTGTAGAGCAGCAGCTGTGATGTTACATAGTGGTGGTGGCTGAACCACCACCACTACTACCACCACCATCACCACCATCACCACCACTACCATCACCAACACCACCACCACCACCACTACTACTACCACCACCATCACCACCACTACTACCACCACCACCATCACCACCACTACCATCACCACCACTACCATCACCAACACCACCACCACCGCTAGCATCACCGTCATCACCACCACCACTACTCTCACAAGTTTGGGCCCTCTAAAGGACTACAACTAAAACATCCACTCTCGATAGAAAACTAATTTCTTTAGACCTGATTCTTGTTTTTGTGTTTTAGTTTGTTCTCCTTACCCCCCCCCCCCCGCAACTCCGATTCGCGCGGTTGGCTACGTACGGTGCGAAAGAAGTTCAAAATACATAGACTCACACAGAGACTCAGACTCACAGAGACTCATAGACTCACACAGAGACCCACAGACTCACACAGAGACCCACAGACTCACGCAGAGACCCACAGACTCACGCAGAGACCCACAGACTCACGCAGAGACCCACAGAGTCACACACAGACCCACAGACTCACACAGAGACCCATAAACCCACACAGATACCCAAATGCCAAGTTACAGCTCGCATTGAGGGGGGGGGGCGAATGCTCCCCCCGGCCCCCTTCTCTATCCTCCCGGATCTACCACTCTCCTTCCTCACCTCGTCCATCACCTCGTCCACCCCCCCTCCCCCCACGCCCCCACTCACCCCACGGTGGGGGTGGGTGGGGGGGGAGGGAACTCGTTGGCTAATTCGCGTCGCCTCTTTGTGAGCGTTGGAAAAACATCTCCGCCGATTTGGCGTCACGACCGCCGCGTGAACTTCCATTATTGATGAGGCTGCGGCGGCTGCTGCTGCTGCGTCGTTTTCAATTCACAAGTCCCCTCCCCACCCACCCACCTACCCACTCCTTACCTTGACACGCGACAACTCGACACTAAAGACAAAGGACCCCCCCCCCCGTGTAGCCTTTACACAAACTGTTGGGGCAAGTGCTGTTAGCGAGTAGCAGCAGCTATGAAGACCAGTACGAATGGGTGGGTGGGTGGTCAGCATCACACGCGCTACAAAGACAAAGATCCCCCGTGTAGCCTTAACAGACTGTTGGGGCAAGTGCTGTTAGCGAGTAGCAGCAGCAGCAGTAGCTATGAAGACCAGCACGAATGGGTGGGTGGGTGGTCAGCATCACACGTGCTACAAAGACAAAGATCCCCCGTATAGCCTTAACAGACTGTTGGGGCAAGTGCTGTTAGCGAGTAGCAGCAGCTATGAAGGCTAGCACGAGTGGGTGGGTGGTTGGTCAGCATCACAAGCGCTACAAAGACAAAGATCCCCCGTATAGCCTTAACAGACTGTTGGGGCAAGTGCTGTTAGCGAGTAGCAGCAGAAGCTATGAAGACCGGCACGAGTGGGTGAGTGGGTGGGTGGTCAGCATCACACGCGCTACAAAGACAAAGATCCCCCGTGTAGCCTTAACAGACTGTTGTGCTGAACTTCTTTCGCACCGTACGCAGCCAGCCGTGCTAATCGGAGGTTCTGGGGGGAAGCACAACAAACTAGAACACAACAACAACAACAACAACAGCAAGCAGGCGTAAACAACCGACACACGTTACATAATGCATGACGACGATCTTACAGAGGAAGGGGGGGGGCACACACACAAGACAAAGATCACCCCTATAACCTTTAACAGACTGTTGGGGCAAGTGCTGTTAGCTGGGTAGCACCTATGAAGGCCGGTACGGCACACAACGCCCGACCGCCTTTGTCTCCCCACTACACCATGCACCCATGTTGAGACTGCGTCGACCCACTCGTGCACACACACGAGAGAGAGAGAGAATGTTTGACTTAATTTTGTTGGCAATATATAATACACAAGAATTTCCCTCCCATTAACCCTCTAGCCTCTCTGAACGTTACTCCGTCTCGGGTACTAGGACACAAATTGGGTCAGATTGTTAGGATTGTGGCCTTACCCACACATCTACCATGATTTGTCTTAATTTTTATTTTACTTTTATCAATTTTAATTATTTTTTTACCTACGTGACTTTACCGAAAAAACCTAAGAATATAATTTAAATGCTACGTTCAACTTTTTGCATGTTAAGAATATTTTTGGATGTAAAATGCACCGTGGACACAGGACACACACACACACACAGGTTTCATGTGAACAAGCGAATGTTGTGCGAAAGGAGTCAAGATGTTTGTTTTCAATATTTTTCACGACACTTTACATTGCGAACGATTTTTGGATTGTGGGGGAAAAAAAGTGATTGTTTCCTGTGAAATCCAATAAAGTAAAAAATGCTCTGAGAAAAAAAAGAGAGAGATTCTCTAAAAGCGACTCTCTCACCCGCAACTCCCTCCTGCGTCTCCCTCCTGCGTCTCCCTCCCCCTCTCTCTCACCAGCTCGCTCTTTCTTGCTCTCTCCTCTCTCTCTCTTCCTGCGGTGCCAGGGAGGATCTGCCCCACCGGTACTTACGCTGCCAGCGGCTCAAACCAATGTTCCGCCTTTTGGGGGACATCTTCAGGAAACTGGGGGTGCCCTTCTACAACAGCAGCTTCGTATATGGGGTGGTGCCTTACCTGGCTAACAAGCGCCATGACCTCGCCAACTTCGCCTGTGCTTAGGCGAAGATGGCGGTGTACAGAACGAGGAAAAAGATGCTGCAAGGTGACACTGACGGCTGCTCTGTGCTGCTTCCAGTGTTCAGGGGCCTGCTCAAGGCGCGGCTCCGGCTGGAGCACGCGTACCACACACATGTCGGTGATGTGCACGTCTTCTTCGAACGCTGGGGAGCCGGACAAGCCCCTCTCTGTACCAGCGTGGACGGCACCCTCGTGGTGTTCACCTTCTGAAGCGCTCGCTCGTCACCGTGGCGTGCGCGATGACCACCACCACCACAACCACCACCACCACCACAACCACCATCATCACGTGACTTTTCTTTCGTGTTGTGCGCGCTGCATTTAGCGCCACAGCGCGTGGATTTATAGCGTTTATATTTCATTTGTGTTGCTGGTGACTTTGTGTATTTCATATCGAAATCGCCTCCAGTGCTGTTGCTGCTGCTGGCGGCAATAAAAGTTGTTTAAAAGTCAAAAGTCTCTCTCTCCCTCCCCCTCTCCCCCCCTCTCACTCCGTCTGTACATTCAGCACAAACGCGTCTCTCTTGTTCTCTATGGCAAGGAATCTGACATTCAGAGATTCTGGACGACACGTTCGGGTGATGAGGTCCGGGTACAGGCCCGTCTGTGCCCAGCGGGGAAGCTGATGAAACCAACTGTAACCAACTAAGGCGAAGCAACTACAGCGAACCAACTAAACACCAGCAACTTGGACTAGGCAACTAATCTCGAGCAACTGAAACATAGAATACGGTGGCTAGGAGATGTTAACTACCTCGCCTGGTGTGCAGGAGGTCGGGGGTTCCATCCCGACCCTGACGCCTGCTGCTGCTGTATATTTGGAGTTTGCGTGTCTCTCTCTCATCATCATCATCATCATCACGGTGGCTAGGAGATGTGAACTATCTCGCCTGGCCTACAGGAGGTCGTGGGTTCGATCCCGACCCTGACGCCTGCTGCTGTATATTTGGAGTTTGCGTGTCTCTCTCTCATCATCACGGTGGCTAGGAGATGTTAACTACCACGCCTGGTCTACAGGAGGTCGTGGGGGTTCGATCCTTAACCTTGATGCCTGCTGCTGTGTATTTGGAGTTTGCGTGTCTCTCTCTCCCCGTGGTCGCTTGAATTTGTCTCCGGGTCCTCCGGTTTTCCCCTCCACATTTAGAATAAACGTCACGTGTTTAGAGAGTAATTGTCTGCTGCTAAACATTTCCACACGACGAGTCGCTTCTGAAAAATATCTGCAGAGCTCAGTCGTGGGGGGACCTTCACTGGTCAAATAAAAATAGTTCATCGTTGTCTACTTGCTTACTAAAACCAAACAAGTTTAACAAGCAATTTTTCGATTTAAAGCTTTCGTGACTGCAGGGATTCATCTTCTTGGTTCTTTGGGTAAAGTCACGTAGAAGGGAAATAATAAAATAATAAAAATAAAACATAATAAAATAATTCTCAATAATTCTCACGACGTTTCGCTTGCGTTGTGGCCGAAACGTCGTGAGAATTATTGTATTATGTGTTATTTTTATTATTTTATTATTTCCCTTCTACGTGACTTTACCGAAAGAACCAAGAAGATTTAACAAGAAACTTAACACATTATTTAAATTATTACTTTGTTTTTTGGAAAGTGTCCACCCTGGAAAGTGTCCACCCAGGGCAGTGTCCATCAAGGGAAGCGTCCACCCAGGGCAGTCAGCCGTGCGTCTACACTCTACACCGTACGTTTTGTGGACACGCGTGCAAACGGACAGGGCCACATTCTGTACACGCTCCATATTCACGCTGCACATCCACGCCCCGCCGTTTGCTCCTCTGCACGTCTCTAACACAACCTGCTCAAATCTACGCGCGGTGCCCTCGCTACCGTCAATATTTGCGATCCAGGAGGTAGTAAAAGCTTCCTGAAAATCATCGCGAGCATTTGCCACGCCGAGTGGGCACTGAAGGAGGCAAGCTGGGACCCAAACGGCGGCCCAAGGTGACTGACTTTTACCACTCCCTCCCCCCGTAGCTCACAACAATAACGACTACAAGCCCATCGGATAAGCGAGTCTCTCGTTTGTGTTGTGTGTGTCGTGGACACTGCCCACGCTCCGTCGATGCCTCGCGTGTTCCCCGGCCTGGCACTCAAGAAGAACGTTACGTAAACACAACAAAAAAATAAAAACTCGTTTTGGTGGACAGTGTCCTTAGAAATGTGATTTTTAAGAATCTCTCGCTCTCTTCAAAGCAGACAGAGTGGAATGTGTCATCGCCCTCCCTCCACCCTGCACGCAACAACACTCCAAACAACACACCCGCCTGCTCACCCACCCGCCTGCTCACCCACCCGCTCGCTCACCCACACAACCGCTCACCCACCCGCCCGCTCACCCACCCACCCGCTCACTCACCCACCCGCTCACTCACCCACCCGCTCACTCACCCACCCGCTCACTCACACAGCCGCTCACTCACCCACCCGCTCACTCACCCACCCGCTCACTCACACAGCCGCTACATCAACACTAAAGACAAACACCCCTCCCACTCCCGTGCAGCCTGCAACAGACTGTTGGGGCAAGTGCCGTGAGCGAGTAGCACCGATGCAGGCCGGAAACTGTGGCACACGAGGAGGTGGGTGGCCAGCACCACGCCCGGCCGCCTTTGTCTCCCCCAGTGGCGATGTTTACTACACACCGCACCGGGTACTCATTTGAGGCCGAGTCGACCTAGGGGAAGGGCCCAGAACGGGATTAGATGATCGTTATTACTGGGTGTTAGCCGTGAGCGGGAATGGAAGTCGTCGTGTCCATCATCAACAACAACCACCACCACCATCACCACCTGCGCGTTGATTGCCAAAGGTAAACACGTGGTGAGCTCATCCGTCACACACCCCCCTCCCCTCTCACCCCTCTCGCCCCCCCCCCCCCACAGAGAAGCAGGTGAAGGCACCTGGACGCGAGGCTGGCGCGCGTCATCGCGATGTCGTCATCGCGATGACGACGGCATTCACACGTCACTCGAGGGGGTGGGGGGGGCACGAGTGGGGGGGGGGGCACGAGTGGGGGGGGGACGTGGGGGGGGCACGTGGGGGGGGCACGTGGGAGGGGGGGGTACGGACCCCCCCCCCCCACATCACAAAGTGGTTAGACGTGGCTCAAGTGTCGAGTTATTTCTGTAGGCGTGCGTAATTGTTGTACGCAACTGTTGCACGCGTAATTGTTGAAGGCAACTGTTGCACGCGATCGTCAGGTGTGAGTGTTGGACGCGATTGTTATATGCAACTGTTGCGTGTGCGATTGTTGTACGCGACTTTTATGTGTAATTGTTATATGGAAGTGTTGTATGCGCTTGCTACATGTTTAGTGTTTCGATTTAAAGCTTTCGTGACTGCAGGGATTCATCTTCTTGGTTCTTTCGGTAAAGTCACGTAGAAGGTAAATAATAAAATAATAAAAATAAAACATAAAAAAAATTCTCACGACGTTTCGCCCACAACGCAAGCAGCCGTCCTCAGGTGAATACCAGGTCTGTCGGGGAGACACACACCCACGGGGAGACCCACACACCCACACAGAGACCCACAGATTCACACAGAGACCCCCAGACTCACACAGAGGCTCACACAGCGACACACAGACTCACACAGAGACTCGCAGGCTCACACAGAGACCCCCAGACTCACACAGAGACGCACAGACTCACACAGAGACCCACAGACTCACACAGAGACCCCCAGACTCACACAGAGACGCACAGACTCACACAGAGACCCACAAACTCACACAAAGACCCACAGAGAGACCCACAGACTCACACAGAGACCCACAGGCTCACACAGAGACCCACAGACTCACACAAAGACCCACAGAGAGACCCACAGACTCACACAGAGACCCACAGACTCACACAAAGACCCACAGACTCACACAGAGACCCACAGACTCACACAGAGAACCACAGACTCGCACAGAGACCCACAGAGAGACCCACAGACCCACACAGAGACTCACAGACTCACACAGACCCACAGACTCGCACAAAGACCCACATACCCACACAGAGACCCACAGACTCACACAGCGACCCACAGACTCACACAGAGAACCACAGACTCGCACAGAGACCCACAGACTCACACAGAGAACCACAGACTCACACAGAGACTCATAGACTCACACAAAAACTCATAAACTAATTTCCACACGCAGATCACGCGACGCCGCCTTGTTGAGCCATCGTTGTAAATAAGTCGGGCGGGCGGGCGGCTTCTGGAAAACAAAATCTACGCAGCAGCTAAAGTGGCGGGGCTTTAGCTGGTCAACTATTAACACAAATAGTTTAGTTGTCATCGTACCGAAAGGGTCCTAACAGTGCCGGACTAAGCTAGTGCGGGGCCTGTCGCACAAGTTGTTATAAAAGGGCCCTAAATAAAAAAAAACACGTAAATATTAAAACACACATTTTTTTTACTTGCATTGTAAAGTTATTGTATGTTTTCATTCGCTATACAGCCAGATAATACGACAAATCTCTAACCTTAAACACCCGGTCGTTCGTAAAAGTTGAAGGCGGTATAGTACTATAGTAATAGAGCAAGTGCAGAATCACTGAGCCGGAGTTGATAGCTTGAAAGCATTTAGCGCGGGGCCCTTGAAAGTGCGGGGCCCGTAGCATGTGTAGTTGCTCCACGTGTAGTAGCTACATCTGTAGTAGCTGCACGTGTAGCAGCTGCACGTGTAGCTGCTGCACGTGTAGCAGCTGCACCTGTAGTAGCTGCACCTGTAGTAGCTGCACCTGTAGTAGCTGCACCTGTAGCTGCTGCACGTGTAGCTGCTGCACCTGTAGCAGCTGCACCTGTAGCAGCTGCACGTGTAGCTGCTGCACGTGTAGCTGCTGCACGTGTAGCTGCTGCACGTGTAGCTGCTGCACGTGTAGCTGCTGCACGTGTAGCAGCTGCACGTGTAGCTGCTGCACGTGTAGCTGCTGCACGTGTAGCTGCTGCAAGTGTAGCTGCTGCAAGTGTAGCTGCTGCACGTGTAGCAGCTGCACGTGTAGCTGCTGCACGTGTAGCTGCTGCAAGTGTAGCTGCTGCACGTGTAGCTGCTGCACGTGTAGCAGCTGCACGTGTAGCTGCTGCACGTGTAGCTGCTGCACGTGCAGCTGCTTTGCTACGAGGATAATCCGGCACTGGGTTCTAACCAGTGCAAAGAATGCGTGGAATGGCGAGAGTTAAGATAGGGAGCACATCGCAAACACGGGGGGTGGGGGGGGGTCTTACGGCTTATCTGTCCATCGTTGTGGCTTTTGTTGTTGTCGCTGGCGTCGCTGCAGCGGAATTAGCGATGAATAGAGGCGAGTTTGCGACGAGCGATTTGGCGTGTGCTGTTACGTCAACAAAAGGCAAAGATCCCCCGTATAGCCCGCTAAACAGAATGTCGGGGAGTGCGGGCAAGTGCTTGTTCAAGCGGCACTACCGTTCCCCCCACCTCCGCACACGAAAGACAAACTCGCAACTTGGTATCGATATCCTCATCACACACACACACAGATATATTTACACACACTCAGATATACTGAAACCGATACGCAGCTACAAAGACAAAGATCCCCCCGTGTAGCCTTAAAAGGTTGTGGGGGCAAGTGCTGTTAGCGAGCACCTATGAAGGCCGGCACGGCACACGAGGGGGTGGGTGGCCAGCACCACGCCCGGCCGCCTTTGTCTCCCCGGTAGCGATGTTCACTACACACGGCACCGGGTACTCATTTGAGGCCGAGTAGACCTACACAATCACACGCAACCCACACAAATCGTTCACCCCATCGATTCGGCGGTCGGTTGATGCGAGTTTAAGAAAAGTCGCTGCATTGTGGCCGGGCAGATCGGGATCCGACTCTTTATATAAATAAAATATTTCCTGGACAAATCCGATGAGCCGTGAAGCTCTTTATCGCGGATGTCCAGCAAGGGGGGCCACGGGGGGGGAGGGGCCACGGGGGGGGGGGGCACGGGGGGGCCACGGGGGAGGGGGGCCACGGGGGGGCACGGGGGGGGGGGGAGTCAGAAAGTTGAAGTCAAAAAGTTGAAGTCAAAAGTTTAAAAAGTTGAAGTCACAAAGTTCGGAGGGAGCCGGCGCGCTACCACCACCACGTGGGTACGGAAGCGGTAAGTTGAGCACGCGCCGAACACTCCAACCCATCACCACCCACCAGGGCAGGTAAACAGCGGCGGCCGACGTTTCGAGCGACGGCCCTTCGTTGTTTGCGCACCCAACTCGCGAGAGACACACGGTGGGGGTGGTGATGGTGGTCGTGGTGGTCGTCTCGCGACTTTCTCGCGGAAATCGTTTCGGAGTCACGCGGCGAAGTTGACTACCTGGGGGTAGACTCGGGTGGGGGGGGTAGACTCGGGTGGGGGGGTAGACTCGGGTGGGGGGGGGTCTTACCGGAGGTCGAAGAGGTGGGAGCAGCTGATGATGATGCTGATGATGATATCACCTCGTCTTCACTTTGGCCAGTACTCTCAGCGGCCACCAAACCCCACGACCAGAATCATACAACCTCCGTCTCTCTCCGTCTCTCTGGTGTCACACTCCCTCCCTGTCTGTAACTCTATCACACACACACTCTGTTTATCTCTGACTCGCCCCGTGTCTCTCTCTCTCTGTCTCTCTGTGTCTCTCACATCCACTGTGTCTCTCCGTATCTCTCACGTCCACGGTCTCTCTCTCACGTCCACAGTCTCTCTCTCACGTACACTGTCGCTCTCTGTCTGTCTCTCTCTGTGTCTGTCTCTCTCTGTCTGTCTCTCTCTGTGTCTGTCTCTCTCTCTCTCTGTGTCTCCCTCTGTGTCTCCGTGTCTCCCTCTCTCTGTGTGTGTGCACTTGGGCACGAACACGCGCGCTTATCTGAACATGCCCAGGGGGAGCTGAGCTTGGACCAAACCATTCCCTCCGTGGGGGTGTGGGTGAGGTAGGAGGGGAGGACGAGGGGAGCGGTGGCGCAGCGGTTAGCGCCGTCGGATAGCGCGCGCGTGCGCGTGCTCCTGACAACAACCGGTCACGATTATTTGAACCGGTCGCGGGGGTCACCTCCTCTAGGTCGACTCGGCCTCGAATGAGTACCCGGTGCGTGGTAAACTTCGCTACTAGGGAGACAAAGGTGGCCGTGTGTGGTGTTGTCCACCACCACCACTCACCCCACGTGTGCCACAGTGCCGGCAGACTTCATAGGCGCTACCACCACTCGCTAACGGCCCTTGCCCCTTCGGTCTGGCGCGGGGGACCTTTGGCTTTGGAGCCAGGTGAGCCAGGAGGGGTGGGCGAGTGTTTGGGGAGGGGGGGGGGTCAGCGAGACCTTGAATTTAGTTGGCATCGTGGCAAGGTGGGGTGGGGGGGGTGGGAGACGTGACCACGGCCTCTGATAGGGCGCTAGGGCAGGAACTAACAAGAACACATCAGTGATATAGCGCTGGGAAGTCTACAGGCAGGTGGTGCTGGTGGTGGAGACGACGATGATGATGACAATGATCATGATAATGATGTCGCGAGCAGTCGCAGTGGATTAATTCATTCATTTCCGTCACTAAAGTGTCACTTACCGACTCGGGCCGATGGCTCACCGAACCTGTTGGTACAGCCCCCGGTGCCACACCCAAGCACACACACACACATAGAGACAAAGCTCCCCCGTGTAGACTCAACAGACTGTCGGGGCAAGTGCTCTGAAGGCCGGCACGGCGCACGAGGGGGTGGGTGGCCAGCACCACGCCCGACCGCCTTTGTCTCCCCAGCGGCGATGTTTTGTTTTTACACGCAGAGACACGGGGGGACGCGGATAGACGCGGGGAGACACCGGGAGACGCCGGGAGACGCGGGGAGACGCGGAGAGACACCGGGAGACGCCGGGAGACGCGGGCAGACGCGGAGAGACACCGGGAGACGCCGGGAGACGCCGGGAGACGCGGAGAGACACCGGGAGACGCCGGGAGACGCGGGCAGACGCGGGGAGACGCGGGGAGACGCGGAGAGACACGGGGAGACGCGGAGAGACGCCGGGAGACGCGGGGAGACGCCGGGAGACGCCGGGAGACGCCGGGAGACGCGGAGAGACACCGGGAGACGCCGGGAGACGCGGGCAGACGCGGGGAGACGCGGGGAGACACGGGGAGACGCGGAGAGACGCCGGGAGACGCGGGGAGACGCGGGGAGGTGTACAGGCAGGTGCTGGGGGACCTCGGGGATAGAACCAGAGAGGTGCAGGGAACCATCAAGGAGACAAAGAGGAGAGACACGGAGAGACGCGGGGAGAGACACGGGGAGAGACGCGGGGAGACGCGGGGAGAGACACGGAGAGACGCAGATGAATGTAGACCGGACTAAACTACAAACCAGTTAAAAACTAGTTGTGTATTTTGCCAGGTAAGGCCCCACTGAGCTAAAGAGCCCTTCTCAGAGGCGACCTGGCCACACGTGACAGCTCAACCACGCGGCTCATGTGGACATTTACAGCAGCAGCAGTCAAAGACTCTGAACGCACACGAAGTTGTTTCTAAATGTGCAGGGAAACACTGGAGGACCCGGAGACAAATCCACGCGACCACGGGGAGAGAGAGACACCGCAAACTCTCAATATACAGCAGCAGCAGGCGGCGTCAGGGTCGGGATCGAACCCACGACCTCCTGTATACCAGGCGAGGTAGTTAACATCTTCTAGCCACCCAGGACAGGAGACACAGGGAGACATAGGGGAGACACAGGGGAGACACAGGGAGAGACAGGGAGAGACAGGGAGACGCGGAGAGACACGGGAGACACGGGGAGACACGGGGAGATGCAGGGAGACACAGGGGAGATGCAGGGAGACACAGAGACACTGAGAGACACTGAGAGACACTGAGACATTGGGAGACACTGAGAGACACTGAGAGACGCAGGGAGACACAGAGAGACACGTGGAGACACAGGGGGACACAGGGATACACAGGGAGACACAGGGAGACACAGAGAGACACAGAGAGACACGTGGAGACACAGGGAGACACTGAGAGACACAGGGAGACAGGGAGACACAGGGAGACGCACACCTGTCGGCACCACGAGGCAACAGTCAGAGCCCCCCCACCCCCACGACGGGGCCCAAACAAACACGGGGGGCCATGAAATATTCAGCGGCCACCGGCGGGCGGGAGGGAGAGGCCGCAACGCCCCACGGAATATTCAGCCTCGATCCGCCGTCGTTGCTCGGCCGACGTGGGGGGTGGGTGGTGGGGGTGAGGGGGTGGTGGGGGTGAGGGGATGGTGGGGGGGTGGTGGTGGGAGGGTGGTGGGGGGTGGTGGTGGGGGCATGGTGGGGGGGATGGTGGGGGGGGATGGTGGTGGGGGGGGATGGTGGTGGGGGGATGGTGGTGAAGGGATGGTGGTGGGGGTGGTGGCGGGGGGTGTGATGGTGGGAGGGTGGTGGTGGTGGGAGGGTGGTGGTGGGGGGGTGATGGTGGGAGGGTGGTGGTGGGGGGGGTGGTGGGAGGGTGGTGGTGGGGGGGGTGATGGGGAGGGGGGGATGGTGGTGGGGGGTGGGTCCTCGTTAATTTTTCCGACAAACACAAAACGTCATTCACTCCCCGTGCCTCGCGTGTCCCGACCTCGCGAGATGTTAACCATCTCGCCTGGTCTACAGAAGGTCGTGGGTTTGACCCAGACCCTGACGCCTGCTGCTGTATATTTGGGAGTCTGCGTGTCTCTCTCTCATCATCACGGTGGCTAGGAGATGTTAACTATCTCGCCTGGTGTGCAGGAGGTCGTGGGTTCGAGCCAGACCCTGTCGCTGCTGTATATTTGGAGTCTGCGTGTCTCTCTCTCCGTGGTGACTGCGTGGATTTGTCTCCGGGTCCTCCTCTGGTTTCCCCCTCCACATTTAGAACCAACGTCACGCGTTTAGAGTCATTGACCGCTGCTAATAAATTCCCGTTACTTGTGTTGAGCGTTCATCTGTGATCGCCAGGTCGCTTACATATAAAAAAAATAGAGCTATTTAGCTCGTAGCTCGGTTGGGGCCTTACCTGGTGAAATAAAAATCGCGGTTAAAAATAGCACGCGTGTGCTTATGCTATCCGCACGTAAACACGTCGTTTGTGTATTTAGAGTGGCCTTGTTCACCTTTCCCTATACTCTGCACTCCCATCGCGTGTTAGTTGATGTTGTTGTTGTTGTTGAACGTTCTGACCCCGTGCCCCTACTGGACATCTGGGGAGGGGGTGGGGGAAGAGCTTTACAACTCATCGGATTTGTCCAGAACTACGACAGGATACTGATGCCCATTTACAGTTCCGGGCCGTTACCCACACGGACATCGAGCGGTCACGTGGGTCCGGCGTGCCGAGTGATGTCTAACACACACAAAGACAAAGATCCCCCGTGTAGCCTTAACAGAGTGTAGGGGCAAGTGCTGTTAACAAGTAACATCACCTATGAACACAAAGACAAAGATTCCCCGTATAGCCTTAAACATATTTTTGGGGTAAGTGCACGCAACCTCAGCCCATCATCCACGCCCCACCCTCGGGCTGCGGGTCGATAAAATAGCTACTACTCTGTGGTTACGTCCTACAGATGTCCTATAGGAACGTGGAATTTCCAGAAACGGCTCTGGGCGTATGCCTCTGTGGCTCGGCGAGATTGAACCAGAACGCTTGGGTCAAACACAACAACAAAACCAGCCAGAGCACAACGCCGGGGGAGCTGGTGGGGGGGTGGTGGGGGGTGGTGGGGGTCACACACAGTGACCGGGGTCTGGCAAGGTCAGCTCACGTGACCTTTGCTTGGCGAGCAACGAGCCGCGGATTCAGGAGGCTGTGTGCGCCTGGTGGGGTGTTTGTGTTTGTTTGTGTGTCTCTGTGTGTGTGTGTCTCTGTGTGTCTGAGTGTGTCTGTGTGTGTGTGTGTGTCTGTGTGTGTGTCTCTGTGTGTTTGTGTGTGTCTGTGTGTCTGTGTGTCTGTGTGTGTGTGTGTGTCTGTGCGTGTGTGTCTGTGTGTGTCTGTGTGTGTGTCTGTGTGTCTGTGCGTGTGTGTCTGTGTGTGTGTGTCTGTGCGTGTGTGTCTGTGTGTGTCTGTGTGCGTGTGTGTCTGTGCGTGTGTGTCTGTGCGTGTCTGTCTGTGCGTGTGTGTCTGTGCGTGTCTGTCGTGCACCGTGCCGGCTCCTTCGTAGATGTCGCTGCTCCTTGCTACACAGCACTTGCCCCAAAGGTCCGTCGAGGCTACACGGGAGGGGTGGGAACCTTTGCCTTTGTGGAGTCAACGCTAAGCGATGGGCCACGTGGAGTTGCGCGCTCAGAGGCGGCCCGGCCGGGGTCCTCTGCTCAGAGTGGCTACCGGGGGTGGGGTCACGGTGGGGTCACGGTGGGGTCACGGAGAGGCTTTGAAACATCTGAATCGTGACTCGCTGGGGTTGTACACGCCGCTCCAAACCTGGAACAATTTAATCTGACGGAGGACTCCCTCGCCCCCCCTCCCCACCTCGCCCCCCCCTCCCCACCTCGCCCCCCACCCCCTCCCCCCCTCGCCCCCCACCCCCCACTGTGTGAGGAGCGGTGGCACAGCGGTCAACGCGCCACCGCTCCGAAGCCGGCAGCGACCCGGGTTCGATTCCTCAATCACGGCCGCCAACAGGAACTGACACTGTACCCTACAGGTGTCTTAGTCTGGCTCAATGAGCCTCAGGAATTAACACAGAGCCCTACATGAGTTTCAGTCTGGCTCTATGAGCCTCTAGAATTCACAATAAACCATTGTGGGGAGCCTTAGTCTGGTTCTATGAGCCTCAGGAATTAACACTGAACCATTGGGGGGAGCCTTAGTCTGGCTCTTCACACTGAACCCTGGGGGTGCCTTAGTCCGCTCTATGAGCCTATTGAATTAACACTGAACCCTAGGGGGAGCCTTGGTCTGGCTCTATGAGCCTCTTGAATTAACACTGAACCCTGTGGGAGCCTTGGTCTGGCTCTATGAGCCTCTTGAATTAACACTGAACCCTAGGGGGAGCCTTGGTCTGGCTCTATGAGCCTCTTGAATTAACACTGAACCCTAGGGGGAGCCTTAGTCTGGCTCTATGAGCCTCTTGAATTAACACTGAACCCTAAGGGGAGCCTTAGTCTGGCTCTATGAGCATCTTGAATTAACACTGAACCCTGTGGGAGCCTCAGTCTGGCTCTATGAGCCTATTGAATTAACACTGAACCCTAGGGGAGCCTTGGTCTGGCTCTATGAGCCTCAGGAATTAACACTGAACCCTGTGGGAGCCTTAATCTGGCTCTATGAGCCTCTTGAATTAACAATGAACCCTAGGGGGAGCCTTAGTCTGGCTCTGAGCCTCAGGAATTAACACTGAACCATTGGGGGAGCCTTAGTCTGGCTCTATGAGCCTCAGGAATTAACACTGAACCATTGGGGGAGCCTTAGTCTGGCTCCATGAGCCACACGAATTAACACTGAACCCTAGGGGGAGCCTTAGTCTGGCTCTATGAGCCTCAGGAATTAACACTGAACCATTGGGGGGAGCCTTAGTCTGGCTCTATGAGCCTCAGCAATTAACACTGAACCCTAGGGGGAGCCTTAGTCTGGCTCTATGAGCCTCTAGAATTAACACTGAACCCTAGGGAGAGCCTTGGTCTGGCTCTATGAGCCTCTATAATTCACACTGAGCCATCGGGGAGAGTCTCACCCCGACTCTCCGCAGGGCACCAGCGCAGTTGCACCGCCTGCACACTCGAGACGGCGAACGCCGCTGACGAGGGGGGGGGGGCGGGCGGGCGAAGGCGTCCACTTTGTGGGGTGGGGGGGGGGCGATCATTTTTAGCTCTGCCAAAATATGCTGGGATGGACAGATGCTTACACGCACGCACACAGACAAAGATCCCCCGTACAGCCTGCTGGGGCAAGTGCCCCTCGCGAGTAACAGCACCTATTAAGGCCGGCACGGCACGCGGCGATGTTTACGACACAATCGCGCCAGGTGCGATTGTGTCGTAAACATGAGGCCGAGAAGGGGGAGCCGCCCCGGGACCGGGCTCAGATCATAATCCGTCAGTGGCGTCCGTGGCCGTGAGCGGGACTCGAACTCGGGTCTCTCTGCCGGGTGCTGAGCAGAGGTGTGGACTCGAGTCATGTGACTTGGACTCGAGTCAGACTCGAGTCATGAATTTGATGACTTGCGACTCGACTTGGACTTGCATAACAATGACTTTGTCCCACCTCTGAGATGTGGACTCGAGTCATGTGACTTGGACTCGAGTCAGACTCGAGTCATGAATTTGATGACTTGCGACTCGACTTGGACTTGCATAACAATGACTTTGTCCCACCTATGAGATGTGGACTCGAGTCATGTGACTTGGACTCGAGTCAGACTCGAGTCATGAATTTGATGACTTGCGACTCGACTTGGACTTGCATAACAATGACTTTGTCCCACCTCTGGTGCTGAGCGCTTATCGGCTACGGCTACGCCACACGTACACACAAAGATCCACCCCCCCCACCCCGTGTAGCCTCAACAGGGCTGTCAGTAGCGAGCAGCAGCGCCTACGAAGGGCGACAGTGGCACACGGAGGGGTGGGTGGGTGGCCAGCACCATGTCCAGCCACCCTCGACTCCCCAGTGGCGATGTTTACTGCACAGTTGCTCACATGTGCACGCGCACACACCACACACACGCACACACGCACACACGCGCACACACGCGCACACACACACGCACACACGCGCGCACACGCACACACGCGCACACACACGCACACACGCACACACGCACACACGCGCACACACACACACGCGCACACGCACACACGCGCACACACACACACGCACACGCACACACGCGCGTGACAGCGTTGGGATTCCCGGCATTAGGAAGATGCGCGGGATTCTTGCCGGGTCATCGGGGGTGGACTCAGGAATCCTAACGAGGCCCTTCTGTACCCCCCCCCCCCCGCTGGGTGAGGAGAAGGAGGAGGAAGAGGAACGTGAAAAACATCCACGAGGTGCGGCGGCGGTCAAGAGCAAACGAGAGCCGTCGGAGTCGCAGGGGAAAAAAAATAACGAGGAGGTAGAGGAGGAGGTGAAGGAGGCGGAGGAGGTGGAGGTGGAGGAGGTAGAGGAAGTGGAGGAGGAGGTGGAGGTGGAGGATGAATCCCACGAAGGGTCGATCAACGTGGGACACTCGTTCCGTGAGCCCTCGCAAGATCCGGCTAGGAGATGTTAACTACCTCGCCTGGTGTACAGGAGGTCGTGGGTTCGATCCCGACCCTGACGCCTGCTGCTGTATATTTGGAGTTTGCGGTGTCTCTCTCATCATCATCACCGCAGTGGCTAGGAGATGTTAACTACCTCGCCTGGTGTACAGGAGGTCGTGGGTTCGATCCCGACCCTGACGCCTGCTGCTGTATATTTGGAGTTTGCGGTGTCTCTCTCATCATCATCACCGCAGTGGCTAGGAGATGTTAACTACCTCGCCTGGTGTACAGGAGGTCGTGGGTTCGATCCCGACCCTGACGCCTGCTGCTGCTGTGTATTTGGAGTTTGCGGTGTCTCTCTCTCCCCGTGGCCGCGTGGATTTTTCTCCGGGTCCTCGGGTTTTCCCCTCAAATTTCACTCACGATTTTGCTCACTCATCCAATCACCGACCACCTCACCCACTCATTTACTCACGATCTCACTCACCCACCCACACACCCACGATCACACTCACTCACCTACTGATTCACTCACTCACCTACTGATCCACTCACCCACCCACGATCTCACTCACTCACCTACTGATTCACTCACCCACCCACGATCTCAATCACTCACCTACTGATTCACTCACTCACCTACTGATTCACTCACCCACCCACGATTTCACTCACTCACCTACTGATTCACTCACCCACCCACGATCTCACTCACTCACCTACCGATTCACTCACCCACCCACGATTTCACTCACTCACCTACTGATTCACTCACCCACCCACGATCTCACTCACTCACCTACTGATTCACTCACCCACCCACGATCTCACTCACTCACCTACTGATTCACTCACCCACCCACGATCTCACTCACTCACCTACTGATTCACTCACTCACCTACTGATTCACTCACCCACCCACGATCTCACTCACTCACCTACTGATTCACTCACTCACCTACTGATTCACTCACCCACCCACGATCTCACTCACTCACCTACTGATTCACTCACCCACCCACGATCTCACTCACTCACCTACCGATTCACTCACCCACCCACGATCTCACTCACTCACCTACTGATTCACTCACTCACCTACTGATTCACTCACCCACCCACGATCTCACTCACTCACCTACTGATTCACTCACCCACTCACTCTTACAGGTGAGACTCCTGGCCTCTTTGGGCTATCAGCTGGTCACACAACAACAACAACTTGCAACTCGAACTCATGACGCGGCGCGCGGACCACAATCGAAAGAAAATTAGACAAAAGATGAGATAGACACAAAAAATGTAAAATACTCGTAAATAAATAGATAATACGTCAACGCAATACCAACTATAATCACCCAGGAATGTCTGTACTTAACGCTCGTGACGTCACTCCACATCGACTAGCCCCCCTCATTAATATTCATGAGCAGGTGACGGTCTCCAAATGGACCCCCCCATTCATAATAATTAGTGGGTGACGTCACTCCACATGGGGGGGGGGGGCGAGGCGCCTCCTCCCCCCTCCTCGGCGTCAACTCACCACCCTCACTCACAAGGCAGAGCCCTCACGTCACGTGATCTCCGTCACGCTGTTGAGACATCGAAGTAAAAAGGACGTCGTGATGAACGAGGGATTATCACCTTCAAATGAAATCGGTCTGTGTCACCGCGCCCTGACAAATTGCACACGAACTGATGCAATTAATATGCCACGTCGCGCTCTGCTTTTCGCTTGCAAGTCTCAGATTTACTGCAATACAAAGACAAAGACTCCCCGTGTAGCCTGTAACAGACTGTTGGGGCAAGTGCTGTTAGCGAGCAGCAGCTATGAAGGCCGGAACGGCACACGAGGGGGTGGGTGGCCAGCACCACGCCCGGCCGCCTTTGTCTCTCCCCCAGTGGCGATGTTTACACACCGCATCAGGTACTCGTTTGAGGCCGAGTCGACCTAGGGGAGGCCTAGGACCGGTTCAGATAATCGTCACCGGTGTTTACTGCAATACACTCGTCCTAGGACGGGCTAAAGGCTCGTGGTGAATCTATATATATAAAATCGCAAATCTGTCTGTCTGTGTGTGTGTCTGTGTGTCGCCGGACCATACGCAGTTTCATTGGACGAAATGTGAGGGATTTGCGAGACACGATTGGTCCGTTTGGTTTTCCACGGCGGTTGCCCCTGGCAACGGGTAGCGACGCATTCGCTGCGGGGTGGACGCCATTTTTAATTCCCGTTAAAAATATGCGCACGCATTAACACGCGACTCTGAGGTAAATTCATCAAAGTTTCACGTCCTCTTCACTCCCCCCCCCCACCCCAATGTGTGCAATTACTATTATAGGGTCGGTAGATAATAAAATTATAGCGATTAGACAGTATTATTGTAGCGCGGGGGGGGGGGGGGGTAACGGCCCCAGTACCCAGCCTCAGTCGGGTGGGCAATTTAGGCGAGGCCGGAGGCTCTGCACGGTACTAGGCCTCGACACCCCACCACACTATAGGCCGTACATATTACTGCACAGCGGCCGAGGAGATCGTGGCTGGGGGGGGCAGGGGTAGCAGCCCATCTGTGTATATATGTAAGGTTATTGAGAAATATATTTTTCACCCGGGCAACCGGGTACTTCTGCTAGTACTCTTACAAACACAGAGGCGTTCCCACTAGCGACGTCACCATCACCACCACGCAATAGGATGAATCTTCTTGGCGAGCGAGCGAGCGTGGGATCTGGTAACACGTGGTCAACACGGAGCGCGCACGTGGCCACAGCCGGTGACGCGTTCTGCCGACTCCGCCCACGTGGCACGCGCCGTGAGGTCATAGTGCGTGCGTGTCTGCGTGTGTGTGCCTGCGTGTGTCTGCGTGTGCCTGCGTGTGTCTGTGCCTGCGTGTGCCTGTGTGTGCGTGTGCCTGTGTGTGTGTGCCTGTGTGTGTGTGCCTGCGTGTGTGTGCCTGTGTGTGTGTTTGCCTCTGCGTGTGGTGGAGAATGTGTGTGTATGTGTGTGTCTGTCTGTGTGTGTGTGTGGGGAGCGGTGGTGTAGCGGTTAGCGCTACGCTGCGCTACGAACCCGGCGACCCGGGTTCGATTCCCGCTCACGGCCACCGACATCAATGACGATTATCTGAACCGGTCTTGGACCTCCCCTAGGTCGACTCAGCCTCAAATGAGTACCTGGTGCGGTGTGTAAACCCATTCCGGCCTTCATAGCTTGCTGGTTCTGCTCGCTAACAGCACTTGCCCCAACAGTTTGTTGAAGGCTATTTGGTGGTGGGGAACTTTATCTTTATCTTTGTGCGCGTGTGAACATTCCAAATGTGCCGCTCGGATCTCCGGGAACGCGAGGCGCGCCGTCGCCACGCCGAACATAGAGTTACCTCATTTACCACTGAGTCGACCTAGGGGAGTCCCTCCCCCCCGGTCCACATTCCGACTGCGACTGTCAACAACTGAGCAGCAGCTCGCCGGGGATTGGATCGCACGTGACCTCGACCGACACTCTGCGAACGGGATTGCCAGTCACCCGCAGCGGATTGTTGAATCCATCCGTGCGGCGCTTGTGCGTGTGACCTCTCCCACCGTGGTGGGGGGTTTTTTCCTCCGATTTTTGTTGTTGTTTGTTGTTGTTGTTGTTTTTGGGTCCGACCACGCCCCCACGAGTCGTCGAATTTGTGGCCAAACATCCCAGTTGCAGCGCAGCAACAGCAGCAGTAGCAGGACTCTCTTGAACACGAGTCTTGAGACTCGGTGAATCTGCAGCAGGTACATCGAGGTATAGGGCCAAGCCGACGAAAGACGGCGGTGGTCACCGCATCATCATCGTCATCATCGCGCGCGGCGCTTACAGATGCGCTGCTCCTGCGGCCGTCTGGAACGCTCCTCCGTTACGATATTCGGAAGCTACTGGGAGCTGTCCTGCACGTGATCATCCTCATCGAGGTTGGAACTGCTTGTTGTTGTTGTTGTGTTTAGTTTGTTGTCCTTCACCCCCCCCTCGCACCTCCGATGAGCGCGGTTGGCTATGTACGGTGCGAAAGAAGTTCAACACACACACACACAGACAGACACACACACAGACAGACACACACACAGACACACACACAGACACACACACACAGACACACACACACACACAGACACACACACGTACTCCCAACGTCACGCAAGGACCCCGCCTCCTGAGAACGGCGTCTTGAGACTCCGCGGGAAACCTTCCCGAGTCAGATGAAGCGCTCGGAAGAGGGGGAGGGGGGGCCCGCTTCCCCCCCCCCTCCCCCCCCCCCTTTTGGCCACGTGACAGGGCACGCAGGCCACGGAAATGCAGGGAAATTACGTCCCGAATTACCGCCCAAAAAAAATCACGGAATTCTACGATGACTATCGCTCTCCATCCCTCGCTCGCTCTCTCTCGTTCTCGCTCTCTCTCGATCGCTCTCCCTCCCTCCTCTTCGCTCGCTCGCTCTCGATCGGTGTGGGACCACAGTGGCCCCTGTTTCTAACGTGCAGCAGTTCGTAGGTCGGGGGGGGGCTATGTGTGGGTGCTGCTGTATCTGGGGAGGCTGTCTGTGTGGGTCGTGATGGGGGGGTGCGAGGGGGGGGCGAGGGGGGGGCTGCTATTGTTGGCGGGCGCTAGCGCCGTTATCGGCGCCCGGAAAACAAAAAAAGACTCGGCACGGCCTGGCAGGCAAAGCGAGCTACTGGGGGGGGGGGGGGGGCTAGTGGGGGGTGGGGGTTGGGGACGAGGGGGCGGGGTTGTGTGGCGGGGGGGTCTCAAGCAGACATTGTCTTTTGGGGGGGGGGTATGGGGGGGGGGTACCCACAGCCCCCCAACCCGCCCGTCAGTTCAGAGGGGGTAGACCCAAGAGGGGGTAGTCCCAAGAGGGGGTAGTCCAAGAGGGGGTAGTCCAAGAGGGGGTAGTCCAAGAGGGGGTAGTCCAAGAGGGGTAGTCCCAAGAGGGGGTAGTCCCAAGAGGGGGTAGTCCCAAGAGGGGGTAGTCCAAGAGGGGTAGTCCCCACAGGGGGTAGAGACCTAAGAGGGGGTAGTCACCCAACAGGGGGTAGATCTGCACCGTCTAAACCCTCATTCTCTCATCGCAGTTGAATTTTTTTTTGCCGCGGACAAATTTTGAAACTTTTCCACGACATTTTTTTTGTGCCGCACCCCGAACCGATTCACTTCATCACCGCGATGCCAATCTGCCCCTCCAGTAATTGCAGTCGTGAAAATGAAAATAATGATAATCACGATGAGAGTTATTATGTTGTTTTTAAACAACAAAAGCAGCAACAGTTCTCAGAGTGATTAAATCAAGAAACTATAACAACCACCATCGACCAGCGCTATTGTTCGGCATCGCAGCGCTTGATCTGCGTCTCGCTCTCTCTCTCTCTGCATCTCACGTCTCCGAGACGCGCACTGCCCAGGCTGCACGAGCCCCAGCGTAGTAGTCTGTGCGGTGGTAGTGCTCAGAATGGTGACATTTGTATTGATACCGGGAGCAATCGAACGAGTCGCAAAATCTCCTTTGTCACAAATGCCCAGGAAAATTCGAATTCTAAAAATCCATCTCGGTCTCACCCGTTCTCATCACCGCCTCGCCTCTCATCCCTACACCTCTTGCCTGCACCACTCCTGTCAACCCACGCGGGAGTTTAAACTTTAAGAACGGGGGGGGGCAGGGTGGGGGGGTATGGACACCCCCACCACCCGCCCCCCTCCCCAAAATGAAATCGCGCAACTTGAACTCCAGAGGCGAGCGATTCAGTTGCAGGGAGGCGACCGCTCGCCCCGGCGTGAAATCCGGCTGGAGAGTTGCACGCTCCGGTGTGGGACCTGCCTCCATCGATGACTCGGGCTGCGGGCGGCCGAGTTACGAGCGAGCGAGCGACCGATCGTGGCCCCGGTGTACAATCCGCCTTCGGGCGACTCTGTTGCATGCAATTGGCGGCTCGGGTATTGGGGGCCCGCCCGCCCGCACTGCCGTGACAGCCGTGTCTCTCCAAGACGACGCGGAAGCGGCTTAACCAGTTGCTGTTGATTTAAAAAAATAAAAATTCATTCCGGGAGGTCATGGACCAAGGAAACTCACCCCCAGACCCTCCGCCTTGCCTCGCTGAGTCTCAACTCAATCCTCCGCCTCGCTGGCTCCGGTTCTACGGAGGTGGTGGTGGTGGTGGTGGCCCTGATGTTGCCATTCACATTTTGAGTTCTGCGGAATGATCTGGCCAATTTCGATTTAAAGCTTTCGTGACTGCAGGGATTCATATATAATTGTTTTATTTTTATTATTTCCATTCTACGTGGCTTTACCGAAAGAACCAAGAAGATCTGGCCAATGTTAGGGATCGTAACACCACGTTGGCCGTTAAAACGACGGAGCCGTCGGTTCAACAACCGCAGGCTACGTCATCAACCAGACCCGACTACAATTAGACGCAGACGAAAGTTGAATCAGCGCCGACTGAATTCGCACTTATGAAACAAAATAGGTGGCATCTCCCCCACATCTCATCTCCCCAAATCCCATCTCCCCAAATCCCATCTCCCCACATCTCATCTCCCCACATCTCATCTCCCCACATCTCATCTCCCCACATCTCATCTCCCCACATCTCATCTCCCCACATCTCATCTCCCCACATCTCATCTCCCCACATCTCATCTCCCCACATCTCATCTCCCCAAATCCCATCTCCCCAAATCCCATCTCCCCAAATCCCATCTCCCCACATCTCATCTCCCCACATCTCATCTCCCCAAATCTCATCTCCCCAAATCTCATCTCCCCAAATCTCATCTCCCCAAATCTCATCTCCACAAATCTCATCTCCCCAAATCTCATCTCCCCACATCTCATCTCCCCACATCTCATCTCCCCAAATCTCATCTCCCGAAATCTCATCTCCCCACATCTCATTTCCCCAAATCTCAGCTCCCCACATCTCATCTCCCCAAATCTCATCTCCCGAAATCTCATCTCCCCACATCTCATTTCCCCAAATCTCATCTCCCCACATCTCATCTCCTGAAATTTCCCCACATGTTCCCACAATCTCGCCTCGTGTCTCCCCGCATCATCTCCCGATATCTCCCCGCATCTTCTCAATGCCGGAGCTCAACACAAAAATATCTGCACATTGCATCGTCACACCTGTCAACCCACTAGTACACTCACCACTAGTACACTCACCACTAGTACACTCAACACCAGTACACTCACCACCTGTACACTCACCACTAGTACACTCATCACCTGTACACTCACAACTAGTACACTCACTACTAGCACACTCACCACTAGCACACTCACCACTAGCACACTCACCACTACAAACCTGTCAACACCTTATCAGTGCCCTACCTTATTACAGACCAATTCAGACCTTACTGGTCACCCCGTGCCCCTTATACATCTCAACGTTCATCCCACAAAGTCCCATCATCACAAGGGAGAGAGACACACAGAGAGACACAAACACTTTGTGTTGTTGCCTGCATTGAAACGGCTGTGCGCGGTATGAACCTCAAAACTCAATTTCCCTGCACAAGAATACGGGGAAAATTTCGATTTAAAGCTTTCGTGACTGCAGGGATTCATATTCTTGGTTCCTTCGATGAAGTCACGTAGAAGGGAAATAATACAATAATAAAAATTAAACATAATAAGATAAAATTCTCACGACGTTTCGGCCACAACGCAAGCAGCCGTCATCAGGTGAAGAAACAGAGCTGTCGGAAAGACAGAATCCTCATTAGGTCCTCATTTGGACGCTGAGACCCACAGACTCAGACAGAGACCCACAGCCTCACACAGAGACACCCACAGAGTCACCAGAGAGACCCACAGACTCACACAGAGACCAATAGACTCGCCACAGAGATCCACAGACTCACACAGAGACCCATAGACTCACACAGAGACCCACAGACTCACACAGAGACTCACACAGAGACCCACAGACTCACACAGAGACTCACACGGAGACCCACAGACTCACAAAGAGACCCACAGACTCACAAAGAGACCCACAGACTCACACAGAGACCCACAGACTCACACCGAGATACCCGCAGACTCACACAGAGACCCACAGACTCACACAGAGACCCACAGACTCACACAGAGACACCCAGAGACTCACAAAGAGACCCGCAGACTCACACAGAGATCCACAGACTCACACAGAGACCCACAGACTCACCACAGAGACCCATAGACTCACACCGAGACCCACAGATGCGCAGAGACACCTAGGCGGGGGTACATCTCAGGTGGTCGAGCATGTGACGGACTGACTGCATCGACTCCCATAGTCCACCCTGAGTCTTGAGCGAGGCAGCCGCTGGCTATGGTGACACACCTGTAAGGTGACACACCTGTAAGGTGACACATCTGCCGGGTATTTTAAATCGATTTGTGGGTTTGCATTGAAACAGGAGAAACCTGAAGCGAGAGGGAGAGAGAGCAGGCGATGAAGATCACTCTACAGAGACAGCAAGGGCACTGTGGGTGTCTCTGCGGGTGTCTCTGTGGGTGTCTCTGTGGGTGTCTGTGGCTGTCTGTGGGTCTCTGTGGGTCTCTGTGGGTGTCTGTGGGTGTCTGTGGGTGTCTGTGGGTGTCTGTGGGTGTCTCTGAGTGTCTGTGGGTGTCTCTGTGGGTCTTTGTGGGTCTCTGTGGGTCTCTGTGGGTCTCTGTGGATGTCTGTGGGTCTCTGCGTGAGTCTGTGAGTCTCTGTTGGTGTCTCTGTGTCTCTGTGGGTGTCTCTGTGGGTGTCTCTGTGGGTCTCTGTGGGTCTCTGTGGGTCTCTGTGGGTCTCTGTGGGTCTCTGTGGATGTCTGTGGGTCTCTGCGTGAGTCTGTGAGTCTCTGTTGGTGTCTCTGTGTCTCTGTGGGTGTCTCTGTGGGTGTCTCTGTGGGTCTCTGTGGGTCTCTGTGGGTCTCTGGGTCTCTATGGGTGTCTCTGAATCTCTGTGGGTGTCTCTGTGGGTGTCTGTGGGTGTCTCTCTGTGGGTGTCTCTGGGTCTCTGTGGGTGTCCCTGGGTATCTCTGGGTCTCTGTGGGTGTCTCTGGGTCTCTGTGGGTGTCTCTGGGTCTCTGTGGGTGTCTCTGGGTCTCTGTGGGTGTCTCTGTGGGGTGACGCGGCTCAGCGGGTGGGTGGTGGCGTTCGCCCCCAGACGTGCGCGGTTCGAAACCAGCAGTCGTATGCGGTGAACAGCGCGGCTCGCGCATTAACCACAACACCCCCCCCCGCCTGCTCCGCAGAGGACGTTAAAGACTCCGTGACGTCGTTCGCAAGAGCGGGCCCCTTGTGTGCCACCGGCGACACGTTCCAAAGCCGCCATCGCCCCCTGCTGCCACGACTTTGCCAGCACCGGGATCTCCTGCGGGAAGCGAATTCGGTTCCTGAACGAGGCTTCACCGCCCCCCCCCCCGTGCCAGCACGTGGCACGGAACGTCGGACAAACGACACGCGGCAGCGCGGGAGAGCCACACAGGGGGCACGGTGACCCACGTGACGAGTCACGTGATGAGCCAGAGGGCACGATTTGTCGAGAATCAGCGGCAGCGATGAGAGGCCTTCATCCAGCAGTGGATTGACCCTGACCCATGATGATGATGGGTCACTCTGTATCTCTGCGCTAGGGACCGGCCCGCGGAAGTGGATAAGACGGAACTGCTTCTGAGTTCCCTTCTTCGAAGCGACCTTCCAACGCGTCGCTCTCGTCATCGCATCTTCACCGCGACTATTTTTGAATCCTTTATATTAAGTTCGCTTGCTTGCTTGCTTACGACCGTGCAAATCTTTCGGTCGTTTTTTAACCCACTTCCCGTGATCCAATCGAGCTGACATTTTGCACAGACTCGTTGTGCGTGACAATTTATTTTCGTGAAAACATTTTTTTCCAAAATTTTCCACTTTTTAGGAATTTTTTTTTCATATTTAATTTAAAATACCAATGTGATAAAAATGAAACTCTTACTCAAGAAAAACTGAAATGAATAATAAAATAAAACCGATGCCACGCATGTAAAGGATTTATAGTGAAAAACTTTTTTTTACGGGTTAACTTTTTGTATATTCCCAGGGCGTGGCCAGACTGAGAGCCGTGTAGATCTTTCTTCAGAAGCGAGCTGGCCATCAGACATGACGGCTCGACCGAGTGGGCTCAGCATCATCGTCGTCATCACCTTGTGGACGTTTATAGCAGCAGCCAAATAACTCTGCAACGCGTGGTGACGTCGATTCTAAATGTGGAGGGGAAAACCGGAGGACCCGGAGAAAAATCCACGCGACCACAGAGAGAGAGAGATGCAAATTCGAAATATACAGCAGCAGGCGTTGTCAAGGTCAGGATCGAACCCACGATCTCCTGTATACCAGGCGAGGTAGTCAACATCTCCTAGCCACCGTGATGATGATGAGAGACGCAAACTCCAAGTATACAGCAGCAGGCGTCAGGGTCGGGATCGAACCCACGACCTCCTGTATACCAGGCGAGGTAGTTAACATCTCCTAGCCACCGTGATGATGATGAGAGACGCAAACTCCAAGTATACAGCAGCAGGCGTCAGGGTCGGGATCGAACCCACGACCTCCTGTATACCAGGCGAGGTAGTTAACATCTCCTAGCCACCGTGATGATGATGAGAGAGAGAGACCCGCGTGACTGCACACTGTGTACCCGCTGCTTTATATCGAACGAATTGGGTGACGCTGCTGCATTGGCAGTGGTGAACAACAACATCAACAAATCAATACTACCACCACCACTACCACTAAGTTCCGTATCAATGGCACGGTGCGTGTGTGGCCTTCGAAGTAAAAGACGTATAATAGGCGACGTTTCGGGCCACGGCCCATAGAGAAGCCCCGTTGAAAGATGAGGCCATTAATTTCCAGGCCGCAGTCAAACTATTGCCACAACACAAAGGTCCCCCGTGTAGCCTCCAGCAGGCAGTTGGGGCAAGGGCCATTAGCGAGCAGCAACCTATGAAGGGTGGCAGACGCGGGGCGGGCGGGTGACCAGCAACAACTTCCGGCCACCTTTGTCTCCCCAGTGCACACCACAGCAGGGAGGCATTCGAGGCTGAGTCGACCTAGAGGAGGAGGCCCAGGACGGGTTCAGGGAAAATCGTCGCTGGTGTCGGCGTTGGCCGTGAGCGGGAAATGGAACTCGAGTTATAGCGCAGCGCGCTCGTGTGTGAAGAGCTTTACGGATTATCAGATTCCTCCAAGATGAGTTCACACAAGCGCTTTACAGATCATCAGATTCCTCCAGTATGAGTTCACACAAGCGCTTTACAGATTATCTGATTCCTCCAGGATGAAGACATAAATTCAGATTCTGACACAGTACTGAGAACACACAGCAGGGGGCAGACGCGCACAAGCCCGGGTTGCAGACCACGTGGGTGGGGGGTCAGACCACGTGGGAGGGGTGGGGGTGGGGGAGGGGTGGGGTGGGGGAGGGGTGGGGGAGGTGATTCCCTCCCACCCTCTCACCTCCCCCACCCCTCCCCCCCAGACCGACAGGGCGTGGGGGCCCCAAGTCACAGGGGGGGTCAAGGGTCAGATCAGTCGGATCCCCGCGCCCCGATTGGCAGACACCTGAGACCATTGCGGGGGTGGGGGATGCGGGGGGAAGGGAAGCACTTGGCCGCGTTGCATTGTGGGGGCCAGGTAGGGGTGGGTCCGGGTCACGTGACCGTGTTCACCTGAGTCACTGCCCCCCACGTGACAGGCGAAAGAGGCTGCGCGTGCCACCCAAGTGGGCGGTCAAATCCATTCTCGGCCCCAATCTGCTGTCACGCAGAGACAAATGATCCCACGCCACTGTGTAGAGTCTGTAACAGCCTGTTGGGGCAAGTGCTGTGGCACACACGAAGGGGAGGGTGGGAGGTGGGTAGCACCAGGCGCGGCCGCCTTTGTCTCCCCCCGTGGCGATGTTTTTTTGTTTTGTTTTTCACACACCGCACCAGCTACGCATTTGAGGCTGAGTCGACCTAGGGGAGAGCACTAGGATCGCTCCCTACACACACCATATACCCCCCCGTCCCTCCACTGGCTTTATAATACAGGGAGAGACGTGAAAGTGCCCCGTACAGTCCACAGAACACGCTACTACATCACCACGTGTACCAGCAGGTAGCTTCCAGACGGCCAGACATGTAGCGACAAATCTGCGTCGTCTTTTCCTTGAACTCTCTAACACCCACGCCGACAATGATACACCTGGTGCGATGAACTCACAAACAACAACAACAACCTTTAGTGCTGAGCTCGTCACGAATTGGCATCAACGTTCCGGTTCACGTGACCAAACCCTTGACTAATTGGGCGCGTGTCGGGTGGTGGCGGGTGTAACGACACATTTATATCATTGGCACTGTGGGTTTTTTTCTGCTTTGATTATTTTCAATTTATTATTTTTATTTTCTATCTACGTGACTTTACCGAAAGAACCAAGAATATGAATTCCTGCAGTCACGAAAGCTTTAAGTCAAGACACATTTAGATTTACGCGATCGAACCCAACACCCCCCCCCGCCCAAAGCAACACAAACATTATTGATCATATCGATCGCGAAGTAACAATAATAACACGTGATCACTGGAATACCATCTTCTCAAACACGTCTTATGGCACGCTAAGCAATGCCTGCAGAACTCTGCGCCCATGATGATGATGATGATCATGATAATGATGATCATGATGTTCTCCTGGGGTATCGGATATCGGTTTAGAAATCGATTACAGCTGCCACTCGACACGCAGAACGCCTCGGTCCGTCTGGACTCAACTCTGCTCTCGCTTCCGAGATGTTATGTCTAGTGTAGGATAGTGCGATTGGGCGACGCACCACCAATGTCATTCAACCAGAGTCACGCTAGCCGTCACTGTGCCTCTGGATATAGTCCAATCAGCGTCATGTCACGTTCTGTGGAGTACCGCCTCTTTTTGGGCGATTTCACTCCGGCTGAGAATCGCCCCGAGTGGCCCCAATAGACTTACATTCAAAGATGTTTTTTTTCGAACGGGGGCGCTCCAATGCATTCTCTATGGCTTCCGGGAGGGCTCGCCCTAACGTGCTTACGTCATCATACGTGCTTACGTCATCATACGTAAGCACGTTTCATCCAACAATAGAATTTGTTCGCCACCTAGTGGAATCTTTAATAAAATAAACTTGAGTGGTTTGTTTTAATAGTGAGTATAGAAACAAACAAGATGTATTGTAAGAGTCACTTTATTTTTCATTAATATTAAAGAAGTGAAGTTGCCTTTACATGCTTAAGCTGTTAATTTATCCATTGCATGGGTGGACCTTATCCTTATCAATCATCCAGACATTTGCCCCCCCTGAGAGATTTTGCAGGAGCCGCCACTGGTCAAGTGTACTGAATAGTAGTGTAGTGTGTATCGTAGTGTAGTGTGTATAGTAGTGTAGTGTGTATAGTGGTGTAGTGTGTATAGTGGTGTAGTGTGTATAGTGGTGTAGTGTGTATAGTGGTGTAGTGTGTATAGTGGTGTAGTGTGTGTAGTAGTGTAGTGTGTATAATAGTGTAGTGTGTGTAGTAGTGTAGTGTGTATAGTAGTGTAGTGTGTATAGTAGTGTAGTGTGTATAGTAGTGTAGTGTGTATAGTGGTGTAGTGTGTATAGTGGTGTAGTGTGTGTAGTAGTGTAGTGTGTATAGTGGTGTAGTGTGTGTAGTAGTGTAGTGTGTATAGTGGTGTAGTGTGTATAGTAGTGTATAGTAGTACAATAGTGTAGTGAATAGTGTAGTAAATAGTGTAGCGTAGTTTATAGTGTGCTGTTTAAAGTGTACTGTATAGTAGTGTAGTGTATAGTACAATAGTGTAGTGAATAGTAGAGTATATAGCAGTGTAGTGTATAGTACAATAGTGTAGTGAATAGTAGAGTATATAGGAGTGTAGTGTATAGTAGTGTGCACGTATGTTGAACTTCTTTCGCACCGTACGTAGCCAACCGCGCTAATCGGAGGAGCGGCATGGAAAATGACAACGAACGAAAGCACCGCAACAACAACGACGACGACGAGAAATAAGTTCCAACGAAATGATTTGTCCACTGAAATCTGATGCAAGGCGGAGGACGATTTGTTGGAGGTCCGAACCCAGGCACCGATGATCATCAGATGCGCCTGCCACGGCTTGAGATGATTTGGCTGCCGCTATGAATGTCCACGTGGCGATGATGATGATGACGATGATGATGATGACGGTGATGATGACGGTGATGACGATGATGATGACGGTGATGACGACGATGATGACGACGATGATGATGATGACGACGATGACGATGATGATGACGGCGATGACGATGATGATGACGATGATGACGACGATGATGATGACGACGATGACGATGATGATGACGGCGATGACGATGATGATGACGGTGATGATGATGACGGTGATGATGATGACGGTGATGACGATGATGATGACGATGATGATGATGACGGTGATGATGATGATGATGACGATGATGACGACGATGATGATGATGACGACGATGACGATGATGATGACGGCGATGACGATGATGATGACGGTGATGATGATGACGGTGATGATGATGATGATGACGATGATGATGATGACGGTGATGATGATGACGGTGATGATGATGACGACGATGACGATGATGAGCCACTTCGTTGAGCTATCATTGTTTGTGACCAGGTCGCTTCTGAAAAAAAAAGTTGCATAGCCGAGTGGGGGGGCCTTTACCTGGTAAAAAAAAAAGTAGTTGAGCTGAGTTGATGTTGTTGTTATTGATTTGTTTACCTTCCCTCGACTTTGCACTCTCATCGCGTGTTTACCAGTGTTTGTTTGTTGTTGTTGTAATTGTAAAGATCTGACCACGTGGCCCTCTAACGGCCACCTGGAACAACAACGGGGGCATAGAAATTGCTCTACAGCTCTTCGGATTCCTCCCGCAGTAAATAAATACAAGAATCGGATCCGTGAACATCTCGGACAACTTGCGAAAGAATGAGTTCCGCTGCTAAGCGCCGAGGTCTCTGGTTCGACACGGGGCTGGGGTCGACACGGGGCGAAGGGGGTCGCGGTTTGAGTTGAGATTTGAGTGTCGCGCGGAGGGAGGGCAGACGGACACGCGAACGAGGCTGCTGATAAAGCCACTCGACCACCGCCGAGGTTATCGCAGCATTGCCTCCTAGGGAGCAGACAAAGCTGACCTTTATGACACGGCGATAGGGCATTGCACGGAGACCCACAGACTCGCACAGGGACCCATATATAGGTATACCTAGACCCACACAGAGACCCACAGACTCGCACAGAGACCCACAGACTCGCACAGAGAGCCACAGATTCACACAGAGACCCACATACTCACACAGAGATCCACAGACTCACACAGAGACCCACAGATTTGCACAGAGAGCCACAGACTCACACAGGGACCCACAGACTCACACAGAGACCCACAGACTCACACAGAGACCCACAGATTTGCACAGAGAGCCACAGATTCACACAGAGACCCACAGACTCACACAGAGATCCACAGACTCACACAGAGACCCACAGATTTGCACAGAGAGCCACAGATTCACACAGAGACCCACAGACTCACACAGAGACCCACAGACTCACACAGAGAGCCACAGATTCACACAGAGACCCACAGACTCACACAGAGATCCACAGACTCACACAGAGACCCACAGATTTGCACAGAGAGCCACAGACTCGCACAGGGACCCACAGACTCACACAGAGAGCCACAGACTCACACAGGGACCCACTTACTCACACAGAGACCCATAGGTTTACCTAGACTCACACAGAGACCCACAGACTCACACAGAGACAAACAGACTCACACAGAGACCCATAGGTTAACCTAGACTCACACAGAGACCCACAGACTCACACAGGGACCCATTGCCTCACACAGAGACAAACAGACTCACACAGAGACCCATAGGTTAACCTAGACTCACACAGAGACCCACAGACTCGCACAGAGACCCACAGACTCACACAGGGACCCATTGCCTCACACAGAGACAAACAGACTCACACAGAGACCCACAGACTCGCACACAGACCCGTTGCCTCACACAGAGACAAACAGATTGACACAGAGACCCTATAGGTTTACCTAGAGACCCACAGAGTTAATGACAGAGCGCCAGAGCCTTGGACAGAGAACAGAGACACTGGCTGTGTAATCTGTGCATCTTTACACAGTCTCGATACCACCACCACACAAAGACAAAGGTCCCCCGTATAGCCTTAACAGAGTGTTGGGGCAAGTGCTGTTAACGAGTAGCACCTATGAAGGCCTGAACGGCACACTAGTGGGTTGGTGGGTGGGTGGCCAGCACCACGCCCGGCCGCCTTTGTCTCCCCACTGGCGATGTTTACACATCGCAACAGGTACTCATTTGAGGCTGAGTCGACCTAGGGGAGGCCCAGAATCGATTCAGATCGTCACCGGTGTTGGCCGTGAGTGTGAATCGAACTCGAGTGGCCGGGTTCGGAGCGCCACGTACGCGCTAACCGCTGCACCACCGCTCCCCACTACACCATCACCACCATTATCCCGCCCTTCGCCACAAGTGATGGCGAGGTCACCACGGCGCCTGTGCCAGGCCAGGTGCACTTTGAGGCTACCACGTGAAGTGCCGAAGGGCTCGCTGCTGGCAGGAGGAGGTCTCGGGACAGACCCAGCAGGTGCCATGGGTTGGCCGAGTGAGATTACCGGTAGATGCACCACCAGCTGTGACCCCCCTACTGTGCCAACTCGCTGCATTTTACATCGCCCTGCGCCCCGCTCGTTGTTGTGAGCGTCGCTCCTCTGCCCTCTCCTGTTGCTGGAAGGGCGACTGCCTCCAACTGCCCAGCAGCAGCAGCAGCGTCCTCATTCACGAGCCTCCTACAGCAGCCACCCAACGCTACCACCACCACCACCACGGTAGTAGCAGCAGCAGCAGCAGCGTGTACACACGAACTGATTAATTACAAGCCGCGTGAAGCAACTCTCAGGGCTTCCCCGGGACGCGTGCCACGGCCCAAGTCTCCGGCGTGCCCAGTCACGACGGAGAACCACCACAGACTGTGCCCAGCTCGGCACAAGAGGCGAGGGCGCAGCACCTGCAATTGCCCGCGCGCTCGCCGCCGGCGGAGGGCGTCCCACTGGGGGACACACATCCGAGGAGAGGTGTCCTTGGCCTGCTCTTCCACGTCTCTGGCTATGAAGAGGTGGGATTGGAGGGACCATTGAGCGGAGGTTTCCACTGAAACTGCGGCAGTAGCGACAGAAGAGTGACAGGGAGGTGATTGACTCTTGCGAAGGACGTCACGGGGGATCCTGAACACCCGCTGCGCATCACCACCCAGAGCCACAGACCCCCCCCCCACAAACCACGCCCCCCCTCAGCCCCCCCCACAGACCACGCCCCCCCCTCAGCTCCCCCCCACAGACCACGCCCCCCACCCCCCCTCAGCCCCCCCCACAGACCACGCCCCCCCACAGACCACGCCCCCCGCCCCCGTGCGCGCTGCCACCACCGTGGAGAGCCGCCACGAGCGAGGTGGCGGGGGGGGTAGGTGGGGGGGGGGTAGGTGGGGGGTGTGGGAGCGGTGAGGAGGGAGTGGTGAGGAGGGTGAGGAAAGAGTGGTGAGGAGGGTGAGGATGGGGTGGTGAGGAGTGATTGGTGAGGATGGGGTGGTGAGGAGGGTGAGGAGAGTGAGGAGTGAGTGGTGAGGAGGGAGTGGTGAGTGGTGAGGAGGGGGTGGTGAGGAGTGAGTGGTGAGGAGTGAGTGGTGAGGAGGGTGAGGAGGGTGAGGAGGGAGCGGTGAGGAGGGTCAGGAGGGAGTGGTGAGGGGTGAGTGGTGAGGAGGGTGAGGAGTGAGTGGGTAGGAGGGAGCGGGAGACAAAGGCTGCCGGGTGTGGTGCTGACCACCCAAACCCCTCGTGTGCCAGAATCTGTATTTCTGCTGCAGGAATCCGATGAGCCACAAAGCTCTTCCCTCGTCTTTCTCACAGCTATCCAGGTGCTGCTACCCCCTAACACAAGTCTCCCAAGGCTACCCGGGGGGCCTTTGCCTTGTCTTGGTGGCAAACACGTGACCCTGAAGCGTGGCGTTAACCTTGCAAACGTCTCTCTGGTCTTAACACCTTTACCCCGTGATAGACTCACCCCCCCCCCCCCAGACTCACCTTCTCTACCCAAGACCCCCCTTTCCCCCTAGCCCCCCCCCAGCCCCCCCCCCCCCTCCATCGCCCCCCCCCTCTCCCCGCAGCGCCCTACAGCCCAGCCAGGGCTGGGCCTGCCACACACCGCGCCAATTCAGTTTCAGGCTGCGTCAGCAAAAAAATAAAAAATTCAGGGTAGGAGCCAAATAAATAAATATACCTCGATATCTCGCGGGGCGTCACAACACACGCATGGCGAAGGGTGACCCTGCTGCTGATGATGATGCTGCTGATGGTGATGCTGATGGTGCTGCTGATGATGCTGATGAAGGTGATGCTGATGCAGATGATGGTGCTGATGCTGATGGTGCTGATGCTGCTGATGATGCTGATGATGCTGATGATGGTGCTGATGCTGCTGATGCTGCTGATGATGGTGCTGATGCTGCTGATGCTGATGGTGCTGATGCTGATGGTGCTGATGCAGATGGTGCTGATACAGATGATGCTGATGATACTGATGATGATGGTGCTGATGCTGATGATGGTGCTGATGCAGATGATGCTGATGATGGTGCTGATGATGATGCTGATGATGGTGCTGCTGCAGATGATGCTGATGGTGCTGATGCAGATGATGCTGATGATACTGATGATGATGGTGCTGATGCTCATGATGGTGCTGATGCAGATGATGCTGATGGTGCTGATGCAGATATTGCTGATGGTGCTGATGCAGATGATGATGGTGATGATGATGGTGATGATGCTAATTGTGCTGATGCTGATGATGATGGTGCTGATGCTGATGGTGCTGATGCTAATGATGCTGCCGCTGATGATGCTGCTGATGATTAATGATGTTGATGATACTGCTGTTGCCGCTGATGGTGATGCTGTTGCTACGGTTAATGCTGCTGCTGATGCTGCTGCTGATGCTGCTGAGACACAATGTGGTGAAAACCGGGCCAGCCCTGAGACAATTTGCCTGCCTTGAATCGCTGCTGCTGCTGCTGCTCAAACGACGCGTTCCCAGAATGCCGTGTGCGGATGGTTGGGAGGATTTGCAAGACAAACTTGGATTTAAATAAATTAATATTTTCCCTATATTATAACAAAAATGTAATTTTAAAAAAAATGTGGCATATATTGGAATGAAATAATATATAAAAATAAAAATGATTTAATATAAAACATTTTTTTTTATGTGAAGAGACGTACACGTGGAGGAAACACGTGTCTGCTTGTCCACGTATATTCACAAAGGTAAAGGTTCAGTGTGTTCCTTGCTCTTGCCACTCATAGAGAAGTAGTAAAGTGTGGGTGAGCACTCCACGTGATCTCTCTCTCTCTCTCTCGAGACAGACAGAGATGTAACTTGGCCTCCTCTTCCACGCTGGCCGGACGTCACGTCGAGTGCCGACCCACACTTCACCCCACGACCGCCACGGACACTTGGGACTTTCCGGTGGACCGACTGGGCCCGTGGCCACGCACTCGCACGGCTGGCTGGAGGTAGAGACAAGATTGAATAATTAATTCTAGATTTGAAGCTTTCGTGACTGCAAGGATTCATACTCTTAGTTTTTTGCGGTAAAGTCACGTAGGTAAAAAATGAAATTAAAATTAATAAAAATAAAATAATAAAAAATCACGACGTTTCGGAGGCAACACAAGTCTCCGTCATCAGGTGGGACCGTCACAGCCAGATTTGCCGTTTCAAGTGAGGCTCACTTGAAACAGCAAAAAGTGAAACGGGGGTCTCTCTGTGCAACTCTCCGCCGACACCACAACAACAACGACGACTTTCCTCCTGTAAGCCCACGGCCTTTGGGGCTGGTGGCCTCTCTCCCTCTCGTGTGAAACGTGGTCAATCAATCAATCAATACATTAATCACCAGACTCACCACCATCACAGCCCCCCATTCATCGCTGCTATCATCATCGCAGCCAGCCGCTCACAATCGCTATTGTGCCTGTCCACACATCCATCGAGAAGGCCAGGGTTCCATTGATCGTCGCCAATTGATCGATCCTGCGGTGGGCCGTGGGTTGGGGGAGCGGTGGCGCTGCGGTTAGCGCTACGCTGCGAACCCGGCGACCCGGGTTCGATTCCCGCTCACGGCCACCAACGCCGGTGACGATTATCTCAACCGGTCCTGGGCCTCCCCTAGGCCGACTCGGCCTCAAATGAGTACCTGGTGCGGTGTGTAAACATCGCCACTGGGGAGACAAAGGCGGCCGGGCGTGGTGCTGGCCACCCACCCCCTCGTGCGCCGTGCCGGCCTTCATAGGTGCTCGCTAACAGCACTTGCCCCTGCAGTATGTTAAGGCTACACGGGGGATCTTTGTATGTGGGGGGGGGGGGGGGGGGGAGCGGTGGGGTGGTGGTTAGCACGCTGAGCTACTGCGAAACCACAGACCCGAGTTCGATTCCCGCTCACGGCCAAATATCACTGGCGCTGAGCAAATTAGCTGCCTTGCGATCACAGTTTGACAACTCAACTTCTTACAACCGAAACTGCTTAGCAACCAGACCATTCAACAACCCAACTAGTTAGTAAATAAAGTGCTTAGCAACCAAAGTGCTTAGCAACCGAAACTGCTTAGCAACCGAAACTGCTTAGCAACCGAAACTGCTTAGCAACCGAAACTGCTTAGCAACCAGACCGTTCAACAACCCAACTAGTTAGTAAGTAAAGTGCTTAGCAACCGAAACTGCTTAGCAACCGAAACTGCTTAGCAACCGAAACTGCTTAGCAACCGAAACTGCTTAGCAACCAGACCGTTCAACAACCCAACTAGTTAGTAAGCGAAACGCTTAGCAACCAAAGCGCTAGCAACCGAAACTGCCTAGCAACGAGCGAACTGCCCGGCAACCGACCTTCACCCGCGTAGCGACGGCGGAGGCTGTGGAGCCGGCGTTGCCATGGCGATGCGAGGACATTGCCACCCCCCCACCACCACCGCCGACTCTGATTCAGGGCACAGCACCCCCATGACAAGCGAGCGCCCCAACCGCTGCGCCACCGTTCCCCCCCCCCTCCCCACTCCACGTGCTGGCAGTGGCGAGTTGCAGCAACTGTGAAGGCCGGCAACACCGGCGCACGAGGCGGTCGGGTGGCGAGTGCAAACCCGGCGCACGCACAGCGTTACAGGCAACACACAGGCAGAGTTGCAGGCAACACACACACAGAGTTGCTGACAACTCACAGCGTTACAGGCAACACACAGGCAGAGTTGCAAGCAACACACAGACAGCGTTACAGGCAACACACAGGCAGAGTTGCAGGCAACACACAGACAGAGTTGCAGGCAACACACAGACAGAGTTGCAGGCAACACACAGGCAGAGTTGCAGGCAACACAGACCGGGTTTTCCAGATCACAGGCCCCCCCATTCCGCCAGGGGATGTTGTGATTACGTTGAGGGAACTCCCGTGGACACAGATCGTGACGCGTCGTCCGCTTTCTAGGTCCACTAGTTAAAGGACGAGTTGTTTTTAAAATAAATGTCACATATTTAACATAGGCGTGTATATATGTATACACACGTGTGTGTGTGTATATGGGGTAGTGTGGTGGTGGTGGGGTCGTGTGTGGTGGTGTGTGGAGGTGGTGGTGTGTGGTGGTGGTGGTGGGGTAGTGTGTAGTGGTGGTGGAGGTGGTGGAGGAGGTGGTGGTGAAGTAGTGTGTAGTGGTGGAGGTAGTGGAGGTGGTGGGGGTAGTGTGTGGTGGTGGTAGTGGAGGTGGTTGTGTGGTGGAGGTGGAAGTGGTGGAGGTAGTGGTAGTGGTGGTGGTGGAGGTGGTCGTGGAGGTGGTGGAGGAGGTGGTGTATGGTGGTGGAGATGGTGGTAGTGTGTAGTGGTGGAGGTGGTGTTGGTGGTGGTAGTGGTAGTGGTGGTGGAGGTGGTGGTGGAGGTGGTGGTAGTGTGTGGTGGTGGAGGTGGTGTGGTGGTGGAGGTGGTGTGGTGGTGGAGGTGAGGTGGTGGTGGGTAAACGGAAACCGGCCTGTTCCCGCGGGGAAGACGTTGGGCAGAGCGCCCCCTGGAGTCGTCTCCAGAGCGACTGCTCCGTCTGCCAGCAGCGAGCGAGTGATGAGTTCCGCGACAGCGCGGGCACTTGCAGGGGCTGCGCTTCTTCCCTCTCGGGCGTAATCGACGACGCAACCCAAAGCCGGACTGTCCCCCCCCACCCGCTCGCCACTGATGACGAGGCGCGTGGAGATTTGGCTCACCACACCCCCCAGGGATATGACGAAACATAAACACAATTACACACACACACCTACACACACACACTTACATACCTACACACACACATACACACCTCCACACATCTACACCTACACCTGCACACTTACACACACAGAGACACACCTAGACACACCTACACACACACACTTACATACCTACACACACATACACACTTACACACCTACAACACCTACACACTTACACACACACAGACAAACCTACACACACATACACACTTACACACCTACAACACCTACACACTTACACACACACAGACAAACCTACACACACACCTATACACACACACACACACTTGCATACGTACACACACATACACTTACACACCTACATACCTACACACACACCGACACTCCTACACACACACACCTACAACAACAACCGACATTCGCCACTAAGTGGCGGTGACGTCACCACGACGCTTGTGCCAGGCCATGTGCACCTTGAGGCCACGTGAAGTGTCGAACGCCCGCTGGCAAGAGGTCATACCTATACACACTTACACACGCACAAAGACAAAGATCCCCCGTATAGCCTGAGCAGACTGTTGGGTCAAGTGCTGTTAGCGAGCACCTATGAAGGCCGGCACGATACACGAGGGGGTGGGTGGCCAGCACCACGCCCGGCCGCCTTTGTCTCCCCAGTGACGATGTTTACACACCGCACCAGGTACTCATTTGAGGCTGAGTCGACCTAGGGGAGGTCCAGGAGCGGTTCAGATAATCGTCACCGGTGTTGGTCGTGAGCGGTCGTCGGGTTCATAGCGCAGCGTGCTAACCGCTGCCCCACCGCTCCCCACACACACAGACACGTGCGCGTCCTCTCACAAGGACACATTGGCTTGCACGGACATTCCGCCTGACATTCACACCACATTGGCTCCAGGGGGGGATGGGGGGGAAATCCCCCCCCCCCTGGAAATCCCCCCCAGCCCCCCTCCCCCCACAATCTGCGGCGTCTGAGTGGGTATCGGGCGATGCTGGCGGGCCGACTGCGTCGCAGAGACCCGCTCAGCATCGCGATCAGCAGCAGCAGCAGCATCTAGCCTCCAATCATCATCATGATGACAATGATACCATCATCATCATCATGATGATGACAATGATACCATCATCATCATCATGATGATGACAATATTATCATCATTATCATCATGATGATGACAATATTATCATCATCATCATCATGATGACAATGATATTATCATCATTATCACGATGGCAATTATACTATCATCATCACGATAACAATTATACTATCATCACTAGCATAATCATCATAATCACCATTGTGTTTTAATATGGCTGCAATCATTACTATCACCGCCACCATCATCATAATCCATCCCGACCCATTAATCATGATCATCAACATCATCCCCTCCCCAAAACCTAACCATGCCCATTATCATCATCATCTGACTTTCACTTATCATCAACGATGACATTGTCATTATAACTGGCATCATCATAATTATTATCGAAATTATTATCAACGTCTAATGAGATGACAAAGATAATGAATAATGTGTTAACGATGGATGAGATGATGACGATGATGATGATGATGCAGGTGTGGTCGTTTATGAGAAGGGTGAGTGAGATGTTGATGATTGTGATCATCACGATCATCGTCATCATCTCACTCACCCTTCCCATAAATGACCTCCATCATCCTTATCAATAATCATCATCATCTTCTTACACATCCTGAAACCGCAATCAGCTTTGTCATCCGATCCTAACCCTCATCACAGCCGCCCCCATCGCTTCTCATCGCGGCCCACGTGGTACAACAAAGATCCCCCGTGTAGCCTTAACAGACTGTAGGGGCAAGTGCTGTTAGCGAGCACCTATGAAGGCCAGAACGGTACACGAGGGGGTGGGTGGCCAGCACCACGCCCGGCCGCCTTTGTCTCCCCAGTGGTTATATTAATAAAAATATAACTGAAATGTACCAAGCGCCCTTAAAAACAATCGTTTTCAGGGCGAAACCAGGTACTCATTTGAGGCCGAGGCGACCTAGGGGAGGCCCAGAACCGGTTCAGACAATCGTCACCGGTGTTGGCCGTGGGCGGGAATCGAACTCGGGTCGCCGGGTTCGTAGCGCAGCGTAGCGCTAACCGCTGCACCACCGCTCCCCACGCCACACACACGCACAGATACCGAGGCAGATACACTAACGCACACTGACACACACACACGGCTACACACACACACGCGCTCAGTAAACTCAAGATACAGTGTCAACTTTAACACTCCTACCAAAGATTATGTACACACAACACACGCTCACGTGCACACAAACACACCCGTGTATGCACACACACGACAGGACAAAGATCCCCCGTGTAGCCTTAACAGACTGTTGGGGCAAGTGCTGTTAGCGAGTAGCACCTGTGAAGGGCACCACGGTTCAGTTAATTCAGGAGGGTGGGTGGGTGGGTGGGGCAGCACCACGCCCAGCCGCCTTTGTCTCCCGAGCGGCGATGTTCACACACTGCACCAGGTACTCATTTGAGGCTGAGTCGACCTAGCGGAGGCCCAGGACCGGTTCAGAAAATCGTCACCGCTGTTCGTGGCCGTGAGCGGCACACACATACGCAGACAGACACTCGGTTTAACACGTTGGCTTTCGCGACCAATATCATCCACAATATAAATTTGTTTTGGTTAGATCGCGTAACCCAAAAAAACGTCGATTACAGCCAGACACCCACAGACACCCACCCAGACAGACACTCACAGACACCCACACAGACACCCACACACACAGACACCCACACAGACACCCACACACACAGACACCCACACAGACAGACAGACACCCACACAGACACCCACACACACACAGACACCCACACCCACAGACACCCACACAGACAGACAGACACCCACACAGACACCCACACAGCCACCCACCCAGACAGACAGGCAGACGCGCACTCGCTCACAGCCCTAGAGGCGACTGTGGTGACGTTATTTACGGGGTTTAATGTCCCTTCGATCCCTGATTATAATTTTGTTCGCCAAAGGCTCGGCATTTACTCCCGAAGTGAAGGTCATGAAATATTCATGCCGATACCGGCGGGGCATCGCAGCACGCGGGCAAGGGGGGGGGGGGGTCAGGGGGGGGGTCGGGGGGGGGGCGGGGGGGGCAGGGGGGGTAAATTCCGATTTAAAAAAAAGTTAAAATAAAACCAGCAGCTGTACGTGGCACCCCCACCCAAGATTACACCCCCCCCCAACCCCCCCCCCCCATGAACTTGGTGATTACGGTAAGTCCTCGTTTAACGCGGTGGTAGATGCGTTCAGCGAAAAACGATAAACACAGCGACGGTGAAGTTTGGCGAGACATGACGTCACGACTGCTGCTGCTGCGGCGCGCACCACGTGGTGAGAGAGGAGGGCAGATAACCGAGAGTAACGCCGCCACCGCCTTGCTGTGTGGGTGGGTGAGGGGGTGGTGTGGTGGGTGAGGGGGTGGGTGGGTGAGGGGGTGGGTGGGGTGGGGTGGGTGGGTGAGGGGGTGGGTGGGGTGGGGTGGGTGGGTGAGGGGGTGGTGGGGTGGGTGGGTGGGTGAGAGGGTGGTGGGGTGGGTGGGTGAGGGGGTGATGGGGTGGGTGGGTGGGTGAGGGGGTGATGGGGTGGGTGGGTGAGGGGGTGATGGGGTGGGTGGGTGGGTGAGGGGGTGATGGGGTGGGTGGGTGAGGGGGTGATGGGGTGGGTGGGTGGGATGGGTGGGTGGGTGAGGGGGGTGGTGGGATGGGTGGGTGAGGGGGTGGTGGGATGGGTGGGTGAGGGGGTGGGTGAGCGTGCGGCACATGGCTGCGTGTGTCGGCAGGGCGGAGGAACTGGGACAAGGGTCACCGAGGGACCCACCTGGAGATCCCTGGAACCTGCTGGAAGGTTCCGGAAGGGAGGCGCGGCCAGGGCGGAGCCAGGCCGCGCCGGGAGCATAAAAGGAGCCGAGCGCAGGGAGCTCGAGGCTGCCGCTTCTGGGATTTGGATTCGTCGCCGATCGCCGCTCGACCTTCCGCTGGCGGAGAGTTGTTGGCCGTGTCCGTCAGCGCCCTCGGTGCGAGACGGCGAGTGGCGTGCCGTAGGCTAGCGACTGTTGTGTGTGTGTGTGCGCGCAGGCGAGATCGTCTCCGACTCAGTGACACCGCACCGGTAACGAATTGGCCACGGTCCGTTGACGCGACACTAAACCTGACCAACTGGCTGTGTCGGGTGGTGGTGGGTTTAACGACACGTTGATATTGACGCGATCTAAACCCCCCCCCACCGCACTTCCCAACACACCTCTATTGTAGACAAACATCCCCAAACCTGCCGTGTCAACAAAAATAAACGTCTTCTTGGTTCTTTCGGTAAAGTCACGTAGAAGGGAAATAATAAAAATAAAACATAATAAAATAATTCTCACTGTGAGATTTATTTTATTATAAAAAATAGAACATAATAAAATAATTCTCACTGTGAGAATTATTTTATTATAAAAAATAAAACAATAAAATAATTCTCACTGTGAGAATTATTTTGTTATGTTTTATTTTTATTACTTTATTATTTCCCTTCTACGTGACTTTACCGAAAGAACCAACAAGATGAATCCCTGCAGTCACGAAAGTTTTAAATCCAAAAATAAACGTGTTTTATTTTGAGTTTTGGCGATGCGTTATAGAGTGCGCGGGCACCGATTGGCAAAGCGATCTCATCCCCGTCTCGCTCCACGCCATCCTCCGATGTGCAACAAACTCTCTTCCCCGCGTGCTCGCAGGACGCAAGCGGAATATGTTTGAACCTTGACGGGATACAAAGAACAAAGCTTCCCCCCCTTCTCCCCCCGTGTAGCCTCGGCGGACTGTTGGAGCAAGTGCACCTATGAAGGCCGGCGCTGTGGCACGAGGGGGTGGGTGGCCAGCACCACGCCCGGCCGCCTTTGTCTCCCCAGTGGCGATGTTTACTACACACCGCACCAGGTGCTCATTTGAGGCTGAGTCGACCGAGGGGAGGCCCAGGACCGGTTCAGATAATCGTCACCGGTGTTGGCCGTGAGCGGGAATCGAACCCGGGTCGCCGGGGTTTGTAGCGCAGCGTAGCGCTAACCGCAACACCACCGCTCCCTACGTTCATCAACAAACGCACACAAACACACATTCATGAAGACACAGTCGCACAAGTACGCACACACACGCACGCTTGCACGCACACACACGCACGCTTGCACGCACACACACGCACGCTTGCACGCACACACACGCACGCTTGCACGCACACACACGCACGCTTGCACGCACAAAAGCACTCTCACGCCAGCTCGCACAATCACAAAGGGCCCCTAGCCACCCACCCACCAAGCCCCCCCCCCAGCCCCCACCCCACCCACCAGGCCCCCCCCCCAGCCCCCCCCCCCACCAGGCCCCCCCACCCACCAAGCCCCCGTCTGGAACGCTCTCCCGCTTCCGATATTAGGAAGCCACTGGGCAGCTACGCACTTTTAAATCGACATCGTCATCATCATCGAGATCGACAAACTCGCTTCTATACAACAGCTTGTTGCGTTTAGTTTGTTGACTCCTGCCGTAACTCCAATTAGCGCCGTTGGCTACGTATGGAGCGAAAGAAGTCCAACCATACGTACACACACACACACAGATCTCTCTCTCTGTGTGTCTGTCTCCGTGGCTTTCACTGGAACGTCTCCACTCTGAATCCACGACACCGCCACCGCCACCACCGCCGCCACCACCGCCACCACTCCCCTCTCCCCGACGTAGGAGCGTGTCTGACAGCGTTAATGAGGCGATTAAGCGTAATTAGGGACGTCTTTACCCTCCAACACGAGCCAGCGAAATGCCAAGCGCATGGGAGGTTCACACCGCGGTGTGACTCGCACACACGCACACAAGAACACACGCACACAACAACAACAGCCATTCGCCACTAAGTGGCGGTGACGTCACCACGACGCTTGTACCAGGCCATGTGCACCTTGAGGCCACGCACACACACGCGCACGCATACACGCACACACACAATTACTGTGACACACACACACACACAGCATGTCACAGCGACACACCTAACCACCGTGACACACACACACACAACTGTGACACACACACACACAGCATGCCAGTGACACACCTAACCACTGTGACACACACACAACTGTGACACACACACACAGCATGTCAGTGACACACCTAACCACTGTGACACACACACAATTACTGTGACACACACACAGCATGTCATGGTGACACACACACAGCATGTCACGGTGACACACCTAACCACTGTGACACACCTAACCACTGTGACACACACACACAACTGTGACACACACACACAGCATGTCACGGTGACACACCTAACCACTGTGACACACACACACAACTGTGACACACACACACAGCATGTCACGGTGACACACCTAACCACTGTGACACACACACACAGCATGTCACGGTGACACACCTAACCACTGTGACACACACACACACAACTGTGACACACACACACACAGCATGTACGGTGACACACCTAACCACTGTGACACACACACACAATTACTGTGACACACACACACACAGCATGTCACGGTGACACACCTAACCATTGTGACACACACACACAACTGTGACACACACACACAGCATGTCACTGTGACACACACACACACAACTGTGACACACACACACACACAGCATGTCACGGTGACACACCTAACCACTGTGACACACACACACAACTGTGACACACACACACAGCATGTCACGGTGACACACACAACTGACCTGCAATGCCGCCACCTCTAACGGCAGCCCAAACGCAAACTCGGCATCTCACCGATGCCCTCTCCTCCTCCTCCTCCGTCACGCAGCATCGCCGCTCTCCCCGTCTCTCTCTCCTCTCGTATACGGCGCTGGTGACGTGGGGGGGGGGGGGGGGGTGCACCTAGCCTGGCACAGGCGCGAGCACGCGGTGGGGCTGGCGCTGTGACCACCAGGGTACCTGCGCAGAAGCCGCGCGCGAACTTTGAACCCAACGGACAGAGGGGCCCAGTTTGAATTTCAAACCGGGGCGGAAGGTGGGGGGGGAGGTGGGGGGGGGAAGGTGGTGGGGGGAAGGTGGGGGGGGGGAAGGTGGGGGGGATGGGAGGAGGGATGGGAGGGGGGGGTCGTGCGAGGTCACCCACGGGCGCAAGTGCCAACTGTGTCACCCACAAAACTGTGTCACCCACAAAACTGCGTCACCCACAAAACTGTGTCACCCACAAAACTGTGTCATCCACAAAACTGCGTCACCCACAAAACTGTGTCACCACCAAAACTACGTCACCCACAAAACTGTGTCACCCTCAAAACGGTGCAGCCACTCGTGGCCACGCTGATGCCATCAGCTCGCTGCCCTGGAGAACCCGGTTCAATCACAACCGGTCCGTGTGAGTCTACGGGTCTTAGTGTGAGTCTGTGGGTCTAAGTGTGAGTCTATGGGTCTCTGTGTGTGAGTCTGTGGGTCTCTGTGTGAGTCTATGGGTCTCTGTGTGAGTCTATGGGTCTCTGTGTGAGCCTATGGGTCTCTGTATGAGTCTATGGGTCTATGTGTGAGCCTATGGGTCTCTGTGTGAGTCTATGGGTCTCTGTGTGAGTCTATGGGTCTCTGTATGAGTCTATGGGTCTCTGTGTGAGTCTATGGGTCTCTGTGTGAGTCTATGGGTCTCTGTATGAGTCTATGGGTCTCTCTGTGTGCGAGTCTGTGGGTCTCTGTGTGAGTCTATGGGTCTCTGTATGAGTCTATGGGTCTCTGTGTGAGTCTATGGGTCTCTGTATGAGTCTATGGGTCTCTCTGTGTGCGAGTCTGTGGGTCTCTGTATGAGTCTATGGGTCTCTGTGTGAGTCTATGGGTCTCTGTATGAGTCTATGGGTCTCTGTATGAGTCTATGGGTCTCTGTGTGAGTCTATGGGTCTCTGTGTGAGTCTATGGGTCTCTGTATGAGTCTATGGGTCTCTCTGTGTGCGAGTCTGTGGGTCTCTGTGTGAGTCTATGGGTCTCTGTGTGAGTCTATGGGTCTCCGTGTCCATGGACTGAGCGGCTGTGCGTTCGGAGTTCCCCGCGTGACGCGACTGGCGAGCGCAGGGCGCCGCGTGCGCCACGGGGCGTCACGCTCCAAACGTGCGGCAAATTTGTCGCATTACACCACAAAAATACTCAACGGGAATTACAGCTCACGTACGCCACAGGCACGTGTGCGCGCGTGTGTGCGTGTGCGTGTGCGCGTGTGCGCGTGTGTGTGTGTGTGTGCGTGTGTGTGTGCGCGTGTGTGCGTGCGTGTGTGCGTGTGTGCGCGTGCGCGCATGTGTGCGTGCGTGCGTGTGTGCGTGCGCGCGTGTGTGCGCGTGCGTGTGTGCGTGCGTGTGTGTGTGCGCGTGCGTTCTGTGGGGAAGGGGGGGGTAGAGTGGTGGCGCTGTGGTTAGCGCGCTGCGCCACAAACCCAGCGACCCGCGTCCAATTCCCGATCTCGGCCGACGTCACTCAGCGGTGGCTCTCCGCACCCGGTCCCGCGTCTTACGCGAGGTCGGCTCAGCCTCAAATGAGTTCCAGTTGCGGTGCTACTAGGGAGACAAAGGCAGCCGGGCGTGGTTCTGACCCCCCCCCCCCCACTCACCCCTGCCTCGTGCACCACAGTGCCGGCCTTCACTGCTGCTACTCTCGAACGGCACTTGCCCCGACAGTCTGCCGCGGGCTACACGGGGGATCTTTGTCTTCTGTGTGTGGTCCACGCTCGCGAAGCGGGACTCGGCACTAGTTCCGCGAGCTCCACTTCCCCGGCAATCCTCGCTTCCCCAGGGCGCTCGCAGGTGCACAACCACAGCAGTCGGGGAAGTTTAATTTTAGTTACGAATAGAAACTATTAATGACGATTATAACCACTTTATTATTCATTCGTGAGTCTGTGGGTGTCTGTGTGAGTCTGTGGGTCTCTCTGTGAGTCAATGGGCCTCTGTGTGAGTCAATGGGTCTCTGTGTGAGTCTATGGGTCTCTCTGTGAGTCAATGGGTCTCTGTGTGAGTCTGTGGGTCTCTGTGTGAGTCTGTGGGTGTCTGTGCGAGTCTGTGGGTGTCTGTGCGAGTCTGTGGGTCTCTGTGTGAATCTATGTGTCTCTGTGTCAGTCTATGGGTCTCTGTGTGAGTCTGTGCGTCTCTGTGTGAGTCTATGGGTGGCTGTGCGAGTCTGTGCGTCTGTGTGAGTCTATGGGTCTCTGTGTGAGTCTATGGGTCTCTGTGTGAGTTTATGGGTCTCTGTGTGAGTTTATGGGTCTCTGTGCGAGTCTATGGGTCTCTGTGTGAGTCTATATGTCTCTGTGTGAGTCTATGGGTCTCTCTGTGAGTCAATGGGTCTCTGTGTGAGTCTGTGGATCTCTGTGTGAGTCTATGGGTCTCTGTGTGAGTCTATGGGTCTCTCTGTGAGTCTATGGGTGTCTGTGCGAGTCTGTGGGTCTCTGTGTGAGTCTATGGATCTCTGTGTGAGTCTATGGGTCTCTGTGTGAGTCTGTGCGTCTCTGTGCGAGTCTATGGGTCTCTGTGTGAGTCTATGGGTCTCTGTGTGAGTCTATAGGTCTCTGTGTGAGTCTATGGTGGAGACTGGTGGTGGTAGTGTAGCCACAACTGTGAAATTTCCCATCAGAGATATTTATGGAAGTTGTCACCGTCTGAGAGAATTTGCCGCGTGGCCTCAACGGGAAGGGGTGGGGGTGGGGGGGGGCGGGGTTGGAGGGGGGGACACTCAGCTGACCATCACAAGATTTAGAGGGGTACGTGATTTAGAGGGTACGTGATTAACACTCAGAGGGGTCGATTTCCTGCGATTGGCCCCCCGCGGGCAAAGCGAATTGAGTCAAGCCTCGTCAGTGGCTCGTGATAGCGACGCTGACGATGATGGAGGCATGGGGTGAAGACCATCATCCAGCAGTGGATAGATGATCGATCAGCTCATGGTTGCTGCAGGCGATGGAAGTGGGGGTGGTAGTGAAGGTGGTGATGATGATGATGGTGATACAGCAAAATGTGGACTAATCTCCATCTATGAGTCTCTGTGTGAGTCTATGGGTCTCTGCGTGAGTCTATGGGTCTCTGTGTGAGTCTCTGAGTCTAGAATCTGTCAGTCTATGGATCTCTGCGTGAGTCTATGGGTCTCTGTGTGAGTCTGTGGGTCTCTGCGTGAGTCTGTGGGTCTCTGCGTGAGTCTGTGGGTCTCTGCGTGAGTCTGTGGGTCTCTGCGTGAGTCTGTGGGTCTCTGTGTGAGTCTGTGGGTCTCTGTGTGAGTCTGTGGGTCTCTGTGTGAGTCTGTGGGTCTCTGTGCGAGTCTATGAGTCTCTGTGCGAGTCTATGGGTCTCTGCGTGAGTCTGTGGGTCTCTGTGTGAGTCTATGGGTCTCTGTGTGATGAGTCTATGAGTCTCTGTGTGATGAGTCTATGAGTCTCTGTGTGTGAGTCTATGAGTCTCTGTGTGAGTCTATGGCTCTCTGTGTGAGTCTGTGGGTGTCTGTGTGAGTCTGTGGGTGTCTGTGTGAGTCTGTGGGTGTCTGTACGTGTGCACGTGTGTGTGCGTGTGTATATGTGTGTGTGTATGTGTGTACGTGTATGTGCGTGTGTGTGTGTGGAGCCGTAGTTGGCATTGGTGGGGAGCCGTGGTGCTGGCCACCCACCCCCTCGTGTGCCGCGGGTGCTACTCGCTGACCGCACTTGCCCCGACAGCCCAGTGGAGGCTGTGCGGGTCATCTTTGTCTGTGTGTGTCGAGTGAGAGTCTCTGCGCCCTCCCCGCCCCGTTCCGCATGGGCTCCGTGGCGAGCTCACGAACTCCCACGCAGGTAGCCGAAACGCACACGCGCCAAACGCGACAAAGACAAAGATCCCCCGTGTAGCCTGTTGGGGCAAGTGCTGTTAGCGAGCACCTGCGAAGGCCGGCACGGCACACGAGGGGGTGGGTGGCCAACACCACACCCGGCCTCCTTTGTCTCCCCAGTGGCGATGTTTACCGCGCACCGCACCAGGTTCTCATTTGAGGCTGAGTCGACCTAGGGGAGGAGGCCCAGGACCGGTTCAGATAATCATCACCCGGTGTTGGCCGTGAGCAGGAATCGAACCCGGGTCGCCGGGTTCTTAGCGCAGCGTGGCGCTAACCACTTCACCACCGCTCCCCACAACAAAGATCCCCCATATAGCCTGAACAGACAGTAGGGGCAAGTGCTGTTAGCGAGCACCTTTGAAGCGCACGCAGACGCGCTCAAAAAATACACCTGCAAATCAGCGCCCAGCAGCGGCACCTTCGCGAGACGCACGGCACAGGACCCTCCTCGGAGGCAGTCTTGAGACTCGGCATGGAGGGAGGCGGCTCGCAACTCGAAACCAGCCGCACGCTCATCGGCAACCCCCTTCCGTGGCGGCTACACTACACTATACACTACACTACTATACACTACACACTGCACACTACACTATACACTACAGAAAACACTACTACAATACACTAGACTAGACTACACACTACACTATACACTACACTATACACTACACTATACACTACAGAAAACACTACTACAATACACTAGACTAGACTACACACTACACTATACACTACACACTGCACACTACAGAAAACACTACTACACTAGACTATACACTACACTATACACTAGACTACACACTACACTACACTATACACTACTATACACTACACACTACACTACTATACACTACACTATACACTGCAACTACACTACACACAACACTATACACTACACTCTACACTATACACTACACACGACTGTACACTAGACTGTACACTACACTAAACACTGCACTATACACGACACTTTTGGCCCGCCATCGAATAAATACGGTGGTCACCGCATGATGATGATGGTGGTGGTGGGTGGTGGGGGATGGTGGTGGGGGCTTGGGGATGGTGGTGGGGGCTTGGGGATGGTGGTGGGGGCTTGGGGATGGTGGTGGGGGCTTGGGGATGGTGGTGGGGGCTTGGGGATGGTGGTGGGGGCTTGGGGATGGTGGTAGGGGCTTGGGGATGGTGGTGGGGGCTTGGGGATGGTGGTGGGGGCTTGGGGATGGTGGTGGGGGCTTGGGGAGGGCTTCCCCCACCAGTGGGGTGATCGTAACCATCGCGAGTCGCGGCTGTCAACTCAGAAGTGCCCCACGCCAAGTCGCGTGTGCGCGGGGCAGGCGAGACAGCAGGTGACCCCCCCTACTTGCTGTACCTCCTTGCTCCTGCAGAGGCAGCAGGGCGGGGGGCGGGGGGCGGGGGGCGGGGGGGCGGGGGGCGGGGGGCGGTGCGGGTTCGCCAGACGTTGCATCATCGCGGACCCTGCCCTACTGCAGCCGCTACTGTGGATGCCTCCAGCAAACCCCACCCCACCAGCCCCCACCACCCCTCCCCCCACCCCACCCCCCCACCCCTCCCCCCCACCCCCCCACCCCTCCCCCCACCCCACTCCTCCCCCCACCCCTCCCCCCCACCACCCCTCCCCTCCCCCCACCACCCCTCCCTCTCATCATCATCACGGTGGCTATGAGATGTTTACTACCTCTCCCGGTGCACAGGAGGTCGTGGGTTCGATCCCGACCCTGACGCCTGCTGCTGCTGCTGTATATTTGGAGTCTGCGTGTCTCTCTCTCATCATCATCACGGTGGCTAGGAGATGTTAACTACCTCGCCTGGTACGCAGGAGGTCGTGGGTTCGATCCCGAGCCTGACGTTGCCTGCTGCTGTATATTTGGAGTTTGCGTGTCTCTCTCTCTCCTGGAAGACCTGAGACTATCTGGCGCAAGACGGTGAAGTTTGAGCTGGTATCAGCGATGAAACCTCTCTCGGGGTTGAAGCTCAGCAAGTTGCCAGGACAGAAGTTGAGGGAACTCACTCCGGCTTCGTGTCCCGTCGGAGATGAAGAGGGTTAACGAACTCACTAACAATCTCTCTCGCTCTCCCCGTGGTCGCGTGGATTTGTCCCCCGCTGCACATTTAGGATGAACGTCACGCGTTCAGATTATTTACATGCCCCTATGAATTTCCACACGGCGGCGATGATGATGATGGTGATGATCGCGATGATTAAGCGCACTTCCTTGAGCCGCTATCATTTGTGATGGCCAGGCACGCCTCCGAAGAGGAGCCATGTGGCTCAGCGGGGCCTCTGACACCTGCTAAAATTATATTTAAATGTTTTTGTTTTAGTCGTAGTCACGAGGCTGTGAGCCACAGGCACGGGGGTGGTGGTGGCGGTGGTGACGGTGGTGGCGGTGGTGGCAGTGGTGACGGTGGTGACGGTGGTGGCGGTGGTGACGGTGGTGGCGGTGGTGACGGTGGTGGCGGTGGTGGCGGTGGTGACGGTGGTGACGGTGGTGGCGGTGGTGGTGGATTCTCTCCGGTGTCGTCTCCGGGGCCTCGTCCCCAACAAAAGGAATGAGGCCAAAAAATAGAAAAACCTCTCGGCCACCGACACGGCCCCATTACCGGCACCGGCGGGGGGGAGGCGATCGCTTTACATCCGCGCCGTCATTTCTTAAATGGCGCTAAATCTCTGCCGCTAAATCCCCGCGGCGATTTTCAGGCAGCGAGGCCCCTCCAATTATCCGTCATTCCGGGATGATTTGTGCGTGGGGGGGGGCACTGGGGGGGGGGGCAGCTTCTAATTCGGCGTCTGTCCGGCATCGCTGACTAACCGGGCGACTACGCCTGCACGCACTGGCATCGCGATTCGCAACGCAACAGACACGCCCGTGCGTGTGTCTGTGTGTGTGTCAGTGTGTGTGTCAGTGTGTGTGTCAGTGTGTGTGTGTCAGTGTGTGTGTGTCAGTGTGTGTGTGTCTGTGTGTGTGTGTCTGTGTGTGTGTCTGTGTGTGTGTCAGCGTGTGTGTGTGTCAGCGTGTGTGTGTGTCAGCGTGTGTGTGTGTCAGCGTGTGTGTGTACACGTGTGTGTGTCAGTGTGTGTGTGTATCAGTGTGTCAGTGTGTGTGTGTTAGTGTGTGTCAGCGTGTGTGTGTCAGTGTGTGTGTGTGCTCAGCCGGGCGACAGGCGGCTTCGGGCGACACTGCGAACGTCGCTACCCCCCAAAACCACACGGCACTGAGTGTGCACTATGAACGTCGGGCCAACGTTCATAATACCTGAAATGTATGCACTGACCAAATGACCGCCCCCCCCCACACCCCCCCCCCCCCACCAATCCTACTGGGCGACGTTTCTCGCCAAACATTCGCCGTCGCCTTATCGACCCTGTCCCCGCTGCGACGACGTACGGGAACGGAACCGGAAGGGAATACAAACTCAAGTCAAATAACTTGAGCGGCGCGACGGCGCCTCGCGCAGGGTGACGCGGGGAGGGTGACGCGGGGAGGGTGACGCGGGGAGGGTGACGCGGGGAGGGTGACGCGGGGAGGGAGACGCGGGGGGGGTGACGTGTGGGGGGTGACGCGGGGAGGGTGACGTGTGGAGGGTGACGTGGGGAGGGCGACGCGTGGAGGGTGACGCGTGGAGGGTGACGCGGGGAGGGTGACGCGGGGAGGGTGACGCGGGGAGGGTGACGCGTGGAGGGTGACGCGGGGAGGGTGACGCGGGGAGGGTGACGCGGGGAGGGTGACGCGGGGAGGGTGACGCGGGGAGGGTGACGCGGGGGGGGTGACGTGTGGGGGGTGACGCGGGGAGGGTGACGTGTGGAGGGTGACGTGGGGAGGGCGACGCGTGGAGGGTGACGCGTGGAGGGTGACGCGGGGAGGGTGACGCGGGGAGGGTGACGCGGGGAGGGTGATGTGTGGAGGGTGACGCGTGGAGGGTGACGCGTGGAGGGTGACGCGGGGAGGGTGACGCGTGGAGGGTGACGCGTGGAGGGTGACGCGTGGAGGGTGACGCGTGGGGAGGGCTCCGTGCGAGCGGGGGCTGTGGGCAGGGGCAGCGCGACCTCGTGACCCCCGCGTCGGCGGAGAGAAACGGTGGGAATGGGGCAATAAATGTCCAGAGAGAGAGAGAGCGAGCGAGAGAATAAGAGCGAGCGAGCGAGAGAGAGCAGAATAGAGGGGTTGTTTAATGTGCGAGTCTGCACTGCCAGAGAGAAGCCATTGTGGATTTTCGCCTTTCAGCACAAATTTTTGGCGTCACTTTTTTTTATTTTGTTTAAAGCGGGCTTTGCCGAGTGCAGCGGGGGAACGCCGAGCGGCCAGTAACAAACGGCACTCACTTGTACGAGACAACGGGCTACTGGAGCGCGTCCATGATCATTCGTTGCGAAGGGGAGGGTGGGGGGCCTTGATGTAACTTCTATTTGTTGACGTGCCTTACGCAATGACACGCACACGCGTGTTACACGCGTGTTAGATGTACACGCGTGTAACACGCGTGTACATCTAACACGCGTGTTACACGCGTGTTAGATGTACACGCGTGTAACACGCGCACAAGTAAGCGTGCCGTTAGCGAGCACCTATTGAGGCCGGAACGGTGCACCCTTACAAGGTGGTGTTGCCAACACCACGCCCGGCCGCCTTTGTCTCCCCAGTGGCGATGTTTACGCACCGCACCAGGTACTCATGAGGCTGAGTCGACCTAGCGGAGGCCCAGGACCGGTTCAGATAATCACACACACACACGTGTCCACTTGAACGCACACACACACACACACTCGTGTTACACACAATCACACTCCTTGTTCATCCTCCGTGAATCCGCACAAAGGCAACCCTCGTGCACTCGCTCCGTCACTCCTCAAATCACAGAACGCAGAGTCAACACACACAGCACACACACACCACACAACAGACACACCACACACACCACACACACACACAACAGACACACACCACACACACCACACACACAACAGACACACCACACACACACAGCACACACCACACACACCACACACACACAGCACACACACAGCACACCACACACACCAGACACACACACAATCACCCCGTAACCGACACGTCCACTCCGCCGTGGGCTGTCGCTGATATAAAACAATTCGCCAGATTCGACAAAGATTGCACGCCGCCCCCAAATGACCAAATCGCAATCCAACACCGCAGCAGCTTTGGTGGCAGCAGCATCAGGAACAACATCATCAGCAGCATCATCATCAGCAGCAGCATCAGCATCATCAGTAACAGCATCATCAGCAGCATCAGCATAATCAGTAACAGCATCATCAGCAGCATCAGCATCATCATCAGCAGCATCATCAGCAGCATCTGCAACAGCAGCATCTGCAGCAGCATCAGCAGCATCATCAGCAGCATCATCAGCAGCAGCGGCCTGGCTATCACAATCTGATGGCTCAATGCAGCAAAATGCTCTGAAGCGAAGCGTCGATTCTCAATGTGGAGGGAAGAAACCGGAGGACCCGGAAGAAAAATCCACGCGACCACGGAGAGAGAGACACGCAAACTCCACATACACAGCAGCAGCAGCAGGCGTCAGGGTCGGGATCGAACACACGACCTCCTGCACACCAGGCGAGGTAGTTAACATCTCCTAGCCACCGTGATGATGAGAGAGAGAGACATGCAAACTCCAAATATACAGCAGCAGGCATCACGGTCGGGATCGAATCCACGACCTCCTGTAGACCTGGCGAGGGAGTTAACATCTCCTAACCACCGGAGGACCCGATACAACAGAGGATGCCAGAGTACGCTGGAGACGCGTGTTAAGCGAATCGCTAACAACATAAATAAATAAATACCAAACGTTACTGGGAAGTACAAATTCCACAGCATCATCAAGGGTTCAGTGTCAATCCCAGAGCCTCATAGAGCCAGACTAAGACTCCCTTAGGGTTCAGTGTTACTCCCAGAGACTCATAGAGCCAGACTAAGACTTCCTTTGGGTTCAGTGTTAATCGCAGAGACTCAGAGCCAGACTAAGACTCCCTTAGGGTTCAGTGTGAATCGCAGAGACTCACAGAGCCAGACTAAGACTCCCTCAGGGTTCAGTGTGAATCGCAGAGGCTCATAGAGCCAGACTAAGACTCCCTCAGGGTTCAGTGTGAATCCCAGAGGCTCATAGAGCCAGACTAAGACTCCCTTAGGGTTCAGTGTGAATCCCAGAGGCTCATAGAGCCAGACTAAGACTCCCTTAGGGTTCAGTGTGAATCGCAGAGGCTCACAGAGCCAGACTAAGACTCCCTTTGGGTTCAGTGTGAATCCCAGAGGCTCATAGAGCCAGACTAAGACTACCTTAGGATTCAGTGTCAATCCCAGAGGCTGGGAGAGTCAGACTAAGACTCCCTTAGGGTTCAGTGTTAATCCCAGAGGCTCACAGAGCCAGACTAAGACTCCCATAGGGTTCAGTGTTAATCCCAGAGGCTCACAGAGCCAGACTAAGACTCCCTTAGGATTCAGTGTCAATCCCAGAGGCTGGTAGAGTCAGACTAAGACTCCCTTAGGGTTCAGTGTTAATCCCAGAGGCTCACAGAGCCAGACTACGACTCCCTTAGGGTTCAGTGTGAATTCCAGAGGTTCATAGAGCCAGACGAAGCCGAGGGTTCAGTGTGAATTCAAAGGGATCAAAGGCACCACCACCACCACCGCAGCAGCAAAGTCTCCCCCCAATGGCTCAGTGTTCATTCAAGAGGCTCGTTCAGCCCTGAGACTCCGTGACGCGATGTATCCCCTGGGTCAACCCGGCGGAATGAAAAAATAAAGAATCGTCACCAACACACAGCGTCCCCTTCTCTCGCTCGCTCTCTCGCTCTCTCTCACGGAGGGCCGCGCGAGTGGTCGGGGTCAAACGCAGCCCTGGCAGACAGCAGAGGGGAGCGTTCTCAAAGTCGCTCCCTTTCACGAACGCTCCCCCCCCCCCCCATCTTCTTCTCTCCTCTGTCTCTCTCGAGTGAGACTGAGACAGAGACAAAGAGAGAGAGTCTGGCACGGGTCCCAGCGAGGCCCAAAGACAACCCCGGGTGGCGGGCCCCGCGTGGCCACGGAGACGCGTCCCGGCCGCGTCGAGGGCCACACGCAGGCCGGAGCGACTGCCCCAAGAGAGGCCAAAGATCCCCCGTGTAGCCTTAACAGAGTGCTGGGGCAAGTGCTGTTAGCGAGTAGCACCTACGCACACAAAGACAAAGATCCCCCGTGTAGCCTTAATAGAGTGCTGGGGCAAGTGCTGTTAGCGAGTAGCACCTACGCACACAAAGACAAAGATCCCCCGTGTAGCCTTAATAGAATGCTGGGGCAAGTGCTGTGAACGAGTAGCACCTATGAACACAAAGACAAAGATCCCCCGTGTAGCCTTAATAGAGTGTTGGGGCAAGTGCTGTTAGCGATTAGCACCTATGAAGGCCGAAACGATACACGAGGGGGTAGGTGACCAACACCACGCCCGACCGCCTTTGTCTCCCCAGTGACGATGTTTACTACGCACCGCACCAGGTACTAATTTGCGGCTGAGTCGACCTAGGGGAGGCCCAGGACCGCTTCAGATAATCGTCACCAGTGTTGGCCGTGGGCAGGAATCGAACTTGGAGTGAGTAGGTGTAGTAGCTACTACACGTGTAGCAGCTACTACACGTGTAGCAGCTACTGCACGTGTAGCAGCCACGCAATGTAGTAGCCACACAATGTAGTAGCTACAGGTGTAGTAACTACACGTGTAGTAGCTACAAGTGTAGTAGCTACACAATGTAGTAGCTACACAATGTAGTAGCTACAGGTGTAGTAACTACACGTGTAGTAGCTACACAATGTAGTAGCTACACAATGTAGTAGCTACAGGTGTAGTAACTACACGTGTAGTAGCTACAAGTGTAGTAGCTACACAATGTAGTAGCTACACGTGTAGTAGCTACACAATGTTGTAGCTACACAATGTAGTAGCTACACAATGTAGTAGCTACACGTGTAGTAGCTACACAATGTAGTAGCTACTACACGTGTAGTAGCTACACAATGTAGTAGCTACACGTGTAGTAGCTACACAATGTAGTAGCTACACAATGTAGTAGCTACACAATGTAGTAGCTACACGTGTAGTAGCTACACAATGTAGTAGCTACACAATGTAGTAGCTACACAATGTAGTAGCTACACAATGTAGTAGCTACACAATGTAGTAGCTACACAATGTAGTAGCTACACAATGTAGTAGCTACACAATGTAGTAGCTACACGTGTAGCTACTACGGGCCCCGCACTTTCAAGGGCCCCTCGCTAAATTATTTCAAGCTATCAACTCCGGTTCAGCGATTCTGCACTTGCTCTATTACTATAGTACTATACCGCCTTCGACTTTTACAAACGACCGGGCGTTTAACGTTAGCGATTTGTCGTATTATCTGGCCGTATAGCAAATGACAAAAATCAAATAACTTCACCACGCTCCGATTTAAAGCTTTCGTGACTGCAGGGATTCATCTTCTTGGTTCTTTCGGTAAAGTCACATAGAAGGAAGTAATAAAATAATAAAAATATTATGTTTTATTTTTATTATTTTATTACTTCCCTTCTACGTGACTTTACCGAAAGAACCAAGAAGATTCACCACGCTCGTTACCCTCCTGGTAACCATACTTCACCACGCTCGTTACCCTACTGGTAACCATACTACACCACGCTAGTTACCCTACTGGTAACCATACTTCACCACGCTCGTTACCCTACTGGTAACTATACTTCACCACGCTCGTTACCCTACTGGTAACCATACTACACCACGCTCGTTACCCTCCTGGTAACCATACTACACCACGCTTGGTTACCAGGGGTAACCATACTTCACCACGCTCGTTACCCTACTGGTAACCATACTTCACCACGCTAGTTACCCTACTGGTAACCATACTTCACCACGCTAGTTACCCTACTGGTAACCATACTACACCACGCTAGTTACCCTACTGGTAACCATACTTCACCACGCTCGTTACCCTACTGGTAACCATACTTCACCACGCTCGTTACCCTACTGGTAACCATACTTCACCACGCTCGTTACCCTACTGGTAACCATACTACACCACGCTCGTTACCCTCCTGGTAACCATACTACACCACGCTTGGTTACCAGGGGTAACCATACTTCACCACGCTCGTTACCCTACTGGTAACCATACTTCACCACGCTAGTTACCCTACTGGTAACCATACTACACCACGCTTGGTTACCAGGGGTAACCATACTTCACCACGCTCGTTACCCTACTGGTAACCATACTTCACCACGTTCGTTACGCCCCCCCTGACCCCCCCCCCCCGCCGAGCCGTGCCCCCCGGTGGAAATTCCACATTCCCATGGCGATGACCGTGAAAGAATTCCGGCAATCACAATTAGAGGGGCACGGTGGAATTCCTGGACCACGTGTCACGCGGGGGGAGGGGGGAGGGTGGGGGCTCGCACCCCCTCCCCCGGCCCCCTCCCTCGCCCCCCTCCCCCGCAGCCCCCACGACCTTGGATGACCCCAAAGTCTGCGCTGTGCCGGTGAAACGGCGCAGTTGCACCGCCTGCGCCCTCGATAGCTAAGGGGGGAGCCGTGGTCTGGCTCTATGAGCCTCTTGAATTAACACTGAACCCTGTGGGAGCCTTGGTCTGGCTCTATGAGCCTCTTGAATTAACACTGAACCCTGTGGGAGCCTTGGTCTGGCTCTATGAGCATCTTGAATTAACACTGAACTCTGGGGGAGCCTTGGTCTGGCTCTATGAGCCTCTTGAATTAACACTGAACCCTGTGGGTGCCTTGGTCTGGCTCTATGAGCCTCTTGAATTAACATTGAACCCTGGGGGAGCCTTGGTCTGGCTCTATGAGCCTCTTGAATTAACACTGAACCCTGGGGGAGCCTTGGTCTGGCTCTATGAGCATCTAGAATTAACACTGAACCCTGGGGGAGCCTTGGTCTGGCTCTATGAGCCTCTTGAATTAACACTGAACCCTGTGGGAGCCTTAGCCTGGCTCTATGAGCCTCTTGAATTAACACTGAACCCTGTTGGAGCCTTGTTCTGGCTCTATGAGACTCTTGAATTAACACTGAACCCTAGGGGAGCCTTGGTCTGGCCCTATGAGCCTCTTGAATTAACACTGAACCCTGGGGGAGCCTTGGTCTGGCTCTATGAGCCTCTAGAATTAACACTGAACCCTAGGGGAGCCTTGGTCTGGCTCTATGAGCGTCTAGAATTAACACTGAACCCCGTGGGAGCTTTGGTCTGGCTCTATGAGTCTCTTGAATTAACACTGAACCCTGTGGGAGCCTTGGTCTGGCTCTAGGAATCTCTTGAATTAACACTGAACCCTGTGGGAGCCTTGGTCTGGCTCTATGAGTCTCTTGAATTAACACTGAACCCTGGGGGAGCCTTAGTCGGAGACACTTTTCCCAGTCAGCGGCAGGTCTCTAATCCAGACCGCGTAGCCTCCTGAGATGATGAAGTTTAACGCGGCAACACCAGTAGCGGAACTCACTACAAATAAATTCATGCTGCCAGAAAACAGATGCCAAGTCCTGGACAGGTGTAAACCATTAGTGGATGGGTGGGTGGGTTACTGACTTGGCTGTGGGTGAGTCGGTGAGTGAGTGGGCCGGTGGGTGAGTGAGTGGGTGGGTGAGTGAGTGGGTGAGTGAGTGGGTGAGTGAGTGGGTGAGTGGGTGAGTGGGCGGATGAGTGGGTGTGTGAGTGAGTGGGTGGGTAAGTGGGTGAGTGGGTGGATGGGTGGGTGAGTGGGCGAGTGAGTGTGTGAGTGAGTCGGTGGGTGAGTGGGTGGGTGAGTGGGTGAGTGGGTGAGTGAGTGAATGAGTGGGTGAGTGAGTTAGTGAGTGAGTGAGTTAGTGAGTGAGTGAGTTAGTGAGTGGGTGAGTGAGTGGGTGAATGAGTGGGTGGGTGAGTGGATGGGTGGGTGAGTGAGTGGGTGAATGTGTGAATGGGTGGGTGGGTGTGTTAGTGGGTGGGTGTGTGAATGGGTGGGTGGGTGTGTGAATGGGTGGGTGGGTGTGTGAATGTGTGAGTCTATGCTCAACCCTGTGCGGTCTCCTGTGATCGTAAGATTCCGCACAGCGACACACGTGTACCACATCTCGGTACAAATCAACTCCTGCTGCCACGCGAACCCAGGCGCAGATTTCCAGACTCTCTGTGTCAAAGATCAAACCCCTGCCAGGTGGCAACCCTCGAGTAACCGGTGCGATGTGTGAGAGCATCGGCACCGGGGAGACAAAGGCGGCCAGGCAAGGTTGCGAGTGCAGAAAACCCGGAGAGGTGGCAACCCCCGAAGCAGGCGGCACTCATAGCCTGAGCCAACGCTGAGTCAGCGCCCGGAGTGGTGGTGGTGGGGGGGGTGGGGGTGGGGGTGGGGGGGTGGGGGTGGTGGTGGGGGGGTGGTGGTGGGGGGGGTGGTGGTGGGGGGGTGGTGGCGGTGGGGGGGGGGGTGGTGGCGGTGGGGGGGGGTGGTGGTGGTGGGGGGTGGTGGTGGTGGGGGGTGGTGGTGGGGGTGGAGGTGGTGGTGACGGGGGGGCGGGGCTTTAAAACGATCCCCCGCTTCCTCACCAGCGCCCCGCCCCCTTGACGTCGCCCGGGTAACGGCTTCAGGTAGCCCAGGTATTGGGGGGGGGGGGCACCCCTCTCTCCCCCTCCCTCACCTTCCCTCCCTCCCCATCTCTCTTCATCTCCCCTCCCCAGCACCTCCCGACAAAGTCACCCCTGGCGCTGCGTCAGCGTGAATCTCCGTGGCTCATAGAGCCAGACTCTGGCTCCCCTGGGGTTCAGTGTTAATCTCCGTGGCTCACAGAGCCAGACTAAGACTCCCACAGGGTTCAGTGTTAATCTCCGTGGCTCATAGAGCCAGGGACCCCATGGGCTCTCATCTCCTTGCATAACCATGTTCACTCTCATCTACTGCGTTGCATAACCACGTCGGTGCTGTTTGTTACTGGACGTTTCACGTTGCGGCCCCCTCGAGTCTGTTACTCAGCAACTACCGCTGAAACAGCAGCAGCAGCAGCAGGAGGAGGAGGAAACTCGCGTCCGGGTGCAAATGTGCAGCGAGCATGTGCCGCGGTGTTCCCCGGGGCTTGCAGCAGCAGCAGCATCAGTCGCTGCTGCTGCCGCCGCTGCTGCTGATGCTGCCGCCTTTGACCCCCCCGCTCAGACACCGCGGATCTCGTCCCGTAGGCACCACCACGCGCGCGACGTGATTGTACGTGTGTGTGTGTACGTGTGTGTGTGTACGTGTGTGTGTGTACGTGTGTGTGTGTGCGTGTGTGTGTGCGTGTGTGTGTACGTGTGTGTTCGTGTGTGTGTGTACGTGTGTGTATACGTGTGTGTGTTCGTCTGTGTGTGTGTACGTGTGTACGTGTGTGTGTACGTGTGTGTGTACGTGTGTGTGTGTACGCGTGTGTGTGTACGTGTGTGTGTACGTACGTGTGTACGTGTGGGTACGTGTGTGTACCCACAGACTCACACAGAGACCCACAGACTCACACAGAGACTCACAGACTCACACAGAGACCCACAGACTCACACAGAGACCCACAGACTCACACAGAGACCCACAGACTCACAATGAGCTCGCTGTGTAATATTGATCAATCCCGAGCCCGGCTTTAGAGTCGTCCTTTCTCAAGTTCTCGGACCGCTTCCTGAGCCCCCCGGACCGCTTCCTGAGCCCCCCCCCCCCAGGGGAGGAGGCGCGGGGCCCGGGGCGTGTCGCCAGCCCAGACGGAGACGCAGTCGCGCGCTCACTCTCACTAGCAGCAAGCAGCCTGCTGATCATCCTCATCATCATCCTCGTCGTCGTAATCATCATTGTTACCACTGCTGCTGCTGCTGTTACTGTTGTTGTTGTTTATTGGTGGAGAGGGGAGGTGGAGGGGAGGCGATGGAGAGGGGGGGGGAGGGGGGGGGTGAGGTGGTGGAGAGGGGGGGTGGAGGGGGGATGGAGGGCGGGGTGGAGGGGGGGTGGTGGAGAGGGGGGGTGGAGGGGGGGTGGAGTGGAGGGTGGGGAGGTGATGGAGAGGGGGGGTGGAGGTGGGGTGGAGGGGGTGGAGAGGGGGGGTGGGGGTGGAGAGGGGGGGGGGTGGAGAGGGGGTGGATGGGGAGGGGGGGAGGAGGAGGTGGAGGGGGTGGAGGAGGTGGAGGGGGTGGAGGGGGAGGGGGGGTGGAGGAGGGGGAGGGGGGGTGACGGGAAACGCCGCTTCCGGGTCCCCGAGCCCCGCGGGGAGTGGGGAGGGGCCCTGCTGCTGGGGGGGGGGGGCCCGGCACGCGACGCCGTGGGGGGGCGGGGGTGGAAGGGGGGGCGGGGGGGGGAGGATGGGGCAGGGCCCCTCCCCTCCCCTCCCCTCCCCCTCCCCGCGTCGCTCCGCGGGGCCCGGCTCGGCACTCGATTGTTTCCTGTAGCCGGGCCCGCAGGGACCCCGAAACACCGCAACCACCACCACCATAAACCACCACCACCAAAACCATCATCACTACCACCACTACCAAAACCACCACCATTATCCACCGAAACCATCACCCCCAAAAACCACCACCACCACAACAACAACAACGCCACAACAAAGCCACCACCTGGCACCACGTACAAGCCCAATACCGCCACCACAACCGCCACACGTCAGTAGCTCAACACGAGTGCTCGACACCGTCAGAGGTTAGCTGATCTACTGACCAGCCGCTCGACCACAGGTCACAGGTCAGCGGACCGGCGAGCCGGTCTCCTGGCGAGCCAGTGCAGTGGCTAGACAGTGCAGTGGCTAGGCAGTGTAGTGGCTAGACGTTCTAGTGGCTAGGCATTCTAGTCATCTAGTGGCTAGGCATTCTAGTGGCTAGATATTCTAGTGGCTAGACATTCGATTCATCTAGTGGGTAGATAATGTATTGAGTAGCCGATCTCTTGGCTAGGCAGCCAGTGATAAAGTCCGTGTGTGTGTGCGAGGTCTCGAGTGCCGAATACAGAGAGGGCGAGCCAGCTCACAGGGATACTACACGGCTCGAGTGAGTGGGTTTAGACACCAGCCAAGCCAGACAGCTAGCTAGACAGCCAGACAGACAGCTCACACAGACACACAACTTACTAGCCAGACAGACAGCTTACTAGCCAGACAGCTTACTAACCAGACAGCGCACACAGATACACAACTTACTAGCCAAACAGGCAACTTACTAGCCAGACAGACAGCTCACACAGACACACAACTTACTAGCCAGACACACAACTTACTAGCCAGACAAACAGACAGCTCACACAGACACACAACTTACTAGCCAGACAAACAACTTACTAGCCAGACAAACAGACAGCTCACACAGACACACAACTTACTAGCCAGACAAACAACTTACTAGCCAGACAAACAGACAGCTCACACAGACACACAACTTACTAGCCAGACAAACAACTTACTAGCCAGACAGACAGCTCACACAGACACACAACTTACTAGCCAGACAGACAGAAACACAACTTACTAGCCAGAGACAGACAGACAGTCCACCCCCTAGCCATAGCTTACTAGACACACAGCACGCCCACTAGAGAGACAGCAGCGGGCTGGGACCCCCCCCCCCACGTGGGCCTCGCTTCCTGTCCGAGCAGCGCGCGCAGAGAGCGCGCCCGGGCATCAATCACGCGGGGAGGGCAACTCCCCTCGTCTCTCTCTCTTCACTCTCTCCGCACCGCTGTGCTCCCCCCCACCCCTCTCTCTGCACTCTCCTCCCCCCCCACCTCCAGCCCCCCTCCCTCTCCATTGCCTCCCTCTCATCTCTCCCCCACCCTCTCCCCAATCTCTCCCTCTTCCCACCAACTCCTTCCCCTCTCTCTCTCCAATCTCAGCTCTTCCTCCTCCCTCACCATGCACCCCCTCTCTCTCCCAATCTCCCCCCCACCCTCACCACTCACTCCTCCCACTCCCTCTCCCCACCATCTCCTTCCACTCCCTCCCAATCTCTCCCCCACCCTCACCACTCACCCCCCACTCCCTCACCCCCCACTCCCTCTCCCCTGCATCTCTCCCCCCCCTCTCCACTCCCTCCAATCTCCCCCACCCCATCCTGCCCACCTCATTCATGAAGCCGGCGTGTGCTCTCTAGCCCACGTGTTCCTCTCTCTCTCTGTGTGCAATCGTCACCATGGTCTATCAATGATGACATGCAGATCCATAGACTCACACAGAGACCCATAGACTCGCATACAGACACACAGACTCGCATAGAGACCGTAGACTCACACAGAGACCCATAGACTCGCATACAGACACAGACTCGCACAGAGACCCATAGACTCGCATAGAAACCCATAGACTTTCAGAGAAACCCATAAACTCGTATAGAAACCCATAGACTCGCAGAGAAACCCATAGACTCGCAGAGAAACCCATAGACTCGCAGAGAAACCCATAGACTCGCATAGAAACCCATAAACTCGTATAGAAACCCATAGACTTGCAGAGAAACCCATAAACTCGCATAGAAACCCATAGACTCGCAGAAAAACCCATAGACTCACAGAAAAAACCCATAGACTCGCAGAGAAACCCATAGACTCGCAGAGAAACCCATAGACTCGCATAGAAACCCATAAAACTCGTATAGAAACCATAGACTCGCACGTAAACCCATAGACCCCAACTGAGTAGTCACCAAGCCAGCTTTCTCCAAGTGAAGCAATTTGTTACGGGTGTCTGGGGCACAGGGTCACACATGACTGCACGATTTAAAACACAAACACACACAAAACTTGCAACTCATCAGAGAGGAGTTTTCTTTTTCATTTCCCACTTTCATGTTTTGGCTGACTTCCAGTCTCGGGCGAGGAGCGAGCGAGGGAGCGAGCGAGGAGAGAGAGAGCGAGCGGCGGGCGAGGAGCGAGCGAGGGAGCGAGCGAGGAGAGAGCGAGGAGAGAGAGCGAGCGAGCGAGCGAGGAGAGAGAGAGCGAGCGGGCGGGCGAGCGAGCGAGGAGAGCGAGAGAGCGAGGAGAGAGCTTGGCCTTCCATCGACCCGCAAGGAGGAAGCTATCTCCCCCCCACCTGTAAAGAGCTGGGAGAGTGGCTCCCGGGAGGCCACGACACAGAGCCAAGGTGGATGTTATAATTCGATTACTTTCTATTAAAAATGTTAATTGTTTTACCAGGTGTAATGGCACCACCACAGAGCCGCTTCACTGGAGATCTTTCTCAGAAGCGACCTGGGCGGGTGTCAGAAATGATGGCCCTACGAAGTGGGCTCACGGTCATCATCATCGTCGTCGTCGTCACAGCAGCGACAATTCCGCTACTCCGGACGCAGTCACGCGGCTGGTCAACCACCGCGATGTGACATCACAGCTGCTGCTGCTACCCTCCATCATCATCAGCATCATCAGCCGCACGCAGGAGAAGATTTAAGATATCGCAAACTGCAATCATCAACCCCTTGAGACGGAATTCCTCATTGGCGTCACGCACGGCGCACAAACACACGGAGACAGCCCCACGTGGTGCCTTCAGCAGAGTTCTGGGGGCAAGTGCTGACATTAGCGAGTAGCAGCAGCGCGGGATGAAGCGAGTGCGGGGCCTGGAGCACGTGTTGTTATAACGGGGCCCTAAATAAAAAAAACACGTAAATATTAAAGCACCAATTTGTAACTTGTGTAGTAAAGTAATTGTATTTTTTAATTTGCTATTCAGCCAGATAGTACGACAAATCGCTAACCCTAAACACCCGGTCGTTCGTAAAAGTTGAAGGAGGTATAGTACTATAGTAATAGAGCAAGTGCAGAATCACTGAACCAGGATTGATAGCTTGACAGCATTTAGCACGGGGCCCTGGAAAGTGCGGGGCCCGTAGCTATTACACATGTAGTAGCTGCTACACATGTAGTAGCTGCTACACATGTAGTAGCTGCTACACATGTAGTAGCTACTACACATGTAGTAGCTGCTACACATGTAGTAGCTACTACACATGTAGTAGCTACTACACATGTAGTAGCTACTACACATGTAGTAGCTGCTACACATGTAGTAGCTGCTACACATGTAGTAGCTGCTACACATGTAGTAGCTGCTACACATGTAGTAGCTACTACACATGTAGTAGCTGCTACATGTGTCATTGTCGCGCGTTCGGCCGGCCGCCGTCATCGGTCAAACACAAAGAGCGGCTCGGGGTGACGGGAGGATGTGGGGGCAGCAGCAGCAGCAGCAGAACAACAACAACAACAACGAAGATTACAGGCGCCACCCGCCGCTAAGTGAGCCCCACGCGCCTGCAGGGGCATTGACTGCCGCCAGCCGCCCCCCATTGGGGCCGCGACCGCACAGCAGCTGAGGTGGGGACCCCCAGCAGAAAGACCTCCCACCCCCCCCCCCCAATGGCCTCCCCCCTTCTTCCCTGCTGGAGCGCTTCATTTCAGCGGCAAATGTCGGTCCCGGCGCGAGCACGGCTCCTGGGCCGGCTTCGACACGCGGCGCCTCGTCAGCAGGGCAGAGGTTCTCATCGCACCGCCGTGCGGAGCCAGCCGCGCTGATCGGAGGTGCGGGGGGGAGGGAGGGACAAAGTAAACACCAAGAGCAGTTGCAATGAGATGATGACGATGCTTCAAAAGTGCGTAGCTCCCAGTTCGCTTTCTAACATCGGGCGGAAGGAGCGTTCCAGACGGCCGCGGCAGCGAGTTTCCGCCCACGGGCACCGACGCTATCTGGACGGTGCGTGCCGCGCGGGGGACTCGCGACCACGTGCGGAAACTTCCGGCCAATCACGGCCGGCTCCTCATCCAGGGGTTGCGCGCCCCGAATCGCGGAGAGACTCCATCCCATGACGGACAACTCTTCGGAGGCGGCTGCAGCGTCGGACGATGGGACCTACCCCCACCGCCCGCGCACGTGACGAACTCCGATAGACCACGGGGTAGCCCCGAGGCGCGGGTCGCGCTTACGCACGTGACACCCGCCACGTGACACCCGCCACGTGACACCCGCCACGTGACACCCACCACCCCCTCCCGGCAACCAATCGCAGGCCGCAACAAAAAGTACCACACCGATCCGAGCTCGCCGATGCTGCAAGCTGCCCTTGGCACGCGCGCAATCGTCGACGCGACACGTTCCGTGTCCGTAACAATACCACGTGTGTGTGTGTGGGTGGGGGGGGGAGCCTTAGAAGGAATACAAGAAACACTGGACCGACGTTTCGGACAATGGCCCTCCTTCAGAAGCACAGCAGAGATCTGGAGACGGCTCCAATCACGGAAGCTGCTGCGAAATGAGAAGACCCACGATGGAATCTCAAGGCACCAAACACAGCGCCCCTCTGGGCTGCCGAGAAGAAAACGAATTCCTCCTCGTAAACAACTGGACACTCACGCGGGGGGGGGGGGGCGGTGGGGGGCGACGTACAATGCATCCCGCATCCTCTCACCGTCCGATCACTCGTCCCACCGCTCCTCCCAATTCTAGCCGACGGAAACCGTGCGAAACAACAAACTGCCCCCTCTCTCCCAAAACACGACCCGGCTTTGGTGTCATTATTGTTGTTGTTGCGTTGTTGTTGTTGCGTTGTTGTTGTTGCATTGTTGTTGTTGCGTTGTTGTTGTTGCGTTGTTGTTGCATTGTTGTTGTTGCATTGTTGTTGTTGCATTGTTGTTGTTGCATTGTTGTTGTTGTTGTTTAAAGACAGCCGAACCCGAGCCGGACAGCAATCAATCATCAACCAACGGTAACGGGAACCGACATCCGAGGCGAGCGCTGCCTCACCGCCATCTGCGAGTCGCGGGGCAAATCGACGCACGGCGATCGACCAGCCAGGAGCAAGGGGGAGCGAGAGCACGTGACGCTCCTGACCCTCATGACGACGTCGTCGCTGTACGTCTGGACGAGGGGATCGCCAGCCAGGCCATCCCGTCCGTCTGTGCGTCTGTCCGTCTGTCGCGAGTCTATTCGTCTGTCTCTCTGTCTCTCTGTCTCTCTGTCTCTCTGTCTCTCTGTGTCTCTGTGTCTCTGTGTCTCTGTGTCTCTGTCTCACTGTCTCTCTGTCTGTCCCTCTGTCTCACTGTCTCACTGTCTCTCTGTCTCTCTGTCTGTCTCTCTGTCTCTCTGTCTCTCTGTCGCGCGTCTATCCGGGCGACGCATCCCGGCGGTCACGTCGGCCACCGCAGACACGGAGAGCGGTGGCCATCGCGAGCGTGGCGCCCGCAAAACGGAGGGCGTGCGAGAGAGAGAGACACAGAGAGAGACACGGAGAGAGACAGAGAGAGACACGGAGACGCGCGGGGAGAAGCGGGGGGACACGCGGAGTTCGTCGGGGAAATACGGAGAACACGAGGAGATACGGGGGGGGGGGGGGGGGGGAGACACGGTGAGCACACGGAGAGACAGCGGAAGCCACGGGGGGGGGGGGGGAGACACGCGGCGGAGAGAGCCGCGGCGAGGAGCGCGAGCGACTCACTTGATGAAGTAGCTGACTCCCTCCCTCGTGAACGCCTCCTCCCAGCCCAGCGGCAGGTCTGCCACGCGGGGGACAGACGGAGACACACGTGGTCACAGCCCGCACGGCGCCGGCAGCAGCAGTAGTGGTTGTGGTAGCAGCAGTAGTGGTAGTAGCAGTAGTAGTAGCAGTAGCAGCAGTAGTAGCAGCAGTAGCAGCAGTAGTAGTAGCAGCAGCAGTAGTAGTAGCAGCAGCAGTAGTAGCAGCAGCAGTAGTAGTAGCAGCAGCAGCAGTAGTAGTAGCAGCAGCAGTAGTAGTAGTAGCAGCAGTAGTAGTAGCAGCAGCAGTAGTAGTAGTAGCAGCAGCAGTAGTAGTAGCAGCAGCAGTAGTAGTAGCAGCAGCAGTAGTAGTAGTAGCAGCAGCAGTAGTAGCAGCAGCAGCAGTAGTAGTAGCAGCAGCAGTAGTAGTAGTAGCAGCAGCAGTAGTAGTAGCAGCAGCAGTAGTAGTAGCAGCAGCAGTAGTAGTAGTAGCAGCAGCAGTAGTAGTAGCAGCAGCAGTAGCAGCAGCAGCAGTGGTAGAAGCAGCAGCAGTGGTAGCAGCAGTAGTAATAGTAGTAGTAGCAGCAGTAGTAGCAGCAGTAGTAGCAGCAGCAGTAGCAGCAGCAGTAGTAGCAGCAGCAGCGGTAGCAGCAGCAGCAGTGGTAGCAGCAGTAGTAGCAGCAGCAGTAGTATTGGTAGCAGCAGTAGTAGTAGTAGCAGCAGTAGCAGCAGCAGCAGTGGTAGCAGCAGCAGCAGTGGCAGCAGCAGCAGTAGTAACAGCAGCAGTAGTATTGGTAGCAGCAGTAGTAGTAGTAGCAGCAGTAGCAGCAGCAGCAGCAGTAGTAGCAGCAGCAGCAGTAGCAGCAGCAGTAGTAACAGCAGCAGTAGTAGTGGTAGCAGCAGTAGTGGTAGCAGCAGTAGTGGTAGCAGCAGTAGTAGTAGCAGCAGCAGCAATGCCGACAGACTGCCAAGTTGATGAGTCATCATCGAGACAGCGTCTCTGTGACAGGACACGTGTGTACGCCCCGTCCACGCACAAGCACACACACAGGGCGTACACACACACACGGCGTACACACACAGGGTGTACACACACACACAGGGTGTACACACACACACACATGGCGTACACACACACACAGGGTTTACACACACAGAGTGTACACACACACACAGGGTGTACACACACACACACAGTGTACACACACACACAGGGTGTACACACGCACACACACACAGCGTGTACACACACACAGGGTGTACACACACACACAGTGTACACACACACACACAGGGTGTACACACACACACAGGGTGTGTGCACACACACACACAGGGTGGTGATGATGGTAGTGATGACGGTGATAACGGTGATGGCGGTGATGGTGGCGATGATGGTGATGTTGGTGATGACGGTGATGACGGTGGTGATGGTGGCAATGATGGTGATGACGGTGATGATGGTGATGGTGGCAATGATGGTGGTGATGATGGCAATGATGGTGATGGTGGTGATGGTGGCAATGAAGGTGATGGTGGTGATGGTGGCAATGATGGTGATGACGGTGATGATGGTGATGGTGGCAATGATGGTGATGGTGGTGATGGTGGTGTTGGTGGCGATGATGGTGGTGATGATGGCAATGATGGTGATGGTGGTGTTGGTGGCAATGATGGTGATGGTGGTGATGGTGGCAATGATGGTGATGGTGGTGATGGTGGTGTTGGTGGCAATGATGGTGATGGTGGTGATGGTGGCAATGATGGTGATGGTGGTGATGGTGGTGTTGGTGGCAATGATGGCGATGGTGGCGGTGATGGTGGCGATGGTGGCCATGGCAATAATCGTTTCAAAACTATTTCTCTACAGACTCGATGAGATCTGGATTACATTTTTGCCCCTTTCCAGGAGTGGCCGTTCCGGGTGGCTAACGATCGCCGCTAATGGGGCAGTCCGCTAATGGGGGCAGCATCTGGTGCTGTGAAAGCCGAACACGTGGGGGGGAGGATGGGGGGGGGGGGGTTCAGGGGGGGGGGTGGGACAAGGTTGGCAGGATAGGGGGGGGGCAGTGCTGGGGGGCTCTGGAGGGAGCGCCCCCCCCCCCCCCCAACTCCCACCCCCCCCCCCTCTGGGGGCCTCTCAGAATCCGCTCAAATTTCTCCTCCCCCCCCCACCCCCTAATCGATCGGAGCTTCCTGCATCCCCCCAGCCCCCTACTCCCCGTAGTGGTGAGCGTAGTGGTGAGCGTGGTGGTGAGCGTAGTGGTGAGTGTAGTGGTGAGCGTGGTGGTGAGTGTAGTGGTGAGCGTAGTGGTGAGTGTGGTGGTGAGCGTGGTGGTGAGCGTGGTGGTGAGCGTAGTGGTGAGTGTAGGTGTGAGCGTGGTGGTGAGCGTCGTGGTGAGTGTCGTGGTGAGTGTAGGTGTGAGTGTAGGTGTGAGTGTCGTGGTGAGTGTAGTGGTGAGCGTAGTGGTGAGTGTGGTGGTGAGCGTAGTGGTGAGCGTGGTGGTGAGCGTAGTGGTGAGTGTAGTGGTGAGCGTGGTGGTGAGTGTAGTGGTGAGCGTAGTGGTGAGTGTGGTGGTGAGCGTGGTGGTGAGCGTGGTGGTGAGCGTAGTGGTGAGTGTAGGTGTGAGCGTGGTGGTGAGCGTCGTGGTGAGTGTCGTGGTGAGTGTAGGTGTGAGTGTAGGTGTGAGTGTCGTGGTGAGTGTAGTGGTGAGTGTAGGGGTGAGCGTGGTGGTGAGTGTAGGTGTGAGCATAGTGGTGAGCGTGGTGGTGAGTGTAGGGGTGAGTGTAGGGGTGAGTGTCGTGGTGAGTGTAGTGGTGAGTGTAGTGGTGAGTGTCGTGGTGAGTGTAGGTGTGAGCGTGGTGGTGAGCGTAGTGGTGAGTGTAGGGGTGAGTGTAGTGGTGAGTGTGGTGGTGAGTGTAGTGGTGAGCGTGGTGGTGAGTGTAGGTGTGAGTGTCGTGGTGAGTGTCGTGGTGAGTGTCGGGGTGAGTGTAGTGGTGAGCGTGGTGGTGAGTGTCATGGTGAGTGTAGGTGTGAGTGTAGTGGTGAGTGTAGGGGTGAGTGTAGGGGTGAGTGTAGGGGTGAGTGTAGGGGTGAGTGTAGGGGTGATTGTCGTGGTGAGTGTAGTGGTGAGTGTAGGGGTGAGTGTAGGGGTGAGTGTAGGGGTGAGTGTAGGGGTGAGTGTAGGGGTGAGTGTAGGGGTGAGTGTAGGGGTGATTGTCGTGGTGAGTGTAGGGGTGAGTGTAGGGGTGAGTGTAGGGGTGAGTGTAGGGGTGAGTGTAGGGGTGATTGTCGTGGTGAGTGTAGGGGTGAGTGTAGGGGTGAGTGTAGGGGTGAGTGTAGGGGTGAGTGTAGGGGTGAGTGTAGGGGTGAGTGTAGGGGTGATTGTCGTGGTGAGTGTAGTGGTGAGTGTAGGGGTGAGTGTAGGGGTGATTGTCGTGGTGAGTGTAGGGGTGAGTGTAGGGGTGAGTGTAGGGGTGAGTGTAGGGGTGAGTGTAGGGGTGAGTGTAGGGGTGAGTGTAGTGGTGAGTGTAGGGGTGAGTGTAGTGGTGAGTGTAGGTGTGAGTGTAGGGGTGAGTGTAGGGGTGAGTGTAGGGGTGAGTGTCGCCGCTCACCGGCGCGCTTGCGGTGCCCGGTGCACACGGGGTCCTCGCTGCGTGGGTGGAGCCAGGTGGTCGTCCTCGTCTCATCGCTGCGCACACACACACGCAGCACACCTCGTCAACACGCTCACCTACACGCTCACCTACACACTCACCTGCACACTCACCTACACACTCACCTACACACTCACCTGCACACTCACCTGCACCCAAACCTGCACCCAAACCTGCGCGCTCACCTGCGCGCTCTACTACACACTCACCTGCACACTCACCTACACACTCACCTACACACACACACACACACACCTGCACACTCACCTGCACTCAACCACCGGCTCTCACCTCACTCACTCACCGACCCGCACATCCAAACTACCGCTCACCTACACACTCACCTGTACACTCACCTACACACTCACCTACACGCTCACCTACACACTCACCTACACGCTCACCTGTACACTCACTGACCCGCACATCCAAACTACCGCTCACCTCGCCTACGCACTGACCCACCCACTCACTCATCCAACCACTCACCCACACACTCGCGCACCCATCCATCCGCTCATTGATCAAATCACTCTTTATTTACTGTTACCATGGTTGCCATTTCCCCGTAAACTTCACTCATCGATTCCTTCACCCGCGTTGAGGCCGTCTTGGACACCGCTGGTACCGGTCATCGGCAAGTCCACTAAGCTCCACATCAGCTCCATCTCTTCTCCAGCCCATGCCGCGCACATTTAGCCCCCCTCTATCCGGAAGCTTCTTGGGGGAGGGCGGTGGCTGGGCCTGTGGTGGCTCCGTGACCCAACAAACGAGGCCTCGCTTGCCCGGAGGAGCTCACCGGTGATGGGGACCGTGTCCAGATCTGTCAAGGACCTATGAACAGCTCGCACGCTCCAGCCTGGCTAAACCCAGGATGGATCGCAGGCATGTCAGCCAAGAGGTTTCAAACCGGCGCAGATGTTCCATTAGAGGGGTCCACGTTTGGCAAGCCGAGGAGAAGGGAGGGTGGGGGAGGTTTCTCGAACTGTGTGGCCGAACATTTTTCTTGTTGTTGTTGTTGAGTTCAACAATTGCAGGGGGAGCCCAGAGGACATCCACCACCCCTTGTCGCAGCCCCCCCCCGCTATGCCGCACGTCACCTAAGACCACAACCCCACACACACACCTCCATACACACGCACCTACATATACACACACACATCTACACACCTACATCTACACACCTACACACCTACACACACACACACACCAACATACACACACATACACACACACACCTTTACACACCTACACACACACACACACATCAACATACACACACACCTCTACACACACACACACACATCTACACACACACACACATCTACACACACACACACACACATCTACACACACACACACACATCTACACACACACATCTACACACCAACACACACACACACACCACCACACTAAAACATACACATCTACACACACAATGGCACAAAATAGCCACACAGAGACAGACATACATCAATACTGAGACAATTCAGCACTGTATACATCAATAAACAATTACACACACACATGTACCACACACACACACCTAAAGCACACACATTCTTATAATCAAAACATATAATCAAAGTCCCCCCGTGTAGCCTTAACAGACTGTAGGGACAAGTGCTGTTAGCGAGCACCTATGAAGGCCGGCACGGCACACGAGGTGGTGGGTGGCCAGCACCACGCCCGACCGCCTTTGTCTCCCCAGTGACGATGTTTACACATCGCACCAGGTACTCATTTGAGGCCGAGTGGACCTAGGGGATGCCCAGGACCGATTCCGATAATCGTCACCGGTGTTGGCCGTGAGCGGGAATCGAACTCGGGTCGCCGGGTTCTTAGGGCAGTGTGCTAACCACTACACCACCGCTCCCCACACACACACACACACAGGTACCAACACACACACACACCTACCAACAGCTACCAACACACACACACACACACAGCTACCAACACACACACAAACACACACACACAGCTACCAACACACACACAAACACACACACACAGCTACCAACACACACACACACAGCTACCAACACACACACACACACAGCTACCAACACACACAGCTACCAACACACACACACACAGCTACCAACACACACAGCTACCAACACACACACACACACACAGCTACCAACACACACACACACAGCTACCAACACACACACAAACACACACACACAGCTACCAACACACACACAAACACACACACACAGCTACCAACACACACACACACAGCTACCAACACACACAGCTACCAACACACACACACACAGCTACCAACACACACAGCTACCAACACACACACACACACAGCTACCAACACACACACACACAGCTACCAACACACACACAAACACACACACACAGCTACCAACACACACACACACAGCTACCAACACACACACAAACACACACACACAGCTACCAACACACACACACACACAGCTACCAACACACAAACACACACACACACAGCTACCAACACACACACACACACACAGCTACCAACACACAAACACACACACACACAGCTACCAACACACAAACACACACACACACAGCTACCAACACACAAACACACACACACAGCTACCAACACACACACACAGCTACCAACACACAGCTACCAACACACAGCTACAAACACACACACACAGCTACCAACACACAAACACACACACACAGCTACCAACACACACACACAGCTACCAACACACAGCTACCAACACACAGCTACCAACACACAGCTACAAACACACACACACAGCTACCAACACACAAACACACACACACAGCTACCAACACACAAACACACACACACAGCTACCAACACACAAACACACACACAGCTACCAACACACAAACACACACACAGCTACCAACACACACACACAGCTACCAACACACACACACAGCTACCACACACACACACACACACAGCTACCAACACACAAACACACACACAGCTACCAACACACACACACAGCTCCCCCCACACACAGCTACCAACACACACACACACCAACACACCGACACACACTATCACCGACACATACCGACACATCAATACACAAACAAAGGCAAAGATCCCCCTTATAGCCTTAACAGACTGTTGGGGCAAGTGCTGTTCGCGAGCACGCATACCAACACACACACACACGTCACACGCAAGCACACACACACAACACACACGTCACACATATGCTGCAGGTAAATCACATAATTACCACCATCATCATCATCACCATCATTGTCATCAGCATCGCGCGCAAGCACGCGCACACCCACACACACCCATCACACACACACCAACCCATCACACACACACACACCCATCACACACACCCATCACACACCAACCCATCACACACACACCACACCATCACACACACACCATCACACACACAACAACCCATCACACACACACCAACCCATCACACACACACCAACCCATCACACACTCACACACACACACATCACACACACACACACCATCACACACACCATCACACACACCATCACACACACACACACCACACCAACCACCCCACACACCACACCAACCACCCCACACACCACACCAACCACTCCACACACACACACCAACCACACACACACACCAACCACCCCACACACACACCAACCACCCCATACACACACCATCACACACACACACCACCCCACACACACACACCAACCACCCCACACACACACACCAACCACCCCACACACACACCAACCACCCCACACACACACACACCAACCACCCCACACACACACCAACCACCCCACACACACACACCAACCACCCCACACACACACACACCAACCACCCCACACACCACACCAACCACTCCACACACACACACCAACCACCCCATACACACACACCATCACACACACACCACCCCACACACACACACCAACCACCCCATACACACACCATCACACACCAACCACCCCACACACACACCAACCACCCCACACACACACCAACCACCCCACACACACACACACCAACCACCCCACACACACACACACCAACCACCCCACACACACACACACCAACCACCCCACACACACACACACCAACCACCCCACACACACACACACCAACCACCCCACACACACACACACCAACCACCCCACACACACACACACCAACCACCCCACACACACACACACCAACCACCCCACACACACACACACCAACCACCCCACACACACACACACCAACCACCCCACACACACACACACCAACCACCCCACACACACACACACACACCAACCACCCCACACACACACACACACACCAACCACCCCACACACACACACACACACCAACCACCCCACACACACACACACACACCAACCACCCCACACACACACACACACCAACCACCCCACACACACACACACACCAACCACCCCACACACACACACACACCAACCACCCCACACACACACACACACCAACCACCCCACACACACACACACACACCAACCACCCCACACACACACACACACACCAACCACCCCACACACACACCAACCACCCCACACACACACACCAACCACCCCACACACACACACCAACCACCCCACACACACACACCAACCACCCCACACACACACACACCAACCACCCCACACACACACCAACCACCCCACACACACACCAACCACCCCACACACACACACCAACCACCCCACACACACACACCAACCACCCCACACACACACACCAACCACCCCACACACACACACCAACCACCCCACACACACACACACACCAACCACCCCACACACACACACACCAACCACCCCACACACACACACACACCAACCACCCCACACACACACACACCAACCACCCCACACACACACACACCAACCACCCCCACACACACACACAAACCACACACACACACACACACACAAACCACACAACACACACACACACAAACCACCCCACACACACACCAACCACCCCACACACACACACCAACCACCCCACACACACACACCAACCACCCCACACACACACACCAACCACCCCACACACACACACCAACCACCCCACACACACACACCAACCACCCCACACACACACACACCAACCACCCCATACACACACACACCAACCACCCCATACACACACACACCAACCACCCCATACACACACACACCAACCACCCCATACACACACACACCAACCACCCCATACACACACACACACCAACCACCCCACACACACCAACCACCCCACACACACCAACCACCCCACACACCACACACACCATCACACACACACCACCCAATCACACACACACACCAACCACCCCACACACCACACACACACACCATCACACACACACACACACCACCCAATCACACACACACCAACGCATCCATAATCACACAAGCAAACACACTCACCAACACTCGTACACAAGTACACCACAACACCATCACCACAACACCATCACCACAACACCATCACCACAACACCATCATCACAATCACCACAACCACAATCACCACAACACCATCACCACAACACCATCACCACAACACCATCACCACAATCCTCATCACCACAATCACCAGACACAACACCATCACCACAATGCTCATTACCACAACACCATCACCACAACACCATCACCATTACCACAACACCATCACCACAACACCATCACCACAACACCATCACCACAATCCTCATCACCATCACCACAACACCATCACCACAACACCATCACCACAACACCATCACCACAATCCTCATCACCATCACCACAACACCATCACCACAACACCATCACCACAACACCATCACCACAATCCTCATTACCACAATCACCATCACCACAACACCATCACCACAACACCATCACCACAACACCATTACCACAACACCATCACCACAACACCATCACCACACCACAATCACCATCATCACAATCACCACTACCACCACATCACCACCACATCACCAAAACATCACCACCACCACATTATCATCACAATCACCACCACCACCACCACATCACCATCACCACCACATCACCATCATCACCACCACCACCACCGTCACCACAACATCACCACCACCACATTATCATCACCACCACCACATCACCACCACCACCACAACCACATCACCACCACCACATTATCATCACAATCACCACCACATCATCATCACGATCACCACATCACCATCACCACATCACCACCACCACCACCAGGCAACAACGCAGCGCGCTGGGACAGGGAGGTGGTGAGGGGGGTGGGTAGCGACTGGCTGCCCCGGTGGTGTTCACGCTGCGTAAAGCAACGTCCTGCGACAGGCCCCGGTGGCGAACCGTCGCGCCCGCCCGCCCGCCGCCACTCACTTGATGAAGAAGACGCGGCCATCCCGGGTCACCCCGAAGTACCAGGGGTCGGGCAGCTTGCAGCGCCGCAGCTCGTCCGCCATCACGACGCCCGCGGCTCGGGGGAGCCTCGGAGCCAGCCACCTCGACACTGCCGCCTCCTCCTCCTGCTGCTGCTGCTGCCGCTTGCTGCTGCTGCGTCCTACTCCTGCTGCGTCCTGCTCCCACCTCTCCCTCCTCTGCGTCTCGCTCGCTCGCCCGCCCGCTCTCCACCACCACCACTCTCTCCTCCTCCTCCTCCACTCTCTCGGTTTCTCGTCGCGTATCCGCACTCTCCTCCTCCTCCCTTGCCCAGAAGCTCGCTCGCTCGCTCACTCCCCACCTCTCTCGCTCACTCACTCCCCCCTCTCTCTCCTCCTCCCCCCTCTCTCCCCTCTGTCTCCTCCTCTCTCGCTCTCGGTCTCTCTCCCCTCCTCCTCTCTGTCTCCTCCTCGTGTTCGGTAGCTGCCTCTCCTCTCTCCCCAGCTGATCTCTCTCTCTCTCGCCCCCTCCTCCTCTCTGGAGGAACTCTCCCTTATCTCCCTCCCCTCCCCCGTATCTCTCCCCCCCTCCTCCTCCCCCCCCTCCTCCCCCTCCCCCCCCTCCTCCCCCCCCTCCCCCCCCTCCTCCTCCCCCTCCCCCCCCCTCCTCCTCCCCCTCCCCCCCCTCCTCCCCCCCCTCCCCCCCCTCCTCCTCCCCCCCCCTCCCCCCCCTCCTCCTCCCCCTTATCTCTGCTACCCCCTCCCCTCTCTCTCCTCCCCCACGTAGTCGCTCCGCCCACGCTCTTTGTGTCGCGTCTGTGCAGCCCCTCCCCTATCCCTCCCTCCCCCCAATAGCCCCTCCCCTATCCCCCCCGCCCCTCCCCTATCCCCCCAATAGCTCCTCCCCTATCCCCCCCGCCCCTCCCCTATCCCCCCAATAGCCCCTCTCCTGTCCCCCCCCTCCTCTGTCCCCCCCGCCCCCCCCTCCCCCCAACAGCCCCCTCCCCTCCCCCACACGATATTGACCGGATCATGAGCCACTCCGGAATATAAGACGCACCACAAACTTGTGCCGAGTGTCAATAAAGTTGTACAAAACGTCAATAAAGTTGACACATAGACACACACATACACACTTACACACACATAAAGACACATACAACAACAACAACCGCCATTCGCCACTAAGTGGCGGTGACGTCACCACGACGCTTGTGCCAGGCCATGTGCACCCTGAGGCCACGTGAAGTGTCGAACGCCCGCTGGCAGGTCACGGGGCAGACCCAGGTGCCACGGGTCGACTGACCGAGATGACCGAGATGACTGGCTGATGCACCACCTGTGCCCCCTACTGTGCCAACTTGCTGTGCTTTAGCCACCCGGCGCTCCGCTCGTTGCTCATCCGGCCTCCGTTGTTGCTGGAGGGCGACTGCCTCCAACTGCCCAGTAGCGTCCTTCACGAGCCTCCTCCACTGAGGCCGATCTTGACACCGCTGGTACCAGTCATCGGCAAGTCCACTCAGCTCCACGTCCTCCTGCACCACATCACTCCTTGATACAGCTAATCTGGCTGTGACGGTCCCACCTGATGACGGAGACTTGTGTTGCCTCCGAAACGTCGTGATTTTTGTTTTTATTTTATTTTACTTTCTACGTGACTTTACCGAAAAAACCTAAGAAGATGATTCCATGCAGTCACGAAAGCTTCAAATCTAGAATCACTCCATCTCTTCTCTAGCCCGTGCCGCGCCCGTTTAGCCCCCTCGATCCGGCCGAACAAAAGCTGTTTAGGCATGCGGTGGCTGGGCATGCGGGCTACATGACCCAGCCAACGCAGCCTTGCCTGCCGGAGGAGCTCACTGATGGGACTTTGCCCAGATCTTTCAAGGACTTGTGAGCTCCTCACACAATCCAGCCTTCAGGTTAAACCCAGGATGGATCGTAGGCAGGCCAGCCTAAATGTATACAGACACATACACACACATTCACACATACAGACACACAGACACATACACACACAATCACCTACTGGATTATAAGACGCACACCCCCCACCCACAACTTGTACTTTAAGCTGTTGGGGGGGAGGGGGAGGCGCGTCTCATCATCGTGGCGAGAATGATGCCACCCACTGGCTCCCTTCCCGCCCATTCTCCACCCTCGCCCCCCCACCCCACGTGGCATTGTTGTAGCTGGAGTCACGTGGGGGAGGAACTCGCATCAGCAGCATCATCAGCAGTAGCAGCAGCACCATCAGCGTTATTGTCATCATTGTTAGCAGCAGCAGCATCATCATCAAAATCAACATCAGCAGCATCATCATCAGCAGCAGTAGCAGCAGCACCATCAGCGTTATTGTCATCATTGTTAGCAGCAGCAGCATCATCATCAGCATCATCATCAAAATCAACATCAGCATCATCAGCAGCAGCATCATCATCAGCATCATCATCAAAATCATCATCAGCATCATCAGCAGCAGCAGCAGCAGCAGCGGCATTGTCATCATTGTTAGCAGCAGCAGCAACATCAGCAGCATCACGCATTAGCATCATCATCAAAATCAACAGCATCATCAAAGGCATCATCACTTCCAGCGAGGGCGCAGACGCAGGCGTTGTGGGTTGACTGATGTGCCAGGCTAGGTGCATGAGGTCACGGGGCAGACGCGGGTGGTATTGGTTGACTATTGTGCCAGGCTAGGTGCATGAGGTCACGGGGCAGACGCGGGGGTTATGAGTTGACTATTGTGCTAGACTAGGTGCATGAGGTCACGGGACAGACGCGGGTGTTATGGGTTGACTATTGTGCCAGGCTAGGTGCATGATGTCACGGGGCAGACGCGGGGTGGTATAAGGTGACTGATGTGCCAGGCTAGGTGCATGAGGTCACGGGACAGACGCGGGGGTTATGGGTTGACTATTGTGCCAGGCTAGGTGCATGGGGTCACGGGACAGCCGCGGGGGTTATGGGTTGACTATTGTGCCAGGCTAGGTGCATGGGGTCACGGGACAGACGCGGGGGTTATGGGTTGACTATTGTGCCAGGCTAGGTGCATGGGGTCACGGGACACTTGTTGATAGGTTGATTGATGCTGCAGCCTGGCAGTATCCTGCTCAAAGAATGATCCCTGAGACTCAGTGAGGCTTTCTCCTGTAAACGAGTGGACTAATTAAAAAAATCATAAGAATAATCCACGGATTTAAAAAAGCACAGACTAACAAAAAAAATAAGAAGATAATCCGCGGTTTAAAAAAAGCAGATTAATAAAATAAAATCAGAACAATAATGCACGGTTTAAAAAAAAACACAGACATAAAAAAAATCTGAAGAATAATCCACGGTTTAGAAAAATACAGACTAATAAAACATCAGAAGAACGATCCGCTGTTTACAAAAAAAACACACACAATCACTCAACAAATTCGTCAAGAATAACAATCACCCAATAATTTGCATCATCAGCAGCGGCGGCAGCTATCATAACAATCATCATCAGCCTACGGAGCGCGATGTGAGTCGTAGGGAGTTGGCCCCCTCTGCTGGTGGAGATGGAGATGTAGCTGCGACCAGAGACCCACCAGAGAGACACCCACCAGAGAGACACCCACCAGAGAGACACCCACCAGAGAGACACCCACCAGAGAGACACCCACAACAGAAACTCCCCCCACACCACCCCGATGCTGCTGCTGCCCCACCGTAAGAATCTCCGTCTCGTCTGTGCAGCCCCGCCCAGAGATGTTAACTACCTCGCCTGGTCTGCAGGAGGTCGTGGGCTCGATCCCGACCCTGACGATGCCTGCTGCTGTATATTTGGAGTTTGCGTGTCTCTCTCTCTCATCATCACGGTGGCTAGATGTTAACTACCTCGCCTGGTCTGCAGGAGGTCGTGGGCTCGATCCCGACCCTGACGATGCCTACTACTGTATATTTAGAGTTTGCGTGTCTCTCTCTCTCATCATCATCACGGTGGCTAGGATATGTTAACTACCTCGCCTGGTATACAGGAGTACATGGGTTTGATCCCGACCCTGAAGCCTGCTGTATATTTGGAGTTTGTGTGTCTCTCACATCATCATCAGTAGCACGGCGGCTAGGAAATGTTAACCACATCGCCTGGTATACAGGAGTACATGGGTTTGATCCCGACCCTGACGCCTGCTGCTGCTGTATGTTTGTAGTTTGTGTGTCTCTCTCTCCCCAAGGTCGCGTGGATTTTTTTTATCCGGGTCCTCCTCCGGTTTATAGCCGCTGCTGCTATAAATTTCCACACGACGACGATGATGATGACAAGCCACTTGGTTGAGCGATCATTTGTGAAAGCCAAGTCGCGTCTGAAAAAGAGCTACATAGCTCAGCGGGGCCTTACCTTCGTTTAGTTTATAGTTTAGAATGGAACATTAAAGAAATAGCTGCAGTGGTGAGCCACACTATGGACCGTAAAATGAACCCATAGACACCCATAGATATATTTTAATGACACATTCCATTTGCAAGAGTTACAATTCTTATTGACTAGATTTAGATAAGAATGACAATCATTTCGATTTAAAGCTTTCGTGACTGCAGGGATTCATCTTCTTGGTTCTTTCGGTAAAGTCACGTAGAAGGGAAGTAATAAAATAATAAAAAATAAAAAATAATAAAATAATTCTCACGACGTTTCGGCCACAACGTAAGCAGCCGTCCTCAGGTGAAGAATGTTTTATTTTTACTATTTTATTACTTCCCTTCTACGTGACTTTACCGAAAGAACCAAGAGAAATGACAATCATATTCTACTTAGAGAACGGAATGAGTGCCGTGGATGTGATGAGGTGGTGGTGTAACGATACTCATCATCATCAGTCACCATCATCGTCGTTATCCATCTCTCGCACAAACACCACCACTGTCATCATGATCATCAAATCACTATTATGATCATATTAAGCATCATTGTCATCATGTGTGAGTCTATGGGTTTCTGTGTGAGTCGATGGGTCTAAGTGTGAGTCTATGGGTCTCTGTGTGGTGAGTCTATGGGTCTTTGTGAGTCTATGGGTCTCTGTGTGAGTCGATGGGTCTCTGTGTGAGTCTATGGGTCTCTATGTGAATCTATGGGTCTCTGTGTGAGTCTATGGGTGTCTGTGTGAGTCTGTGGGTCTCTGTGTGAGTCTATGGGTCTCTGTGTGAGTCTATGGGTCTCTGTGTGAGTCTATGGGTCTGTGTGTGAGTCTATGGGTCTCTGTGTGAGTCTGTGGGTCTCTGTGTGAGTCTGTGGGTCTGTGAGTCTGTGGGTCTCTGTGTGATGAGTATGTGGGTCTCAGTGTGAGTCTGTGGGTCTCTGTGCGAGTCTGTGGGTCTCTGTGTGAGTCTATGGGTCTCTGTGTGAGTCTGTGGGTCTCTGTGTGAGTCTGTGGGTCTCTATGCGAGTCTATGGGTCTCTGTGCGAGTCTATGTATGTTGAATTTCTTTCGCACCGTACGTAGCCAATCGCGCTAATCGGAGGTGCGGGAGGGGGGAAGGACAATACACTAAACACAACAACAACAGGAAGCAGTTCTGAAGAACGTGAGTTTTCAACCTCGACTTTTCTTTTAAATGACAAAAAACATTCAACGAAAGAGAGCCAGCGAGAGAGAGAGAGAGGTGAGAGTGTCATTAACCACGTCGGATTTGCTGACAGCGTCGTCAACAAATGAAAAATAGGAAGAGGTTTTACCCTTTCTGGAGTTGTGTTACGATGTTCTAACACCAAATAGAAACCTTTTTCAAGGCATGATGGACTGCGTTAACCACCACACAGTACCTGTGGTAGCAAACAAACATGCACTGATAATATAATTAATATGGCGTTGTGTTTTGAAACTTATTTTTCGTAATTTGATACTGGCAAAACACAATCCTGCGGAGGGAGCTGGTAGGAACGTTGGGTTGCTCGGTCAATGGCCAGGGTCAACGGCGGCGTGGTGTATTCCGCAAATATGGCCGACTATGAGGGCGGGCACAAGCCGGCATGAGTAGGTTAAACGTTGAGTTTTATAAGGGCACCACTGGGTGACCAGCCCCTCCCCACCCCTCCAACCCCCCACCCAGCCCCACCCCTCCCACCCCCCACCCAGCCCCTCCCCACCCTCCCCACCCAGCCCCTCCCCACCCTCCCCACCCAACCCTCCCCTCTCCACCCAGCCCCACACCTCCCATTTTTGGATTCACTACGGACGGACGGACACAATAATCCGCTGTGGGCTGGTGTAACCAGGAGGTTCCTACCAGTAGAAGGTATCCCATGCTGTAGCTGCTCATGCCGAGCTACACATCCCCTGAGAGTGGCATTGTCCTGGTGCCGTTCGTCTTTTGGCGTCCTTCTCTGGCCTGACACTGCTGGTGAGACGAGGCCTCTGGGGTAGGCCAATCAGTCTCAAAGACGATGCCGCATCTGTTGTCATGGCATGCGTGTGCGCATGTCCACCGCAAGTAGCCTGTGGTGGTTGACGCTGTGACTTGATAGAATCCATTTGGGGTTTGGACATCTGAACACAGAGAAGGGTAATCCCCCATTGTTACGTCTCCTCGTTTAACACGTGGCAAGCTTTCGCGACCAATATCATCCATAATAGAGGCTTTTTTGGTGAGATCGCGTAAATATATAAATCTTGTGTCGTTAAACCCGCCACCACCCGAAGCAACAGCCGGTGAGGTTCGTCACCTAAACAACGCAGCAGCAGCAGCAGCGGTAGCAGCAGCGGCAGCAGCAGCGTTGGATTTTCTGCGCGCAAAAACAAGAAAACCGCCGACCCGCGGTTTGCCACGCGGCTGGCCCCAAGGGTTTGCCGCGTGGCCAACACGAGAGTAGCGCGCACACAAAAATGTTCGCCACGACACCCAACTACCACCGCTGGGCGGAAGGCTTCCCCCCCCCCCCGGGGCCCTTGTTTGACCATACTTCACCACGCCGGTCGGGGGTCAGGGTCACTCGGGGTCAGGGTCACTCGGGGTCAGGGTCACTCGGGGTCAGTGTCAGGGTCACTCGGGGTCAGTGTCAGTTGCTTTCGATTCTCCCGCTGGCTGTGGGCTCAGCTATAGGTGATGGTGATGATGGTGTTGATGATGATGGTGATGATGATGGTGATGATGATGGTGGTGATGATGATGATGGTGGTGATGATGGTGTTGATGATGATGGTGATGATGATGGTGATGATGATGGTGATGATGATGGTGATGATGATGGTGGTGATGATGATGACGGTGATGATGATGGTGATGATGATGATGGTGATGATGATGGTGATGATGATGATGGTGATGATGATGGTGATCTTGTTGCTACTGCTGCTGCTGCTGATGTTTTTGCTGCAATTACTGTTCCGATTTTTTCTGTTTCTGCTGTTCCTGTGACTGCTGCTCCTGCTGCTGTTGATGCTGCTGTTCCTGTGACTGCTGCACCTGCTGCTGATCCTGCTGTTGATGTTTTTGTTGCTCATGCTGTTCCTGTTTTTGCTGCTCCTGCTGCTGTGCCTGCTGTTGCTGCGGCTGCTGTTCATCCTGCTGCTGCTGCTGCGGCTGCTGCTGCTCCTGCTGCTGCTGCTCCTGCTGCTCCTGATGTTCCTGCTGCTGCTGCTGCTGTGGCTGCTCCTGCGCTTGCTGTTGCTGCTGCTGCTGCGGCTGTAGCAGGAAGCGGGCGGTCGCGTCCTTGGTGCCGTCGCAGGTGCCAAGCGGAGCGAAGCCGGCGGCCCCGGCCAACTCCGTCACTCGCTCCACGTAGCCAGCCGCGGCCTTCGCATTGAGGTCCAGCACGAACCTGCACGTTCATGTCCAGCACACACACATACACACAGAGACACACGCACACACACAAACGCACACACACACACACAGAGACACACACACACACACACGCGCAAACACACGCACACAACAACAACAACCGCCATTCGCCACTAAGTGGCGGTGACGTCACCACGACGCTTGGGCCAGGCCAAGTGCACCTTGAGGCCACGTGAAGTGTCGAACGCCCGCTGGCAGGAGGTCACGGGGCAGACCCAGCAGGTGCCACGGGTCGACTGACCGAGATGACCGAGATGACTGGCTGATGCACCACCTGTGCCCCCTACTGTGCCAACTTGCTGGGCTTTAGCCACCCGGCGCTCCGCTCGTTGTTGTGAGCGTCGCTCCTCCGCCCTCTGTTGTTGTTGGAGGGCGACTGCCTCCAACTGCCCATTAGCGTCCTTCACGAGCCTCCTCCACAGAGGCCGATCTTGACACCGCTGGTACCAGTCATCGGCAAGTCCACTCAGCTCCACGTCCTCCTGTACCACATCACTCCATCTCTTCTCTAGCCCGTGCCGCGCCCGTTTAGCCCCCTCGATCCGCCCGAACAAAAGCTGTTTAGGCATGCGGTGGCTGGGCACGTGGGCTACATGACCCAGCCAACGCAGCCTTGCCTGCCGGAGAAGCTCACCAATGGGACTTTGCCCAGATCTTTCAAGGATTTGTGAGCTCCTCACACAATCCAGCCTGGTTAAACCCAGGATGGATCGTAGGACGCACACACACTGACACACACACAGACACACACACACACAGTGGCACCCACACACAGCGAGAAGCGCTGTGGGCTAGGGACAACTCACTTGACGGTCTCCACAATGAGGGTGGCCTTGTCAGCCGCCACCTCCTCCAGGGCGGGCGCCAGCTGATGGACCATGCTGCAGGAACAGCACCGCACCTCCGATTATCACTACACTACTATACACTACACTATACACTACACTATACACTACACACTACACTATACACTACACTATGCACTACACTATACACTACACCCGCTCGCTCACGCACCACTCAGCCAACCACCCACTCACTCGCTCACTCATCCATCCACCCACTTACTCAGCTACCCACTCACTCACTCTCAACAATACACTAACCCACTAAGTCACCCACCCACTCACTCACTCACCCACCCACTCATCCATACACCCACCCAGCCACCCACTTACTCGGCTACCCACTCACTCACTCTCAACAACACACTAACCCACTAAGTCACCCACCCGCTCGCTCACGCACCACTCATCCATCCACCCCCTCATCCACCCACCCACCCAGCCACCCACTTACTCAGCTACCCACTCACTCACTCTCAACAACACACTAGCCCACTAAGTCACCCACCCGCTCGCTCACGCACCACTCAGCTAACCACCCACTCACTCGCTCACTCATCCACCCACCCACCCACTCATCCATACACCCACCCAGCCACCCACTGACTCAGCTACCCGCTCACTCACTCTCAACAACACACTAACCCACTAAGTCACCCACCCACTCGCTCACGCACCACTCAGCCAACCACCCACTCACTCGCTCACTCATCCACCCACACACTCATCCACTCAACCACCCAACCACCCAGCCACCCACTTACTCAGCTACCCACTCACTCACTCTCAACAACACACTAACCCACTAAATCACCCACCCACCCACTCATCCACCCACCCAATCTGCACCTCCGATGAGCGCGGCTGGCCACGTACGGTGCGAAAGAAGTTCAACAGACACGCGTGCATACGCGCGTGTCTCCTCTCGCCGTCGCTCAGCGCGTGCAATCATTGCCACGGTCTGCCACGGTCTGCCACGTCGCCCCTCAGCCGTGACCCGCTCTCTCTCTCACCTGTTTGCAAAGTAGATGACGTTGAAGAGCTTCCGGAACTTTGCCTTTTGGTGCAGGGTCTGCAGCGCGTTCAAGGGCAGGAGGCTCACCCGCACGTCCCCAATGCTGATGTAGTCGCAGTCTGTGAGCAGCAGAGAGAGAGAGACAGAGGCCAGGGAACGACGTCGCCACCCGTCCATTCACTCTGCTCGCTCAGGTCATTGTGTGTTGTGTGCGCGTACGTACAATCTGTCGCACGCGCACCCACCGCCACCGTGCGGGAAGGTTGTGATGAACGTGAGGGATTAGAGATCAAGGAACCGGAGAGGGAAGGGAGGCCGGGACGGATGTCCCCGAGACGGATGACAGAGAGGAGGAGGAGGAGAAGGAGGGCACGGGTCGAGATGAGCAGCGGGGAGAGAGGAGGAAGCGGAGCGCCGGTGCAGGAAGGGAGGAGGGGAAGGAGGAGGAGGTGGAGGAGGTGGAGGAGGTGGAGGAGGTGGAGGAGGTGGAGGAGGAGGAGGAGGAGAAGGAGGAGGAGGAGGGGAAGGAATGATCGGGCCAAGATATCGGTGGTGGTGAAAGGCGATGACGATGATGATGAGAGGGTGGTGGTGACGATGATGATGAGAGGGTGGTGGTGACGATGATGATGAGAGGGTGGTGGTGACGATGATGATGAGAGGGTGGTGGTGACGATGATGATGAGAGGGTGGTGGTGACGATGATGATGAGAGGGTGGTGGTAATGAGAGGATGGTGATGGTGGTGATGGTGATGAGAGGGTGGTGGTGATGATGAGAGGGTGGTGGTGGTGATGAGAGGGTAGTGGTGATGATGAGAGGGTGGTGATGATGAGAGGATGAGAGGGTGGTGGGATGATGATGAGAGGATGAGAGGGTGGTGGGATGATGATGAGAGTGGTGATGGTGATGAGAGGGTGGTGGTGATGGTGATGAGAGGATGGTGGTAATGATGAGAGGATGGTGGTGGTGGTGATGATGAGAGGATGGTGGTGGTGATAATGAGAGGGTGGTGGTGATGAGAGTGTGGTGGTGGTGATGAGAGTGTGGTGGTGGTGGTGATGAGAGTGTGGTGGTGGTGGTTGTGATGAGAGTGTGGTGGTGGTGATGAGAGTGTGGTGGTGGTGGTGATGAGAGTGTGGTGGTGGTGGTGGTGATGAGAGTGTGGTGGTGGTGGTGATGAGAGTGTGGTGGTGATGAGAGTGTGGTGGTGGTGGTGATGAGAGAGTGATGATGATGATGAAAGGGGAGGAGGGAAGAGAGAGGGAAGGAGCGAGCGGGAGGGAGCTGCAGGAGGAGGAGGAGGAGGAGCGGCGTCTGTTTTCACAGCGGGCGGGGACAGGGGAGGAGGGGCTCAGGGTGGGGGTGGCCACGTGGGAGTCACGTGGTCCACTGGAGGCTTGAGCTGCTTTAGAGAGACTTCAGTCAGCTGGAACATCGTTTACATTGGTACAATTATGATTGATCAGAGATGCAACTGAGAGCCACAACTTGCTTTCATTCATATATTTTAAACAACTATAGATGGTATAAATTTCGATTTAAAGCTTTCGTGACTGCAGGGATTCATCTTCTTGGTTCTTTCGGTAAAGTCACGTAGAATGGAAACAATAAAATAAGAAAAAATAAACATAATAAAATAATATAATAATATTAGATTATTTTTTAACATAATAAAGTAATATAATAATATTCTATTATGTTTTATTTTTATTATTTTATTATTTCCATTCTACGTGACTTTACCAAAAAAACCAAGAAGAACTATAGATGGCATTTCAATATATATACATCTTCTCATTGTATAGAATTGTCTACATTTTAAGTTGAGTTGTAATGTGATGGTGTTTCGAGTGGCAGATTTGTGCCAGACCGGCGCAACGGTGCGTAAGGCAGAACACACTTGACTTGACTATGCAGGTCAAGACGTCTCTGGATTCCAGCTCACCTGGATCCTGTCGACTCCCATCCTCAGGTGTTCCACCCACCCCCACCTCGTCCACTACCTCATCGTCCTTCGCGTTGTCCACCCCTTTCTTCTCCACCTCGTTTGTCTCCTTCGAGTCATCCACCCCCTCATCCACCACCTCCTCGGTTGACACCTCCGCCACCTTGAAAATGAGACTCACGTCACCAGAGACCCTCGAACGGACTGTTTGGGCAAGTGCTGTCACCTCACGAGCCTCCTCTTTCTTGCCATCACCACCATCACCACCACCATCATCATCATCACCACCATCACCACCACCATCATCATCACCACCACCACCATCACCACCATCATCATCATCATCACCATCACCACCATCACCACCATCACCACCATCACCACCACCACCATCACCACCACCACCACCATCACCACCACCATCACCACCATTACCATCGCCACCATCACCACCACCATCACCACCATTATCACCATCACCACCACCACCATCACCACCACCACCACCATCACCACCACCACCACCATCACCACCACCATTACCACCACCACCACCACCACCATCACCACCACCATCACCACCACCATCACCACCATCATCACCATCACCACCACCATCACCACCACCATCACCATCACCACCACCACCACCATCACCACCCCCACCATCACCACCACCATCACCACCACCACCACCATCACCACCATCACCACCACCACCACCATCACCACCACCACCATCACCACCACCATCACCACCACCACCACCATCATCATCATCTTTGTCATCAACATCCCGCTCCTCTTTAACCTCCTCCCCCGCGACCTCTGCGAGGGGCAAGCTGCCGGACAATGCCGACTCATCACGACGGGAGTGACGGTATCACCTCATCCTCCTTTGCTTCCTCCGTTTTCTTGCCACCATCGCCGTCGCCCTCCTCCACCTCCTCCACCTCCTCCACCTCCTCCTCCACCTCCTCCACCTCCTCCACCTCCTCCACCTTCTCCTCTTTGACCTCCGTGGGGGCGGCTGCTGCCGCCTCGTGCGTGGTGGTGTAGCGGCGCCCCGTGGCCAGCTCGTGGAAGGCCGCTGTCAGGTTGTGCAGCGACACGTCCTGGGAGGTCTGCGGCGGCCACGACGCACGCAGCCACGACGACGCTAAGAGGCAGCCTCCCCCGTGACCCCCTGACCCCATGACACCCCCCGACCTACGACCCGCGCACCCGAGGCGGGTGTGGCGTGGGGCCAGCAACCCCACGCGCCCCGGCCGCCTTTGTCTCCCCGGCGGCAGGTGTTTACTGCACACTGCACCGGGGGTGACTCGTTTGAGGCTGGGTCGACTTAGGGGAGGCCCAGGACCGGTTTAGGTAATCGTCACCGGTGTTGGCTGTGAGTGGAAATCGAACTCGGGTGGCCCGGGGTCGTAGCGGGGCGTAGCGCTAAACCGCTGCACCACCGCCAGAGGTCGCAACCGGGTACCCGATACCCGTACCCTACCCGATACCCGGCTACCCGTACCCGGCCGGGTACGGGTACCCGTTTGCGACCCTGGTGCGGCCGGGTACGGGTACGGGTAGGCCGTGAGTCACCGGTGAGTCACCGTTTGTCACTCATTTCCCAACGTCTTGTCTCTTCTCACAATTCAAGTTCCTAGAATCAACCCACCCGCGCCTGCAACATGGCTTCATCCCAGAGGTCGCAATCAGGTACCCGATACTCGTACCCTACCCGTACCCAGCCGGGTACGGGTAGGGTACGGGTACGGCCGGGTACGGGTACGGGTACCCGTTTGCGACCCTGGTGCGGCCGGGTACGGGTATGGGTAAGGAATCAAAACCCGTTTGCGACCTCTGACCACCGCCTGGGCCCTGTACACACACACACACACGCGTGTGTGTGTGTGTCTGGGTGCTGTACACACACACGCGTGTGTGTACAGGACCCAGCTACATGGACAATATCTCAATTACCCGGTGCCTTCAACAGTTAATCAGCTACGCACGCCACTCACTGTAAGGAGCATTGATCTGTATTGATCGGATCTATAAGAGTGTGAGCTGTGAGCCGTGAAGAATTGAATACCGTGTTAGCGGACGGATGGACACACACACAAAGATAAAGACAAAGATCCCCCGCGTAGCCTTAACAGACTGCAGGGGGCAAGTGCTGTTAGCAAGAAGCACCTATGAAGGCCGGCACGGCACACGAGGGGGTGGGTGGCCAGCACCACGCCCGACCGCCTTTGTCTCCCCAGTGGCGATGTTTACACACCACTGCACCAGGTACTCATTTGAGGCTGAGTCGATCTAGGGGAGGCCCAGGATCGGTTCAAATAATCGTCACTGGTGTTGGCCGCGAGCGGGAATCGAACTCGGATTGCCGGGTTCGTAGCGCAGCGTAGCGCTAATCACTGCGTCACCGACACACAAGATTACATACACACGCACACACGCGCACACACACACACAGTCACGCTCACACACACACGCACGCACACACACACACATGCTCACTCACGCTCACACACACACACACAGTCACGCTCACACACACACACGCACACACGCACACACACACACAGTCACGCTCACACGCACACACGCACACAGTCACGCTCACACACACACTCACGCTCACACACATACACGCACACACACACACAGTCACGCTCACACGCACACACACGCACAGTCACGCTCACACACACACGCACACTCACGTGCGTGTGGATCCCGTTGGCCGTCTGGAGTAGTCGGCGTTCCTCCGTGTCCACTCCGAACGCCACGAAGGGCCCCGTCACGATGTCCCCCCAGTAGCCGCGCGCCACCACCTTCTCCCCCCGCTGACACGCGCCCGGCACACCACGTCCAGCATGCGGGAAGCCGTGACCCATGGAACCGTGACCCCTGACCCGTGACCCGTGAAACCGTGACGCCTCACCCGTTATCCGTGACCCCTGACCCGTGACCCGTTATCCGTGAAACAGTGACCCGTGATCTGCGACCCGGGATCCGTGCCGCGTGACCCGTGACCTCTGGCCGGTGACCCCTGACCCGTGGCCGGTGACCTGTGACGCATGACCCCTGACCCGTGGCCGGTGACCCCTGACCCGTAACCCCTGACCCGTGGCCGGTGACCCCTGACCCGCGAGCCGTGCGGTCACCGCACCTGGCTGACGACGAGGTCGGACGCCAGCGTCCTGTTGGCCACGTCGTAGACGCCCTCCCTGGCCTCGAACGCCACGCCCCGCTCCCTCCAGCGCAAGTACTCACGGCTGCTTATGACCCCCGCCTGAGGGACGAGTTGCAGTGGGCATGGGGGGGGGCGAAGGTCAGAGTTCAAATACACACGGCGGAGAGTCCCACTCACACAGAGACCCATAGACTCACACAGAGACCCATAGACTCACACAGAGACTCATAGACTCACACAGAGACCCATAGACTCACACAGAGACCCATAGACTCACACGGAGACCCATAGACTCACACAGAGACTCGTAGACTCACACAGAGACCCACAGACTCGCACAGAGACCCACAGACTCACGCAGAGACCCATAGACTCACACAGAGACCCACAGACTCACTGGGGTGAGTGTGGGTGTGGGGTGGGTGGGTGTGGGTGGGAGTGGGGTGGGTGTGGGGTGGGTGGGTGTAGGGTGGGTGTGTGTGTGTATGTGGGGTGGGTGTGTGTGTGTGGGGTGGGTGTGTGGGTGTGGGGTGTGTGTGGGGTGGGTGGGTGAGTGTGTGGGGGGTGCTGGGTGTGTCTGTGTGGGGTGGGTGCGTGGGTGGGTGTGGGGTGGGTGGTGGGTGGGTGTGGGGTGGGTGTGGGGTGGGTGTGGGGTGGGTGTGGGGTGGGTGTGGGGTGGGTGGGTGCGTGGGTGTGGGGTGTGTGGGTGTGTGTGGGTGGGTGTGTGGATGGGTGTGTGTGTGTGGGGTGGTGTGTGGGGTGTGTGTGTGTGTGGGGTGGTGTGTGGGGTGTGTGTGTGGGTGTGTGTGTGTGGGTGTGTGTGTGGGTGTGTATGTGTGGGTGTGTGTAGGTGTGTGTATGTGTGGATGTGTGTGGTGTGTGTGTGGGGTGTGTGGGTGTGTGTGTGTGTGGGTGTGTGTGGGTGGTGTGTGCGTGGTGTGTGGGTGTGTGTGTGTGGGGTGAGTGTGTGTGTGTGGGGTGTGTGGGTGTGTGGGTGTGTGTGTGGGTGAGGTGGTGTGTGGGGTGTGTGGGTGGGTGTGTGTGTGTGTGTGGGTGTGTGTGTGGGGTGGTGTGGGTGAGGTGGTGTGTGGGGTGGGTGGGTGTCGTCGTGGTCTCTGCGTAATCCGCTCACTCCACGCTCGTGCAGCTTCATGGCGAGGTCCCAGTCGTACGCTCCGTGCCGCGCGTCGTAGCGTGCGCCCAGGTACCGCCGGCAGCGCGCGTCCCACAGGCGCTCCGGCCGGAAGGCGCTCGCCTCGCCCCGCCGCCAGAAGGTGAAGATGCCCTCCAGGCGGTCTCGCTCCTTGAACTGCCGGGCGGGAGGAGCAGGCTGATGTGACCCGACCGATCGATTGCGACGATTCCCGAGTTCGTTCTCTCGGGCGAGGCACCAACGAAACTAATAATAACAGCCCTCTGCCAATCCACTGCTAGATGGATGACGATCTCGCCCACACTGGGTAAGGTGGTCACGCAGGTCTGTTTGACCGTACTTCCCCACGCTGGTTAGTGTGGTCTGGTGAAGAGGAGGCGGCCCAGATGTTGCTTTCGTATCTAATTTGTATAAAGCACAATTTATTGATTCTCCAAAATCTTGTAATCTCATTTGCACCACCTCACGTCCTGTTGACTGCCCCCTCTCCTCCCCTCTGATCACCTTTCCATCGTTACTCTCGCCCGTCTGGCACGGTGACTTCTTTGGCGCCGCGCGTAGCCAACCGGAGCCAACCGGAGCCAACCGGAGGCGCGGTGAAGGGCAACAGACGAGGTGACATCGTGAGCTGGGGCCATGCTACGAGGTACGAACGAAATCGACTATTTAGATGGACAGGGGCGTGCACGGGATGAGGAATGGGTGGTCACGGTAGAGGGGTGCGTGGGGGATAGGGCAGGGGAGGTGTGTAATGACGTCGCGTGTGACGATGCCGCGTGTGATGACGTCATGTGTGACGACGCCGCGTGTGACGTCGCCGCGTGTAACGACGTGGCGTGTGATGACATCACGTGTGACGACGCTGCCGTTAATGACGTCACGTGTGACGACGCGACGTGTGACGTCGCCGCGTGTGACGTCGCCGCGTGTGACGACGTCGCGTGTGACAACGTCGCGAGTGACGTCGCCGCGTGTGATGATGTCGCGTGTGACGATGACGACACCCGCAAGAAACCAGCAGGCGGGAGCCGCCCTTGCCCAGAGCCCCGAGACGCACCAAGCTGGCGAGCTCCGCGACCGCTCGGCCTCATCGCGTCACCCTCGAGAGGACGAAGAAGACAAAGACGTAGACAAAGTGCGTTCACCTTCAGGGCCGACAAGTCGAGCCAGGGCAGCCGGCGGGCAGCCAGCTCCTGGTCGGTGACCACCTCCACGAGCAGCTGCGCCTGCTGGCGTAGGTAGGTGGCGGTGTGCGGACGCAGCAGGCTGTTGCCAAACAGCTCCACAAACAGCTCGCTCTTCTCTGCAAGGCAATTGTTGTTACGCTGGTCAACACACTTTTTCTGGCCGATTCCAAATCTGGCATCGGTTTTTGTCCATCACATCAGGTTTTTGAGATATCAAATATTGCATTTTCAATAAAAACTGCGGAAGAAAAATATTAAGTAGATGTGGATATCTACATAACATGATATTATAAAACACACTATCCTAAAAATACAGCACCGTATTTTAACACTAAAGCAGTCACTGACTCGCAACAACTTCGAATCATAAGTGATGGAGTTAATTTTGGGTAAAATCAATGAAAATGGGGTATGCCGATAGCATAAAAATGAGATGTGATAGAGCAAATCTGAGATCAGATTTGGAATCAGCACCCTGAAATTAGTCTAAACAGCTGCAAAAGTCCAGGCCAGAAAAAACAAATTTTTTGTTGTTGACCAGTGTTGTTGTTGTTGTCGTCGTTGTTGTTGTTTTCGTGCACCGAGCCCCAAGGCTCTTTGACGACCCGCCCATTTACTGGGCATCTGTGAGAACAGAGCTTCGTGGCTTAACGGGTTCATCCGATTAGCGCGGTCGGCCACGTGCGGTGCGAAAGAAGTTCAACGTACATCAACACACGCAGATTCTGATTCTCTTTCAGGAGGGTCCCGACAAGCTTTTTCACGTGAGACTGGCGATGTTGCTGTAAGTCCCAGTGGAGCCGCAGTGGCTAGGAGATGTTAACTACCTCTCGCCTGGTATGTGGGTTCGATCCAGACCCTGGCGCCTGCTGAATATTTGGATTCTAGATTTGAAGCTTTCGTGACGGCAAGGATTCATATTCTTGGGTTTTTTCGGTAAAGTCACGTAGGTAAAAAATTAAAATTAAAAGTAATAAAAGTAAAATAAAATAAAAGAATATAATATAATAAAATAAAATAACATTAATTTAAATTTTTTACCTACGTGACTTTACCGAAAAAACCCAAGAATATGTATATTTGGAGTTTGCGTGTCTCTCTCCCCGTGGAGGACTCACCCACTCACTTATATACCCACTCACTCACCTACCCACTCACCAACTCACTCACCAGCCCACTCATTTAGCAACTTACTCATTCACCCACCCACCCACTCACTAAGTTTCCCCACTAACCAACTCACTCACTCAATACTCACCCATTCAAAGAGCGATCATCGTGGCCAAAGCCACTGGAGCCACCGCACCGCATCGCTTTTTAACCTCCGCCAGACCCGGCAACACTCAACGATTGACTGAAAACATGTTAACATGGTGTTATACTGGTAGGAACCTCCTGGTCACACCAGCCCACAGGGGATTATTGTGTCCGTCTCACGCCGGCTTGTGCCCGCCCTCACAGTCGGCCATATTTGCGGAATACACCACGCCGCCGTTGACCCTGGCCATTGACCGAGCAACCCAACGTGTTCCTACCAGCTCTAAAACCCAAGTGACTTTACCGACAGAACCAAAGAGTAATTCCTGCAGTCACGAAAACTGAATACGGCGTTTATAGGGGACCGCTGTTATCATTGTTACTGTCGTCGTTGTGACTTCACACAGCGGTAGGGTTGTGACGCAGGAGGCCACGTGGCTCACCCTGCAGGCCCATGCGGTGAGGAGCCTCCAGGGCAAGGGTGAGGAGCAGCAGTTGCCTCCCGTACAGCTCCAGGAAGCTCTCCAAGACGTAGAACTGCGTCCACACGCGGTCGACAACAACGGCGGGACACTCGTTAGCGCTGTTTTTGTTATACGTATATCGCCGAGTTTTGGCAAACTCTGTTGTTGTTGTTGTGTGTTTAGTTTGTTGTCCTTCCCGGCGATTAGCACGGCTGGCTGCGTACAGTGGTGCAAAAGAAGTTCAACATACAAACATAGACTCACAGAGACCCATACACACACAGAGACCCATACACACAGAGACCCACAGACTCACACAGAGACCCATAGACTCACACAGAGACCCATAGACTCACACAGAGACCCATAGACTCACACAGAGACCCATAGACTCACACAGAGACCCATAGACTCACACAGAGACCCATAGACACACACAGAGACCCATACACACAGAGACCCACAGACTCACACAGAGACCCATAGACTCACACAGAGACCCATAGACTCACACAGAGACCCATAGACTCACAGAGACCCATAGACTCACACAAAGACCCACAGACTCACACAGAGACCCATAGACTCACACAGAGACCCATAGACTCAAACAGAGACCCACAGACTCAAACAGAGACTAACACAGAGATCCATAGACTCACACAGAGACCCATAGTTTGTTGTGATGATAGTGGTGATGATGATGCTAGTGATGAAAGTGATGATGATGACGATGGTAGTGATTATGGTAGTTGTGAAGATGGTAGTGACGACGACGATGACAGTGATGATGATGGCAGTGATGATGATGATGGTAGTGATGACGATGGTCGTGATGATGATAGTTGTGAAGATGGTAGAGATGATGATGGTCGTGATGATGATGGTCATGATGACGATGGTAGTGATTATGGTAGTTGTGATGATGGCAGTGATGATGACGATGACAGTGATGACGATGGTTGTGATGATGATAGTTGTGAAGATGGTAGTGACGACGACGATGACAGTGATGATGATGGTAGAGATGATAGTGATGATGATGACGACGGTAGTGATGACGATGGTAGTGATGATGGTAGTTGTGATGATGGTAGTGACCATGACGATGACAGTGATGATGATGATGGCAGTGATGATGATGATGATAACGACGGTAGTAATGATGATGATGACGCTGGTCGTGATGACGACGATGACGATGTCAGCGCTGACGATGACAGTGCTCACGTGAAGATGGTAGTGACGATGACGATGACAGTGATGATGATGATGATGGCAGTGATGATGATGATGATGGCAGTGATGATGATGATGATGATGGCAGTGATGATGATGATGCCGCTGGTCGTGATGACGACGATGACGATGGCAGCGCTCACGTGGATCCGCGCTCGGGGCCACCGGTGGGCCTGCGCCACCGTCTTGAGGAGGTGGCGCCCGTCGGAGGCCCCGGCCACCAGCACGTGCAGCTGGGGCAGGCCGCCAGGCCCGTCGGCCCTGCGGCCCTCCATGCTGCTGCTGTGGCCTGTCCAGAGAGAGGGAGACACACGGCAAAGACACAGTTCCCCCGTATAGCCTTGGCAGACTGGGGGCAAGTGCTGTTGGCGAGTGTAAAATAAATGATGATGATTGTGAGCAGCAGCAAAGACAAAGTTCCCCCGTATAGTCTTGGCAGACTGGGGGCAAGTGCAGTTGGCGAGTGTAAAATAAATGATGATGATTGTGAGCAGCAGCAAAGACAAAGTTCCCCTGTATAGCCTTGGCAGACTGGGGGCAAGTGCTGTTGGCGAGTGTAAAATAAATGATGATGATGATTGTGAGCAGCAGCAAAGACAAAGTTCCCCCGTATAGCCTTGGCAGACTGGGGGCAAGTGCTGTTGGCGAGTGTAAAATAAATGATGATGATTGTGAGCAGCAGCAAAGACAAAGTTCCCCTGTATAGCCTTGGCAGACTGGGGGCAAGTGCTGTTGGCGAGTCTAAAATAAAAGATGATGATGATTGTGAGCAGCAGCAAAGACAAAGTTCCCCCGTATAGCCTTGGCAGATTGGGGGCAAGTGCTGTTGGCGAGTCTAAAATAAATGATGATGATGATTGTGAGCAGCAGCGAAAACAAAGTTCCCCCGTATAGCCTTGGCAGACTGGGGGCAAGTGCTGTTGGCGAGTCTAAAATAAAAGATGATGATGATTGTGAGCAGCAGCAAAGACAAAGTTCCCCCGTGTTTGTCCTACCTCATGAACGAATCTCTCATGGTAGCCAGATGGCTTGCAGAGAACCTCTGTCTTGGAGAAGTCAATGTCATGTGAGCCCACTGAATTGTAACAGTGATCTGCCACGGCTGAGGTGTTTGTCCTACCTCACATGACATTGACTTCTCCAAGACAGAGGTTCTCTGCAAGCCATCTGGCTACCATGAGAGATTCGTTCATGAGGCGATCCACATATACAAACACAGAGACAATTTCAACCGAGAAGATGGATTCTGGCTCAGCAATCATTGGAAGGACGTAATAAACCATTTCGGATCTTAACTGATTGTGTTCACGTTTACGGTGATTTTCAGACCGCAGTCCACTCACTGGCATTGACTGTGTATCTTGTATTCTCCACAGGGAATGGATTCTTTGCTCCGCTGCAAGTCTCCTTTCACCACTCTCCCATTGACATATTTCGTTACGCATTTCCCATAAATATGCTAAATTCCTCTTGATATGCAAATTATTTTGTCAAGGCGCTCTTCTTCCCCCCTCCAACCCAGCTTAAATATACGCTCCAAGCTTGGTGGTGTTACATTCTTCACCTGAGGACGGCTGCTTGCGTTGTGGCCGAAACGTCGTGAGAATTATTTTATGTTTATTTTATTTATTTTATTATTTTCCTTCTACGTGACTTTACCGAAAGAACCAAGAAGCTATACGGGGGATCTTTATCTTTGTGTCTCTCCCTCGTGATGGGACTTTGTGGGATGAACGTTGAGTTGTATTAGGGGCACGGGGTGATCGATGCGCGCCAGCGACGACGACGTCCCACAGACGTCCGCCATCCCACCAGCCACGCTCGCTCCACTGCTGGGTGAACGCACCTTGCATCTGCAAGTCGAGCGCCGGGCTCAGCCCCCACCAAGTCGTCCACCCGAATCCATCGCCGCCGCTCCCCGTCGCCGCCGTCGTCATCGTCTGCTGACTGCTGCTGCTACTGATGCTACTGCTGCTACTGATGCTACTACTACTGCTGCTGCTACTAGCACTACTGCTGCTACTACTACTACTTCTGCTACTGCTGCTTCTGCTGCTACTACTGCTGCTGCTCCTGCTGTTGCTGCTGCTGTTGCTGCTGCTCCTGCTGTTGCTGCTGTTGCTGCTACTACTGCTACTACTGCTACTACTGCTTCTGCTACTACTGCTTCTGCTACTACTACTGCTACTACTACTGCTACTACTGCTGCTACTACTACTGCTGCTACTACTACTGCTTCTGCTACTACTACTGCTGCTACTTCTGCTGCAGGCCGCAGGGACACCTCGGCCCCGTGCACGGCGAGACGCGTTGCCACGGCGACGAGGCAGGCACGCGGACGCGGTGACGTCGTCGCGCGTAGGGGCGGTGACGTCGTCGCGCGCTAATGTGATGACGTCGTCGCGCTGACGTCATCACGCGCTAACGCGGTGACGTCTTCGCGCGCAGGGCCGGTGACGTCGTCACGCAAACCCCCTCCGCCCCGCCCCCCGCGTCGAAAGGCGGGAGCGCGATGATATCGCCACGTACGCGAGACGGGGTGGAGGGGGGGGGCGGTTTGCGCGATGACGTCATGACGGCTCCGCAGGCCCGTGCGCGATGACGTCCCCGCGCTCCTACCGTTCGAGGCGTCGGGGTTGCGCGATGCCGTCACCACGTACACCACGTTCGTGATGACGTCACCGCGTTCCCCGCAGGCCGCTGCGTGACGTCACCGCGGCGTGTGCGTGATGACGTCACCGCGGGAGACGTAACGAGTTACGAGATTGACTTTTATATTTTTCTCGATCCTGCAGAAATCCGATGAGCTACAAAGATGATTATTTTTTCCTCACAGATGTCCAGTAGAGGCACGGGGTCAGCGCGTTACGACAACAAACGATACAAAAAAACACACCGATAAGAGTGCAAAGTATAGGAAATGTGAACAAATCACTAAAAATGATTAAACTCAAAACTACATTTCGATTTAAAGCTTTCGTGACTGCAGGGATTCATATTCTTGGTTCTTGCGGCTGCTGTGGTTTTCACACCTGATGATGGTTGCTTGTTTTGCAATCGAAACGTCGTGAGAATTTTATTGTTTTATTTTTATTATTTCATTATTTCCCTTCTACGTGAATTTACCGAAATAACCAAGAAGATGAACTCAAACTGAACTATGTTTTTTTGTTTAACTGTGAGTAGTAGATAAGAGACAGGGCTGCAATTGTGGGATGGGATGGTTTACTAGGTATACTTTTAGGGTTATTAGGGGCGCTACGGGGGCTAGGAGATGTTGACTACCTCGCCTGGTATACAGGAGGTCGTGGGTTCCATCCCGACCCTGACGCCTGCTGCTGCTGTATACTTGGGGCCGTCCATAAATGACGTCACGCGATTTTGGATGACTTTTGACCCCCCACCCCTTCGTCAGACACAACATTTGTGTCGCTTTGAGGTTCCACTCTTTAGTAGCCAGCAGATGGCAGCAGGCAGCAGGGGGCCACGTGCCAGACTGGTCCAGATGTGTTGTGACCCCTCCACCCACCACCAATGAATTTTACCCCGAACATGCTTTTTCCCACCGCTTATTCATTTTTCTTTTAAATAAACCTCACTGGGGAAAATATTCAGCTTAAGATCATTAAATGAAGGGGGGGGGGGGGGGGGGGGTAACGTGTAAATTAATTGCTTTACCACGTGATGGTGAACAACATTGTAACTAATAGGGTTCCCCCCCTTTTTTCTGGCAACAAAACTGACACCTTTCGCAAGGAATCATGCTTACTACATTAACCACAATACTCGCAGTCAAATGCAAACAAAAAACAACACTCTGATAATATATGCATTGTCTTTGAAACTGATTGGTCCACACCAGAGACAGCTTTCTTTAGAGCCTCGTCTCACATGGTGTTCGACCAGATGATACTTGCAAAGGAGGTCCCATTAAACATTGTGTTGCAGCAGCAGCAGCATCACAACATTGTGGCTGCCTGGTCAGTCAACAACGAACGATCCCCACCCCCTGCAGGGACCTGCCACTGACTGTTGCGTCAAAAGTTGCCCGTAAGCGAGCAGACTTCGCGCGATCAGTTGCACGCAACCCGAATCGCTCGTGACGTGGGCGTCTCCGCAACCAGTTGCGAGAAAGTTGCTCACAACTGGAATCGTGTTTTTTTAAATCCTTTATATTAAGTTCACTTGCTTGCTTGCTTGCGCGCTTACGACCGTGCAAATCTTTCGGTCGTTTTTTTAACCCACTTCCCGTGATCCAATCGAGCAGACATTTTGCACACAGACTCGTTGTGCGTGACAATTTATTTTCGTGAAAATTTTTTCTCCAAAATTTTCCACCTTTTAGGATTTTTTTTTTCATATTTAATTTAAAATACCAATGTGATAAAAATGAAACTCTTACTCAAGAAAAACAGAAATGAATAATAAAACAAAACCGATGCCACGCATATGAAGGATGTATAGTGAAAAACTTTGTTTTTACGGGTTAACTTTTTGGGTTTTTTTTTAAACGCGCCACAATAATTCAAGATTTCGATTTAAAGCTTATTTCGTGACTGCAGGGATTCATCTTCTTGGTTCTTTCGGTAAAGTCACGTAGAAGGGAAGTAATAAAATAATAAAAATAAAACATAATAAAACAATTCTCACGACGTTTCGGCCACAACGCAAGCAGCCGTCCTCAGGCGAAGAATGAGAACATTATCAAGCTAGGAGCTTATATAGGTGTAGGCGCTCCTCCTCGCTACACCTATATAAGCTCCTAGCTTGATAATGTCTCATTCTTCGCCTGAGGACGGCTGCTTGCGTTGTGGCCGAAACGTCGTGAGAATTGTTTTATTATGTTTTATTTTTATTATTTTATTACTTCCCTTCTACGTGACTTTACCGAAAGAACCAAGAAGAATAATTCAAGAGCGGACAAAAGCGTTCGAGTTTGCTTAGGCTGCGGGATTAACGACTTCACGGACCGACAGTCAAACTCCAAGCATTGCCGACCAGACCAAGCGTGCTGCGATTTGCCCTTTTAGCCCAACGTTTTGGCAACGTTTGGCACCCACGCACCGGCTGGGGGTCACGGTCGACATCGGCGGTGACGCTTGTGCCAAGAAGGTGGCGTGGGTACGACTCTACAGAGTGAGTGGAGTTTGTGTGATCTCCCCCTGTTCTACAGAGTGAGTGAGTGGAGTTTGTATGATCTCCCCATGTTCTACAGAGTGAGTGAGTGAGTGGAGTTTGTATGATCTCCCCATGTTCTACAGAGTGAGTGAGTGGAGTTTGTGTGATCTCCCCCTGTTCTACAGAGTGAGTGGAGTTTGTATGATCTCCCCCTGTTCTACAGAGTGGAGTTTGTGTGATCTCCGCCTGTTCTACAGAGTGAGTGAGTGGAGTTTGTATGATCTCCCCCTGTTCTACAGAGTGGAGTTTGTGTGATCTCCCCCTGTTCTACAGAGTGAGTGGAGTTTGTATGATCTCCCCCTGTTCTACAGAGTGGAGTTTGTATGATCTCCCCCTGGTCTACAGAGTGAGTGAGTGGAGTTTGTATGATCTCCCCCTGTTCTACAGAGTGGAGTTTGTGTGATCTCCCCCTGTTCTACAGAGTGAGTGGAGTTTGTATGATCTCCCCCTGTTCTACAGAGTGGAGTTTGTGTGATCTCCCCCTGTTCTATAGAGTGAGTGAGTGGAGTTTGTATGATCTCCCCCTGTTCTACAGAGTGGAGTTTGTGTGATCTCCCCCTGTTCTACAGAGTGAGTGGAGTTTGTGTGATCTCCCCCTGTTCTACAGAGTGAGTGGAGTTTGTATGATCTCCCCCTGTTCTACAGAGTGAGTGAGTGGAGTTTGTATGATCTCCCCCTGTTCTACAGAGTGAGTGAGTGGAGTTTGTATGATCTCCCCCTGTTCTACAGAGTGAGTGAGTGGAGTTTGTGTGATCTCCCCCTGTTCTACAGAGTGAGTGAGTGGAGTTTGTATGATCTCCCCCTGTTCTACAGAGTGGAGTTTGTGTGATCTCCCCCTGTTCTACAGAGTGAGTGAGTGGAGTTTGTATGATCTCCCCCTGTTCTACAGAGTGGAGTGTGTGTGATCTCCCCCTGTTCTACAGAGTGAGTGAGTGGAGTTTGTATGATCTCCCCCTGTTCTACAGAGTGGAGTTTGTGTGATCTCCCCCTGTTCTACAGAGTGAGTGAGTGGAGTTTGTATGATCTCCCCCTGTTCTACAGAGTGGAGTTTGTGTGATCTCCCCCTGTTCTACAGAGTGGAGTTTGTGTGATCTCCCCCTGTTCTACAGAGTGAGTGAGTGGAGTTTGTATGATCTCCCCCTGTTCTACAGAGTGAGTGAGTGGAGTTTGTGTGATCTCCCCATGTTCTACAGAATGATTGGAGTTTGTGTGATCTCCCCATGTTCTACAGAATGATTGGAGTTTGTGTGATCTCCCCATGTTCTACAGAGTGAGTGAGTGGAGTTTGTGTGATCTCCCCCTGTTCTACAGAGTGAGTGAGTGGAGTTTGTGTGATCTCCCCATGTTCTACAGAGTGAGTGGAGTTTGTGTGATCTCCCCATGTTCTACAGAGTGAGTGGAGTTTGTGTGATCTCCCCCTGTTCTACAGAGTGAGTGAGTGGAGTTTGTGTGATCTCCCCCTGTTCTACAGAGTGAGTGAGTGGAGTTTGTGTGATCTCCCCCTGTTCTACACAGTGAGTGAGTGGAGTTTGTGTGATCTCCCCCTGTTCTACACAGTGAGTGGAGTTTGTGTGATCTCCCCCTGTTCTACAGAGTGAGTGAGTGGAGTTTGTGTGATCTCCCCCTGCTCTACAGAGTGAGTGAGTGGAGTTTGTGTGATCTCCCCCTGTTCTACACAGTGAGTGAGTGGAGTTTGTGTGATCTCCCCCTGTTCTACACAGTGAGTGAGTGGAGTTTGTGTGATCTCCCCCTGTTCTACAGAGTGAGTGAGTGGAGTTTGTGTGATCTCCCCCTGTTCTACACAGTGAGTGAGTGGAGTTTGTGTGATCTCCCCCTGTTCTACAGAGTGAGTGAGTGGAGTTTGTGTGATCTCCCCCTGCTCTACAGAGTGAGTGAGTGGAGTTTGTGTGATCTCCCCCTGTTCTACACAGTGAGTGAGTGGAGTTTGTGTGATCTCCCCCTGTTCTACACAGTGAGTGAGTGGAGTTTGTGTGATCTCCCCCTGTTCTACAGAGTGAGTGAGTGGAGTTTGTGTGATCTCCCCATGTTCTACAGAGTGAGTGGAGTTTGTGTGATCTCCCCATGTTCTAGTGAGTGAGTGGAGTTTGTGTGATCTCCCCCTGTTCTACACAGTGAGTGAGTGGAGTTTGTATGATCTCCCCCTGTTCTACAGAGTGAGTGAGTGGAGTTTGTGTGATCTCCCCATGTTCTACAGAGTGAGTGGAGTTTGTGTGATCTCCCCATGTTCTACAGAGTGAGTGGAGTTTGTGTGATCTCCCCATGTTCTACAGAGTGAGTGGAGTTTGTATGATCTCCCCCTGTTCTACAGAGTGAGTGAGTAGAGTTTGTATGATCTCCTCCTGGTCTACAGAGTGAGTGTAGTTTGTATGATCTCCCCCTGTTCTACAGAGTGAGTGAGTGGAGTTTGTGTGAACTTAAGTGTGGAGTGGTGGCGCACCTTGCGACCAACAGCAGTGACGATCATCTGAATCGGTCATGGGTCTCCCCTAAAGTCATGGGTCTCCCCGGCCTCAAATGTGTACCTGTTGCGGTGTGGTGTAAACATCGCCACTGGGAAGACAAAGGCGGCCGGGCGTGGTGCTGGCCACCCACCCCCTTCCTTGTACTGTGTCCGCCTTCATAGGTGCCACACGCCAACAGCGCTTGCCCTAAAAGTCTGCTAAGACTATACGGGGGATCTTTGTCTTTGGCTTGAGTGGTGAATTATTACTTTTACACGACTGACAAGGCGCGTGATGTAAATGGGCAGCAGCTGCCTCACTCGATAGGACGATCGTGGGAAAACTAGGACAGGTGTCAACCCGATCACTCACCCACACTCACCCTCACTCACCCTAACCCACTCACCCTCACTCACTCACCCAGCCACTCACCCCACCCATCCACTCACACTCATCCACTCACCCTCACTCACCCAGCCACTCACCCACTCACCCACACTCACCCTCACTCACCCAGCCACTCACCCCACCCATTCACCCAGCCACTCACCCCACCCATTCACCCACCCACCCACTCACCCAGCCACTCACCCACTCGCCCTCTCACTCAGACACTCACCCCACCCACTCACCCAGCCACTCACCCTCTCGCTCACTCACTCACCCAGCCACTCACCCAGGCACTCACTCACTCACCCAGCCACTCACCCCACCTACTCACTCTCTCACTCCCCCACTCACCCTCTCACTCACTCACCCATCCACCCAGCCAAACACCCACTCACCCTTACTAACTCACCCAGCCACTCACCCTCTCACTCACTCACCCATCCACCCAGCCAAACACCCACTCACTCTCTCACCCACTCACACGAAGCCGCTGAACCACTCCCACGCAGCCACCCACCCACTCACAAACCTACTCCCCCCCACCCTCTCACCTACTCACCGACCCACTCACACTCATTAACCACTTATCCACCCACTCAGTCACTCATCCATTTACAAACACACTTATCCATGGACCATCCAATCACTTACCTGTGCCCACTCACAATAATCCACGTATCCACTCACCCTCTCACTCACTCTCCCACCCACTCCCTCACCTACTCACCCACCCACACTAACCCACTTATCTACCCACCACCTCCCCTCTCACTCACCCACCCACACTCCCTCCCACCCACACTATCCCCTTAATCGCCCACCCACCCACACTAACCCACTTATCCACATCCCCTCTCACCCACCCACTTACCACCCAACCACTTACCACCCACCCACTTACCACCCACCCACTTACCACCCACCCACCCACCTTCTCACTCACCCACACTAACCCACTTATCTACCCACCCTCTCACCTACCCTCTCACCCTTCCCCCACCCACACTAGCCCACTAATCCCCCCACCCAGCCATCGACTTGCAGTGCACGTCAATGCGTCGTCACCCTGAGAGTGCCGCCGGGTGGACAGGAGAGTTAAAACATCACACCACGTGAGGCCAAACGAACAGCGACACCCCGAGGAGGACTTCAATCTCCCCCGGGGTGGATGTCTCTGGACGGGGGGGCAGCAGCAGCAGCAGCGGGGGCGGCGACCTCTTCTACAGGGCGGACGACGATGCTAATGACGATGTTAATTATGCTAATGATGATGCCGATGATGATGCTAACAATGCTGCTGATGGGGATGCTAATGACGATGTTAATTATGCTAATGATGATGCCGATGATGATGCTAACAATGCTGCTGATGGGGATGCTAATGACGATGTTAATTATGCTAATGATGATGCCGATGATGATGCTAACAATGCTGCTGATGGGGATGCTAATGACGATGTTAATTATGCTAATGATGATGCTAATAATTATGCTAACGAGGATGCTAATGACGATGTTAATAATGCTAATGATGTTAATGAGGATGCTGATGACGATGTTGATGCTGATGACGATGTTGATGACGATGCTGATGACGTTGCTGATGACGATGTTGATGACGATGCTGATGACGATGATGATGACGACGTTGATGACGATGTTGATGACGATGCTGATGACGATGTTGATGACGATGCTGATGACGATGATGATGACGACGTTGATGACGATGTTGATGACGATGATGATGACGACGTTGATGACGACGTTGATGACGATGCTGATGACGATGTTGATGACGATGCTGATGACGACGTTGATGACGATGTTGATGACGTTGTTGATGACGATGTTGATGACGATGCTGATGACGATGTTGATGACGATGCTGATGACGATGCTGATGACGATGTTGATGACGACGTTGATGACGATGATAAAAGATGATGATGTCACTACCTCTTTAACAAGGAGAACGATGATGATGATGTTAACAGATGATGATGATGATGCTACTACCTCTTCAACGAGGACGACGATGATGCTGGCAGGAACTCGTCTATGAATGAAGAGGGTGACGTTCTCCTGATTTATTAACTCACTCTGCCTGTTGTTGTCGTAGCCTCAAATCTTGTAACTCAATTTTAACCCACTTCCCAATGTGGTATCGACTGCAAACTTGGTATACTAATGTCACACTGACGACAACACTATATTATATCGTAAAAATTGATATATTTTTTAAACATTATTTTTTAAATAAAACCTCTCGTCTTGTCGTGTTATTGTGTTTTCTCTATTTCGAGGCAGATTCTCGTCTCTTGGCGATTGTTTTTGTTTCGCTTTAAAAATAAAATGGAACCCCAGCCCCCCTTTCTCTCACCCCCACCCTCCCCCCCATGTGGCAATCGACTTGTGGGTCGCAGTGACCGGCAAATGCCCGGAGAGAAAAGGGGCCGTCCATAAATGACGTCACGCACCTGGGGGGGGGGGGTGTCAGGGACCCCCCTCCTCCTCCCTCCCCCTCGTCCTTTTCTTATCCTTGGGGGCATTGCTCCTGCCGCACCCGTTCTCCTCCTGCCCTCCAACACCACCCCCACCTCCTCCTCCACCCCCCACCTCCACCCCATCACCCCCCCACCTCCTCCATCTCCCCCCCCACCTCCTCCACCCACCACCACCTCCTCCACCCCCTCACCTCCTCCATCTCCTCCACCCCCCACCTCCTCTTCAACCCCCTCACCACCCCCTCCTCCACCCCCTCCTCCTCTCATCCTTGGGGGCATCGCTCCTGCCGCAACCATTCTCCTCCTGCCCTCCAACACCACCCCCACCTCCTCCACCAGCCTCCTCCACCCCCCCCACCTCCTCCACCCCCCCCCTCCTCCACCCCACCCTCCCCACCTCCACCCCCCCAGCGCCGTCGCGATCCTGTTCTTCCACCCCCCCCCCGCGGGACTCACCCGTGACGCGCAGGCCGAGAGCTGCGCGTCAGGCGGGGCACGTGACCCAGGCCGAGAGCTGCGCGTCACGTGGGGCACGTGACGCGGGCCGAGAGCTGCGCGTCACGCGGGGCACGTGGCAGCTCGCGGAGCGTCGACGGCTTCGAGCGAGGAGTCACGAGGGCGCTCCTCGGACACGCGCGGGTGCGTGTGAGTGTGTGCGTGCGTGTTTGTGTGAGTGTGCATGTGTGTGTGCGTGAGTGCGCGTGCGTATGTGTGAGCATGTGTGCGCGTGTGTGAGTGCGTGTGCGAGTGTGTGCGTGTGAGTGCGCGTGCGTGCGTGTGTGTGAGTGTGTGAGCGTGTGTGAGTGCGCGTGTGTGAGTGAGCGTGTGTGAGTGCGAGTGTGTGTATGTGAGTGAGTGTGTGAGTGTGTGTGTGTATGTGAGTGTGTATGAGTGTGTATGTGAGTGTATGTATGTATGTGTGTGCGAGTCGCCCCCGATGAGACGTCGCCACCGGCTTGGGGCGTGGGCGAGTCTGCGGCTCCGTGCCTCGTGTCGCCGTCGTGGTGGTGTGGTGGTGGTGGTGAACGTGGTAGTGGTGATGGTGAACGTGGTGGTGTGGTGGTGGTGTGGTGGTGGGGAGTTGGTGAATGTGGTGGTGTGGTGGTGGTTGTGGGGAGTTGGTTAAGGTGGTGGTGGTGTGGTGGTGGTGCTTGTGGTGAACGTGGTGGGGCTTGTTGTGGGGAGTTGGTGAAGGTGGTGGTGGGGAGTTGAAGGTGGTGGTGTGATGCTGGTTGTGGTGGTGATGTGGTGGTGGCAAGGCCGTAATAATATATATTGGGGGGGAAACCTTTTTTTTCCTGTGGTTTTACCACCTGATGACGATTGCATGTGTTGCAATCGAAACGTCGTGATTTATTTTTTATTTTATTTCTACCCACGTGACTTTACCGAAAGAACCAACGAGTATGGATTCCTGTAGTCACGAAAACTTCAAATCAAGATTATTTTTAGACGTTTGCCCCTCTCCCCCACCCCCACTTGACCTTTCGGGTCAAGTTATATTTCACCCTCGGGTCACGGGGCACCCAACTTTAAAACGTTCCAAAAATAAACAGAAACTTAAGGCCGCTCTCGGTGTCACACGCACGCACGCACAAAACAGCACCGTGCAAACAATCGTATACATCATTTATATGCTTTCAAGATTCATCGGGACTCGAGTTTCTTAAAAAATAAAACGGCAAAGGCACTTTTCTTTCTCGTTTTGTCGCAAAGCAACATTTGCTGCTGCGCAGTTGCGTTTCTAGATTTCCTCTCCCGTTACTCAGCATATCGGTAGAGTCCATTTCCTATAAAAACACTAAATTTAAAAGTTTGTTCCGAGGCTGCTCGGCCGACAACGCTGGCTGGCTGCCTCGGCTTTGCTCGCTTTGCTCAGGACCCGGCAGCCCCCTTGCGAAACTGCTTAAATAAGATTGAACAACGGGCAAGAAGGCTGTGTCCGGAACCGCCGTCACCACCAAAATAACCGAATGCGTGGCCCGTTTTGTCATCTTGCGCGCCGTACGTAGGCAACCGTGGCCAAATCGGAGGCGCGACGGGGAGGGGGCAGAACAACAAATTAAACACCACAACAACAACAACGACAACGAGCAGTTAGAAGAAATAAGTTGGGATAACACGGCCATCCCACAAGCACCCTGCACAATGCACGTCCCAAGTTATCTCGCACCGAACGTAGCCAACCGCGCTAATCGGCTGCATCCTCACCGGGACTCATCGGCACAGGCACGAGTCGTTAGCCGCTGTCATGCGCCTCTGGGAGGCCCCGCGTGTGGAGAAGGCTCCGGCCATGATACTCCGGGAACCCCACTCGCAAACGGCCCTGGGGGCAACGACCAATCACAATCTGCAAATGACGATAAACTAATACGACAATGGGGCACATTCAGTTCTTTTGAGTCGGTGGTCTTGACAAGGCTGAGGAAGTCGCTGAGTGATCCTCAGGCAGCTGATTTGACGTCGCTAGGCAGGCATTCTCAAGTTGCCAGCAACGCCGGCTGACGACTGAGGCAGCGTTACCGCATTCTCCAGATTACAACACGCACTTGCTTCCTGTGTTCCAGAGGAAACGTTTGGTGGTGCGCCTTGCAATCCGGCAGATGTGCGTGTTTGGGTGTACACGTGGGTGGGCGTACACGTGTGTGTTTGCATCTACACGTGTGTGTGTTTACATGTACACGTGTGTTTGCGTGTTACACGTGGGGGGGCGTACACGTGTGTGTGCGTACACGTGTTTTCATGTGCACGTGTGTGCGTACACGTGTGTGAGTACACGTGTGTGAGTATGTTTGTGTGTGTTTGTGTGCGTACACGTGTGTTTGCATCTACATGTGTGTTTGCTAGTACACGTGTGTTTGCTAGTACACGTGTGTTAGCTAGTACACGTGTGTTTGCTAGTACACGTTTGTGTGTGTGCGTGACCAGATCCGCGTAATTTCATCTCTGACTGGGAACAAATTTGGGGCGTTTCTTTCCGAAAAGTGTCACACGATCCGGAGAATGTGGTGACAGGTAAAATGATGCGGGATCCTTAAGGGATACCTTCATTGGAAACCGTGTCGGTCGACAATATTCCGCGCAGTATTACACTCGGTAGACTGACGAAAACTAAATTTTTTGTTGCTATCGAAACTCATATAGTCGTTTAAATCTAGTGCCAAAAAATTGTTCGGTTGTCAACACTGGTCCGGCCTGGACTAGGCTTCGGCAGGCCAGGCTTAGGCTGAGCTTGGCTTTGCTAGGGCTGGGACGAACGCGGCTGGGCATGACGTTTCTGGGCTGAGATGGGCCAAGCCAGACCGAGCGAGGCTTTAGGCCAGACCGTGGCCAGGCTAAAGCTTGCCGGGCCAATGTTGGCCTAGCTGGTGCCGAGACGCTGGCAAAGCTTCTCAGTAAGGGCTGTCGTTGCGGATGGCACAGCAGACGGCCATGCTGAATATCATGCCGAAGATCTGCAAAAAAAAAAAGACAGCGCGCGCACACGCACGCACGCACGCGCACACGCACGCACACGCACGCACACACGCGCACGCACACACGCACGCACACACACACGCACGCACACACGCACACACACGCACACACACACACAAGCGCGCACACACACACGCACACACACGCACACACACACGCACACACGCACGCACACACGCGCACACGCGCACACACACGCACGCACACACACGAACACACGCACACACGCAAGGAACCACGTCATCCACCCAGTTTCCCCAATGCACGAGGCACTTGTATTTTCGAGTGGTGATGTCGTGGCGATGAAATCGTACCGGGAACGCGACAATAAAAATGTGCGGCCACCGCGTGCGGAAGTGAGCATGGTGGGTGGGGCGAGGGGTTGCCACCTCTTGAGATAAAAACAACTGGGACGTGGTCACGGCATTCTCACGATTCCGCAAGAGGTGGGAACTGCATGTGGGGGCGTCATCTTGCGCGGTGGCTAGGAGATGTTAACTACCTCGCCTGGTATACAGGAGGTCGTGGGTTCGATCCCGACCCTGACGCCTGCTGCTGCTGCTGTGTATTTGGAGTTTGCGTGTCTCTCTCGCTCAACGTGGTTGTGTGGATTTTTTCTCCGGGTCCTCCGGTTTTTCCCATTCCACATTTAGAATAAATTTTACAGACGATGATGACGGTAGGCCACTTGGTTGAGCTATCATTGCGACAGGCAGGTCGCTCCTGACAAAGAGCTGGACAGCTCAATGGGGCCTCACCTTGTGTTCAATTTCCGCGATTGTAAATCCCTCGGTGATCGCGTATCCCTGTTAGTTACTACGTCGCGACGTTTGTCCTCGTTGCTGTTGTTATTGTGGTTGTTGTCGTCGGTTTGGGGCGAGACCATCACCCCCCCCCCACCACACCCCCCCTCACCCCCCCCCCCCCCCCCCGTGTGCTCACCATGATGACTGCCACCCCCAGCGCCAGGCCGGCCACGATGTAAACCTTCGTCCCGAGGAAGCTGCGGATTTCGTCCACGCAGTTCTGCGGCAAGCGAGCAAAGAAAGGAAGTCAAGAACATACGAGGGCATGCACGTGCACACACGCACACATTGTCTACGTCAGGGGTGGGGAACCTGTTTTCTGCCAAGGGCCATTTGGATATTTACAACATCATTCGCGGGCCATACAAAATTATCAACTTAAACATTTGCCTGTTATATTTGGTCAAACATTTCATTAACTCGCCCCTAATGCGATGGCTGGAACAGCTTCTCTTTGGCGAGGCGTGTGATGTGAGCTGGCGTTGATGATGTTGCTGCTACTGGCAACTGCTTTGCCAGGTTTGCTCCGAGATTTGTTGAATTTCGAGTCCCGCCTGCGGTTGCCTTGGCAGGGCCACACCAAATGATTCTGCGGGCCTCGTACGGCCCACGGGGCCGGACGTTCCCCACCCCTGGTCTACGTCTTAGTCATCGCCTTGGGCCTCCTGTCCTCGGCATCGTAGGCCAGGCAGCGTGCCGGCTGTCCTGACCTGCTGTCGTTATCCCTGTGCCCGTGAGGGCTAGAATAAACTCATAGTCGCGTCTCTGAATTGATGCACTACATGTTGACTAAAGTCTGCCCGTTGTAATTAGTACTTAGACATATAAAATGTGTGTGTGAGTGTGACGACAGTTACCTTGGTGTACTCCGGTGGACAGGAGTAAGTCGACAACTGGCTGGTGTAGTTGAGTTTCGGCTGCCCGCAGCAATCCAGCTGTGAACGACAGGTCACGTGACTCACCACGGCTGTCAATCACAGGTCACGTGACACACCACGCGCGACTTCCTGCTGCTCAAACGATCCGGAAATTCCACATTACTATGGTCGGGGGAAGAATGCAGCACCGTCGGACAAACCCATGTCGATCTCCCCCCCGACCACCCCTGTGACCTGGTGACTATTTTATCGACCCTGGCCTGGAGGGATGATGGGCCGAGTGAGCGGAGACCACCAACCCGGAACTGAACTCGCAACCTCCGATTCGGAGCCGCTCGCTCTACCACTGCCGAGCCCCCCTGCCCAGTAAACATGGAACTTGTTGGGCCAACGTTGACCCAACGTTGACCCAAAGTTGACCCAAAGTTGACCCAACGTTGACCCAACGTTGACCCAAAGTTGACCCAACGTTGACCTAAAGTTGACCCAACGTTGACCCAAAGTTGACCCAACGTTGACCCAAAGTTGACCCAAAGTTGACCCAACGTTGACCCAACGTTGACCCAAAGTTGACCCAACGTTGACCCAACGTTGACCCAAAGTTGACCCAACGTTGACCCAACGTTGACCCAAAGTTGACCCAAAGTTGACACAACGTTGACCCAAAGTTGACCCAAAGTTGACCCAACGTTGACCCAAAGTTGACCCAACATTGACCCAAAGTTGACCCAACGTTGACCCAACGTTGACCCAAAGTTGACCCAACATTGACCCAAAGTTGACCCAACGTTGACCCAAAGTTGACCCAACGTTGACCCAAAGTTGACCCAAAGTTGACCCAACGTTGACCCAACGTTGACCCAAAGTTGACCCAACGTTGACCCAACGTTGACCCAACGTTGTTGGCATGTTTACCGGGTGGCCAACTTAGTCATTCACGACAGGAGTGGGGGGGGCGGGGAATGTATTTTTTTTATCACCATATTTGGAATTCCGAGTGAGCGACGGCTTCGGTAAAAAAAAGAGACACACAATAAATAAATAATAAACTATTTACAACCGACGTGGGGGGGGGGGTTGGTGGGTTGGGGGAATGTTCGCAACAAGTCCGTCCGGTTTTCGTCGGGGAACCGGACTCGAACCTGTGGTGCCTCCAGGCGCCAAGAGGCGCCGCTGCCACAGCCGTGCACAGCTCCTCCCTGTGGTGAGCGCCCGACAGCGGCCACCAGGCCGCAGATGGGATCCTGACCACAGCCCCAACGATGGTGGCCCACGTTGGCATTACGTTAGCCCGACGTTGGCCAACGTTCGCCCGACGTTTGCCTGACGTTTGGCCCCACGTTGGCCCAGCATTCTACGTTTACCGAGCTTTACCGCCTTCGAGGGGACAGCTGACCGCGACACGATGACCACGTGTTGCACGGTACTCGCTCCTGCGAGTCTCTGCTCGTGCCGGGCGGGTCCACACGGAGACGGTGGTGGCGGTGGTGGCGGTGGTGGTGGCGGTGGCGGCGGCGGTGGTGGCTGTGGTGGCGGTGGCGGCAGTGGCGGTGGCTGTGGCGGTGGTGGCGGCGGTGGTGGCGGTGGTGGCGGTGGTGGTGGTGGTGTGTACTCTCCCCAACTCACAATGAGTGTCTGGTGTGCCTCTCCCCCCTCGTGCGACTGATCGTATCCCTCCGTGGTGCGTAATCCCAGACGTCTCAAGGCCCCCTGGGTTTATTTGTCTTTTTTTTTTACACAAACTCTCTTACGATGCAAATGATTAGTTTGTACTGCGTACGATAAGAGTCTTGGACCCAAGTCTCACGGAGAGAGCGGGGGGGGGGGGTGAGATTGCCTGTACACATCTGGGCAGTTTGCCACCACGGGCTCAAGCAAGCCCTGCCTCTACTGCTGATGAGACACTGAGTTACGAAACCGGCCCTCGCCTGTGAGGGAAGTCGGCCAGCATTGGATCGAAGCAAGCTCTGCTCACTGGGTTGTCCTCCGTCTGACGCGGCCATCGTGAACCTCCCCTGAGAGAGCCGCCCAGAGCCATGGCTCAAACCCAGGCCCCTCAGCAGTAGCCCGGCTCAAGGGCCTCTCAGCTCCGACCGGCGCGGGCCCCACACGTGGTCTCCCATCGGGCGCTAGCTGCAGCCTCCGGCGGCGTAAACACTCGTGCGCTGGCGCAAGCAAAGACAAAGGATCCTTTTACAGACTGTCGGGGCAAGTGCCGTTTGTCACAAATGAGCGCGGCGCCTATGAAGGCCGGCACCACGCCCGGACGCCTTTGTCTCCCCAGTGGCGATGGTTGCAAACCGCACCGGGTACTGATTTGAGGCTGAGTCGACCTAGGGGAGGCCCAGGACCGGTTCAGATAATCGTCACTGGCGTTGGCCGTCATCGGGAATCGAACTCGGGTTTCCAGATTCGTAATGCATTGCGCTAACTGCTACGCTACTGCTCCCCACACACACACACTCTCACGCATACACACACACTCTCACGTACACACACACACTCTCACACACACACTCTCACGCACACTCACACACTCCCACACACACACTCTTACACACACACTCTCACACACACACACACTCTCACACACACTCACTCACACACACACACTCACACTCTCACACACACTCACACTCTCACACACACTCACTCTCACACACACACACTCTCACACACACTCACTCACACACACACACTCTCACACACACTCTCACTCACACACACTCTCACACACACACACTCTCACACACACACTCTCACACACACACACACACTCTCACACACACTCACTCACACACACACACTCTCACACACACTCTCACTCACACACACACTCACAAACACTCTCACACACACACACTCTCACACACACACACACTCTCACACACACTCACTCACACACACACACTCTCACGCACACTCTCACTCACACACACTCTCACACACACTCTCACACACATACGCACTTACACACACATAAAGACACATACAACAACAACCGCCATTCGCCACTAAGTGGCGGTGACGTCACCACGACGCTTGTGCCAGGCACAGGTTTATGTTTAATTCGTAGTTTAGTGGTGGTTAATTGAAGGTGAAGGGGTTACCAGCCCCTCGCACCCGTCCAGAGCCCCCGTTTAGCCACTGTGGTGGTCACAGACGCCATGAGGGGAGAGGCCAATGGGCATTGGCCCTCCCCCCACAGCACTGCCCACGACAGTGTTGCCCGTCCGGCACCGCGAGGAGGTAGGAGGTTGTTTCACACAGACCTCACACACACACACTCTCACACACACACACACTCTCACACACACACTCTCACACACACACTCTCACACACCGGTGGCTGTAACGCTCCGAGTCCGTTCCCTTGACCCCGCGGTCGCCATGGCGACTTTGGCTCATGACGACTCAGAACCGCTCCTCACAGACAGACTTCACTACCTATCAACAGACGGGGGGTGGGGGGGTGGGGGGGGTGGGGGGGGGTGCAGGGGGGTGGGGGGGGTGCAGGGGGGTGGGGGGGTGGTGGTGGGGGGGGGGGTGGGGGGGGTGCAGGGGGGTGCAGGGGGGTGCAGGGGGGTGCCAAGTTGGCCTGGGTTCGAGTGCTGAGGATGGGTGCGGGATAATCGGAGGTACACGTACCACGTCACGTCACGCTCTGAGCGGTCGGCCCCGCGGAATGGCACAGTACCCGGAACGGTACAGTACGTGAGAACGGTACAGTACCCGGAACGGTACAGTTCCCAGAACGGTACAGTACGCGACGTCGTAAAACCTCGTCTCGGCCCTTTGTCCCACATCCACGTGCACCGGGCACCGGCTGGGCCATGCTGCAGCGCACACTGCCATCCGCCAGCTCGCCCATTCCTCGCTTGACGCGGCTTCCAGCCGGACCCCGGCGTGCCGCGAGGGACCGCCGCCGTGGAGACGCGGGGGGGGGGGCTCACCGTGGAGTGGATGATGCTCAGAGTTGTGTTGGTGGCGGAGCGTGTGCTGTTGCCCTTGTCGTTGTAGAGGCCGTTGTAGTACTCAATCATCTGCGTCTCCACCTGCGTGGACATCGTCGTCGTCAACGTCGTCGTCGTCGCCATCGTCGTCATCGTCGCCATCGTTTACGCCATCATCATCATCGTCGTCGTCGTCAACATCGTAATTGACGGCCTCCCCATGGGGTGGGGGCGATGGGGTGGGGGCGATGGGGTGGGGGCGATGAGGTGGGGGCGATGGGGTGGGGGCAATGGGGTGGGGGCGATGAGGTGGGGACGGTGAGGTGGGGGCGGTGAGGTGGGGGCGATGAGGCGGGGGCGATGGGGCGGGGGCGATGAGGTGGGGGCGATGAGGTGGGGGCGATGGGGCGGGGGCGATGAGGTGGGGGCGATGAGGCGGGGGCGATGGGGCGGGGGCGATGAGGTGGGGGCGATGAGGTGGGGGTGATGAGGTGGGGGCGATGGGGTGGGGGCGATGGGGTGGGGGCGTCTGCGTGGTGCTCGTGCCTCACCTCGTCGTGGAACATGAAGGCCCAGATGGCGGCGGTGATCTCGGCCGCGAAGAGGATGACGATTAAAGTGAAGAACTGAAGAGGTGGTGGTGGTGGAGGAGGCGGTGGTAGAGGAGGTGGTAGAGGAGGAGGTGGTGGAGGATGGGGGGGGGGTGAGACATAGATTCAGCCACAATCACAAACAACAACAACAACCAACAACAACAATAACCACTGACAACCACAATTAACAACAAACTATTACATCGGCACACAACCACAGTCGGGAATGCTGTCCCGGCAACATTCGGGGTAGCTGCATCCATCTCCCCTCCCAGTGCGTCCTCGTGATACTGCCGTTCCATGAAGGACGGACAGGCATCAGCTTGCACCCCAGTGGTAGTGCCTTACGCCGGATTAAATCCTCATGCCCCAAGCCAATCGACGGCAGCGGCAGCGGCGTTCCGGAAGACGCGGAGTGTGGAACCGAGGGGCTCCCCGCACGGAACGGCGCGCCGCTCGATGGCATTGCACTCCGTGCCGCGTGACATCGCGTGACGTCACCGTCACGTGCACGGCATGCTGGGAAGTGGTCGCGTGTGAACTCGTGGCGGCCCCGTGGGTCAACACTTTACGATCGCAATTACAATTAAACATTTACTCCTAATTGCATGTCGGGTTGCCTGGGACTTCCCCATTTTTTTTTGTTCAAAGCCACTGCTGCGATAAAACTCCGCACGTGCGCGCATACGCGCAAAGGCAAAGGTCCCCCGCGCAGCTCACGCGGCCCGCTGGGGCAAGTGCTGTGAGCGAGCAGAGTCTACGGAGGCTGGGAGCGGCGCATCGGCGCCCCAGCGCTGAATTTTCGCGATGGTGCACCGGGTACACGTTTTAAGGCCGAGTCGACCTAGGGGAGGCCCAGGACCGGTTCAGATAATCATCACCGGTGTTGGCCGTGAGCGGGAATCGAACTCGGGTCGCCTGGTTCGTAGCGCAGCGTAGTGCTAACCACTACACTACCGCTTCCCACACACGCGCATACGCAGACACACACACACGCAGACACACGCGTACACACACACGCAGACACACGCATGCAGACACACACGTACACACACACACGCAGACACACACGCAGACACACACGCACACACATACACGCAGACACACACGCTGACACACACGCACACACATACACGCAGACACACACGCAGACACACGCACACACATACACGCAGACACACACGCTGACACACACGCACACACATACACGCAGACACACACGCAGACACACGCACACACGCTGGTTATATACCACGTTCAGGAGGAGCGCAAGGCTGAAGGTGGCTGCTTGGTAAACACAGGGAGGGGCAGCGTGCACGCACAACATCGCCTCTGGCACCACGAGCGCGCTCACGTGCACACACACGCTCTCACATGCTCACACACTCACACACACACACGTGCACACGCAGACACACACACGCTCACACACGCACACTCACACACGCTCACACACGCACACACGTGCACACACACGCAGACACACACACGCAGACACACACACGCACGCTCACACACGCAGACACACACACGCAGACACACACACACGCAGACACACACACACGCAGACACACACACACGCAGACACACGCACGCTCACACACGCTCACACACGCACACGCTCACACACGCAGACACACACACACGCAGACACACACACACACGCACCGCCACATTCCCATCCCGCACCACAACACCTGCTGCGGCTGCTGCTGTTGCTGCTACCGCTGCTACTTCTGCTGTTGCTGCTGTTGTTGCTGCTGCTACTGCTGCTGTTGCTGCTGTTGTTGCTTCTGCTACTGCTGCTACTGCTGCTACTGCTGCTACTTCTGCTGTTGTTACTGCACGTGCTCATCCCACGCGGCTGTTCTCTATCTGCTGCTAGATGAGTGCCTCACCCCGCGAGCGCGAGACGGGCGTGAGATGGCGGGTGAAGTGGGTGAGGTGGGTGAGGTGGGTGAAGTGGGTGAGGTGGGCGAGGGCACATCGCGCGTGACGGGGAGGTGATGGCAGCCGTGCGGGTAACCACATTCCGCACGCAGTCCCCGTGACCACCCTGAGCCGCCCCGCGTCTCCCCGTGTCTCCCTGCATCTCCCCATGCCACCCTGTGTCTCCCTGCGTCTCCCCGCGTCTCCCCGCGTCTCCCCGTGTCTCCCTGCATCTCCCCATGCCACCCTGTGTCTCCCCGTGTCTCCCTGCATCTCCCCGTGTCTCCCCGTGTTCCCCTGCATCTCCCCGTGCCACCCTGTGTCTCCCTGCGTCTCCCCGCGTCTCCCCGTGTCTCCCTGCATCTCCCCGTGTCTCCCTGCGTCTCCCCGTGCCACCCTGCGTCTCCCCGTGCCACCCTGTGTCTCCCTATGCCACCCTGTGTCTCCCTGCGTCTCCCCGTGCCACCCTGTGCCACCCTGTGTCTCCCCATGCCACCCTGTGTCTCCCCGTGTCTTCCCATGCCACCCTGTGTCTTCCCATGCCACCCTGTGTCTCCCCATGCCACCCTGTGTCTCCCCGTGTCTCCCCGTGTCTCCCTGCATCTCCCCGTGCCACCCTGTGTCTCCCCGCGTCTCCCCGCGTCTCCCCGTGCCACCCCGCGTCTCCCATCGAACCTGGCAACATCGCTGAATCGTTGGGGGGTGGTGGGTGGGGGAAAAGGACCTCCCCAATAATTTCGATCGCCGTTCCAACGCTACCCGCCCCAGAGCCTCGCCGCGCCCACAGCACTTACGGTTCCCAGCATGCACTGCGACTCCTGGATGGCTCCGCAACAGCCCAGGAATCCGACCACCATCATGAGCGCCCCCACCACGATCAGAACGTAGATCCCTGGGGGGGGGGGGGGGGCAGGGGGGGGGGTGGCAAGGGAGGGGCGATGTGATGGAGACGTTCAAACCAGGCGAGAGATTTCGCTGCTGGCGTTTTGACGACTCACGGGCTGAGATAAAATTACATTACGACTCATCACCATCACGGTCATCAACACAGATACCATCATCACTATCATCACCACCACCACCACCACCAAAGTCATCAACACAGCTACCACCATCACTATCATCACCATCACATGCTCACTCACACGCTCACTCGCATCCGCTCACACACAGGCACGCTCACACGATCAAACATACGCTCACACAGACATGTGCACTCACAGACATGCGCACTCACACACACTCGCACATGCTCACACACACGCACTCACACAACAACAACAACCGCCATTCGCCACTAAGTGGCGGTGACATCACCACGACGCTTGTGCCAGGCCATGTGCACCTTGAGGCCACGTGAAATGTCGAACACCTGCTGGCAGGAGGTCACGGGGCAGACCCAGGTGCCACGGGTCGACTGACTGAGATGACCGAGATGACTGGCTGATGCACCACCTGTGCCCCCTACTGTGCCAACTTGCTGTGCTTTAGACACCTGGCGCTCCGCTCGTTGTTGTGAGCGTCGCTCCTCCGCCCTCCGTTGTTGCTGGAGGGCGACTGCCTCCAACTGCCCAGTAGCGTCCTTCACGAGCCTCCTCCACAGAGGTCGATCTTGACACCGCAGGTATCAGTCATCGGCAAGTCCACTCAGCTCCACGTCCTCCTGTACCACATCACTCCATCTCTTCTCTAGCCCGTGCCGCGCCCGTTTAGCCCCCTCGATCCGGCCGAACAAAGGCTGTTTCGGCATGCGGTGGCTGGGCATGCGGGCTACATGACCCAGCCAACGCAGCCTTGCCCCTGTAGTTGTTACAGTCTGTGCGGTCCCCCTTCTTAAAGAGGGGGACCACCAGGGCATCCTTCCGATCCTGCGGAACCCGTCCAGCGGTCCAGACTGTTGTTATGATGTCATATAGGGCAGTCTGTGCACAAACGCCACCCTCCCTCAGCATTTCGCTTGGGAGATCATCTCTGCCCAGTGCCTTTCCTGGTCTCAGACTCCGGATCGCCTTCAGTACTTCCTCAACAGATGGCACCTCAGCCAGCCACTCACAGGGGGTGACTTCTTCCAATATTTGAGGCACCGCAGCCTCAGTAGGGTCATCCCCACTTTGTGCCATGATGTTTTCCTCGCTGAGGGATTTCCCCTCCCCCAGGACCTCACAGAAATGCCCATACACACACATGCTCATACACACTCACACACACGCTCACACACACACACGCTCACACACTTACACACACGCTCACACACACACGCTCACACACACGCTTACACACACGCACACACACACACGTGCTCACACACACACGTGCTCACACACGCACAGGCATGCTCTCTGTCCAAGCACAGCGCTCGTCTCTGTCGCCCCGCTCACAGCGCCGCTTCCTGTTTGCGAGATCGCATCTGGGGCCCACTGCGTGCAGCCGCCAACAAACCACCCCCACCCACCCACACCCCACCACCCCCCACCCACCCCCCACCACCCCCCACCACCCACCCAGCACCCCCCAGCACCCCCCACCACTCACCCAAACCACCCCCCAGCACCCCCCACCACTCACCCCAACCACCCCCCACCACCCCCCACCACCCCCCCAGCACCCCCCAGCACCCCCCACCACTCACCCCAACCACCCCCCACCCACCCCCCACCACCCCCCACCACTCACCCCCACCACCCCAACCACCCACCACCACCCACCCCCCAGCACCCAAACCACCCACCCCAACCACCCCCCCACCACCCACCCCCCCCCACCACCCCCCACCACACCCACCCCAACACCCAAACCACCCACCTCAACCACCCCCCACCACCCACCCCCCCCACCACACCCACCACCCACACCCCAACACCCAAACTACCCACCCCAACCACCCCCCACCACCCACCCCCCACCACACCCCCCAACACTCCAACCACTCACCCCACCGCCGCACACCCATACTCTCCGCACACACAAACGCACACCCCTTCACTCACGCACAAACACACCGCACACCTCATCGCTACACACCGCAATCACACAACCGCAAAACCCTATCGCACCCCCGCACACTCACACCACACACTCACACCACACACAACCACGCACCCCATCACCCACCCCCTACCCCACATGGCCCCCCCTATCGCTCGCCCCTAAACCACGGGACTGAATCCGGCCCTGGAAATCCCATTAGGCCATCAGAGGGGGGGGGGGGGAGCCATCAGCGTAGTCCCAGTTTCCGTGCGATTCCACAAAAGTGCAGGCGGCGCGCATTCCCATCTGCCACTGCGACGGACGTTCTGACGATTTGTGTTTCTGTCGACATCGTCCGGCAAGCCGGCGACGGAGTGAAGCCAGGGACGGAGGGAAGGGAGGGACTGAGGGAGGGAAGGGAGGGAAGGAGGGAATGGAGGGAAGCCGTCGGAGTGCGAGAAGGGCTGCGTGCAGAACGAGAGAGAGCGAGAGAGAGAGAGTGAGCGAGAGTGAGCGAGAGGTGGGGGTTTACATAAAGCAAAGTTTAAAAATTTAAATATTTTTATTTTTTTACGAAATGATGAATGAAGCAAAGTGCCGAATACACCGAGCATCTTCTTGTTTCCACTGATCGTAAAAAAAAGGAGGGAAGGGAGGGAAGGGAGGGAATGGTGGGAAGGAGGGAAGGGAGGGAAGGAGGGAAGGGAGGGAAGGGAGGGAAGAGAGGGAAGGGAGGGATGGCCCCGATGAATCGACGGGAGTAAATACTTGGCCGCGTTTGTTTGACTCTCCCACGGCAGTTGCTGCTTTCATAAATCCGACGGCACTGCTGATGAGACACTTCATGTCGACAACCGACCCGAAGTTTTGCTTGAAACGAGCAGCACACTGCTGGAAACGAGCAGCCCTCCCAGAAGAAAGGCTGACCGAGCGGGCTAAAAAAAGGTACTCCACTGAACATTTGTGTGGACACCGAGACTTCCTTAGAGACATCGCGAGAGAGAAACACGCGGACCAGAGAACACACGCCGGGTTCATGACATCATCGCACCGATCTCCATCCAGCAGCGGATAGTCCATGACGACGATTGAAGGGTGTTGCACCGTGGGAGCAGCCTGTGGGCAGCTGTGAGGAGCTGTGCGGGTCTGGGACTAGATGAGTTGAGGCTTGAAGCGTTGGTGGGAACAGTGTGTGTGTGTGTGCGTGGCCTTAACGTGCACATAGCCTGGCACTAGCGCCGTGGTGACGTCACCGCCACTTGGTGCGGTGGTGTAGTGGTTAGCGCTACGCTGCGCTATGAACCCGGCGACCCGGGTTCGATTCCCGCTCACGGCCAACACCAGTGACGATTATCTGAACCGGTCCTGGGCCTCCCCTAGGTCGACTCAGCCTGAAATGAGTACCTGGTGCGGTGTGTAAATATCGCCACTGGAGAGACAAAGGCGGTCGGGCGTGGTGCTGGCCACCCACCTCCTCGTGTGCCGTTCTCGGCCTTCAAAGGTGCTCGCTAACAGCACTTGCCCCTCCAGTCTGTTAAGGCTACACGGGGGATCTTTGTTGCGTGGCCTTAACGTGCACATAGCCTGGCACTAGCGCCGTGATGACGTCACCGCCACTTGGTGGCGAATGGCGGTTGTTGTTGTTGTTGGGTTGAGTGGGTGAGTGTGCGTGGGTGCATGTGTGTTGCAAGCAGGAGTTTCAATATCGCTTGCGGCTGGGGTTAGCATCGTGCCCACCCTCCCTCCTTCTGATGCTGAAGGTAAATGGGTGAGGCTCAGGACCGTGGCTCACGCAACGACAACGGCTGCATTGGGTACGCGGTCCACACCTCCCCAGAGACCCCTGGCTGAAGGAGGAGGTGTTCCCGCTGGTTGAGAGAAAGCGACAGGCCCACTCCTGTCGCCCACAACATCCAACATCTGAGAATGAGGAGACCTTCGCTCGGAGATTCATACAGCCGTGTGGCGCCGCAAGGATGGGTGGTGGGGTTGCCGAGGAGATGGAAGCTGCCATCGTAGCCGCAATCACAATTCACTATTTAATTCCATCAAAAAAGTAACTTGCAGCGCCTCAACTATCACCATCCTTAAGGGAAAGAACGGGCACCCGATCTCCGACCCCCAGGAACAGGTCTGCAGGTTTGCACAGCATTTTTGTGAGGTCTTGGGGGAGGGGAATTCCCTTGGCCCAGACAACATCGTGGGGCAAGGTGGGAACGACCCTGCTACGGCTGCCGTGCCTCAAATATTGGCAGAAGTCGCCAAGCTGAGACCAGGAAAAGCGCCGGGCAAAGACGATCTCACAAGCGAAATGCTGAGGGAGGGTGGCATTTGTGCGCAGACTGCCCTACTTGGCATCATCACAACTGGACCACAGAACGGGTTCCGCAGGATTGGAAGGATGCCCTGGTGGTCCCCCTCTTTAAGAAGGGGGACCGCACAGACTGTAACAACTACAGGGGCATCTCCCTCCTCAGTGTGCTGGGAAAGGTCCTGGCAAGGATTATTCAACATCGCCTTGCCAGGCACGCTGAGAAGTGGCTTGCGGAGCCCCATTGTGGTTTCAGACCAGGGCGGTCCTGCACGGATGCCATATTCTCTGTCTGTCTGCTACATCAAAGGTGTAGGGAATTCCAACAAGACCTACATCTCTGCTTTATTCACCTGGTCAAGGCCTATGGTACCATCAACAGGCCAGGGCTGTGGGCAGCTCTTCTTGTTTTCAGAGTCCCTGACTCTCTGCTCACAATCATTAAGGGCCTTCATGATTGCGGGCAGGCCCGGGTAAAACTACGTGGCCAGGTGTCGGAGCCATTCCCTGTTCACCTATGGGTGCGACAGGGATGTCCTCTGGCGCCCACATAGTTCGAGAAGCTTTCCATGGCTGTACCAGACGAATTTCCACCTGGTACAGATACAACATGAGGCTGATCGATGCCCGCGTGCGGTCGAGGGATGGCTCCCGATTGGTCAACCATGTCATGTATGCCGATGGTCTGGTGATTGCTGCTCACTCAGAGGAGGCGATGCTGCTGAACCTGGAGTGTGCCACTAAGCCCCACCAAAGCTAAGCACCTGCCTGGGTATTTTGTGCCACCAAACACTCCACCCCCTAAGCTCCCCATTAGTGATGGAGCAGTTGTGGAGAAAGTGGAGAGTTTCCCATACCTGGGCAGTGCGCTTATGACCAGTTCCGGTTTGACAGCAGAGGTCTCACTCCGTATCAGTCGAGCGGTAATTATCTTTTCATCGGTTGCGTAACGCTGTGTGGAAGCTACCTGGTCTGTCTCTCCGCACGAAGCTTCGGGTCTTCTCGGTCACAGTCCTTCCCTCCCTTCTCTACGCTTGCGAAACGTGGACCCCTCGAATGGAGCATCTGCGCCGGTTAGAAACATTCAGGCTGGCCTGCCTACGATCAATCCTGGCTTGAACCAGGCTGGATTGTGAGGAGCTCACAAATCCTTGAAAAATCTGGACACATTCCCATCACTGAGCCTCAAAGTGCACCTAGCCTGGCACAGGCGCCGTGGTGACGTCACCGCCACTTAGTGGCGAATGGCGGAAATTGGTATTGGGTATACGTGTTGAGTGGGTGAGTGTGTGTGTGTGTTCGCTAACAGCACTTGCCCCTACAGTCTGTTAAGGCTACACGGGCGACCCTTTGCATTTGTGTGTGCGCGACAGAAACCGATGGACGAAAAGGAATTAGCAACAGGAAGGTCGGAGGTGACGGATCCACAAAACAAACCCGGCCATTGTGGTTCCCACGAGGCCCCCACCCCCTCCAGAGCCCCCCCTCCCCACCCCACAGACCCCCCCCCCACGCCCCACCCCACCCTCCACACACCCCCCAAATAAAACATTTTCCATGTCGCTGTCTCCACGCAAGCTTAAAAATTCCACGTCGCACGGTTCACGATTTCCATGTGGATTTCAGTTGCCGCTATTCAGGAAGCGCTGCGGTGGCTAGGAGATGTTAACTACCTCGCCTGGTGTACAGGAGGTCGTGGGTTTGATCAAGAAACCCTGACGACGCCTGCTGCTGTATATTTGTAGTTTGCGTGTCTCTCTCTCTCATCATCACGGTGGCTAGGAGATGTTAACTACCTCGCCTGGTATACAAAATATTGTGGGTTTGATCCCGACCCTGACGCCTGCTGCTGCTGCTGCTGTATATTTGGAGTTTGCTTGTCTCTCTCTCATCATCACGGTGGATAGGAGATGTTAACTACATCGCCTGGTATACAGGAGGTCGTGGGTTCGATCCTGACCCTGACGACGCCTGCTGCTGTATATTTGGAGTTTGCGTGTCTCTCTCACTCATCATCATCACGGTGGCTAGATGTTAACTACCTCACCAGGTATACAGGAGGTCGTGGGTTTGATCAAGAAACCCTGACGACGCCTGCTGCTGTATATTTGGAGTTTGCGTGTCTCTCTCTCATCATCATCATCATCACGGTGGATTTTTCTCCGGGTCCTCCGGCAATTCCCTCTACGTTTAATGTGCATTCAGAGTATTTCGCTGCTGCTATAAATGCCCACGTGACGATGATGATGATGATGACAAGCCACTTGGCTGAGCTGTCATTTGTGATTGCCAGGTCACTTCTGACAAAGCGCACTTTGCACGACAGTAATAGTTTGATCGCCGTATTTTTGCCGTACATTCATGATTACAAGTTTACTTTTACTTCCCATCGATGGTTAGAGGAAATGTATGTTTTACATTGTAATACTTTGGAAAACTCGGATTAAATACGACTTGCATCTACGGGTCTGTGTGTAAGTCTATGGGTCTCTGTGTAAGTCTACGGGTCTGTGTGTAAGTCTACGGGTCTCTGTGTAAGTCTATGGGCTGCTGTGTAAGTCTATGGGTCTCTGTGTGAGTCTAAGGATCTCCATATGAGTCTATGGGTCTCTGTGTAAGTCTATGGGTCTCTGTGTGAGTTTAAGGATCTCTGTGTGAGTCTGTGGCTCTGTGTGAGTCTGTGGGTCTCTGTGTAAGTCTATGGGTCTCTGTGTGAGTCTAAGGATCTCTGTGTAAGTCTATGGGTCTCTGTGTAAGTCTATGGATCTCTGTGTAAGTCTGTGGGTCTCTGTGTGAGTCTATGGATCTGTGCGAGTCTATGGGCCACTGTGTAAGTCTGTGGGTCTCTGTGTGAGTCTAAGGATCTCCGTGTGAGTCTATGGGTCTCTGTGTGAGTCTATGGGTCTCTGTGTGAGTCTATGGGTCTCTGTGTGAGTCTGTGGCTCTGTGTGCGTCTATGGGCCACTGTGTAAGTCTGTGGGTCTCTGTGTGAGTCTAAGGATCTCTGTGTAAGTCTGTGGGTCTCTGTGTAAGTCTATGGGTCTCTGTGTAAGTCTATGGGTCTCTGTGTAAGTCTATGGGTCTCTGTGTAAGTCTATGAGTCTCTGTGTGAGTCTATGGGCCACTGTGTAAGTGTGCGGGTCTCTGTGTAAGTCTGCGGGTCTCTGTGTGAGTCTGCGGGTCTCTGTGTAAGCCTTCAACAGACCGCTGGGGCAAGTTCTGTGTTAACGAGCAGCGTGGACCTACGAAGGCCGGTACGGCACACGAGGGGCATGGGTGGCCGTCACCGCGCCCGGCCGCCTTTGTCTCCTCCATGGTTACGCCGCCGCCGCCACGTTCACACGAAGCAGATGTTGTAACGGACACTGACCGAGACAAACGAGGAACTGGGAAAGCAGCAGGAAGCTTGCGGGGGTGGTGGGCGTGCACGGACCGCAGGCGCTGGCCATCTGCTCGCCTTCCACATCGTCGCTCAGCGGGACCAGTCTCGGTCCGCTGCTGGATGATCGTCGGAGGCGAACGAGTTGGCGGTTTACGAAATAAAAAAACGGCGACTGCCCCCCCCCGCCCCCCACCCCCCTGCCCCCCCCGCTCCCCTGCCCCCCGCAACGCAGAGCGGCCCCCTCGGGTAAAAGACGGCGAATCAGGGCGACTGCCCCGGGCCCCACGCTTTCGGGGGGGGGGGGGGCACCCCCGCGGTTCGACGTCACGCTGTCAGATGTCCAACTTCCCGTTTGGTTTGAAGGCGTCGGGGTGGGTGGGGGGGGCCCACGTGGTGGGGTTCACCCCGGGCCCCGCACAGCCCACGATGGGACGGCACTGCTGCCACGGTTAATTCGGCACGTGCCGTCCGCCGCCGCCGCCATCATCGTCGTCGTCATCATCCTCGTCGTCGTCACTGTCGTCATCGTCGTTGTCATCATCATTCTCATCATCGTCGTCGTCATCATCCTCGTCGTCGTCGTCGTCATCATCATTCTCGTCATCGCCGTCCTCCAGAAAGGGAAATGGCGATGCCGTGACGCCGTCGGCAAGAGGAGCAGCGCCCGTTGCGGTCAAACGACTCATCGCACATTCCAAAAACACGCCGCAGATTTAATGGAACCGATTGGGATCTCACGCACACACACACACACAAGTACACACACGCAAGTACACACACACAAGTACACATACACACACAAGTACACACACACAAGTACACACAACGACAAAGATCCCCCGTGTAGCCTTAACAGACTGTTGGGGCAAGTGCTGTTAGCGAGCAGCACCTGTGTAGGCCGGCACGGCACACGAGGGGGTGGGTGGCCAGCACCACGCCCGACCGCCTTTGTCTCCCCAGTGGCGATGTTTACACACCGCACCAGATACTCATTTGAGGTTGAGTCGACCTAGGGGAGGCCAGGGACCAGTTCAGATAATCGTCACTGGTGTTGGCTGTGAGCGGACATCGAACTCGGGTCGCGAAGCGTAGTGCTAACCGCGACACTAACGGCTCCCCACAAAACACACACGCACACAGACACACACAAGTACACACGCACACACAGACACACACACAAGTACACACGCACACACAAGTACACACGCACAGACACACAAGTACACACGCACACACAAAGACACAAGTGCACACACACAGACACACAGACACACACAAGTACACACGCACACACAGACACACACACAAGTACACACGCACACACACACAAGTACACACGCACACACAGACACACACACAAGTACACACGCACACACAGACACACACACAAGTACACACGCACACACAAAGACACAAGTGCACACACACAGACACACAGACACACACAAGTACACACAAGCACACACACATACCACCGCGCCCTACCCACAGGCAGGCTCATCAACCTTGTGTCACCCAACAGAGACCCACAGTACATGGGTCGCTATGTGGGTCTTTATGTAGGTCAATGGGTGTATGTGTAAGTCTATGGGTGTATGTGTAAGTCTATGGGTGTATGTGTAAGTCTATGGGTGTATGTGTAAGTCTATGGGTGTATGTGTAAGTCTATGGGTGTATGTGTAAGTCAATGGGTGTATGTGTAAGTCTATGGGTGTATGTGTAAGTCTATGGGTGTATGTGTAAGTCAATGGGTGTATGTGTAAGTCTATGGGTGTATGTGTAAGTCTATGGGTGTATGTGTAAGTTTATGGGTGTATGTGTAAGTCTATGGGTGTATGTGTAAGTCTATGGGTGTATGTGTACATCTATGGGTGTATGTGTAAGTCTATGGGTGTATGTGTAAGTCTATGGGTGTATGTGTAAGTCTATGGGTCTCTGTGTAGGTCAATGGATCTCTGTGCGCATCTCTGGGTGATTGTGTGGATCTATGGGTGTATGTGTAAGTCTATGGGTGTATGTGTAAGTCTATGGGTCTCTGTGTAGGTCAATGGATCTCTGTGCGCATCTCTGGGTGATTGTGTGGATCTATGGGTGTATGTGTAAGTCTATGGGTGTATGTGTAAGTCTATGGGTCTCTGTGTAGGTCAATGGATCTCTGTGCGCATCTCTGGGTGATTGTGTGGATCTATGGGTGTATGTGTAAGTCTATGGGTGTATGTGTAAGTCTATGGGTCTCTGTGTAGGTCAATGGATCTCTGTGCGCATCTCTGGGTGATTGTGTGGATCTATGGGACAGGGGCTAAACCGACTGGTAGTCTGTTGGTTCAGCCCCAGCCCGTGTCGGATTGTTCCATCTCGCCTCGGGGGGGGGGGGGGATAAAATTATTTATTTATCTGCTCACGCCCGCAATGTGTTACGCACATTTCCACGCGTGCGCAAAGCACGACACAAAGATTCCCCGCATAGCCTCGGGAGACGGTAGGGGCAAGTGTTGTTAGCGAGGCTGACACGGCGCTCGAGGTGGCGGGTGGCCAGCACCACGTCCCGGCCGCCTTTGTCTTCCCCGTGGCGAAGTTTACGCGCAGTGCGTTGGTCGCGAGCGGGAATCTAAGTCGGGTTGCCGGGTTCGTAGCGCAAGTGCGCCAACCGCTGCGCCACCACTCCTCGCGGCCCCCCCCAAGCGACTCACGGCAATGAACTGTTCACAATGAACGCACGTTAGGAAACTTGAGATTGCTATTAAATAACTGCTGATCTAAACCGCGTCCACTGCACAAACCATGGCAACAGATGCGGATGATCATGTCTGACGATGCCCCATAGCACAACGTGTCACGGCGCAATGCCCCAATCCACGAAGACGAAGCAGACATCACCACGGCGATGACGATGATGATGACGATGACGACGATGACGACGATGATGACGATGATGACGATGATTTCGATTTAAAGCTTTCGTGACTGCAGGGATTCATCTTCTTGGTTCTTTCGGTAAAGTCACGTAGAAGGGAAGTAGTGACTAATCCCATATCTGCATTTCCCATAAATATGCTAAATTCCTCTTGATATGCAAATTCCTTTGTCAAGGCGCTCTTCCCCCTCCAACCCAGCTTAAATATACGCTGCCAAGCCTGGTGGTGCCCATTCAGACGCTGTCTTTCTGACAGACCTGTTCTTCACCTGAGGACGGCTGCTTGCGTTGTGGCCGAAACGTCGTGAGAATTATTTTATTGGTTTATGTTTATTATTTCCCTTCTACGTGACTTTACCGAAAGAACCAAGAAGATGACGATGATGATGATGACGATGACGATGATGACGATGATGATACACGAACTCCGCTGTTCCCGACACGGATGTCTGTGCTTGACCCGCCCCAATATGAAACTGCGGGCATCGGCTCTGCGTCTACATCGGCCGTGCGACAGAAGATTAAGATTGAGGTCTTCCTTCAAAATGCAGAGCCACGTGACTCTTTAACGATCAGGAGGGAGACGAAACGCAAACTCCACACGGAGAGGCACCGGGTCAGGAATCCAACTCAGGCGAGGCGCGAGTGTTACCACAGCGCTGCTCACCCTGAAAGCTGTTCGCATTATTAATTTTCCTCCACCAGCCTAGCCAGGGAAGAAGGCCTCGCCGAGTCTCAAGACTCGCCCTTTCAGGAGGGTCCTGCCAAGTTCTCGCCGCTGCTGCTGCTACCGCTGCTGCTGCTGCTACTGCTGCTGTTGCTGCTGTTGCTGCTGTTGCTGCTGTTGCTGCTGCTGCTACCGCTGCTGTTGCTGCTGCTGCTGCACGATCTCAACTGAGCGATCTGCTGGGGTAACCGGCGTCGCGGTTACGAGATGTTGACCGCCTCGCCTGGCACGCGAGAGTTGTGGGTTCGATCCCGACGCCAACGCCCGTTGTATATTTGGAGTTTGGCCGCGTGGATTTTTCTCCGGGTCCTTCGGGTTTTTCCCTTAAAATTTAGAGTGGACATCACCACGCGCTTAAGAGTATTTGGGTGCTGCTATAAATTTCCACACGATGGTGACGATAAGCCACTTCATTGAGATATCATTTGTGATTGCGGGTCGCTTCTGAAAAAGAGTTATACAGCTCAGTGGGACTGTTAAAGGATTTTTCTTGAATAGTTTTGGTTTTTCATAGATTGTAATTTTCCCAGCTGGCCGGCGGCGGTTTTTCATTCACCGTCTCATCGACTTGATGTCGATACCAGTCCAGCAATTTTGCTCCCGTTTCACCAATGGATCAAGCGAGCCTGCTTCTGCTGCTGCTGATGAGAGAATGAATGTCGAAACCGGTGCCGAGTTTTCTGTTGTGCCGAGCCAATGCTTCTCGTGAGAACCGACTTCCTGCCGATGAGCCGCGGAATGTCAAAAACGGTCCAGCCAATTTGCGAGCGTTGAACCGCTGACTCATGCGAACCTGCCTCTGCCGTTGAGGCACCGAAAAGTCGAAAACCGGTCTGGAGGGTCCCCCCCCCACTCTTGCACGAGGAAGTTGCCCCGTGCACGGCTGATGGGAAGCGTTTAAAACGCAACTTAATGTTGGTAACGACGTGCGACGTCGGGCAAGGGGAGGAGGAGGATCGTCGTCGTCGTCGTCCGCCAATAGATTTGCTAACTTGGGCAGAAATCGCGTTTCATTAATCAAACCCCCACGCTCGCGCTGAGTGCGCGAGGGGGAAACGTGTGGCAGTGGTGATAACGCAGTGCGGGGGGGGGGAGAGCGTGGGGGGGGGCAGTGGGGGGGGAGCTAAACCACGAGGCCCCATGCAGACGGACCCCGTGGCGTCCCCACACACACACAGACACACACACACAGACACACACAGACACACACACACACAAACAGACACACACACACACAGACACACACCTACAGACACACACACACAGACACACACACACACACCTACAGACACACACACAAACAGACACACACAGACACACACACACACAAACAGACACACACAGACACACACACAGACACACACAGACACACACAGTCACGCTCACACACACACAGTCACGCTCACACACACACACACAGTCACGCTCACACACACACACGCGTCACTCTACCCACACCTTACACCACCACGCGTGGAGTGAACCGATGCCACACGGACACATGGCATGATGGAAACACGACACAAATATGACGAGTGGGTGGGCGGGCGAGTGAGTCAATGAGTGGGTAAATGAATGAGTCGGTTGGTTGGTGAGAGATTGGGTGGGTGAGTGGATGAGTGGGTGAGTGGGAGAATGTGTGGGTGAGTGTGTGGGTGAGCGTGTGTGTGAGCGTGTGTGTGAGTGTGTGTGTGGGTGAGTGTGTGGGTGAGTGTGTAGGTCAATGTGTGGGTGAGTGTGTGGGTGAGCGTGTGTGTGAGTGTGTGTGTGGGTGAGTGTGTGGGTGAGTGTGTGGGTGAGCGTGTGTGTGTGTGTGGGTGAATGTGTGGGTGAGTGTGTGGGTGAGCGTGTGTGTGGGTGAGTGTGTGGGTGAGTGTGTGGGTGAGTGTGTGGGTGAGCGTGTGTGTGAGTGAGTGTGTGGGTGAGTGTGTGGGTGAGTGTGTAGGTGAATGTGTGGGTGAGCATGTGTGTGGTTGAGTGTGTGGGTGAGTGTGTGGGTGAGCGTGTGGGTGGAGAGCGGTAGCGTAGCGGTTAGTGCGTTGCACTATGTACTCGGAAACCCGAGTTCGATTTCCGCTCATGGCCAATACCAGTGACGATTATCTGAACCGGTCCTGGGCCTCCCCTAGGTCGCCTCGGCCTCAAATGAGTACCTGGTGCAGAGTGAGTGTGTTATCATCGCCACTGGGGAGACAAAGGCGGTCGGGCGTGATGCTGGCCACCCACCCCCTCGTGTACCATTCCGGCCTTCATAGGTGCTCGCTAACAGCACTTGCCCCAACAGTCGGTTAAGGCTACACCTTTGTCTTTGTGTGGGGGTGAGTGAGCGAGCAGATAAGCGGGTGAGCGTGCGGGTGCGAGCGAGTTGACCGTGGCGCGGGTTGAGTGGGTGAGCGAGGAGCGGGTGAGTTGCACCAAACACTCACCAACATAGTAGGTGGTTGGTGCGTTGGGGTTGTCAAATATGTCCTTGGTGTTCTGATCGAATCTCAGCCACAGCGAGATGGACAGCAGAGCGCACCCCACAAGCTGTACACAAACATCAGCATGAGCATGAGCATCGTTATCTTAATTGTCATGATCAGCAGCATCATCAGCAGCAGAAGGATCATCATCATCATCATACCTGTCAACCCACTAGTACACTCACCACTACTACACTCACCACTAGTACACTCACCACTAGCACACTCACCACTAGTACACTCACCACTACACTCACCACTACACTCACCACTAGTACACTCACCACTAGTACACTCACCACTAGTACACTCACCACTACTACACTCACCACTAGTACACTCACCACTACTACACTCACCACTACTACACTCACCACTAGTACACTCACCACTAGTACACTCACCACTAGTACACTCACCACTACACTCACCACTACACTCACCACTAGTACACTCACCACTAGTACACTCACCACTACTACACTCACCACTAGTACACTCACCACTACTACACTCACCACCACTACACTCACCACTAGTACACTCACCACTAGTACACTCATCACTACACTCACCACTACACTCACCACTACACTCACCACTACTACACTCACCACTAGTACACTCACCACTACTACACTCACCACTAGTACACTCACCACCACTACACTCACCACTAGTACACTCACCACTAGTACACTCACCACTACACTCACCACTACACTCACCACTATAAACCTGTCAATCCCTTATCAGTACCTTATTACAGACCAAGTCAGACCTTATTTGTCACCCCGTGCCCCTTATACATCTCAACGTTCATCCCACAAAGTCCCATCATCACAAGGGAGACACACAAACAAAGAGACACAAAACATGTTTTGCCCGCATTCAAACGGCTGTACGCTGTATGGACCTAAAAACGAAATTTCCCTGTACAAGAATACGGGGTAAACCGTGTGGGTTGACAACTATGCAGCATCATGAGTGGTATCGTCATCATGAGCAGCAATATCGTAATTCATTATCATCAGCAGCAGCAGCAACATCAGCATCAGCAGCAGAGTCAGCGATTCGATGCAGGAACTCGGGAATGGAGATCCACGTTTAATCGACGGATCTTCGCAACAGATCCACAGTCGGTGTGCGGATATACAGAACACGAATCGGTGCGCGCACAGAGCGATCGACGTCCGATGTTTATCGGCGGAATCAAAGCATCGCAAAACCCCTCCAGCAAGCCGGCACACAGATGAACATCTGGGCAATTCATCAGCACTGGCTCAAGCGAGCCTGCCTCTGCTACTGTGGATGAGACACTGGGTGTCGAAACTGGTCCATAGCTGTGCTTGTACGAAAGCGAAGCGACTGAAAGAAAGCATTCCTCCGGAACGGGAAATGTCACATTCACACATTTACACAACCACACACTTATTCACACACTCACTCATTCACACGACCACACACACAACACACACACACACAGACACACACACACACACAGACACACACAGACACACACACAACACACACACGCACAGACACACACACACACAGACACACAGATACACACACAGACACACACACTCACACTAACACACAGACACTCACACAGACATACACACAGACGCACACACGTGACCCTAGGAGGTAACTCGTGTTATCACCTCTACGTCGCGGGTAACGTTGAGGTTTTGTTGTTGTTGTTAAAGGCAGCAAAGACAGGGCAAGACTTCCCCACACAGCCGGCAATGTGCTGCTGGTGGGGAAAGTTCCCCACCCTCACCACATACACCACATACACCACACACATGCACACAACACACCACACACAAACAACACATACACATAACACACACACCACACACACACATACACACACACCACATACACACACGCACACCACACACACCACACACAACACATACTAATCACATACACATACACCACACACACATACACACACCACATACACACACCACACACACACCACACACACACCACACACGTGCATGGTACAGAGCGCGTGCATCGTACAGTGCGCGTGTGCTGTGTGTGGTGTGCATTGCACTGTGCGTTGTACAGTGCGCGTGCGTTGTACAGTGCGCGTGCGTCGTACAGTGCGCGTGCGTTGTACAGTGCGCGTGTGCTGTGCATTGTACAGTGCGCGTGCATGGCACAGTGAGTCGTCTCCTGGTGCTGCTGCTGCTCACCCAGAAGAGGAAGTTGAAGGCGACGAGCACGAACTTCATGCACCTCATGCAGGCGGCGAGACCCATGGCGAGACGGCGACTCGCACGGGGTCCCCTCGGGGTCGGCGAAACGTCTCACGCCTCCAGACGGGAGATCGATGACGATGATAGATCGATGATGATGATTGATAGGTGGTGATTATTTATTGATGGTGAATGTCGGTGGCGATGATGTTGATCGGAATTGTGAGGGACTTGTAGTAGTAGCTGTAGCTGTGTCTCTGTGTATCTCTCTGTGCGTCTCTGTGTGTGTGGGAGTGTGAGGGAGTTGTAGTAGCAGTAGTAGTAGCAGCTGTGTCTCTCTCTGTGTGTGTCTCTCTGTGTGTGTGTGAGGGAGTTGTAGTAGTAGCTGTGTCTCTCTGTGTCTCTCTGTGTGTGGGAGTGTGAGGGAGTTGTAGTAGTAGCTGTGTCTCTCTGTGTCTCTCTGTGTGTGTGTGAGGGAGTTGTAGTAGTAGCTGTGTCTCTCTGTGTGTCTGTGTGTGGGGTGTGGAGGGAGTTGTAGTAGTAGCTGTGTCTCTCTGTGTCTCTCTGTGTGTGGGAGTGTGAGGGAGTTGTAGTAGTAGCTGTCTCTCTGTGTGTGTCTCTCTGTGTGTGTGTGAGGGAGTTGTAGTAGTAGCTGTGTCTCTCTGTGTCTCTCTGTGTGTGTGTGAGGGAGTTGTAGTAGTAGCTGTCTCTCTGTGTGTGTCTCTCTGTGAGCGTGTGAGGGAGTGTGAGGGAGTTGTAGTAGTAGCTGTGTCTCTCTGTGTCTCTCTGTGTGTGGGAGTGTGAGGGAGTTGTAGTAGTAGCTGTGTCTCTCTGTGTCTCTCTGTGTGTGTGTGAGGGAGTTGTAGTAGTAGCTGTGTCTCTCTGTGTCTCTCTGTGTGTGGGAGTGTGAGGGAGTTGTAGTAGTAGCTGTCTCTCTGTGTGTGTCTCTCTGTGAGTGTGTGAGGGAGTGTGAGGGAGTTGTAGTAGTAGCTGTCTCTCTGTGTGTGTCTCTCTGTGTCTCTCTGTGTGTGGGAGTGTGAGGGAGTTGTAGTAGTAGCTGTCTCTCTGTGTGTCTCTCTCTGTGTGTGTCTCTCTGTGTGTCTGTGTGTGGGGTGTGGAGGGAGTTGTAGTAGTAGCTGTATCTCTGTGTTTGTCTCTCTGTGAGTGTGTCTCTCTCTGTGTGTGTCTCTCTGTGAGTGTGTCTCTCTGTGAGTGTGTCTCTCTCTGTGTGTGTCTCTCTGTGAGTGTGTCTCTCTCTGTGAGTGTGTCTCTCTGTGAGTGTGTCTCTCTGTGAGTGTGTCTCTCTGTGTGTGTGTCTCTCTGTGAGTGTGTCTCTCTCTGTGTGTGTCTCTCTGTGAGTGTGTCTCTCTGTGAGTGTGTCTCTCTGTGAGTGTGTCTCTCTCTGTGTGTGTCTCTCTGTGAGTGTGTCTCTCTGTGAGTGTGTCTCTCTCTGTGTGTGTGTCTCTCTGTGAGTGTGTCTCTCTGTGAGTGTGTCTCTCTCTGTGAGTGTGTCTCTCTGTGAGTGTGTCTCTCTGTGAGTGTGTCTCTCTGTGTGTGTCTCTCTGTGAGTGTGTCTCTCTGTGAGTGTGTCTCTCTCTGTGTGTGTCTCTCTGTGAGTGTGTCTCTCTCTGTGTGTGTCTCTCTGTGAGTGTGTCTCTCTGTGAGTGTGTCTCTCTCTGTGTGTGTCTCTCTGTGAGTGTGTCTCTCTCTGTGTGTGTCTCTCTGTGAGTGTGTCTCTCTGTGAGTGTGTCTCTCTCTGTGTGTGTCTCTCTGTGAGTGTGTCTCTCTCTGTGAGTGTGTCTCTCTGTGAGTGTGTCTCTCTGTGAGTGTGTCTCTCTCTGTGTGTGTCTCTCTGTGAGTGTGTCTCTCTCTGTGTGTGTCTCTCTGTGAGTGTGTCTCTCTCTGTGTGTGTCTCTCTGTGAGTGTGTCTCTCTGTGAGTGTGTCTCTCTCTGTGAGTGTGTCTCTCTGTGAGTGTGTCTCTCTGTGAGTGTGTCTCTCTGTGTGTGTCTCTCTGTGAGTGTGTCTCTCTGTGTGTGTCTCTCTGTGAGTGTGTCTCTCTGTGAGTGTGTCTCTCTGTGAGTGTGTCTCTGTGAGTGTGTCTCTCTGTGAGTGTGTCTCTGTGAGTGTGTCTCTCTGTGAGTGTGTCTCTCTGTGAGTGTGTCTCTCTGTGTGTGTCTCTCTGTGAGTGTGTCTCTCTGTGAGTGTGTCTCTCTGTGAGTGTGTCTCTCTGTGAGTGTGTCTCTCTCTGTGTGTGTCTCTCTGTGAGTGTGTCTCTCTGTGAGTGTGTCTCTCTGTGAGTGTCTCTCTGTGAGTGTGTGAGGGAGTGAGGGAGTTGCGAGTTTGCGACGCACGCCCCGCCCACAAGTGGCTGCCTCACGTGGTCACCGTGAGGAGTAGATGCGTGTGAGTGTGTGTAGATGTGTGTGTGTAGATGTGTATGTGTGTATATGTGTGTGTGTATATGTGTGTGTGTGCTTTGGGTACTCGGTCCAGACCTCCCCGGGAACCCTGGCTGACGGAGGAGGTGTTCAGGTTAATTGAGAAAAAGCGACAGGCCCACTCTCATCGCCTACAGCATCCCACGTCAGAGAATGAGGAGGTTTACCGCAGCCTTCGCTCGGAGGTTCGGAGAGCCGTAAGGCGCTGTAAGGATGGGTGGTGGTCGCGGGTTGCTGAGGAGATGGAGTCTGCCTCAGTGGCCCGTGATCACAAATCACTATTTAACTCCATCAAAAAAGTAACCTGCAGCGCCACACCTATTACCATCATTAGAGGAAAAAACGGTGATCCAATCTCCGACCCCCAGGAACTGGTTTGCAGATTTGCTGAGCATTTCTGTGAGGTCCTGGGGGAGGGAAAATCTCTCAGCCAGGAAAACATCATGGCACAAAGTGGGGATAACCCTGCTGAGGCTGCGGTGCCTCAAATATTGGAAGAGGTCACCCCCTGTGAGTGGCTGGCTGAGGTACCAGCTGTTGAGGAAGTACTGAGGGCGATCCGGAGTCTGAGACCAGGGAAGGCACCGGGCAGAGATGATCTCCCAAGCGAAATGCTGAGGGAGGGTGGCGTTTGTGCACAGACTGCCCTATATGACATCATAACAACAGTCTGGACCACTGGACGGGTTCCGCAGGACTGGAAGGATGCCCTGGTGGTCCCCCTCTTTAAGAAGGGGGACCGTACCGACTGTAACAACTACAGGGGCATCTCACTCCTCAGTGTGCCGGGTAAGGTCCTGGCAAGGATTATTCAACATCGCCTTGCTAGGCACGCTGAGGAGAGGCTTGCGGAGCCCCAATGCGGTTTCAGGAAAGGGCGGTCCTGCACAGATGCCATATTTTCTGTCCGTCTGCTACAGCAGAGGTGTAGGGAATTCCAAAAAGACCTACATCTCTGCTTTATTGACCTGGTCAAGGCCTATGATACCATCAGTCGGACTGGGCTCTGGGTTGTTCTTCGTGCTTTCGGAGTCCCTGACCCTCTGCTCACGATCATTAAGGACCTTCATGATGGTGAGCGGGCCCGGGTAAAACTACGTGGCCGGGAGTCGGAGCCTTTCCCTGTACACCTTGGGGTGCGACAGGGATGTCCTCTGGCTCCCACATTATTTAACATCTATTTCGACTGCGTAGTTCGTGAAGCCTTCAATAGCTGTACCGGGGGAATTACCATTTGGTACAGATATAATGGGAGGCTGATCGACGCCCGGGTGCGATCAAGGGATGGCTCCCTATTGGTCAACCACGTTATGTATGCCGATGATTTGGTAATAGCTGCTCATTCAGAAGAGGAGTTGGAGACGCTGCTGCTGAGACTGGAGCGTGCCACTAAGAGGTGGGGCCTTACCATCAGCCCCACCAAAACTAAGCACCTGCCTGGGTATTTTGTACCATCTGGCACTCCACCCCCACAACTCCCAATCGGTGATGGGGCAGTTGTGGAGAGAGTGGAGAGTTTCCCATACCTGGGCAGTGTGCTTATGACCGGCTCCAGTTTATCAGCAGAGGTCTCACTCCGAATCAGTCGAGCGGCAATATCTTTTCATCGGTTGCGTAACGCTGTGTGGAAGCTACCTGGTCTGTCGCTCCGCACGAAGCTTCAGGTCTTCTCGGCCACGGTCATTCCCTCCCTTCTCTACGCTTGCGAAACGTGGACCCCCCTAGTGGAGCATCTTCGCCGGTTGGAAACATTTAGGCTGGCCTGCCTACGATCCATCCTGGGTTTAACCAGGCTGGATTGTGTGAGGAGCTCACAAGTCCTTGAAAGATCTGGGCAAAGTCCTATCAGTGAGCTCCTCCGGCAGGCAAGGCTGCGTTGGCTGAGTCATGTAGCCCGCATGCCCAGCCACCGCATGCCTAAACAGCTTTTGTTCGGCCGGATCGAGGGGGCTAAACGGGCGCGGCACGGGCTAGAGAAGAGATGGAGTGATGTGGTACAGGAGGACGTGGAGCTGAGTGGACTTGCCGATGACTGGTACCAGCGGTGTCAAGATCGGCCTCAGTGGAGGAGGCTCGTGAAGGACGCTACTGGGCAGTTGGAGGCAGTCGCCCTCCAACAACAACGGAGGGCGGAGGAGCGACGCTCACAACAACGAGCGGAGCGCTGGGTGGCTAAAGCACAGCAAGTTGGCACAGTAGGGGGCACAGGTGGTGCATCAGCCACTCGTCTCGGTCATCTCGGTCAGTCGACCCGTGGCACCTGGGTCTGCCCCGTGACCTCCTGCCAGCGGGCGTTCGACACTTCACGTGGCCTCAGGGTGCACATGGCCTGGCACAAGCGTCGTGGTGACGTCACCGCCACTTAGTGGCGAATGGCGGTTGTTGTGTTGTGTGTATATGTGTGTGTTTGTGTAGATGTGTGTGTGTGTAGATGTGAGTGTGTGTAGATGTGTGTGTGTAGATGTGTGTGTGTGTAGATGTGTGTGTGTGTATATGTGTGTGTTTGTGTAGATGTGTGTGTGTGTGTGTAGATGTGAGTGTGTGTAGATGTGTGTGTGTAGATGTGTGTGTGTAGATGTGTGTGTGTGTATATGTGTGTGTTTGTGTAGATGTGTGTGTGTGTAGATGTGAGTGTGTGTAGATGTGTGTGTGTAGATGTGTGTGTGTGTATATGTGTGTGTGTGTATATGTGTGTGTTTGTGTAGATGTGTGTGTGTGTAGATGTGAGTGTGTGTAGATGTGTGTGTGTAGATGTGTGTGTGTGTAGATGTGTGTGTGTGTATATGTGTGTGTTTGTGTAGATGTGTGTGTGTGTAGATGTGAGTGTGTGTAGATGTGTGTGTGTAGATGTGTGTGTGTGTAGATGTGTGTGTGTGTATATGTGTGTGTTTGTGTAGATGTGTGTGTGTGTGTGTAGATGTGAGTGTGTGTAGATGTGTGTGTGTAGATGTGTGTGTGTAGATGTGTGTGTGTATATGTGTGTGTTTGTGTAGATGTGTGTGCGTGTAGATGTGAGTGTGTGTAGATGTGTGTGTGTAGATGTGTGTGTGTAGATGTGTGTGTGTGTGTGTATATGTGTGTGTTTGTGTAGATGTGTGTGCGTGTAGATGTGAGTGTGTGTAGATGTGTGTGTGTAGATGTGTGTGTGTGTAGATGTGTGTGTGTGTATATGTGTGTGTTTGTGTAGATGTGTGTGTGTGTGTAGATGTGAGTGTGTGTAAATGTGTGTGTGTAGATGTGTGTGTGTAGATGTGTGTGTGTGTAGATGTGTGTGTGTGTAGATGTGTGTGTGTGTAGATGTGTGTGTAGATGTGTGTGTGTGTAGATTTGTGTGTGTGTGATGGGAGTAGATGTGTGTGTGTGTAGATGTGTGTGTGTGATGGGAGTAGATGTGTGTGTAGATGTGTGTGTGTGATGAGAGTAGATGTGTGTGTGTAGATGTGTGATGGGAGTAGATGTGTGTGTGTAGATGTGTGTGTGTAGATGTGTGTGTGTAGATGTTTGTGTGTGTAGATGTGTGTGTGTGTAGATGTTTGTGTGTGTAGATGTGTGTGTGAGATGGGAGTAGATGCGTGTGTGTGATGGGAGTAGTCGTGTGTGAGTGAGATGGGAGTAGATATGTGTATGCGAGAGGGGGGTATGGATGTGGGTGTGGGGAGTATATGTGTGTGTGAGATGGGAGTAGATATGTGTGTGTAAGAGGGGATTAGTGTGTAAGAGAGGGGTGTGGGTGTGGGGAGAAGATGTGTGTGTGGAAGAGGGGCATGAATGTGGGTGAGTAATGTGTGTGTGAGAGATGGGAGTGTGTGCGTGTGTGAGAGATGGGAGTGTGTGCGTGTGTGTGATGGGAGTATTGTGTGTGTGGAAGAGGGGCATGACTGTGGGTGAGTAATGCGTGCGTGAGAGATGGGAGTGTGTGCGTGTGTGAGTTGTAAGTAGATATGGGAGTGGGTATAAGTGTGCGTTGGCACAGCGGGGAGCACAGGTGGTGCATCGTCCAGTCAACCCATAGCACCCTGACATCCTGCACCTAGCCTGGCACAGCACCCAACCCATAGCACCTGCAGGGTCCCGTGACATCATGAACCTAGCCTGGCACAGGACCCAGCCCATAGCACGAGCTGGGTCTGTCCCGTGACATCCTGCACCTAGCCTGGCACAGCAGTTAACCCATAGCACCTGCTGGGTCGGTCCCGTGACCTCCTGCACCTAGCCTGGCACAGCAGCCAACCCCCAGCACGTGCTGGGTCTGTCCCGTGACCTCATGCACCTAGCCTGGCACAGCAGCCAACCCATAGCACGAGCTGGGTCTGTCCCGTGACCTCCTGCACCTAGCCTGGCACAGCAGCCAACCCATAGTACGTGCTGGGTCTGTCCCGTGACCTCCTGCACCTAGCCTGGCACAGCAGCCAACCCATAGCACGAGCTGGGTCTGTCCCGTGACCTCCTGCACCTAGCCTGGCACAGCAGCCAACCCATAGTACGTGCTGGGTCTGCCCCGTGACCTGCACCTAGCCTGGCACAGCAGCCAACCCATAGCACGAGCTGGGTCTGTCCCGTGACCTCCTGCACCTAGCCTGGCACAGCAGCCAACCCACAGCACGAGCTGGGTCTGTACCGTGACCTCTCATGTTCGTATCGAGCCTTCGATACTTTCACGTGGCCTCCAAGTGCACGTAGCCTGTCACAAGCGCCGCGGTGAGATGCCACGGAAGTTGCGGTGGTTTGTATCAGTGCGAGGCCGAGTTGGTGCGTGTGGCAGTCCGTGACTAAGTCTGTTTGGACAGCACACACGCACACACACACACGTGTTCTTACACACACACATCTACACACGTGTGTGTGTAGATGTGTGTGTGTGGTCACGGGACAGACCCGACACACACACGCGTGTCCTCACACACACACACGCGTGTCCTCACACACACACACGCGTGTCCTCACACACACACACGCGTGTCCTCACACACACACACGCGTGTCCTCACACACACACGCACGTCCTCACACACACACACGTGTTTTCACACACACACGCGTGTCCTCACACACACACGCGTGTCCTCACACACACACGCGTGTCCTCACACACACACGCACGTCCTCACACACACACACGTGTTTTCACACACACACGCGTGTCCTCACACACACACACGCGTGTCCTCACACACACACGCACGTCCTCACACACACACACGTGTTTTCACACACACACGCGTGTCCTCACACACACACGCGTGTCCTCACACACACACACGCACGTCCTCACACACACACACGTGTTTTCACACACACACGCGTGTCCTCACACACACACGCGTGTCCTCACACACACACACGCACGTCCTCACACACACACACGTGTTTTCACACACACACGCGTGTCCTCACACACACACGCGTGTCCTCACACACACACACGCACGTCCTCACACACACACGCGTGTGTGAGTGATTCGTATGACGCTGGGGGGAGTGGTGGCGCGGTGGTTAGGGCGCTACGAAGCCCCCTCCTGGACAACCCGGGTTCCATTCACCGCTCACGGCCAACACCAGTGACGATTATCTGAACTGGTCCTGGGCATCCCCTAGGTCGACTCAGCCTCAAATGAGTACCTGGTGCGGTGTGTAGTAAACATCGCCACTGGGGAGACAAAGGCGGTCGGGCGTGGTGCTGGCCACCCACCCCCTCGTGTGCCGTGCCGTTCCATTGGCGGTGGCTAACAGCACTTGCCCCAGCAGTCTGTTGAGGCTACACGGGGATATTTGTTTGTGTGTGTATGATAATGTGTGTATGTACGTGTGTACGATGTTGTGTAACAGGCATACCACGCATTGTAATCATCACGCCCGCCTGTGAGACACGGGGAGACCCTACCCATCCACTCGCAGAACCTGTGTCATCACAGACACTCACACGCATACCTGCACAGGTGACTCAGTCAACTACACACACTGAATTACAGCCAACCCCATCTGTCACTCTAACCGCTGGATGGCCGCGTTGGTGACAATATGATGAACACATTCCTGCGGAGGGAGCTGGTAGGAACACGTTGGGTTGCTCGGTCAATGGCCAGGGTCAACGGCGGCGTGGTGTATTCCGCAAATATGGCCGACTGTGAGGGCGGGCACAAGCCGGCGTGAGTAGGTTAAACGTTGAGTTTTATAAGGGCACCACGGGGTGACCAGCCCCTCCCCTCCCCACCCAGCCCCACCCCTCCCACCCAGCCCCACCCTCCCCACCCAGCCCCTCCCCACCCTCCCCACCCAGCCCCTCCCCAAAGGGTCACCATAGCTCGGGATGAGCCACAGGGAGAGAGACACCGAGAGCCACGGGCCTCGGGCTGAGCCACGTGGAGCATCGGAGACAATGTGAGCACGAGGAATGATGAGCAATGCTGTGACCCGCATAGGCAAAGGTGAAGTCGTAAAAATAAAATTAAATAAAAAGTTAATAAAAGTAATAGTAGAAATACAATAAAATAATAAATCACGACGTTTCGGAGGCAACACAAGTCTCCGTCATCAGGTGGGCCCGTCACAGCCAGATTTGCTGTATCAAGTACGTGACTTTACCGAAAAAACCTAGGAGTATGAATCCTTGCAGTCACCAAAGCTTCAAATCTAGAATTAGGTGAAAGCTTGTCTGCTGCTGATGAGACACTCAATGTCGAAACCGGTTTAGAGTTTTCGCTTCTGTTGAACCGATGGTTCAAGCAAACTTGCCTCTGCTGCTGATGAAACACTCAATGTTGAAACCGGTTTCGAGTTTTCGCTTCTGTTGAACCGATGGTTCAAGCAAACCTGCCTCTGCTGCTGATGAAACACTCAATGTCGAAACCGGTTTAGAGTTTTCGCTTCTGTTGAACCGATGGTTCAAGCAAACTTGCCTCTGCTGCTGATGAAACACTCAATGTCGAAACCGGTTTAGAGTTTTCGCTTCTGTTGAACCGATGGTTCAAGCAAACTTGCCTCTGCTGCTGATGAAACACTCAATGTTGAAACCGGTTTCGAGTTTTCGCTTCTGTTGAACCGATGGTTCAAGCAAACCTGCCTCTGCTGCTGATGAAACACTCAATGTCGAAACCGGTTTAGAGTTTTCACTTCTGTTGAACCGATGGTGCTGAATCAATTCACTTCTGCTTAGTGAATCGTTATTCACACGTTCCCCTATCGATTACATTCGCCACGAGACCACCAGTCCCTCCCTATACGCTGCTGCCACCTGGTGATCTCGCGAGGAACTGTTGGGACTGATCCTTTATAAGTGTCGGGGTATAAATCAGCACTCCCCATGCTATTCTTAGGTTTTTTCGGTAAAGTCACGTAGGTAAAAAATAAAAAATAAAAGTAAAATAAAAATAAAATAAAATTCACGACGTTTCGGAGGCAACACAAGCTTCCGTCTTCACTTGATACAGCAAGCGTGCTGTGACGGTTCCACCTGAAGACGGAAGCTTGTGTTGCCTCCGAAACGTCGTGATTTTTATTTTATTTTTATTTTACTTTTATTAATTTAAAATTTTTACCTACGTGACTTTACCGAAAAAAAAACCTAAGAATATACTCCCCATGCTTCGATTTAAAGCTTTCGTGACTGCAGGGATGCATCTTCTTGGTTCTTTCGGTAAGTCACGTAGAATGGAAATAATAAAATATTAAAAATAAAACATAATAAAACAATTTTATTTTTATTATTTTATTACTTCCCTTCTACGTGACTTTACCGAAAGAACCAAGAAGATGAACCAAGAAGATGACTCCCCATGCTGTTAGCGGGTAGCTCCCCCTTCTCGTCAACAGGGGGCGCAAGCGGGGCCACGCCAGTGTCAGTGACCGTGGCCCAATCCCTGGGAAAACAGATCCTGGGACACAAATCCCCAAGCCACAGGAGGAGAGATTGGGTGATGACGTCACCTTCCAGAAGGTTCTGGAAGGGAGGCGTGGCTAGGACGGAGCCAAGCCACGGACCTGTATATAAGCCGCACCTCTGCAGGGTCCGGCTTGGTCATCTCCAAGCTGAAGACCGAAGACCTGAGCTGAAGATAGGGCCCTGGACCCCAAACTCCCCTGTCCTTCTCAGGGCCAGAGCTCAGTGAGGCCACCGGTCATGGGGAGGAGGGGGCCCTGGACCCCAAACTACACTGTCCTTAAATTTCGATTTAAAGCTTTCGTGACTGCAGGGATTCATCTTCTTGGTTCTTTCGGTAAAGTCACGTAGAATGGAAATAATTAAATAATAAAAATAAAACATAATAAAATAATTCTCACGACGTTTCGGCCACAACGCAAGCAGCCGTCCTCAGGTGAAGAACATGTCTGTCGAGAAGACAGAGTCTGAATGACACACCCCAGGCTTGGAGCGTCCATTTAAGCTGGGATGGAGGGGGGAAGAGCGCCTTGACAAAATAATTTGCATATCAAGAGGAATTTAGCATATTTATGGAAAATGCAGATATGCGATTTGTACTACTTGTGAAATGCGTAGAAGGTTTTCCACTGTCCTTCTCCGGGCCGGAGCTGAGTGAGGCCACTGGTCATGGGGAGGAGGAGGCCCTGGACCCCAAACTCCACTGTCCTTCTCAGGGCCGGAGCGGAGTGAGGCCAGTCGCATCAGACCACCCCCATAAAGTCTCCAAATCGTATCATCGTTCACTTAGCCTCTCTATGCAGCTGCTCTGAAGAAGGGACATTGTCTGAAACGTCGCCGGCCACATCTATATTTCAATTAAGGCCGTTATGTTATTTATCAATATCCTTGGGGTTTGTTTTCAATAAAAAAAATTGCGTTAGCGTACCAGCGACAACGCCCCAGCAAGCAGTAACATCAAGTAGCGCATGTGTCTGAGTTGCCACTAGAGCACGCTATGGGGCCGTCCATAAATGACGTCACGCACCTAGGGGGGGGGGGGGGTGGTCTGACCTTTGTAACGATGTGTGACGAGGGGGGGGGGGGGGTTTGAGAAATGTGACGTCACTTAAAAATGCGCAACTTTAAATAAATATAGACAACACGTTCTACTTAATTAAATAGACTTTTTAATAAATGTTTTCTCCTACAACATCAGAGTGCAGCGCCACATAAAATACGCACTACAATGACAGTAGTTTAAAGCGATTTGAAGCATGTTTTATTTGGGGGGGGGGGGAGAGCTTCGTGACGTCATATTTGAGGGGGGTCTGACGAGGGGGGGGGGGTCAAAAATCGTCCAAAATCGCGTGACGTCATTTATGGACGGCCCCATACCTCGCAAACCCTTATCAGTGCCCTACCTTATTACAGACAAACACTACTACTACTCTCACCACTAGCACACTCACCACTAGTACACTCACCACTACTACACTCACCACTAGTACACTCACCACCACTACACTCACCACTAGTACACTCATCACTAGTACACTCATCACTAGTACACTCATCACTAGTACACTCACAACTAGTACACTCACCACTACTACACTCACCACAACACTCACTACTACTACACTCACCACTACACTCACCACTAGTACACTCACCACTAGTACACTCACCACTACACTCACCACTAGTACACTCACCACTCGTACATTCACCACTACACTCACCACTGGTGTTCATTCGGACGCGTGGTGTTCATTCGGACGCTGTCTTTCAGACAGCCCTGTTCTTCACCTGAGGACGGCTGCTTGCGTTGTGGCCGAAACGTCGTGAGAATTGCATTTTATTATGTTGTATTTTTATTATTTTATTATTTCCCTTCTACGTGACTTTACCGAAAGAACCAAGAAGATGACTTTCCACTCATTCATCTGGAATGGCCGTTCAATGGGCAGTGAGAAAGACGGTGGAGTTTGGTGAAGCGGGCAGGAGGATCTGCGACAGTTGTAGCCCTCCTGCTGTAGCTGCTGCTGCTCCAGCTGCTGCTGCTGCCGCTCCAGCTGCTGCTGCTGCCGCTCCTGCTGCTGCTGCTGCCGCTCCTGCTGCTGCTGCTGCTCCAGCTGCTGCTGCTGCCGCTCCTGCTGCTGCTGCTGCCGCTCCTGCTGCTGCTGCTGCTCCAGCTGCTGCTGCTGCCGCTCCAGCTGCTGCTGCTGCCGCTCCTGCTGCTGCTGCTGCCGCTCCTGCTGCTGCTGCTGCTCCAGCTGCTGCTGCTGCCGCTCCAGCTGCTGCTGCTGCCGCTCCAGCTGCTGCTGCTGCCGCTCCAGCTGCTGCTGCTGCCGCTCCTGCTGCTGCTGCCGCTCCAGCTGCTGCTGCCGCTCCAGCTGCTGCTGCCGCTCCAGCTGCTGCTGCTGCCGCTCCAGCTGCTGCTGCTGCCGCTCCAGCTGCTGCTGCCGCTCCAGCTGCTGCTGCTGCCGCTCCAGCTGCTGCTGCCGCTCCAGCTGCTGCTGCTGCTGCTGCTCCAGCTGCTGCTGCTGCCGCTCCAGCTGCTGCTCCAGCTGCCGCTCCAGCTGCTGCTGCTGCCGCTGCCGCTCCAGCTGCCGCTAAACCTCGGGTGGAGCACGTGGTTCCTATCCCGTCGTCGCACCCAGCACAGGACTCAGAGTAGAGAAGGAGTCGGGGCGATTGATGATCCAGCACGGACCGATTCACTCCACTCGCTCACTCGCTCACCCACCCACCCACATACTCACCCACTCACTCACTCACCCACCCACCCACTCACCCACACACCCACTCACCCACTCACTCACCGACCCACTCACTCACTGACCCACTCACCCACACACTCACCCATTCACTCGCTCACTCACTAACCCACTCACCCACCCACTCACCCACCCACCCATCCACTCGCTCACTCACTCACCCACTCACTCACCCACACACTCACCCATTCACTCATCCACTCACTCACCCACCCATCCACTCGCTCACTCACTCACCCACCCACTCACCCTCTAACACCAACGCACAGATACGCATCATCTTTGGGGCAGGATTCTCAACAGGAAACATTTCTCAAACCTTCTCCCAACGTCAAACTCGCGGGCAGTGCCAATGGCGTGTGAGATCGCGCCAGGCTCCCTTAACGCGCTGGTGCGGACGGCTTGTAATCGAATCTCAAATTTAGTGGAAAGTTCCGTGGGTTATTTATTTGTTGTAATATAAATCTGATGGCCGCCTTAACACGTAGGCCTGATTAATCACGCAAGGAAACAAATCATCAATCAAGAGAGAGAGAGCGAGCGAGATTTGGCCGTGTGGGTAACGATCACGCTCCAACACACACACACGACAATACCACCCACCCACTCACCCCCAGACATGTTTTTTTTCATGGCGTGCGTGTGCGCGCGTGTTTGTTTTTTTGTCCTCGTGACAACGAAAACCAAATATTGAGAGAGGATTAGCCGGCCCTCTTCATAGAATCGCCTACGAGGAAATCCCCGTTTCCCCTACGCCTCCCGAACAACACAAGCGGAGTGCCCTTCGAGGAGGCGGGGAGGGCGTCGGCGTCATTCCGTCGTTCTCTTCATCTTCTGAAGTGGCGATGGATGTGGGACGGATATTTTCATTAAAATATTTTTTCATCCCCATCCCCCATTCCCCCTCCCCCTTCTTCGTTTATCTACCGAGCTCACTCCGTGCGCGTGTCCGCCAAACGTTGACCTCCCACAACCTCCACGCCCCCCTCTCCCCCACCTACCTCTGTGCGTGTGCGAGTGTGCAAGTGTGAGAGTGTACAAGTGTGCAAGTGTGAGAGTGTACAAGTGTGCAAGTGTGAAAGTGTGAGAGTGTGCAAGTGTGAAAGTGTGCAAGTGTGCAAGTGTGAAAGTGTGCAAGTGTGCGAATGTGAAAGTGTGCAAGTGTGCAAGTGTGAAAGTGTGCAAGTGTGCAAGTGTGAAAGTGTGAACGTGTGCGAGTGTGCAAGTGTGAAAGTGTAAGAGTGTGCAAGTGTGAAAGTGTGCAAGTGTGCAAGTGTGAAAGTGTGCAAGTGTGCGAGTGTGAAAGTGTGCAAGTGTGCAAGTGTGAAAGTGTGAAAGTGTGAACGTGTGCGAGTGTGCAAGTGTGAAAGTGTGAGAGTGTGCAAGTGTGAAAGTGTGCAAGTGTGAAATTGTGCAAGTGTGCGAGTGGGAAAGTGTGCAAGTGTGCAAGTGTGAAAGTGTGCAAGTGTGAAAGTGTGCGAGTGTGCAAGTGTGAAAGTGTGAGAGTGTGCAAGTGTGAAAGTGTGCAAGTGTGCAAGTGTGAAAGTGTGCAAGTGTGAAAGTGTGAACGTGTGCGAGTGTGCAAGTGTGAGTGTGTGCAAGTGTGAAAGTGTGCAAGTGTGAAATTGTGCAAGTGTGCGAGTGGGAAAGTGTGCAAGTGTGCAAGTGTGAAAGTGTGCAAGTGTGAAAGTGTGCGAGTGTGCAAGTGTGCAAGTGTTAGAGTGTGCAAGTGTGCAAGCGTGGCTCAAGGGCGCGCGATGTGGACCAGAGATTCTCCACAAATATAGAGCTCGCACACACACAACAACCGCCATTCGCCACTAAGTGGCGGGACGTCACCACGACGCTTGTGCCAGGCCAAGTGCACCTTGAGGCCACGTGAAGTGTCGAACGCCCGCTGGCAGGAGGTCACGGGGCAGACCCAGCAGGTGCCACGGGTCGACTGACTGAGATGACCGAGATGACTGGCTGATGCACCACCTGGGCCCCCTACTGTATCAACTTGCTGTGCTTTATCCACCCGGCGCTCCGCTCGTTGTTGTGAGCGTCGCTTCTCCGCCCTCCGTTGTGGTTGGAGGGCGACTGCCTCCAACTGCCCAGGAGCGTCCTTCACGCACACACACACAGTCACACACACGCACACACACAGACACAGACACACAGAACAGCGATGCGTGGAGACACAATGAGAATCTGTAATCATACCGGACGGGGAATCCGACACAGCTCTGAAGCTGTCCTTTTATTATCATCACACAGGTGTCCACTTAGATAGAGAGTCGTGGGGGCGGGGTGGGGGGGAGGGTGGGGGGATGGTGGGGGGAGGGGATGGTGGGGGCACGACGAGGGGGGTAGGGTGGGTGGGAGGTTGGGGGGAGGGTGGGGGATGGTGGGGGGGGAGGGTGGGGGGGGGGGGATGGTGGGGGGTAGAGTGGGGGGCAGAGGCGTAGCTAGGATATTTTGCGCCCGGGGACGAACTATAAAATTGGCGCCCACCCCCCCCCCCTTTAATCACATTTTCCTATTACATCGAATAAGGAATAACAATTTAAATTTTAATGAAACATTGTAATTAAAGAAGCAAATTTATAGAAATTATATTACATGGCTCACTCAGTCACTGTCGTAGACTGGTTGACATAGTCTACAAAATATACATTTTTCTTGATTTCACTGTCGCAAACTGGTCAATCACGTAATCAAAATCCAATGTTTCTCTTTCAACGCTAATTAGAGCAAGATCACTGAGACGATCTTGTCCCATTGAAGCCGCAAATACGACAAAATAAGTTTCAATTTGCTGAACGACCGCTCACAGCTTGCAATTGAAACTGCTATTGTTAATAAAATTTGCAGTGAAATTGGGAAATATGTCGTCTCCATAAAACACAATAAAACCAAGAAGATCCAAAGGATTTTCTGGTAGAACTTCATTCTGGTTACTGAGCAGCATTTTGCAATCTCCAATTTCTGTGAAAAATTTGTGGCCATTGATGTCGGTGTCTTCGAAATTTCCAAAATCTGTGCAATTTCGACGAATTGCATCGACATCTGTGTCGGATAGAAGAGTTTTGACGTCCAGCAGAAATCCAAATTTCGTGTTCAGGTCTTTTAGTCGTAAAAACCGTGTTGACATCTCTTGTCGAAGTCGATAAACAAGTAAACCCGTAAAAACAAAGTTTTTCACTATAAATCCTTTATATGCGTGGCAGCGAACTTAATATAAAGGATTTAAAAATATATTCGCCTGTGGAGGACGCGGGGATCGATCCCGCAACCTTTGGCATGGGAAGCGAGAGCACTACCAACTGCGCTACTCCACCACAGCCTGTGGAGGGGTTACGCTCTGGGCTGTTATACTGTGAATGAGTTCTATTTGAATATATGTAAAATATATATATATTTTTTGCCTAAAAAGTGTAAAATTTTGGAAAAATTTTTTCACGAACATTAATTGTCTCGCACAACGAGTCTGTGTGGAAAATGTCAGCTCGATTGGATCACGGGAAGTGGGTTATAAAGCGACCGAAAGATTTGCACGGTCGTAAGCAAGCACGCAAGCAAGCACGCAAGCAAGCAAGCAAGCGAACTTAATATAAAGGATTTAAAAAACGCTCTTCATAACGCGCACAATTTGTTCTTCTGCTGAAAGTCCTGCATTTCTTGCCAGTTCTCCTGGCATCTTCCGACGTCGCCTAATTCTTCTGTCCACATCGATCCCCCAGGCTGTGCATCTTATTTTGGCGTTTTCTACAGCAACTTGGCTCAAATCATCACGAAACTTGACAAATTCATGCTCCAAAGATTCAAGATCAGTTGCTGCTTCCTTGAAATGCATAGTAGGATCCTGTAAGCGCTTCTGAACACGATACATTTTTCCAAGAATGACATTCCAGAAATGTAATAAAACTATGAAGTTAAAATGTAATACGCATGCCTGTAACTGTTCTGCATCACTTCTGGTTTCAGGCGTCATAGTTACGTCCTCCGAAAATTTGTCTAGCAGCCCTACTAGTTCATCCAGTTCTTCATAGATAGCTTTAACAGCTTCTGATTGTGTACTCCAGCTTGTTTCAGACTCCCGCTTGACTGTGATGGGCACAGCTTTTTTTTTAACTCTTCCCAACGAATTGTTGAACGAGAGAAAAACAAATATATACTTTCAACTGTTCCAAAAAATGTGGCGACAAGTGGATCCTGTTTAGCTGAGTGTACTCCTGCTAAGTTTAAGCTGTGCTTGTCACAGTTGACAAACAATGCTCTGTAATTTTTGTCACATATTCGTTGTTGAAGGCCGGATATATGCCCAGTCATCACAGCAGCATTGTCATAACATTGTGCCCGACAGTCGGCTAGAGGTATGTTGTCAGATTTCAGTCTCTCGACGATGACTCTTTCTAGGCTTGCTGCATCTTTTGCATGTATCTCGATATAACCTAAAAATGATTCTTTGATAGTTACTTTTTTAGTTTGAAAATCCACATCCACAAATCTTACGACCTGAGCAAGCTGTTCCCGATGTCCTAGATCAGGAGTTGAGTCAAGTAAGATACCGTAGTACTTGTTTTTCCTGATATCACTCAACAATTGGTTCTTTACAGTCGACGCAAGTATGTGGATACATTCATTCTGGATTTCCGGTGACAAATAAGAAACTGATCCCGGATTATCTCCTGCGTGCTGTGCGTGTTTTGCTAACAATGGGTCATACTGAGCAACGAGTTTGATCAGCGAGAGAAAGTTTCCAACATGTTTATCCTCATCCGCATTCAAATTTTCCTCATGGCCACGTAAGTGCCAAATTTTGTGAAACCAGAAACTTAATACAGGTGAATATTCTTTGCAATATATCTCGCCAACGTTGTTTTTCCAAATGAATCTGAGCTTGAACCACTGCGTCAATTCCAGTACCATCGATTATCCTTCGTTCGACTTCCTTCCGTACTGTGGCTAGGATTGTTTTAATGAGAATTTAGTTTTTCTGGCTTTCTCCACTTGTTGAAACCGTTTGTTAACTCAAACGAAGCTCGTGAGTTTGAACTCGATGATGTAAATAATAGACAACAGAAACAGCAAGCAGCTTTATTGATTGGTGAATATAATAGCCACGAACGATTCACTTCCTCTCCGTTCGCTAGTCGGCGTTTAAACCATGCTGATGTAATTGCACGTTCTCTGGATACTGATGATAGATTGTCTCTGTGCTGAAAAGGCAAGGATCCGAGAGTAATCATTTCATTGCGAAGAGGTTGTGATATTTTCGATAGCTTTGTCGTTTTATCAAATTCTAAGTAGCCAACATCGTGAAACCTTAGTACAGCAGGAACAGCATCATAATGAGTATTTTCAGCGTCTCTATCAGAAGATTCGTCTATCTCATCTTCCCCGTTACTGTCAACAAGTTCATCATCATGTCGTAGTTTCCGCCACCAAAAAACAGGCCAGTGACTAAGGCTGAAAGACTGCGCCTGTTTGTTGTTTGGGACGTTCTTCCATGTAAGTTCTTAATAGGCGTACCAAAATGTAATTACATGACATGTAGGCTGTGTGTGGCGGGATATATAAACTTTTAGGTTGAGGTGTAGATTTGTGCAGTCGTTTCAGGCTGCCGCGCCCGCCGCAATACGTTATAATGTAACGTTGTAAGCCTCATTTTGGCGCCCCTTTACCTTGGCGCCCTGGGACATATGTACCCCCCTGCCCCCCCCTCGCTACGCCTCTGGTGGGGGGTAGGGTGGGGGGAGGGTGTGGGGTAGAGTGGGGGGTAGAGTGGGGGGAGGGTGGGGGAATGGTGGGGGGTAGTATGGGGGGACGGTGGGGGGGGGGAGTGAAAGTGGATTCGGCACCGCCCGTGCGTGGACAAGAGCTTCATCGCTCATCGGATTCCTCGTGTCCGGTCTCAACGAGCGTTCTGACGATTCTCAGCGGAGGTGATTGACTCCGCGGCATCGCGACGCTTCCATGCCGGACGAAGATTGTGCGGTGCCTGTAAGGGCCCTCAGTGAAGTAAAAAAAAACACGTAAATATTAAAACACACATTTTAGAAATTGCACAGTAACTGAATTTTTTTCATTCGCTATCCATTTGTGCTGCTGGGATCATCCGCCACGTGCCAGGTTCGACGCCGAACCCCGCCGAGGCTGGGAACTCGTTCGGGCGCTTGTTCGAGCGAGCGAGATGGGTGACCAGCAGACAGCCCACAAGGCTCCCCCCACCCCAACCACCATTCCGAAAATGCCATTTCCTTCCGACCATTCTCACCGCTGGAACATAATTAACGGGGAACACTTAAACACACTCAACGCCTGACACCAACACACACAAACATTCCTCGCCAGAGACAAAGATCCCCCGTGTAGCCTTCACAACTTGTTTGGGGCAAGTGCTGGTAGCGAGTAGCAGCGCCTATATGAAGGCCCGTGAACGTCACACAATGGGGTGAGGTGGTCAGCACCATGCCCGGACCGCCTTTGTCTCCCCAGTGCCGATGGTTTTTTTCACACCTCGCACCAGGCACTCATTCGAGGCTGAGTCGACCTAGGGGAGGGCCTGCGACCGGTTCGGATAACCGTTAGTGATGTCGGTGGCCGTGCTAGCGGGAATCGATCCCGGGTCACCGGGTTCGTAGCGCAGTGCGCTAACCACTGCGCCACCGCTCCCCCAACCCACCCACCCCCCACAGTGCTGAGTGCTGGTGGTGGTGGATGTGGTCCTGGCTTGGAGAGCGGTGGGCAAAGTGGGCAGCGCGAGGCGATGCGAACCCAGTGACCCGGGATCGATTCCCGCTAGCACGGACAAATTAACGGTGTCGAATAATTGAACCGCTCCTGGGCCTCCCCTAGGTCGACTCAGCCCTAAATTAGTAGAGTACCTGGCGCGGTGTGTGTGTGCGTAGGCGTGTGTGCCTGTGTGTGCGTGTGTGTGTGCGTGTGTGCGTGTGTGTGTGTGCGTGTGTGTGTGTGCGTGTGTGTGTGTGTGCGTGTGTGTGTGTGTGCGTGTGTGTGCGTGTGCGTGTGTGTGCGTGTGTGTGTGTGTGCGTGTGTGTGTGCGTGTGTGTGTGTGCGTGTGTGTGTGTGCGTGTGTGCGTGTGTGTGCTGAACTTTCTTTGGTGGGGAGCGGTGGCGTAGTGGTTAGCGCTACGCTGCGCTACGAACCTTGCGACCAGAGTTTGATTCCCGCTCACGGCCACCAACGCCAGTGACGATTATCCGAACCGGTCCTGGGTCTCCCCTAGGTCGACTCAGCCTCAAATGAGTACCTGGTACGGTGCGTAAACATCGCCTCTGGGGAGACAAAGGCGACCGGGCGCGGTGCTGGCCACCCACTCACTCGTGTACCGTTCTGGCCTTCATAGGTGCTGCTCGCTAACAGCACTTGCCCCTACAGTCTGCTACGGATATAGAGGGATATTTTTTAACTTCTTTAGCACCGTACGTAGCCAACCGTGCTAATCAGAGGTCAACAAACTAAACACAACAACAACATTTATGGAAAAACGAGTTTGTCAACCCAGATGATGATGATGATTTAAAAGTGCGTAGCTGCCCAGTGGTTTCCTAATGGCGGAAGGGAAGAGCGTTCCAGACGGCCCGCAGAAGCAGCGCATCTGAAAGCGCCACACGACGACGATGACGACGGTGATGATGACGGTGATGATGACGACGGTGATGATGATGGTGATGATGATGACGGTGATGATGATGATGACGGTGATGATGATGATGACGGTGATGATGACGACGGTGATGATGACGACGGTGATGATGACGACGGTGATGATGACGACGGTGATGATGACGACGGTGATGATGACGACGGTGATGATGACGACGGTGATGATGACGACGGTGATGATGACGACGGTGATGATGACGAGGGTGATGACGACGGTGATGATGATGGTGATGATGACGGTGATGATGACGACGGTGATGATGATGGTGATGACGACGGTGACGACGGTGATGATGACGACGGTGATGATGATGGTGATGATGACGGTGATGATGACGGTGATGATGACGACGGTGATGATGATGGTGATGACGACGGTGACGACGGTGATGATGATGGTGATGATGATGACGGTGATGATGATGGTGATGATGATGACGGTGATGATGATGATGACGGTGATGATGACGACGGTGATGATGATGGTGATGATGATGACGGTGATGATGATGATGACGGTGATGATGATGGTGATGATGATGACGGTGATGATGATGATGACGGTGATGATGATGGTGATGATGATGACGGTGATGATGATGATGACGGTGATGATGACGACGGTGATGATGATGGTGATGATGACGGTGATGATGATGATAACGGTGATGATGATGGTGATGATGATGACGGTGATGATGATGATGACGGTGATGATGACGACGGTGATGATGATGGTGATGATGATGACGGTGATGATGACGGTGATGATGACGACGGTGATGATGACGACGGTAATGATGATGATGACGACGGTGATGATGACGACGGTGATGATGATGGTGATGATGATGACGGTGATGATGACGGTGATGATGACAGTGATAATGATGACGATGATTACGACGGTGATGATGATGACGACGGTGCGGTGACCGCCACCGTCTTTGATTCGATGGCCGAACGAAAACGCCGCCGCCGCCACTCCGCGAGTTCGACCCCGACCCTGACGACGCCTGCTGCTGCTGCTGAGTACGTGGAGTCTGCGTCTCTCTCTCATCATCATCACCGCGGTGGCTAGGAGATGTTGACTGCCTCGCCTGGTGTACAGGAGGTCGTGGGTTCGATACCGACCCTGACGACGCCTGCTGTTTCTGTGTACGTGGAGTCTGCGTCTCTCTCTCATCATCATCACCGCGGTGGCTAGGAGATGTTAACTACCTCGCCTGGTGTACAGGAGGTCGTGGGTTCGACCATAACGACACCTGCTTCTACTGCTGAGTACGTGAAGTCTGCGTCTCTCTCTCCCTGTCTCCCCGTGGTGGTCACTCCGTGGATTTGTCTCCTCCGGTTCTTCTCCTCCACATCAAGAACCAAGCCTGTGGCTGCTGCTGCTGCTGCTGTACACTTCCATGCTGATGATGATGATGAAGAAGGGCCACTGCGTCGTAGCGCTACCACGTGTGATAGCCAGGTCGTAGCTCAGTGGGGCTTCACCGGGTCAAGTAACAACAAGTCGTCTGTAGTTTGTCGTCTGGCAACATTCTGTTGCAGGCAATAATGGTCTTAAATGTGCATTGAAAAATGTTGACACTCCGACTGATGCTGCTACTGCTGTTGTGGAGTGACTCATGCAGCCAGCTGTTTGGTGGTACATGTTGTTCACGTCGTTTATTGTGAAAATTCGGTCACAGTTCCTATGATCACTGCTGTTTCATTGCTTTAATGGCTTTAATTTGGTGATTTTCGAAGCGTTTTTCGGTTTGGCCATGTTTGTTTGTTGTAGTACAGAGTTAGACTGATGGCCTTAATCTAAGTTGTCTTGTGGTTGTTGTTGTTTGACTTGCATCCCACTGGGATTTTTGCACACAGCGTTGGTGTACGGTGTTTTTTTCTGCAACATTTTGCTGTCTTTTCTTGGATTTTCTGTTTGCACTCAGTCACATAGTCACTTTAAGATGTTTTTGTTCATGTTTTAGTTTTTTGTTTGTTGCGGTTGCACCCGATTCAAGAGCCGAATGGCTCACAGGGCTACACCTGAGTGGAAAGAGCGGGGTGAGAATCGAACTGTGAGAAACGAACTCGGAGAATCCCAACTCACTCCTCACTCACTCCCCTCTTTACTACTCCTGCTGTTCATCCCTCCTCCCCCTCCTCCCCCTCCTCCCCCTCCTCCCCCTCCTCCCCCTCCTCCTCCCTCCAGCTCCTCCTCCTCTAGATCCGTACAAATGCGGTAGCTGCTGCTGCTGCTGGTGGTGGTGGTGCTGCTGGTGGTGCTGGTGGTGCTGGTGGTGGTGCTGGTGGTGGTGCTGGTGGTGCTGCTGGTGGTGGTGGTGCTGGTGGTGGTGGTGCTGCTGGTGCTGGTGGTGGTGGTGGTGCTGGTGGTGGTGCTGGTGGTGCTGCTGGTGGTGGTGGTGGTGCTGGTGGTGCTGCTGGTGGTGCTGGTGGTGGTGGTGGTGGTGGCGATCAACAGCGGCACCCTCACGGGTACAACGTCTGTAGGCAAGGGCATGGCCAAGGTATGTGAAGGGCACGTCTGTGACACTCAGTGTGTGTGGGTGTGACACCATCCCACTCACTCACTCACCATCTCACTCACTAAATCGCCATCTCACTCATTCACTCACCATTTCACTCACTCACCATCTCACTAACTCACCATTTCACCATCTCACTCACCATTTCACTCACTCACCATCCCACTCACTCACTCACTCACCATCTCACTCACTCAATCGCCATCTCACTCATTCACTCACCATTTCACTCACTCACCATCTCACTTACTCACCATTTCACCATCTCACTCACCATTTCACTCACTCACCATCTCACTCACTCACTCACCATCTCACCATCTCACTCACTCACCATCTCACTCACTCACCATCTCACTCACTCACCATCTCACCATCTCACTCACCATCTCACTCACTCACCATCTCACTCACTCACCATCTCACCATCTCACTCACTCACCATCTCACCATCTCACTCACTCACCATCTCACTCACTCACTCACCATCTCACTCACTCACACACCATCTCACTCACCATCTCAATCACTCACCATTTCATTCACTCACCATCTCATTGACTCACTCACTCACCATCTCACTCACTCACCATCCCACTCACTCACTCACACACCATCTCACTCATTCACCATCTCACTCACTCACCATCTCAATCACTCACCATCCCACTCACTCACCATCTCATTCACTCACTCACCATCTCACTCTGGCCAGCTTGACACCTGAAACCCGCGGCGTTGTGTTCTCTCCCCAGCTGGTGTCTATCGCCCTGTTCGCTCTACTCACCGCGGCGAGCGAGATTCCAGGTAAGTTCATAAAGATAAAGACAAAGATCCCCCGTGTAGCCTGAACAGACTGTAGGGGCAAGTGCTGTTAGCGAGTAGCACCTACGAAGGCCGGCACGGCACACGAGGGGGTGGGTGGCCAGCACCACGCCTGACCGCCTTTGTCTCCCCAGTGGCGACGTTTACACATCGCACCAGGTACTCATTTGAGGCTGAGTCGACCTAGAGGATGCCCAGGATCGGTTCAGATTATCGTCACTGGCGTTGGTTGGCCGTGAATGGGAATCGAACTCGGGTCGCTGGGTTCGTAGCGCAGCGTAGCGCTAACCGCTACACCACCGCTCCCCACACACACAAAACACAAAGATCCCCCGTGTAGCCTGCACTGATTGTTGGGGCAGGCGCTGTTAGCGAGTAGTTAGCGAGTAGCAGCGCCTATGAAGCCCGGCATGGCGCGCGATCTTTGGCCTTCATAGGTGCTTGCTGACAACACTTGCCCCAAAGAGGCTACACGGGGGATCTTTGTCTGTGTACTGTTTGTCAATGGGTGCTGCTCGCTGGCGCGCGCGTGCGCGCGCGTGGATATGTTTTTATGAATGGAAATTCGCGTTCGTTTTTTTTATCAATGACCACGTCGCGGAAACGGGATGAATGGAGGCATCGAGAGGACGCGTCAAAGAATGATCGAGTCGCTTGCTGTGGTGCGACGTGTCCCAGCGTCGGTGTGCCTCTGTGTGTGTGTGCTACGTCTCCTGCGGGGTCGCCGTGAGGAGCGGTGGCGCAGCGGTTAGCGCGTCGTGAGGAGCGGTGGCGCAGTTGTTAGCACGCCTCCCTACGACCACGGCCAGAGACCCCGATTCCAATTCACGACCACCACCACCATCACCACCACCACCACCATCACCACCACCATCACCACCACCACCATCACCACCATCACCACCACCATCACCTCCACCACCACCACCACCATCACCACCACCACCACCATCAGCACCACCATCACCACCACCACCACCACCATCACCACCACCACCACCACCATCACCACCATCATCACCACCACCACCATCACTACCACCACTATCACCACCCCCACCCCCACTACCACCATCACCACCCCCACCACCACCATCACCACCACTAACACCACCCCCACCACCACCATTACCACCATCACCACCACCATCACCACCATCATCACCACCACCATCACTACTACCATCACCATCACCACCACCCCCACCATCACCACCATCATCATCACCACCACCATCACCACCACCACCATCACCACCATCATCACCACCACCATCACCACCCCCATCATCACCACCCCCATCATCATCACCACCACCGCCACCATCACCACCACCACTATCACCACCCCCCACCACCATCACCCCCACCACCACCATCACCACCATCACCACCACCATCACCACCATCATCACCACCACCATCACTACTACCATCACCATCACCACCACCCCCACCATCACCACCATCATCATCACCACCACCATCACCACCACCACCATCACCACCATCATCACCACCACCATCACCACCCCCATCATCACCACCCCCATCATCATCACCACCACCGCCACCATCACCACCACCACTATCACCACCCCCACCACCATCACCCCCACCACCACCATCACCACCACCACCACCACCATCACCACCCCCACCACCAACACCACCACCATCACCACCATCATCACCACCACCATCACCACCACCACCATCATCATCACCACCACCGCCACCATCACCACCACCACTATCACCACCCCCACCACCATCACCCCCACCACCACCACCATCACCACCATCATCACCACCACCACCATCACTACCACCATCACCACCGCCATCACCACCACCATCACCACCACCCCCACCATCACCACCATCACCACCATCACCACCACCACCACCATCACCACCACCATCACTACCACCACCACCACCATCACCACCATCACCACCACCATCACCACCACCACCATCACCACCATCACCACCACCACCACCATCACCACCACCATCACCACCACCACCACCGCCACCATCACCACCACCACTATCACCACCCCCACCACAATCACCCCCACCACCACCATCACCACCATCATCACCACCACCACCATCACTACCACCATCACCACCGCCATCACCACCACCATCACCACCACCCCCACCATCACCACCATCACCACCATCACCACCACCACCACCACCATCACCACCACCATCACCACCACCACCATCACCACCATCACCACCACCATCACCACCACCACCATCACCACCACCACCATCACCATCACCACCACCACCACCGCCACCATCACCACCACCACTATCACCACCCCCACCACCATCACCCCCACCACCACCACCATCACCACCATCATCACCACCACCACCATCACTACCACCATCACCACCGCCATCACCACCACCACCATCACCACCACCCCCACCATCACCACCACCATCATCACCACCACCACCATCACCACTACCACCCCCACCACCCCCACCATCACCACCATCACCACCATCACCACCACCACCACCATCACCACCACCATCACTACCACCACCACCATCACCACCACCCCCACCATCACCACCATCATCATCACCACCACCATCACCACCACCACCATCACCACCATCATCACCACCACCATCACCACCCCCATCATCACCACCCCCATCATCATCACCACCACCGCCACCATCACCACCACCACTATCACCACCCCCACCACCATCACCCCCACCACCACCATCACCACCACCACCACCACCATCACCACCCCCCACCACCAACACCACCACCATCACCACCATCATCACCACCACCATCACCACCACCACCATCATCATCACCACCACCGCCACCATCACCACCACCACTATCACCACCCCCACCACCATCACCCCCACCACCACCACCATCACCACCATCATCACCACCACCACCATCACTACCACCATCACCACCGCCATCACCACCACCATCACCACCACCCCCACCATCACCACCATCACCACCATCACCACCACCACCACCATCACCACCACCATCACTACCACCACCACCACCATCACCACCATCACCACCACCATCACCACCACCACCATCACCACCATCACCACCACCACCACCATCACCACCACCATCACCACCACCACCACCGCCACCATCACCACCACCACTATCACCACCCCCACCACAATCACCCCCACCACCACCATCACCACCATCATCACCACCACCACCATCACTACCACCATCACCACCGCCATCACCACCACCATCACCACCACCCCCACCATCACCACCATCACCACCATCACCACCACCACCACCACCATCACCACCACCATCACCACCACCACCATCACCACCATCACCACCACCATCACCACCACCACCATCACCACCACCACCATCACCATCACCACCACCACCACCGCCACCATCACCACCACCACTATCACCACCCCCACCACCATCACCCCCACCACCACCACCATCACCACCATCATCACCACCACCACCATCACTACCACCATCACCACCGCCATCACCACCACCACCATCACCACCACCCCCACCATCACCACCACCATCACCACTACCACCCCCACCACCACCACCAACCAACAACAACAAGAGTGACAGTCAACATTTGAATCGGTCCTGCGCCTCCACTTGGTTTGACTCAGCCTCAAATGAGTAGCTGGTGAAGTGTGTCAAACGTCATCACTGGGGAGACAAAGGCTGCCGGGCGGTCGTGGTGCTGCCCCCCCCCCACCATCACCACCACCACCCCCACCATCACCACCACCACCCCGCGTGTGCCGTGCCGGTCTGAACAGGCGCTAGCGAACAGCACTTGCCCCAACAGTCTGTTACGTATTTTTTTATGGGGATGCTTTACCTTGGCAAATGTCTTGTCTGTGTGTGCATGTTGGCTTTCATAGGTGCTACTTGCCAACAGCACTTGCCCCAACAGTATTTTAGAGGCTATACGGGGGATTTTCGTCTTTGTATCTGGTTTGTCTGCGTCTGTGTTGGCAAAAGTTGGTGTTCGCTATCAGCACTTGGCTCAACAGTCCACGTAGGCTACACGGGGGGCCTTTGTCAGTTGTCGCTCTGTCTATTTATCTTTACCAAGTTTCAATTCATGCTCGGTCCTCAATAACGCACACAAAGACAAAGGTCCCCCGCATAGCCTGAACAGTCTGTTGGGGCAAGTGCTGTTAGCGAGCACCTTTGAAGGCCGGAACGGTACAGAAGGGGTGGGTGACCAGCACCACGCCTGGCCGCCTTTGTCTCTCCAGTGGCGACGTTACACACCGTACCAGGTACTCATTTGAGGCTGAGTAGACCTAGGGGAGACCCAGGACCGGTTCGGATAATCGTCACTGGCGTTGGTGTCCGTGAGCGGGAATCCAACCCGGATCCCAGGGTTCACAGCGCAGCGCTAACCACTACACTACCGCTCCCCACTCACTTAGACACTCACTCACACACTGACGCACACAGTCACACACTCACACACTCACTCACACACACTCATACACTCAGTCACTCAAACACTCACATAACAACCGCCATTCGCCACTAAGTGGCGGTGACGTCACCACGACGCTTGTGCCAGGCCATGTGCACCTTGAGGCCACGTGAAGTGTCGAACGCCCGCCGGCAGGAGGTCACGGGGCAGACCCAGGTGCCACGGGTCGACTGACTGAGATGACTGGCTGATGCACCACCTGTGCCCCCTACTGTACCAACTTGCTGTGCTTTAGCCACCCGGCGCTCCGCTCGTTGTTGTGAGCGTCGCTCCTCCGCCCTCCGTTGTTGTTGGAGGGCGACTGCCTCCAACTGCCCAGTAGCGTCCTTCACGAGCCTCCTCCACAGAGGCCGATCTTGACACCGCTGGTACCAGTCATTGGCAAGTCCACTCAGCTCCACGTCCTCCTGTACCACACTCCATCTCTTCTTTAGCCCGTGCCACACTTGTTTAGCCCCCTCTATCCGGCCGAACAAAAGCTGTTTAGGCAAGCGGTGGCTGGGCATGTGGGCTACATGACCCAGCCAACACAGCCTTGCCTGCCGGAGGAGCTCACCGATGGGACTTTGCCCATATCTTTCAAGGATTTGTGAGCTCCTCACACAATCTAGCCTGGTTAAACCCAGGATTGATCGTAGTCAGGCCAGCCTAAATGTTTCTAACCGGCGGAGATATTCCATTAGGGGGGTCCACGTTTCGCAAGCGTAGAGAAGGGAGGGAATGACCGTGGCCGAGAAGACCTGAGGCTTCGTGCGGAGCGACAGACCAGGTAGCTCCCACACAGCGTTACGCAACCGATGAAAAGATATTGCCGCTCGACTGATTCGGAGTGAGACCTCTGCTGTTAAACCGGAGCCGGTCATGAGCACACTGCCCAGGTGTAATATCGTTGAGGACTCTTGGACGCCGGGGTTGGAGGCACACGTATTTATTCCGCGTCAGTTGGCACAATCACGGACATACAACACTGGAGGGGGTATCGGCCCCCTCACCCGGCTAGCTGGGGATACACTTGCTAGCTATGCCTGACCTACCTCCTAGTCCTCCACTAACGGGCTAGGGGAGGCTATCTGGCCCGACACTGGTAAGTCGGGCTTACGGTACCCAGAGTCCCAGACCAGCTCTGACAAGAGCACCGGCTCTGGCTCTCGGGACCACGCCGCTGGCTCGGTCCTGCGCGGCCCTGACAAGGGCGGCGACCCAGGGGAGTCCAGGGCTCTATCTGGACGATCTTCGGTCTTCACTGGTTTAGCTTAACATATCTCCCCGAGCCCTCCGGCTCATCCCCTTTTATACCAAACCCCCCGCTGAGGGGTGGGGCCCCGCGGGATCCCAGCTCCGAGTCAGCCCCCCAGGCTGCCCGATGCGGACGTCGCTGGGAGCGCCTGCCCGTGCACCGACATAGCCACGCCCACTGTGTTTCTTTCCCATCTGATCCCATTGTACACAGCCCCTCCGTAACACCCCTACACAGGTATGGGAAACTCTCCACTCTCTCCACAACTGCCCCATCACCGATCGGGAGTTGTGTCAATGAGCAGCAATTACCAACTCATCGGCATACATAACGTGGTTGACCAATAGGGAGCCATTCCTTGACTGCACTCGGGCATCGATCAGCCTCCCATTATATCTGTACCAAATGGAAATTCCCCGGGTACACTTTAACCAGCACCTGTGACAGGAGGTCATAGAAGGCATCTGACTCATCGGCCTTGCCTGCATCCCTCCACGGATGTTCGTCTTCGGTGGGGGCATAAGTAACCACGACCACCACTCCTCGCCTCCGGTTCATGGGAAGGTGAGCCCAAAGTATCCTGGGGCTTACAGCTTCCCACACCTCACCGCCACGCTGCCACGCCCCCATTCATTCTCTTATTCAGAAAAAGAGCCACACCCTGTTGTTTGAAAGTCTCCTGCCCCGAGTAGAGGACTGTCCACCTCTCATGGTGGCAGGAGCCAGAGCCGGTCCACCGGACCTCCTGAATGACACAGAGATCCAGGCGGTACTGTGATGAGGGTGATGATTACGGTGATGATGACAGTGATGATGATGACGGTGATGATGACGGTGATCATGATGATGACGGTGATGATGCATGTGATGACGGTGATGATGACAGTGATGATGATGACGGTGATGATGATCATGACGGTGATGATGATGACGGTGATCATGATGATGAATGTGATGATGCATGTGATGACGGTGATGATGATGGTGATCATGATGATGAATGTGATGATGCATGTGATGACGGTGATGATGACGGTGATGACGGTGATGTCGCCCACCGACAATTACCACTCAACAATATCATCGTCATCAACATCATCATCACGATCACACTGCTGATGTTATTGGTAGCTGCTCATCTCTGATGATGATGACAACAATTAATACGACGGCGATGATGATGTCAATGATGATGACGATGATGATGATGATGACGATGCCGATGATGTGACACCGATGATGATGATGATGACAACGATGATGCCGATGATGATGATGACAACGATGATGCCGATGATGATGATGACACCGATGATGATGACGACGATGATGACGGTGATGATAACGATGATGACAATGATGATGATGACACCGATGATGATGACGATGATGATGCCCATGATGACACCGATGATGATGACGATGATGATGACAACGATGATGATAACGATGATGACGACGACGACGATGATGACAACAATGATGACGATGCCCGAGCATTGCCTGGCCATTGTCATCGTGACAAAGGGAAGACGAAGAAAAATCAGGATATGTATCCATACTGGAGGAATTCGATGAGCTTTTAAGATGTCCAGTAAGACGTGGGGGCAGGGCTGGTCGTGGTGGTGGATGTCGGGATGGGTGGGGTGGTGGGAAGAGGTCTCTGCCCCTGGAACAGGAATTCCCGCGAGCCATAGGGACTGTGACTCACTGGCACGAAGACAAAACAGCAGCAGCAGCAACAACAGCAGCAGCAGCAACAACAGCACCACCACCACCACCACCCGCGCTCCGGGCACCCTGCCCCACGCACACCGCCCTCCACCTCCTCCACCTCCTCCTCCCTGCGTGGCGCCACACGAAGCAGCGCGCATCCGGCAACTGCGCCGTGGTGACCCCGAACCCAACCAAAATACTCGCCCCCCTCCCTCCCTCCCTCCCTCGCCTCCCTCCCTCGCCCCCTCCCTCGCCTCCCTCCCTCGCCTCCCTCGCCCCCCTCCCTCCCTCGCCCCCCTCCCTCGCCCCCCTCCCTCGCCTCCCTCCCTCGCCTCCCTCGCCCCCCTCCCTCCCTCGCCCCCCTCCCTCGCCCCCCTCCCTCCCTCGCCCCCCTCCCTCCCTCGCCCCTCTCCCTCCCTCGCCCCCTCCCTCCCTCGCCCCCCTCCCTCGCCCCCCTCCCTCGCCTCCATCCCTCCCTCGCCCCCCTCCCTCCCCTCCCTCCTTCCCTCGCCCCCCTCCCTCCCTCGCCCCCCTCCCTCCCTCGCCCCCCTCCCTCGCCTCCATCCCTCCCTCCCTCGCCCCCCTCCCTCCCCTCCCTCCTTCCCTCGCCCCCCTCCCTCGCCCCCCTCCCTGGCCTCCCTCCCTCCCTCACCCCCCTCCTTCCCTCCCTCGCCTCCATCCCTCCCTTGTCTCCCTCCCTCGCCTCCCTTGCCAGCGAGTCATCAACACTTGTCGTTTTTCGAACGTAGCAATGACCGTGCAGCTGACACTCTCCCCGCCAACACGCAGAGACAGGAACGGTTTACGGTCCGTTGGTTCCACGTCCCTCATCCACAGCTCCCTCCTTCACCCACAGCTCCCTCCTCCATCCACAGCTCTCTCCTTCACCCACAGCTCCCTCCTTCATCCACAGCTCCCTCCTTCACTCACAGCTCCCTCCTTCATCCACAGCTCCCTCCTTCACCCACAGCTCCCTCCTTCATCCACAGCTCCCTCCTTCATCCACAGCTCTCTCCTTCATCCACAGCTCCCTCCTTCATCCACAGCTCCCTCCTTCATCCACAGCTCCCTCCTTCACCCACAGCTCCCTCCTTCACCCACAGCTCCCTCCTTCACCCACAGCTCCCTCCTTCATCCACAGCTCCCTCCTTCATCCACAGCTCCCTCCTTCATCCACAGCTCCCTCCTTCACCCACAGCTCCCTCCTTCATCCACAGCTCTCTCCTTCACCCACAGCTCCCTCCTTCACCCACAGCTCTCTCCTTCATCCACAGCTCCCTCCTTCATCCACAGCTCTCTCCTTCATCCACAGCTCCCTCCTTCATCCACAGCTCCCTCCTTCACCCACAGCTCCCTCCTTCACCCACAGCTCTCTCCTTCATCCACAGCTCCCTCCTTCACCCACAGCTCCCTCCTTCATCCACAGCTCCCTCCTTCACCCACAGCTCCCTCCTTCATCCACAGCTCCCTCCTTCACCCACAGCTCCCTCCTTCACCCACAGCTCCCTCCTTCATCCACAGCTCTCTCCTTCATCCACAGCTCCCTCCTTCACCCACAGCTCTCTCCTCTCTATCCACAGCTCCCTCCTTCACCCACAGCTCTCTCCTTCATCCACAGCTCCCTCCTTCACCCACAGCTCCCTCCTTCATCCACAGCTCTCTCCTTCATCCACAGCTCCCTCCTTCACCCACAGCTCCCTCCTTCACCCACAGCTCCCTCCTTCATCCACAGCTCTCTCCTTCATCCACAGCTCCCTCCTTCACCCACAGCTCTCTCCTCTCTATCCACAGCTCCTTCCTTCATCCCCAGCTCTCTCCTTCATCCACAGCTCCCTCCTTCACCCACAGCTCTCTCCTCTCTATCCACAGCTCCTTCCTTCATCCCCAGCTCTCTCCTTCATCCACAGCTCCCTCCTTCACCCACAGCTCTCTCCTCTCTATCCACAGCTTCTTCCTTCATCCCCAGCTCTCTCCTCTTGTCCCTCCTCCACCTCCTCATCCTCCGACATGCTCTTTTACTTCCGTGATTGCTCAGCACTTTTCAATCATCAAGATTGTCAAACTATTTTTTTTACAACGGCGAGTTGTTGTTGTGTTCAGTTTGTTCTCCTAGCCCAGGGGTCGGCAACCAAAATAACAAGAAGAGCCATTTCTTTCCAATTCGGTACAAAATTCAGTATTTCAAGAGCCGCAATGCATCTGAGTACATACTGTACATACTGTACTCACGTACATATCGTCAAGAAGCAGCCCGTAAAGAGCCGCATGCGGCTCCGGAGCCGTAGGTTGCCGACCCCTGTCCTAGCCGCACACCTCCGATGAGCTCGGTTGACTACGCACGATACGAAAGTGCATACATCCACTCTCGCATTTCCTCGTGACGATGCTGCTGCTCCTGATGCTGGGTGCCGATGATGCTGCTGCCGCTGCTGATGATGACGGTGCAGGAGACAAAGGCGGCCGGGCGTGATGCTGGCCAACCCACCCCCATCCGTGCGCCACAGTGCCGGCCTTCATAGGCGCCGCTCTTCGCTACGAACAGCACTTGCCCCAGCAGTCTGTTGAGGCTACACGGGGAACTTTGTGTTTTGCGCAGGAGAAGGTGACGAGCGGCCCGTGCGGTGCAGCCTGTTCGGCCCCGGTTGGGTCCACACGTTCGACGGCAGCGTGTACGACTTCTCCGGGGTGTGCAGCTACCAGCTGGCGGGAGACTGCGCGGGGAATTCCTTCTCCCTGCTGGGTGAGCGCTGGCTCGCACGCACGCACACATGCACGCACACATGCACACACGCACACACGCACGCACACACGCACTCGCACACACGCACACACGCATACACGCACACACGCATACACGCTCGCACGCACACACACACGCACACACGCTCGCACGCACAGACGCACACGCACGCACACATGCACGCACACATACACGCACACACACACGCTCGCACGCACGCACACACGCATACACGCACGCATGCACACACGCACGCACGTGCATTTCCACAGGCGCACCCGAACCGTGCCAGCCCGGTATGGGGTTGAGGTTTCTTTTCTTTTTCAACCACCGGGGGGGCTGACCGAGCCGGAACCGAACCGCGAGAGGCTGCTGCCGATCGCGAGACGTCTGAGAATCTGGCCCTGGGGCCAAGCAGGGCCAAGGGGCTAATGACGAGTTCGGGTAACCGGCGGTAACCCACGGTGACGCGGTAACCCACGGTGACGCGGTAACCCGCGGTGACGCGACCGCGCACCGTCCGCTTAGCTGCGGTGGGGACGTTAAAGATCCTCGTGACGTCGTTCGCAAGAGGAGTCGGCCCACAATATCGTCGCTCTCCCGCCTCTCTCTCCCGCTTCTCTCTCTCCCCGACTCTCTCTCTCCCGCCTCTCTCCCCGCCTCAGCGAGCTACGAGGATGGAGAGGCGCGTGGATTTTCGCTCTACGTTCCGGCCCAGGCCCTGGAGCTGCAACTCTTCACCAATGGAACCTGCATCCTGGACGGACACGCGTGAGATGTCATCATCATCATCAGCAGCAGCAGCAGCAGCATCATTAGCGTCCATCAGCATCGTCAGAGTCGTCATCATCAACAGCATCAGCATTGTCAGTCATCGTCATCATCAGCAGTATCAGCGTCATCAAAATCATCATCATCATTAACAGCAGCATCAGCATTGTCAGTCATCATCAGCAGCAAACGGGTCGTCAGCAGCAGGTTCCGATGATGTTGGTCCTGACTGGCACGAGCGCAGTGAACAAGACGCACACGCACACACACACACGCGCACACGCACACACACACGCACACACACGCGCACACGTACACACACGCACGCACACACACACGCACGCACGCACACACGCACACACACACGCACACACGCACACACACACGGGCACACACACGCACGCACACACACGCACACACACAGTGTGCCGCATTGCGTGTACAAAAGCTATCAGCCTTGTCCAAACCACCAGCTCAAAGGAACTGAAGGTGTGGTCGTGTTGTCCTTTGGAACCACCGACTCGCTCGCTCGCTCACCCACACACCTACCTACAAAAAACAAAGATAAAGATCCCCCGTGTAGCCTGTAACAGATTGTAGGGGCAAGTGCTATTAGCGAGTAGCACCTATGAAGGCCGGCACGGAACACGAGGGGGTGGCCAACACCACGCCCGGCTGTCTTTGTCTCCCCAGTGGCGATGTTTACACACCACACCAGGTACTCATTTGAGGCCGAGTCGACCTAGGAGAGGCCCAGGACCGGTTCAGATAATCGTCACCGGTGTTGGCCGTGAGCGGGAATCGAACCCGGGTCTCCAGGTTCGTAGCGCAGCGTAGCGCTAACCGCTACACCACCGCTCACCCACACACACCCATGGTCACTCACACAGCCTTGTCCAGACCACCAGATGAAAAGAACTGAACGTGCGGTGTCGTTCAGAACCACCGACTCCAGAGTGGAGCAGACACACAACTATAATCCGGCTTCATCCCCATCGGGACTCATCAGCACAGTCCACCATCCCAACGGGCAGCGTCAGTGGGACAAAGACACAGGTCTCGTCCGGCTTCATCATCGTCAGCACGGGCTGCAGTCTCTTCTCTGTTACGACGACGGACACTTTCATCAGCTGGACCCATCGTGGAACTCCCATCGCTACGCCGTAGCCACGGCGACCCCGTGGTCCTGACCTCCCCCTCTCCCCCCTGACCCATCATCCACCACCACCATCGCCACCACCACCACCACCGCCACTACCACCACCACCACCGACTCCCCAGGTCCCCCGTGCCTCTGGCCGCCTCGGGGGTGTTCGTGGAGAGGCGAGGCGGCGGCTTGCTGCTGCACAGCGACGCGCTGGGCGTGAGCGCGCACCTGGAGACGGGCACCAGGGTCACGTCCGTCCAGGGGGTGGAGGAGGAGGAGGAGGGGATGGAGGAAGAGGATGCGAGGGGCCCGGGGAGGCCGACGCTGTCGCTGCTGCTGGCTCCGCGGCTCGCCAACGCCACGTGCGGCCTGTGCGGGGACGGCAACGGGCGGGCCTACGACGACCTGCGCACGCAGGAAGGTGGGGGCCGGGCCCCGCAGGGCGACGACGACGATGATGACGATGATGATGACCACGATGACCACGACGATGACGACAATGATGATGATGATGACGATGATGAGGACAATGACGACGACAATGATGACGATGATGATGACGATGGCGACTCAACACTGCCCATAAACTCAGCACTGCCCAAAGACTCAACACTGCACCATAGACTCAACACTGCCCATAGGCTCAACACTGCACCATAGACTCAACACTGCACCATAGACTCAACACTGCCCATAGGCTCAACACTGCACCATAGACTCAACACTGCACCATAGACTCAGCACTGCCCATAGACTCAACACTGCCCATAGACTCAGCACTGCCCATAGACTCAGCACTGCCCATAGACTCAACACTGCACCATAGACTCAACACTGCCCATAGGCTCAACACTGCCCATAGACTCAGCACTGCCCATAGGCTCAACACTGCCCATAGACTCAGCACTGCCCATAGACTCAGCACTGCCCATAGACTCAACACTGCCCATAGGCTCAACACTGCACCATAGACTCAACACTGCCCATAGACTCAACACTGCTCATAGACTCAGCACTGCCCATAGACTCAGCACTGCCCATAGACTCAACACTGTCCATAGACTCAACACTGCCCATAGACTCAGCACTGCCCATAGACTCAGCACTGCCCATAGACTCAGCACTGCCCATAGACTCAACACTGTCCATAGACTCAACACTGCCCATAGAGTATATGGGCAGTGTTGAGTCTATGGGCAGTGCTGAGTCTATGGCATAGACTCAGCACTGCCCATAGACTCAACACTGCCCATAGACTCAACACTGCACCATAGACTCAACACTGCACCATAGACTCAGCACTGCCCATAGACTCAGCACTGCCCATAGACTCAGCACTGCCCATAGACTCAACACTGTCCATAGACTCAACACTGCCCATAGACTCAGCACTGCCCATAGACTCAGCACTGCTCATAGACTCAACACTGCTCATAGACTCAACACTACCCATAGACTCAGCACTGCCCATAGACTCAACACTACCCATAGACTCAACACTGTCCATAGACTCAACACTGCCCATAGACTCAGCACTGCCCATAGACTCAGCACTGCCCATAGACTCAACACTGTCCATAGACTCAACACTGCCCATAGACTCAGCACTGCCCATAGACTCAACACTGCCCATAGACTCAGCACTGCCCATAGACTCACACTGCCCATAGACTCAACACTACCCATAGACTCAACACTGCCCATAGACTCAGCACTGCCCATAGACTCAACACTGCCCATAGACTCAGCACTGCCCATAGACTCACACTGCCCATAGACTCAACACTACCCATAGACTCAACACTGCCCATAGACTCAACACTGCCCATAGACTCAGCACTGCCCATAGACTCAACACTGCCCATAGACTCAGCACTGCCCATAGACTCAGCACTGCTCATAGACTCAACACTGCTCATAGACTCAACACTACCCATAGACTCAACACTACCCATAGACTCAACACTGCCCATAGACTCAACACTGCCCATAGACTCAGCACTGCCCATAGACTCAACACTGCCCATAGACTCAGCACTGCCCATAGACTCAGCACTGCTCATAGACTCAACACTGCTCATAGACTCAACACTACCCATAGACTCAGCACTGCCCATAGACTCAACACTGCCCATAGACTAAGTACTGCCCATGGGCTATCATTGTCCAAAGCCTTTGATGTCCCCCTCTGGCGGAGGTTCCCACAGGTCCCCCCCCCACGCCCCCACTACTTCCCTTCGTTCCTTCCCATTCCGCGTCGTTCCCCTGCGCCCCAGTGGATCTCCGCGGATGTGTTTGTGTCCTGCTACTGTGGGTCTCTAGGCGTGGGCATGCCGTGGCCCCGCAATCTTTTTTGTAATAAAAACATTGAAAAAAAACACATTGCCCATTGAGACGAACAATGCCCATCGACTAACATTGCCCATAGACTAACATTACCGAAATAGACTAACATTATCCATATAGACTAACATTGCCCATATAGACTAACAATGGCCATATAGACGAACATTGCCCATGTGACTTGGATATCCGTGTCTGTTTACACATCAACACTCACCCCCCTGACTGTGTCTGTACCTTTAGTGTACCTCACTTCTTGCCCCCCTCCCTCCCCGTGCCCCCCCCCTCCCCGTGCCCCCCTTCCTGTGCCCTCCTTCCCGTGCCCCCCTCCCCGTGCCCCCCCCTCCCCGTGCCTCCCTCCCCTTGCCCCCCTCCCCGTGCCCCCCTCCCCTTGCCCCCCTCCCCGTGCCCCCCTCCCCGTACCCCCCTCCCCGTGCCCCCCTCCCCGTGCCCCCCTCCCCGTGCCCCCCTCCCCTTGTCCCCCTCCCCGTACCCCCCTCCCCGTGCCCCCCTCCCCGTGCCCCCCTCCCCTTGTCCCCCTCCCCGTACCCCCCTCCCCGTGCCCCCCTCCCCGTGCCCCCCTCCCCGTGCCCCCCTCCCCGTGCCCCCCTCCCCGTACCCCCCTCCCCGTGCCCCCCTCCCCGTACCCCCCTCCCCGTGCCCCCCTCCCCGTACCCCCCTCCCCGTGCCCCCCCCCCCTCCCCGCAGGGTTTGTCTCTGAGGACCCGTACGAGTTCGCCCAGAGCTGGGCACGGGACTCGCTGCAGGGAGGCTGCGTGCGGGCACTGCCACCCAGCCACGAGTGCACGGCCACAGACGCCACGGTAAACAACAACAACATCAACAAATAACAACAGACAACAACCACAGACAACACACCACACCCCCAACCCTGACCCACACCCCTCACCCTGACCCACACCCTGAATCCTGACCCACACCCTGAACCCTGACCCACACCCTGAACCCTGACCCACACCTTGAACCCTGACCAACACCCCCAACCCTGGCCCACACCTTGAACCCTGACCCACACCCCTAACCCTGAGCCACACCCTGAACCCTGACCCACACCCCTAACCCTGACCCACACCCTGAACCCTGACCCACACCCTGAACCCTGACCCACACCCCCTGCTGACCCTGTCGCTCGCCACCCACTCCGCCTCCCCCCCCGTCCCGGCCCCCCAACAGACGGTGACCTCCCTCTGCTCGCGGCTGCGCCCGCCGGCGGCTCCGGCGCTCTGCGCTCCGTGGCTCGACCCGGAGCCGTTTGCGGCGGCGTGCGAGCGCGACGCGTGTGAGTGCCGCCCCTCGCCGGGGGGCTCCCCTCCTCCTCCTCCTCCCCCTCCCCCTCCCCGCCGCCGGGGCCGCCACGGCCGGGAGGAGGCACCCCCCGCCGACGGGGCCCGCTGCGGGTGCGCGGCGCTGCTGGAGTACGCGCGGGCGTGCGGGCACCGCGGGGTGCCGGTGGGGCGCTGGGTGGTGGACGCCGGATGCGGTGAGTGACTCCCGCTGCTACCGCTGCCAACGCCGCCACCGCTGCCACCAGCGCCACCACTACCACCACCACTACCACCACTGCCACCACCACTACCACCACTACCACCACTGCCACCACCACTACCACCACTGTCACCACCACTACCACCACTACCACCACTGCCACCACCACTACCACCACCACTACCACCACTGCCACCACTACCACCACTACCACCACTACCACCAGTGCCACCACTACCACCACTACCACCACTACCACCAGTGCCACCACCACCACCACCACTACCACCACTGCCACCACTACCACCACTACCACCACTACCTCCAGTGCCACCACTACCACCACTACCACCAGTGCCACCACTACCACCACTACCACCACTACCACCAGTGCCACCACCACCACCACTACCACCACTGCCACCACTACCACTACTACCACCACTACCTCCAGTGCCACCACTACCACCACTACCACCAGTGCCACCACTACCACCACTGCCACCAGTGCCACCAGTGCCACCACTACCACCAGTGCCATCACCACCACCACTGCCACCAGTGCCACCACTACCACCACTGCCACCAGTGCCACCAGTGCCACCACTACCACCAGTGCCACCACCACCACTACCACCACTGCCACCACTACCACCACTACCACCACTGCCACCAGTGCCACCAGTGCCACCGCTGCCACCGCCACCACTGCTGCCACCGCCACCACCACTAGCACCGTCGCCGCTGCCACCACCACCACCGCTGTTGCCAGCACTGCCACCACTGCCACAGCCGCCACCAGGGACGAGTCGTGGGGGGGGGGGGGGCAACGCGAGCGATCGGTTTGATTCACGTTTTATTTCGTGTGTGGAGGGGCGGTGGGTTGGATTGCCGTGAGTGAAACGAAGGGGATGGGGCCGGCCAGTCTGCTGAGGCTCCACGGGGCATCTTTATCTTCGTCCCGGCAGCCCCCACGTGCCCTCCCGGGATGGAGTACCGGGCATGCGCCCCCCCGTGCCCCCGCTCCTGCCAGAGCGTGCACGCGTTGGACGCGGCGTGCGACGAGGGGCCGTGCCAGGATGGGTGCACGTGCCCAGGTGAGGCTGCCCCCAACAACAATAGCCATGACCTCGAGGTTAACCCTAACCACGATCCCAATGTTAACTCCGACCCTAGCCCCAATTTAACACGTGCTAAGCTTTCGCGACCAATATTATTTTCGGGTTAGATCGCGTCAGTATAAATGTGTCGTAACCCTCCACCACCCGACACGGCCAGTGAGGTTTGTCACGTAAACAACACGCGTCAGATTGATTACCGCTTCAGCTCACCGGCTTGTCGGAAAGTAAATCCACAACATTTACAATTTGGCATTTCGCTGGTGATTACATCCAGCGTCGTCGGGCGATTTGCCAGAATAGTGAAGCAATCCACCAGCTTCCGGTCTTAAATAGATGACATCTTGTTAAATCAACCCCAACCCTAATTGTTAGCCCAATGTAAACTCCAACCTGGACCTGGCCCAAACGCTAACTCCAAACACCTTGAAACCTCACCCTAGCCCTGGCCTTGACCCTCACCCTAGACCTGACCCTGACCTTAAACCTGACCCTAAACCTGACCCTGACCCCAACCGTTGCTCCATTCACAACCCTCTCGACTGTCCCTAACACTGCCTCCATGACCCTGACCCCGACCGTGACCCTGACCCCGACCGTGACCCCGACCTCGACCCCGACCCTGACCTCGACCGTGACCCCGACCTCGACCCCGACCGTGACCCCGACCCCGACCTCAACCGTGATCCTGACCCCGACCTCGACCGTGACCCCGACCCCGACCTCGACCCTGACCCCGACCTCGACCCCGACCGTGACCCTGACCCTCTCCACAGCTGGCCTGTTGCTGGACGGCGGGCGCTGCGTGCGCGAGTCGGAGTGCTCGTGCTTCCACAACGGGCGACGCTTCCCCCCGGAGTTCTCCATCGAGCAGGGCTGCAACTCCTGGCGAGTTGGGGGTCGTGTGTGGGGGGGGGGGGGTCCCCTCGCCTTTTTAAAACTCAAACTAACCACTGAGCTGCTGGACTAGAACTCCATTTCAGAAGCGGCCTGGTAGCTCGACGAAGCGGCTGACATCATCATCATCATCACGTGGAAATGTGTAGCGGCGGCTAAAATACGCTCAACGCGTGTTGATCCCATGGACGTATGTTGAACGTCTTTCGCACCGTACGTAGCAGCTAGGCACGCTGATCGGAGGTACGGGGGGAAGGAGGGACAACGCGGAGGACCCGGTTAAGTATCCACGCAGTGACCACCACGGGGACAGGGAGAGACACGCACACTCCACGTACACAGCAGCAGCAGCAGCAGCAGGCGTCGTCAGGGTCGGGATCGAACCCACGACCTCCTGTAGACCTGGCGAGGTAGTTAACATCTCCTAGCCACCGTGACGATGAGAGAGAGAGAGACACGCAAACTCCAAATACACAGCATGTTCGTGATGTTGATGGCGAGATGGTGAAGACGCTGATGGCGATGGTTATGGTGGTGGGTGTTAACGGTAATGATGGCGATGTTGATGGTAATGATTACGGTGATTTTGTTTTATCACAGCATCTGCAACGGCGGAACATGGATTTGCACGAACCGCACGTGTGAAGGTAGACACGCACACACAAAGACAAAGATCCCCCATAGAGCCTTAACAGACTGTTGGGGCATATGCTGTTAGCGAATAACACCTACAGTGAGGGAAAAAAGTATTTGATCCCCTGCTGATTTTGTACGTTTGCCCACTGACAAAAAAATGATCAGTCTATAATTTTAATGGTAGGTTTATTTGAACAGTGAGAGACAGAATAACAACACAAAATTCCAGAAAAACGCACCTCAAAAATGTTCTAAATTGATTTACATTTTTCCCCTCACCGTACGAAGGCCGACACGGCACACGAGGGGGTGGTTGGCCAGCACCACGCCCGGCCGCCTTTGTCTCCCCAGTGACGATGTTTACTACACACCGCACGATCTCCTCCTCCTCCTCCTCCCCACGCCCGCGACGTGCGCAGGCGAGTGTCTGGTGACGGGCCACGCGCACTTCAGGTCGTTCGACGGCCACTTCTTCTCGTCCCGCTCGGCGTGCGAGCACGTGCTGGCCAGAGACTGCACAGAGCAGCAGGGGCAGCAGCAGCAGGGGCAGCAGCAGCAGGGGCAGCAGCGCGCCTTCTCCATCTCCAGCGAGAGCGTGCGGGTCAGACGCACACAGACACACACACACGTAAACAGACACACGCGCACGTACACACATACACACACATACACGCACGCACAGACAGACGCACACACAGACACACGCACAAGACAAAGCTCTCCCGTATAGCCTTAACAGACTGTGAGGACAAGTGCTGTTAGCGAGCACCTATGAAGGCCGGCAAGGCACACGAGGGGGTGGGTGGCCAACACCACGCCCGGTCGCCTTTGTCTCCCCAGCAGTAGTGTTTACACACCGCACCAGGTACTCATTTGAGGCTGAGTCGACCTAGGGGAGGCCCAGGACAGGTTCAGATAATCGTCACCGGTGTTGGCCGTGAGCGGGAATCGAACTCGGGCAGTCTGGTTCCTCGTGCAGCGCGCTAACCACTGCTATGCCGCTCACTCACACAGACACACACGCACACACATAGACATACACACACACGGGCACACACACACACAGACACACACAGACACACACAGACATACACACACACAGACACACACAGACACACACACGCACACAGACACACGCACTCACACGGGCACACACACACACAGAAATACACACACAGAAATACACACACACAGACATACACACACACTGGCACACACACACACAGACACGCACACACACAGACATACACACACGGGCACACAGACACACACAGACAGCTAGAGCATGCGGGTCAGTCGTGAACAGGATAGTGATGATGCTGAATTTTACAGATGTTAGTATTGTTATGATAGGAAAATGAGAATGGTGATGATTCTACTGCTGATGCTGATTCTACCGATTCTACTGATTATGCTGTTGATGATTCTACTGATTCAGCTGCTCATTCTACTCATTATGATGATGATTGTGATTTTGATGCCGATTCTACCGATTCTGCTGATTCTATTGCTGATTCTATTGCTGATTCTACTGATACTACTAATTTTGCTGATTCTACTGATTCTACTGATACTACTAATTTTGCTGATTCTACTACTGATTCTGCTGATACTACTAATTTTGCTGATTCTACTACTGATTCTGCTGATTCTATTGCTGATTCTACTGACACTACTGATTCTGCTGATTCTACTGATTCTGCTGATACTACTAATTTTGCTGATTCTACTGATTCTACTGATACTACTAATTTTGCTGATTCTACTACTGATTCTGCTGATACTACTCCTCTTGCTGATTCTACTGATTCTGCTGATTCTACTTATTCTGCTGATTCTACTGACACTACTAATTTTGCTGATTCTGCTGATTCTGCTGATTCTACTGATTCTGCTGATTCTACTGATTCTGACACTACTAATTTTTCTGATTCTGCTGATTCTACTGATTCTGCTGATACTAATTTTTCTGATTCTACTGATGCTGCTAACACTACTGATTCTACTAATTTTTTTGATTCTACTGATTCTGCTGATACTACTAATTTTTCTGATTCTGCCAATTCTACTGCTTTTGCTGACACTGCTGATTCTGCTGACACTACTGATGCTGCTGATACTACAAATTTTGCTGATTCTACTACTGATGTTGCTAACACTACTGATTCTGCTGACACTACTGATTCTACTGATTCCAGTGATGTTGCTAACACTACTGACACTACTGATTCTGCTGATTCTGCTAACACTACTGATTCTGCTGATACTTCTGATTCTGCTGATACTTCTGATTCTGCTGATTCTGCTGACTCTACTGATGCTGCCGCTGGCGGTGTGCAGTGCGGGGAAGACCCGTCCGCCGTGTGCATGGAGGCGCTGAGCGTGTCCCTCCCCGAGCTGGACAATGCCACGCTGCGTCTCTCCCACGGCGGTCTCGTGTCTCTGGGCGACGTGGACATTCGCCTGCCCTACCGCCACGGTGAGGGGGGGGTGGGTGCTGAGGGGGGGGGGGGGCACGGGGGGACCACGTGGGGGGGGGGGGGTCATCAGCTGTGGAACTGCAGCCACAGAGGCAATCCTAGGCAAGAGACATTTCAACCAAGTCAGACAATATCGGTCACCTCGTGCCCATGATAAAACTCAACGTTCATCCCACAAAGTCCCATCACACGCGAGAAACACGGACAAATCGACATTTACCCCCGTAGTGAAACGGCTGTACGCCGTACGGACCTGAACACTGCACAAGGACACGTGCTAAACCCTGTCTGCTGACAGCCTTGACGATGAACTTGACAACCTGGTCCATGTCTTATTAATACTACTACACTATTAACACATTCCTGCGGAGGGAGCTGGTAGGAACGTTGGGTTGCTCGGTCAATGGCCAGGGTCAACGGCGGCGTGGTGTATTCCGCAAATATGCCCGACTGTGAGGGCGGGCACAAGCCGGCGTGAGTAGGTTAAACGTTGAGTTTTATAAGGGCACCACGGGGTGACCAGCCCCTCCCCACCCAGCCCCACCCCCCACCCAGCCTCACCCAGCTCCACCCTCCCCACCCAGCCCCTCCCAGCCCCTCCCCACCCAGCCCCTCCCCACCCAGCCCCTCCCCACCCTCCCCACCCAGCCCCTCCCCACCCAGCCCCTCCCCACCCTCCCCACCCAGCTCCTCCCCATCCTCCCCACCCAGCCCCTCCCCACCCAGCCCCTCCCCACCCTCCCCACCCAGCCCCTCCCCACCCAGCCCCTCCTCACCCAGCCCCTCCGACTGGACGCCTGTAAAAAAAAGAACTTCATAGCTCATCGGATTCCTCCAGTATAAATCCACATTGTGATTCTGATGAGTAAAACAAGAGGCTTCACAGGGGACCGTTGTCTCTGTCCTCCAGGCCGCGTCTCGGTGTTCAACTCGTTCCCCACGGGCGTGAGGCTGGCCTACGGCGACACGTTTCGCCTCGACTGGGACGGACACGGCTCCGTGAGGCTCAAGGTGGGGGGGGGGGGCCGCGCACGCTAGACCCCCGGGGTGGATGTGTTTGGTGGATCGCACGGAGATTCAAGCTGACAAAATGTACCAGATTTGGTTTGGCCGGGAAGGTGCCGGTGGCTTTACAATGGCCGCGTCACGATTTTGTCGCTGCTTTATAATAGTTTTTATCTTCACGGTCGACTGATCAACTAAACTAGAAACTATCTTCTTGGTTCTTTCGATAAAGTCACGTAGAAGGGAGGTAATAAAATAATAAAAAATAAAACATAATAAAATAATTCTCACGACGTTTCGGCCACAACGCAAGTGGCCGAAGCGTCGTGAGAATTATTTTATTATGTTTTATTTTTATTATTTTATTACCTCCCTTCTACGTGACTTTATCGAAAGAACCAAGAAGATGAATCCCTGCAGTCACGAAAGCTTTAAATCGAAAATTAAACTATAAACTATTTTTTATTTGACCAATTAAGGCCCACTGAGCTATATGGCTGTTTTATGGAAGCGACCTGGCCACGAATGAAAGCTCAACCACGTGGCTTATCATCATCACGTGGACATTTACAGCCGCAGCCAAATACTCTGAATGTGCGATGTTGATTCTAAACGTGGAGGGAAAAACCGGAGAGAGAGAGACGCAAATTCCAAATATAGAGCAGCAGGCGTCAGGGTCGGGATTAAACCCATGACCTCCAGCACAGCAGGCGAGGGAGTTAACATCTCATAGCCACCGCGGGCAAAGTGCAAAGATACCCGAGTAGTTATGATCACCACCCTCACCATCACCACCTTCACCACCCTCACCATTAGCTCACCACATTCACTGCAAAATTCACCACCACCACCACCCTGACTACCACTCTAATCCTCACCACCACCCTGACCCTCTCCATCACCACCACTCTAACCACCACCACCACCGTGACCCCCACCACTACCATGTCTCTCACCACCCCTCTAACCCCCACCACCACCGTGACCTTCACAACCCCTCTCACCCTCACCACCTATCCCACCCTCACCACCTCTCTCACGCTCACCACCCCTCTAACCCCCATCACACCTCTAACCCTCGCTACCATGACCTTCACCACCACCGTGGCCCTCACCACCACCGTGACCCTCACCACACAACTCTAACCCTCACCACCTCTAACACACCCTCGCCACCCCTCTCACACTCACCACCCCTCTCACGCCGCCACCACCGTGACCTTCACCACCCCTCTAACCCCCATCACCCCTCTAACCCTCTCCACCGTCACCATCACCACCACCGTGACCCTGACCACCACCGTGGCCCTCACCACACAACTCTAACCCTCACCACCTCTCCCACCCTCACCACCCCTCTCACGCTCACCACCCCTCCCACCCTCACCACCTCTCCCACCCCGCCACCACCGTGGCCGCCCCAGCTGAGCGCACAGTTTGCGGGCCGCGTGTGCGGCCTCTGCGGCAACTTCGACGGCAACGCGGGCGACGACCTCCGCACCCCGGCGGGCCTCGTGGAGGTGCGGCCCGGCGACTTCGCCGACTCGTGGCGCCTCGGCGCGGCCTGCGAGGCCTCCCCCGGCACCGCCGCCTCGGAGAGCCCAGCCGGGGCAGCAGCAGCAGATCCCTGCACCCTCAACGCCAAGCGGGGTACTGATACTACTACTATATACTACTACTATATACTACTACTACTACTACACACTACTACTATACACTACTACTACTATATACTACTACTACTACACACTACTACTACACACTACTACTATACACTACTACATATTACTACTACTACTATACATTACTACTATACATTACTACTATACACCACTACTACTACTACACACTACTACTACACACTACTACTATACACTACTACTACTACTACACACTACTACTATACACTACTACTACACACTACTACTACTATACACTACTACTACTACTACACACTACTACTACACTACTACTACTACACACTACTACTACTACTACACACTACTACTACACTACTACTACTACACACTACTACTATACACTACTACTATACACTACTACTACACACTACTACTATACACTACTACTATACACTACTACTATACACTACTACTATACACTACTACTACACACTACTACTATACACCACTACTATACACTACTACTACACACTACTACTACTACACACTACTACTATACACTACTACTACACACTACTACTACTACACACTACTACTACTACACACTACTACTACACACTACTACTACTACACACTACTACTACACACTACTACTACTACACACTACTACTACACACTACTACTACTACACACTACTACTACACACTACTACTACTACACACTACTACTACACACTACTACTACACACTACTACTACACACTACTACTACACACTACTACTATACACCACTACTACACACTACTACTACTACACACTACTACTACACACTACTACTACACACTACTACTACACACTACTACTACACTACTACTACTACACACTACTACTACACACTACTACTATACACCACTACTACACACTACTACTACACACTACTACTATACACCACTACTACACACTACTACTACTACACACTACTACTACACACTACTACTACACACTACTACTACACACTACTACTACACACTACTACTACTACACACTACTACTACACACTACTACTACACACTACTACTACACACTACTACTACACACTACTACTACTACACACTACTACTACACACTACTACTACACACTACTACTACTACACACTACTACTACACACTACTACTACTACACACTACTACTACACACTACTACTACACACTACTACTACACACTACTACTACACACTACTACTACTACACACTACTACTACTACACACTACTACTACACACTACTACTACACACTACTACTACACACTACTACTACACACTACTACTATACACTACTACTATACACTACTACTATACACCACTACTACTACTACACACTACTACTACACACTACTACTACTACACACTACTACTACACACTACTACTATACACTACTACTACACACTACTACTACTATACACTACTACTACACTACTACTACTACACACTACTACTACACACTACTACTACTACACACTACTACTACTACACACTACTACTACACACTACTACTACTACACACTACTACTACTACACACTACTACTACACACTACTACTACACACTACTACTACACTACTACTACTACACACTACTACTATACACTACTACTATACACTACTACTATACACCACTACTACTACTACACACTACTACTACTACACACTACTACTACACACTACTACTACTACACTACTACTACACACTACTACTACACACTACTACTATACACTACTACTATACACTACTACTATACACCACTACTACTACTACACACTACTACTACTACACACTACTACTACACACTACTACTATACACTACTACTATACACTACTACTATACACCACTACTACTACTACACACTACTACTACTACACACTACTACTACACACTACTACTATACACTACTACTACACACTACTACTATACACTACTACTACACACTACTACTACTATACACTACTACTACACTACTACTACTATACACACTACTACTACACACTACTACACTACTACTACACACTACTACTACACACTACTACTATACACTACTACTACACACTACTACTACTATACACTACTACTATACACTACTACTACACTACTACTACTACACACCACTACTACTACACACTACTACTACTACACTACTACTACTACACACTACTACACTACTACTACACACTACTACTACACACTACTACTACACACTACTACTATACACTACTACTACACACTACTACTACACACTACTACACTACTACTACTACACACCACTACTACTACTACACTACTACTACTACACACCACTACTACTACACACTACTACTACACACTACTACTACACACCACTACTACTACACACTACTACTACACACTACTACTACTACACACTACTACTACACACTACTACTATACACTACTACTACTACACACTACTACACTACTACTACACACTACTACTACACACTACTACTACACACTACTACACTACTACTACTACACACCACTACTACTACTACACTACTACTACTACACACCACTACTACTACACACTACTACACTACTACTACACACTACTACTACACACTACTACTACACACTACTACTATACACTACTACTACACACTACTACTACTATATACTACTACTATACACTACTACTACACTACTACTACTACACACTACTACTACTACACTACTACTACTACACACCACTACTACTACACACTACTACACTACTACTACACACTACTACTACACACTACTACTACACACTACTACTACACACTACTACTACACACTACTACTACACACTACTACTACACACTACTACTACACACTACTACTACACAATACTACTACACACTACTACTACTACTACACACTACTACTACACACTACTACTACACACTACTACTACACACTACTACTACACACTACTACTACACACTACTACTACACACTACTACTACACACTACTACTATACACTACTACTATACACTACTACTATACACTACTACTACACACTACTACTACACACTACTACTACACACTACTACTACACACCACTACTACACACTACTACTACACACTACTACTACTATACACTACTACTATACACTACTACTATACACTACTACTATACACTACTACTATACACTACTACTATACACTACTACTATATACTACTACTACTATACACTACTACTACTATACACTACTACTACTACACACTACTACTATACACTACTACTATACACTACTACTACTATACACTACTACTACTATACACTACTACTACTACACTACTACTACACACTACTACTACACACTACTACTACACACTACTACTATACACCACTACTACACACTACTACTACACACTACTACTACACACTACTACTATACACTACTACTACACACTACTACTACTATACACTACTACTATACACTACTACTACACACTACTACTACACACTACTACTACACACTACTACTATACACCACTACTACACACTACTACTACACACTACTACACACTACTACTACTATACACTACTACTACACACTACTACTACTATACACTACTACTATACACTACTACTACACACTACTACTACACACTACTACTACACACTACTACTATACACCACTACTACACACTACTACTACACTACTACTACACACTACTACTACACACTACTACTACACACTACTACTATACACCACTACTACACACTACTACTACACACTACTACTACACACTACTACTATACACTACTACTACACACTACTACTACTATACACTACTACTATACACCACTACTACACACTACTACTACACACTACTACTACACACTACTACTATACACTACTACTACACACTACTACTACTATACACTACTACTACACACTACTACTATACACTACTACTACACACTACTACTACTATACACTACTACTACACACTACTACTATACACCACTACTATACACTACTACTACTATACACTACTACTATACACTACTACTATACACTACTACTACTATACACCACTACTACTACTATACACTACTACTACACACTACTACTACACACTACTACTACTACACACTACTACTACACACTACTACTACACACTACTACTATACACTACTACTATACACTACTACTATACACTACTACTATACACTACTACTACACACTACTACTACACACTACTACTATACACTACTACTATACACTACTACTATACACTAGACCCCAGCGGGGGCAGCAGCAGCAGATCCCTGCACCCTCAACGCCAAGCGGGGTACTGATACTACTACTATACACTACTACTACTATACACCACTACTATATACTACTATACACTACTACACACTACTACTATACACTACTACACATTACTACTACATACTATTATACACTACTACTATACACTACTACTGTCTCGGCCTCGCTGTGCGCTGTGTTGTACTACTATCCGAGTAGTTATCCTCGCATTCAATAAACATTCAGAGCCACGGTGAACATCCGACTCCAACGTATTTAATGAATGAAACGAGATAAAACTGATGGAAAAACACAACACAAAATACAGCATCCGTTAATACTTGCAATATCAATACAATGAATGAACACTGCAGCATTATAACATTGTCTTAGATAACATGAATCTCGACAATAGGTCCTGGATGGGCCAGGCACCTACATTAGCACTACAACAAAAGAATAAGCCACAGTGTTAAATAATGCCACTTTGTGTAATCACCATACTGCAGCCTAAATGTACAGTGCTGCATATAACACTGAACTGTGAATGAGATACTTCTTCATCCTTGCTCTCAAGATCGCATTAAAGTTAGATGGGCACAAGTCTGGCTCGACTTATCCAACTACAAATAACTTTCACAATAATGCAAGTGGCAGGCTTCGTTGTTAACTAGGCCCCATATTCATCGTAACAATTTACCAGCATTATAAAAGGCATTTACAGCATTATAACGGCAATCCTAACATTATAACAGCATTCCCAGGATTATAAGAACACGAACGAACTTTCAGACAATGCTTCTTAAAGTCCCACAACGAACAGATGCACCCATCTTCAATGAGACACTGATTGTACCTCCATTTTGTATTTGTGTAATGGCTGACACCCCCGCCTGGCCTCGTGGCTTAGAGACCCTTAACTCGTAACTTTCTGGTCACGTGACCAAACTCAACACCATCATATCAGGAAGTCCCTATGTAAACACACCCCATATCTGCCGTGGGGTAGAACAACTACAATACACTACTACATACTACTACTATATGCTACTACGCACTACTGCACTACTACATACTGCTGCTGCTAATACAACGTACTACTACTACGTACAGCTGCTACTACTACGTACTGCTACTACTACTACGTACTGCTGCTACTACTACGTACTGCTGCTACTACTACGTACTGCTGCTACTACTACGTACTGCTACTACTACTACGTACTGCTGCACTACTACATACTGCTGCTACTACTACGTACTGCTGCTACTACTACGTACTGCTACTACTACTACGTACTACTGCACTACTACATACTGCTGCTACTACTACGTACTGCTGCTACTACTACGTACTGCTACTACTACTACGTACTACTGCACTACTACATACTGCTGCTGCTAATACAACGTACTACTACTACGTACTGCTGCTACTACTACGTACTGCTGCTACTACTACGTACTGCTGCTACTACTACGTACTGCTGCTACTACTACGTACTGCTACTACTACTACGTACTGCTGCTACTACTATGTACTGCTACTACTACTACGTACTGCTGCTACTACTACGTACTGCTACTGCTACTACGTACAGCTACCGCTACTACTACGTACTGCTGCTACTACTACGTACTGCTGCTACTACTACGTACTGCTGCTACTACTATGTACTGCTACTACTACTACGTACTGCTACTGCTACTACTACGTACTGCTACTACTACTACGTACAGCTACCGCTACTACTACGTACTGCTGCTACTACTACGTACTGCTGCTACTACTACGTACCGCTGCTGCTACTACGTACTGCTACTACTACTACGTACTGCTGCTACTACTACGTACTGCTGCTACTACTACGTACTGCTGCTACTACTACGCACTGCTGCTACTACTACGCACTGCTGCTGCTACTACGTACTGCTGCTACTACTACGTACTGCTGCTGCTACTACGTACTGCTGCTACTACTACGTACTGCTGCTGCTACTACGTACTGCCGCTACTACTACGTACTGCTGCTACTACTACGTACTGCTGCTCCTACTACGTACTGCTGCTACTACTACGTACTGCTACTACTACTACGTACTGCTGCTACTACTATGTACTGCTGCTACTACTACGTACTGCTGCTACTACTACGTACTGCTGCTACTACTACTACGTGCTGCTACTACTACGTACAGCTGCGTAATACACGCGTCACATTTCTGTCTCAGTGTGTGGGTCTCCCCACCTCGTGTGTGTGTGTGTGCTCTCTATCAGCACTTGCCCCCAAAAGTCTATCAAGGCTATAGGGGGCACCTTTGTCTTTGTTTGTTTGGGTGTTGATGAACCTGTCTGTGTGTCGATGGACCTGTCTGTGTGTGTGTGTGCTTGCTATCAGCACTTGCCCCCAAAAGTCTACTAAGGCTATAGGGGGCACCTTTGTCTTTGTTTGTTTGGGTGTTGATGGACCTGTCTGTGTGTCGATGGACCTGTCTGTGTGTGTGCTTGCTATCAGCACTTGCCCCCAAAAGTCTATCAAGGCTATAGGGGGCACCTTTGTCTTTGTTTGTTTGGGTGTTGATGGACCTGTCTGTGGGTCGATGGACCTGTCTGTGTGTGTGTGCGTGCTTGCTATCAGCACTTGCCCCCAAAAGTCTACTAAGGCTATAGGGGGCACCTTCGTCTTTGTTTGTTTGGGTGTCGATGGACCTGTCTGTGTGTGTGCGTGCGTCACAGCCCGTGACGCCGACGAGTCGTGCTCGCTGCTGCTGTCCTC